>NC_091734.1:23513797-24113797 GCF_030179905.1 Drosophila bipectinata | reverse complement strand
ATTGGCTGCGGGAGGATGAGAATCGGTGGCCGAAGAACACGTACTCTCCTCCCCCTGACCAACATCACGAAGAAAGAAGACAACCAACCAACATCACAGCACATGTTTGTTCACTTGGCGACTCAATCATAACCTCTTACTCATCATATAACAAATTGTTATTTGTTATGGCTTACATCCAAAGGTATCTGCATAACTTACGCCACCCACAAGAACTTCGTCATGTGGGCGCGATTCGAGTACCAGAATTACGAGAAGCTCTACATAAAATCGTAAGGATGGTTCAGAAAGAAGCCTTTTCTCAAGAGATCAGCCGAGTCCTGACACGAAAATCTCTATCCAGGCACAGTGCCCTCAGCGCTCTTTGTCCGTTTCTAGACGACTTTGGGATTCTGCGACTCAAAGGACGACTGAAGAACGCTCAACAACTGTCCCAAGCACAGAAAAAATCCGATCATTATACCCAAAATGCTTCATTTTACTGACCTCGTAATCAAAAATGCGCACCTAAACACTCTTCATGGAGGCACCGAGCTCACCTTAGCAACCATTCGGCACACATTCTGGATAGTCAATGGGAAACAAGCAGTAAAAAGAATTCTACGACAATGTGTCCAATGCTTCAAACATCGCCCAAAACCTGCCTCACAGTTAATGGGGGATCTGCCACTACATCGAGTCAACCCACCTGGTCGAGCCTTTGAAGCCACTGGCGTCGACTACACGGGCGCCTTTTACTTGAAAGCATCCAGATTCCGTGGGCATCACACATACAAGGCATATATCGCAGTGTTTATATGTTTAGCAACCAAGGCGATACATCTAGAAGCGGTCACTGGACTATCTACTCAACACTTCCTTTGGGCTCAACGCTTTATTGGACGTAGAGGTTTGTGCAAACATCTATACAGCGATGGAGGAACCAATTTCATCGGAACAGACAATTCTCTTCCTTCAAACTCACTGCTATGACCTATGAAGAACTATCCACGGTGTTCACCCAAATCGAATCATGTTTAAACTCACGTCCACTCTGCCCCTTATCAGCAGATCCAAACGATTTGTCCCCACTTACTCCCGGGCATTTCCTTATAGGAGGACTTTTATTGGCACCTCCGGAACCTTCTCTTTCAGACAAGTCCATCAACGCACGCTTCGTCGACGGTCAACGGCTCCTGAGACAATTTTGGCATCGATGAAGCGCCGATTGGCTTTCACATCTACAAGCACGTCCGAAATGGCGACAAGAACGAACGAATCTGCAAATTGACGATCTAGTTGTATTCAAGGATGACCGGCTCCCCCCAAAACGAATGAAAGATGGCTCGAATAATCGAGTTGCATCCTGGAGAAGATGGACTAGTTCGCGTCGCCTCACTGAAAACCGTTTCTGGAACCTATAAGATCCCTGTCCAAGTTATGTCCATTGCCAATATCCACCAATCCTACTCCGAAACCTGAAGAAGTTTCAATAACACAATAGAAGCTATATCATGCTGATCCCAGCATTTCATATCTTTTCGATTTATCGCTCCATCTTCAGCGAGCTTAGAATTCACCCAGATTTCTGTAATCTTTGCAGAGCTTTTCCTTGTCTGGTCTCTCCCCTAGTAAAGTTATTAATATAAGAAGAATCATAGAGCAAGCAAGGCGATCGAAATAGTGGAGAAGGTCAGAGAAAAACCACGCGGGATAAAGCTGACCCATTAAATATAATTGTAAAACTAATCAACATAAATTAAGGAATGAAAATGAAGTTCAATGCATAACTGTGTCTAGTCGTTTGGATTCAAAACCCCCGAGCAGAACTGTGCTCAATTATGACATAAACGGCATTTGTCACAACATCATTTGTAGTAATCGGACATGGCTGAATTACATCTTACTGAGAATTTCCTGTTGTATAGGTATGACTTCAGAAGTTTGTGAGTGTTGGTTGGGAGCATTTCTATAATTTTGTGCATTAGACCTTCTAACCATACTCTGTCGAAAGCTTACGTCTGATACGTCCAGAAATATCGCAGTGCAGTACTCCCTTTGTTCGAATGTATTTTGGATTTCTGAGGTTATGCGGTTGACTTGCTCAATGGTTCTGTGTTTTTCTCGAAAACCGAATTGATGAATCGGGATTTTGTTGTGGGTTCTGATATATGGGGTAATGTGTGCCAAGAAGCATTTTTCAAAGAGTTTTGATAGACACGTTAGTAAACTAATTGGTCTATATGATCAAGCGATTGTGCGGTCTTTGCCAGGTTTTGGTATCATTATAATGATAGACTTTTTCCATCTCTCTGGAAAGTGTCCGTGTCTCGTTATTGCATTGAAGAGCTGGCAAATAGATCGAACAGCACAGAACACGGAAGTTCATAATCAATTTTGGTGATATAGTTCGTTTATTAATTTGAATAACTCATGTGGCCTAAATACAATAGGTTCATACGTTGATGTGTCGATATCTGATGTTGCTGGCAGTGAGATCCCGTTTGATGATGTGTTGGGCTAAAATTCATTTTGAAGATGCTCTGCAAATCTGACGGCTCTTTCTTCGTCGCTTCGAGCCCAGTTGCCTGTGGATGTCCTTATTGGCATTGCAGATTCGATTGGTGCGCAGAGAGATGAGTGTGCTCTCCAAAGTGGGAACTTGAAGCTCATTGGGGATAACTGTTCTATGTAATGTTTTTGGAACCTTTCTTCTTTATGACGAAGTGCAGCTGAGAGCCTCTCTGTAGCGTCTTTTTACCTTTGTTTTGCGGATGGTGATCTGTTGGTTTGCCATTCTCGCCGTGAGCGTCGCTTTGCTAAAACGAGCTGCTCTATTTCAACGTTTGTGTATCTATTATTGTACGATGTTTTTTGCGTTTGTGGAGTTGATACGCGAGCTGCTGCGCCAAGATGGATTCAAGAGTGTTTGTGGATAAGTTGATATCAGCTTCGTCATTCAAACGTGGATTCAACTCAATGTGCGAACTTATATATTTTTTGTACTTAAGCCAATTGGTTTTATTCGTTGTTAGTCTGAATGGTTTATCTACCGCAACTGGATGTAGATTTAGATGAAGAAGTACAGGCGAGTGATCAGACGATAGATCTGATAAGGAGTTGGAACTTATCAGGTTGCGAGGAATTTTTTTTGTGACGGCAAAATCTATCAAGTCTGGCATTTTTTTAGGATCTGTTGGCCAATATGTAGGTGTCCCAGGTGACACACAGTCTAGCTTGTTGCTTGCTTTTATTATTGCATTGTGCAACTGTCTTCCCTTAGGAGTCACAAGTCGAGATCCCCAGTGCGTGTGCTTGGCATTGAAGTCACCTGCTGCTATAAATTGTTCGCTCAGTGAGTTGAAATATTCCATGAATTGGGATTCTGATATTGTAAACCGAGGAGGACAGTATACAGCGGCAAGCTTTAAAGATCGGGAATCCATTTGCACATCTATTGATGTAGCTTGCATTAAGTTAGTGGCGAAGCTATTGTGGAAGCAGTGCTTGATGCGATTTCTAATCAGAATCCCAGTGCCTCCATGAGCTTTCCCGTCTGGGTGATTCGTGTTGTAGAATAGATAGCCTCGAATTTTAAAATTATATTTATTTGTGAGATGAGTTTCTGCGAGTAGCATTACATCGATATGGTAATTAATAAGGAACTGAGTTAACTCGAGTTTGCGCTGTGAGACGCCGTTGGCGTTCCACAGTGCTATACGGAGTGGAGCCATTGATTATTTAGTCTGCTTTTGAGCAACAAGCAGCTCAATAAAAACGTTCTGGTTTCGCATAAGATCTTGCATAGTTGTCTGCATGAATGAAATGCCGTTGCATAGCTTGCGGATTTGTCGGTGACCTCATTATTGGCTAAAGATTTAACAGCTGAAGGGGGAAGACATTACGTGTAGATTTCATAGGTGGTGTATGTGAGTGAGCAGTGGTCACTCTTTGGTGTGTACGGCTTTTCGGTTCCTTGTAGACTGGACAGCCCCTGTAGTTAGCCGTATGGTTGCCTCCACAGTTTCCGCACTTTTTGCTGCTGGGATCCTCTTTATTTTTTGGGCATTTGTGAGATTCATGAAGGTCTCCACAAGCAACGCATACTGGACGAAGCGTGCAATAAGACCTTGTGTGGCCATATTCCTGACATTTATTACAATGCACCGGTCCATTTCTTTTATGCGGCTCCCCTACCGTAATTCTGCGGTGTAGTAGGAACTGGAGAGTAAAGATTGGATGCACTTTATTTTTTTTCAGAGGCTTGGATTTGGTTTCGGGTTCAAGTTCTACCTTGAAAAGAGGTTGAGGCTTTCTTTCTCTGTTCAAAATGTTAATAACATTTTTTACATTAAAATCTTTCTCCATCAGTGCTCTTGTAACTTCATCTGGTGTTACTTCCAGCTCGATACCTTTTAGTACTACTTGCTGGCCTTTACAGCTTTTTAATTGGTACGTGTAGAAGTTTTTATTATTGTCGTTTAAATACTTCGACAGAATTCTGTAGTTTGCTTCCGTATTAGTCTGAACTTTAGTTTCATGAATATTTCCCTTTGTTAATGGAATTATGTGGAAATTGTCTGGTCCTATTAGATTCAGTATCTAGTTTACGAGAGTATTCGAACTTTTTTCTCGGATGTAAATCGGCGGCGGCTTAGGCTTTTTGTTGTCCCCTACGATGACTTCAGAGGGTGTATCATCGGATTTATCTGCCAAAATAGCAAATCTGTATGCTTCTATGGGCTTCTCTATTGTAGATTGTTTTGAGGTGCCTCGAGTTATTATAGCAGAGTTACCAAGTCTAGAGTTCTGCGGGCTAAGCTTTCGTTTTATTTGTATGTAGCGATCCATACCAGTCTGTACGGCGGAACGTTGTTTTGAAGGGGGCACGCTGGTGTAAGGTGCTGCATTATTTGCTTGCACTGCAGTTTCCGATATTACGGTAGATGGTATTGCGCGAGCAGTCGATACCATTGTAGTTGTTGTAATAGTTGCCGTTGCTAATGACGTCACTGTACTGGTGACCGTGGCTATGCAGGCAGACATGAGGGAAGGGTATGGGGTTTTAGCCGACAAGAGCGCAAGAGAGCAAGAACGCGCCCTGCCTTGCGATGTTGGATAGAGTTCATTACTCGGGGTTGGGGTTATTGATCGCGGTTGGTTATTTTTTGTTGGGTTTGCGGTCGCGTTGTCTTGCGTTGACACAAATGAGTGGTATGCGTTATTACGTAGCAAAGAGAGTCGACGCTCGTCTTGCTGACGTTGGA
Source organism: Drosophila bipectinata (assembly GCF_030179905.1). Classification (NCBI taxonomy): domain Eukaryota; kingdom Metazoa; phylum Arthropoda; class Insecta; order Diptera; family Drosophilidae; genus Drosophila; species Drosophila bipectinata. The sequence continues at coordinate 24,108,551 of NC_091734.1, read as the reverse complement.
GCACCGTATGAGTGTCGAATTCACTCATAGCTTAATGTTTTTGATTTTCTTTATTTACACAAAAAGTACCTAGTTCATCGCACTAAGCGTTTTTTCGCCCACTGTGTATTTTTGTTAAGAGCTTGTACTGCACTATGCTTAGTTTTTGTTTAATTTTCGTTGCACGATAAGAAGACAAAAAGAAAGCACGTCTGCACTCACTGACGTTCGCGAACGGCCCTTAAGGATGAAGTCGGAGTTCAGGCCCCAACTGGGGGGTGAATGTCGGGTCAAGCAGCTGGTTGCTAATTCAAATAATTAATTTATAAGTTAGGCATTGTTGGTCGCAAGCCGACTCCCGTTCGGCTGCTCGGCTGCAACTGATTCGGCATCCAAAGCCAGCAAGCATTCGCTCAGCCTAGTATTGAATGTTGGCGCCACTCTCGCTTTGTATCTTATTGCGTTCGCATCTTAAATTGGTCTATCTCAAAGGTCGGCACGGCCCTATCCCGAGGGCATAGGAAATTTCTCTGCCTAAATCTCTCACAGCCTACTTTCTGCTATTCGGAACTAACACTAATGCGTGAAAATCATATCCATGTATTGGGGTGCCGACCACTGGTCTATCATATAAATAAGAACCCAGTTTCATATACAGCCAAATAAAAATTTATAACGTTTTCATTTAATCCAATATGGTTTTTATTTTACAGTCATTGAAAATTCTCAATGACCAAACAGAAAGTTTGGTTGAGAAAGTTCATCTCTAACAATATTCCAAATGAACATTGAAAAATGTACATCGACGCTCCGTGGACTAGGAAAGAAGATCAAGTAGCTAGTAGGATGCTTTTTGGCTAAGGTTGCAGTAGATCACGAGATAACCCAAAAAAAAGTTCGTATGGAGTATAACGCATTGCTTGGACTCGATTTTGTTTCAAAGTTCAATCTTTCGTTGTCGCCAGAGGGATACAAGTTTTCGTCCCCGCATGGGGAGAAAGCTTGTGAAGAACCGAATGAGATGAGTATATATAGTATATACAGTATATTCTATATGATGGAATCGATGTTCCTCCGCAGTATGAAAAGGAAGTGTCGATGCTGATCAAGAACTACAAGGTGGTGGATTCAGTAGCAGAGGTTCCAGTCAAGCTGCGAATTTTTCCAGATGGTGAGATCATCCCATTTCGTCAATCTCCGATTCGATTTGGGATTACCGAAGAGAAGGATGTCGAACAGCAGATCGAAGAATGGCTATCTGCTGGAATTATACGCCCATCTACATCAAACTTTGCTAACCGTCTCGTGCTGGTACACAAAAAGGATGACAAACGCAGTGTTTGCGTTGGTTTTCGTAAGCTTAAATCGATGGTGTTGAGAGATTGCTTTCCGGTCCCTGTTATAGAGGAAGTACTCGAAAAGCTGCAAAAAGCGCGCTGCTTTACCGTTATAGACTTGGAGAATGGTTTTCTCCACGTTGCCATTGAGGAAGAGAGCAAGAAATTTACAGCGTTCATAACCAAATCCGAATTGTACGAATTTAATAGAACACCGTTTGGATTTCGGAACTCGCCAGCTGTATTAATTCGCTACGTTAATTGCGTATTACAGGAGCTGATGAACAAGGACATACTCGATTTATATATGATATAATAATTCACGCCGAGACTGCAGAGCGATGTTTGCAAAAGATTGCACTCGTCTTCAAAGAAGCTGGGGCGTTTGGCCTGAAGATCAAGTAGCGAAAATGTCACTTCTTGCAAAGAAGAATTTACTTCTTGGGCCACAACATTGAAGACGGAAACCTGTGGCCTGGGCATGAAAAGACTGCAGCGGTCAGCAAATTTTTGGTGCCGAAAAGCGTCAGAGCAGTCCAAGATATTGTGACCTTTTTCTATCTGGGATCGTCATTTAAGCTGATAACGGATTGTTCCGCTTTTAAACAAACTCTACAGAAGGCGGATGTACCAAGAGCAGTCACGCAGTGGATTGTTTACCTACAGGATTTCCATTTCACAGTAGAACATCGTCCTGGAGAACGATTAAAGCATGTTGACTGCCTAAGTCGCTATACCGATCGTGTTATGCTTGTCTCCTTAGAGATCACAGCAATTATAAAGTTGGAGACTTAGTTGCTATACGTTGGACACAGTTTATTGCAGGAAAAAAGCTGGCGGGAGAATATCTGGGACCGTATGAAACATTTAAAGTCAAGAGGAACGGCAGAAACGAAGTTCAGAAGGCAGCGGATGTAGAAGGCCCATGTAACACTTCAAACCAGCTGTGATCACATCAAGTTGTGGCGTTATTAAAAGGATAATGAAGACGCTTGGTTATCTGGGACAGATGACATGTCAGGAATGGCCGAATGTAAGACAGTGGAAAATGTGTACAACAGGAGCAGTATACCAGTAGGAAAGCAGCAGTTTATCAGCAGTATAGCAGCAGTATAAAAATCAGCAGTATGGCAGAAATATGAAAATCAGCAGTATGGCAGTAGTATGAATATCAGCAGGTATGGCAGCAGTATTAATGTCAGTAGGATGGCAACTGGCAAAACGGCAGTAGACGAGAGGAGTATAAGTAGAAAAGAACGACGAAAAGCAGCAGCAGACAAGAAGAGCCTAATTTTAAAAATATAAGAAACCAGAACTTGTAATATTCAATACACATAACAAATACTACATAACTATCTATAATAAAACTGAGTAGAGTTAACAACTCTCCTCTCATGTATAAAAACTACATCCAGTATTGTTCTACGATTAGTTAAGCTTGGTAAGTTTGATGATTTAGTTTTGAAGTAAGGAAGATGAAGATTTTCATCAAAGTAAGGACCTCTATGCGGTAATGATCGGGGACTCCAGACATATGAACCATACTCCAGTATCGGACGGACCAAAAAAATGAATAAGCTTTTAGTAATGTGGGGGTCGTTAAATTCCTTTGAATCGGCATATTTGAGCTTAGAGTCTAATAGGACACCAAGATCATTTACCTGAGTTTATTTTTCTAAGGCAATCACATAGAAAAATAAGAGCAAGAATGACAAAAAGATACAAGTTGCATTTTGATCTATTACACAGTGCGACAGTGATTTGGAACTTTTGAAGAGACCTAGTAGGAATTGTTCATTAGGTCGAGTATAGTATAAAACCATGTTTGAAATTTTTCCTACACCCTCAAATCTTGATTTATTTCGAAAAAACGGTTTTTCGAAAGTGTTTTGCTCTTAAAAATTCCTGAACGCGCAATTTTAGTCCGATTTTCAATTTTTTTATGTTTTTCAATAGTTAAATGTTGTAGCTTTTGAAAAAAAAATACATCTTCAATTTATTTAAACAGAAAGGATACAAATTTTACAAAAGAAACTGACTTTTTTGAATTTTTGTCACGTTTTTCAAACTTTGACGCCATTTTTTCGGTACAACTTCCAAGAAATGGTATCATTCTTAACACATATTAATATTGTCTCATTAATCCTTAATAAAACAAGACCAATTTCATTCTGTTCGAAGACCAATTTCATTACGAAATTATGAAAATTGTTGAAGTTATTACGCTTTTCCCAAAACAAGTCAATTCAAATTCGAGCGCACCGTAACAGTATGTAAGTACCAGTATGTAAGTTAACAGAAAGATAGAAACTCAATGGAAGATTATTCTTGTCAGTCTTATTTTTATTGATTTCATAGCTTTTATCAATGTTTAAAAATGCTAAAAATGAAAAAAAAAATAAAAATAAAATGAATAAAATGAAAAATAATAAATAATTTTCATAATATATGATGAAATCGATGTTCCTCCGCAGTATGAAAAGGAAGTGTCGATGCTGATCAAGAACTACAAGGTGGTGGATTCAGTAGCAGAGGTTCCAGTCAAGCTGCGAATTTTTCCAGATGGTGAGATCATCCCATTTCGTCAATCTCCGATTCGATTTGGGATTGCCGAAGAGAAGGATGTCGAACAGCAGATCGAAGAATGGCTATCTGCTGGAATTATACGCCCATCTACATCAAACTTTGCTAACCGTCTCGTGCTGGTACACAAAAAGGATGACAAACGCAGTGTTTGCGTTGGTTTTCGTAAGCTTAAATCGATGGTGTTGAGAGATTGCTTTCCGGTCCCTGTTATAGAGGAAGTACTCGAAAAGCTGCAAAAAGCGCGCTGCTTTCCCGTTATAGACTTGGAGAATGGTTTTCTCCACGTTGCCATTGAGGAAGAGAGCAAGAAATTTACAGCGTTCATAACCAAATCCGAATTGTACGAATTTAATAGAACACCGTTTGGATTTCGGAACTCGCCAGCTGTATTAATTCGCTACGTTAATTGCGTATTACAGGAGCTGATGAACAAGGACATACTCGATTTATATATGATATAATAATTCACGCCGAGACTGCAGAGCGATGTTTGCAAAAGATTGCACTCGTCTTCAAAGAAGCTGGGGCGTTTGGCCTGAAGATCAAGTAGCGAAAATGTCACTTCTTGCAAAGAAGAATTTATTTCTTGGGCCACAACATTGAAGACGGAAACCTGTGGCCTGGGCATGAAAAGACTGCAGCGGTCAGCAAATTTTTGGTGCCGAAAAGCGTCAGAGCAGTCCAAGATATTGTGACCTTTTTCTATCTGGGATCGTCATTTAAGCTGATAACGGATTGTTCCGCTTTTAAACAAACTCTACAGAAGGCGGATGTACCAAGAGCAGTCACGCAGTGGATTGTTTACCTACAGGATTTCCATTTCACAGTAGAACATCGTCCTGGAGAACGATTAAAGTATGTTGACTGCCTAAGTCGCTATACCGATCGTGTTATGCTTGTCTCCTTAGAGATCACAGCAATTATAAAGTTGGAGACTTAGTTGCTATACGTTGGACACAGTTTATTGCAGGAAAAAAGCTGGCGGGAGAATATCTGGGACCGTATGAAACATTTAAAGTCAAGAGGAACGGCAGAAACGAAGTTCAGAAGGCAGCGGATGTAGAAGGCCCATGTAACACTTCAAACCAGCTGTGATCACATCAAGTTGTGGCGTTATTAAAAGGATAATGAAGACGCTTGGTTATCTGGGACAGATGACATGTCAGGAATGGCCGAATGTAAGACAGTGGAAAATGTGTACAACAGGAGCAGTATACCAGTAGGAAAGCAGCAGTTTATCAGCAGTATAGCAGCAGTATAAAAATCAGCAGTATGGCAGAAATATGAAAATCAGCAGTATGGCAGTAGTATGAATATCAGCAGGTATGGCAGCAGTATTAATGTCAGTAGGATGGCAACTGGCAAAACGGCAGTAGACGAGAGGAGTATAAGTAGAAAAGAACGACGAAAAGCAGCAGCAGACAAGAAGAGCCTAATTTTAAAAATATAAGAAACCAGAACTTGTAATATTCAATACTCATAACAAATACTACATAACTATCTACAATAAAACTGAGTAGAGTAAACAACTCTCCTCTCATGTATAAAAACTACATCCAGTATTGTTCTACGATTAGTTAAGCTTGGTAAGTTTGATGATTTAGTTTTGAAGTAAGGAAGATGAAGATTTTCATCAAAGTAAGGACCTCTATGCGGTAATGATCGGGGACTCCAGACATATGAACCATACTCCAGTATCGGACGGACCAAAAAAATGAATAAGCTTTTAGTAATGTGGGGGTCGTTAAATTCCTTTGAATCGGCATATTTGAGCTTAGAGTCTAATAGGACACCAAGATCATTTACCTGAGTTTATTTTTCTAAGGCAATCACATAGAAAAATAAGAGCAAGAACGACAAAAAGATACAAGTTGCATTTTGATCTATTACACAGTGCGACAGTGATTTGGAACTTTTGAAGAGACCTAGTAGGAATTGTTCATTAGGTCGAGTATAGTATAAAACCATGTTTGAAATTTTTCCTACACCCTCAAATCTTGATTTATTTCGAAAAAACGGTTTTTCGAAAGTGTTTTGCTCTTAAAAATTCCTGAACGCGCAATTTTAGTCCGATTTTCAATTTTTTTATGTTTTTCAATAGTTAAATGTTGTAGCTTTTGAAAAAAAAAATACATCTTCAATTTATTTAAACAGAAAGGATACAAATTTTACAAAAGAAACTGACTTTTTTGAATTTTTGTCACGTTTTTCAAACTTTGACGCCATTTTTTCGGTACAACTTCCAAGAAATGGTATCATTCTTAACACATATTAATATTGTCTCATTAATCCTTAATAAAACAAGACCAATTTCATTCTGTTCGAAGACCAATTTCATTACGAAATTATGAAAATTGTTGAAGTTATTACGCTTTTCCCAAAACAAGTCAATTCAAATTCGAGCGCACCGTAACAGTATGTAAGTACCAGTATGTAAGTTAACAGAAAGATAGAAACTCAATGGAAGATTATTCTTGTCAGTCTTATTTTTATTGATTTCATAGCTTTTATCAATGTTTAAAAATGCTAAAAATGAAAAAAAAATAAAAATAAAATGAATAAAATGAAAAATAATAAATAATTTTCATAATATATGATGAAATCGATGTTCCTCCGCAGTATGAAAAGGAAGTGTCGATGCTGATCAAGAACTACAAGGTGGTGGATTCAGTAGCAGAGGTTCCAGTCAAGCTGCGAATTTTTCCAGATGGTGAGATCATCCCATTTCGTCAATCTCCGATTCGATTTGGGATTGCCGAAGAGAAGGATGTCGAACAGCAGATCGAAGAATGGCTATCTGCTGGAATTATACGCCCATCTACATCAAACTTTGCTAACCGTCTCGTGCTGGTACACAAAAAGGATGACAAACGCAGTGTTTGCGTTGGTTTTCGTAAGCTTAAATCGATGGTGTTGAGAGATTGCTTTCCGGTCCCTGTTATAGAGGAAGTTATAGAAAAGCGCGCTGCTTTACCGTTATAGACTTGGAGAATGGTTTTCTCCACGTTGCCATTGAGGAAGAGAGCAAGAAATTTACAGCGTTCATAACCAAATCCGAATTGTACGAATTTAATAGAACACCGTTTGGATTTCGGAACTCGCCAGCTGTATTAATTCGCTACGTTAATTGCGTATTACAGGAGCTGATGAACAAGGACATACTCGATTTATATATGATATAATAATTCACGCCGAGACTGCAGAGCGATGTTTGCAAAAGATTGCACTCGTCTTCAAAGAAGCTGGGGCGTTTGGCCTGAAGATCAAGTAGCGAAAATGTCACTTCTTGCAAAGAAGAATTTATTTCTTGGGCCACAACATTGAAGACGGAAACCTGTGGCCTGGGCATGAAAAGACTGCAGCGGTCAGCAAATTTTTGGTGCCGAAAAGCGTCAGAGCAGTCCAAGATATTCTGACCTTTTTCTATCTGGGATCGTCATTTAAGCTGATAACGGATTGTTCCGCTTTTAAACAAACTCTACAGAAGGCGGATGTACCAAGAGCAGTCACGCAGTGGATTGTTTACCTACAGGATTTCCATTTCACAGTAGAACATCGTCCTGGAGAACGATTAAAGTATGTTGACTGCCTAAGTCGCTATACCGATCGTGTTATGCTTGTCTCCTTAGAGATCACAGCAATTATAAAGTTGGAGACTTAGTTGCTATACGTTGGACACAGTTTATTGCAGGAAAAAAGCTGGCGGGAGAATATCTGGGACCGTATGAAACATTTAAAGTCAAGAGGAACGGCAGAAACGAAGTTCAGAAGGCAGCGGATGTAGAAGGCCCATGTAACACTTCAAACCAGCTGTGATCACATCAAGTTGTGGCGTTATTAAAAGGATAATGAAGACGCTTGGTTATCTGGGACAGATGACATGTCAGGAATGGCCGAATGTAAGACAGTGGAAAATGTGTACAACAGGAGCAGTATACCATTAGGAAAGCAGCAGTTTATCAGCAGTATAGCAGCAGTATAAAAATCAGCAGTATGGCAGAAATATGAAAATCAGCAGTATGGCAGTAGTATGAATATCAGCAGGTATGGCAGCAGTATTAATGTCAGTAGGATGGCAACTGGCAAAACGGCAGTAGACGAGAGGAGTATAAGTAGAAAAGAACGACGAAAAGCAGCAGCAGACAAGAAGAGCCTAATTTTAAAAATATAAGAAACCAGAACTTGTAATATTCAATACTCATAACAAATACTACATAACTATCTATAATAAAACTGAGTAGAGTTAACAACTCTCCTCTCATGTATAAAAACTACATCCAGTATTGTTCTACGATTAGTTAAGCTTGGTAAGTTTGATGATTTAGTTTTGAAGTAAGGAAGATGAAGATTTTCATCAAAGTAAGGACCTCTATGCGGTAATGATCGGGGACTCCAGACATATGAACCATACTCCAGTATCGGACGGACCAAAAAAATGAATAAGCTTTTAGTAATGTGGGGGTCGTTAAATTCCTTTGAATCGGCATATTTGAGCTTAGAGTCTAATAGGACACCAAGATCATTTACCTGAGTTTATTTTTCTAAGGCAATCACATAGAAAAATAAGAGCAAGAACGACAAAAAGATACAAGTTGCATTTTGATCTATTACACAGTGCGACAGTGATTTGGAACTTTTGAAGAGACCTAGTAGGAATTGTTCATTAGGTCGAGTATAGTATAAAACCATGTTTGAAATTTTTCCTACACCCTCAAATCTTGATTTATTTCGAAAAAACGGTTTTTCGAAAGTGTTTTGCTCTTAAAAATTCCTGAACGCGCAAAATTAGTCCGATTTTCAATTTTTTTATGTTTTTCAATAGTTAAATGTTGTAGCTTTTGAAAAAAAAATACATCTTCAATTTATTTAAACAGAAAGGATACAAATTTTACAAAAGAAACTGACTTTTTTGAATTTTTGTCACGTTTTTTAAACTTTGACGCCATTTTTTCGGTACAACTTCCAAGAAATGGTATCATTCTTAACACATATTAATATTGTCTCATTAATCCTTAATAAAACAAGACCAATTTCATTCTGTTCGAAGACCAATTTCATTACGAAATTATGAAAATTGTTGAAGTTATTACGCTTTTCCCAAAACAAGTCAATTCAAATTCGAGCGCACCGTAACAGTATGTAAGTACCAGTATGTAAGTTAACAGAAAGATAGAAACTCAATGGAAGATTATTCTTGTCAGTCTTATTTTTATTGATTTCATAGCTTTTATCAATGTTTAAAAATGCTAAAAATGAAAAAAAAAATAAAAATAAAATGAATAAAATGAAAAATAATAAATAATTTTCATAATATATGATGAAATCGATGTTCCTCCGCAGTATGAAAAGGAAGTGTCGATGCTGATCAAGAACTACAAGGTGGTGGATTCAGTAGCAGAGGTTCCAGTCAAGCTGCGAATTTTTCCAGATGGTGAGATCATCCCATTTCGTCAATCTCCGATTCGATTTGGGATTGCCGAAGAGAAGGATGTCGAACAGCAGATCGAAGAATGGCTATCTGCTGGAATTATACGCCCATCTACATCAAACTTTGCTAACCGTCTCGTGCTGGTACACAAAAAGGATGACAAACGCAGTGTTTGCGTTGGTTTTCGTAAGCTTAAATCGATGGTGTTGAGAGATTGCTTTCCGGTCCCTGTTATAGAGGAAGTTATAGAAAAGCGCGCTGCTTTACCGTTATAGACTTGGAGAATGGTTTTCTCCACGTTGCCATTGAGGAAGAGAGCAAGAAATTTACAGCGTTCATAACCAAATCCGAATTGTACGAATTTAATAGAACACCGTTTGGATTTCGGAACTCGCCAGCTGTATTAATTCGCTACGTTAATTGCGTATTACAGGAGCTGATGAACAAGGACATACTCGATTTATATATGATATAATAATTCACGCCGAGACTGCAGAGCGATGTTTGCAAAAGATTGCACTCGTCTTCAAAGAAGCTGGGGCGTTTGGCCTGAAGATCAAGTAGCGAAAATGTCACTTCTTGCAAAGAAGAATTTATTTCTTGGGCCACAACATTGAAGACGGAAACCTGTGGCCTGGGCATGAAAAGACTGCAGCGGTCAGCAAATTTTTGGTGCCGAAAAGCGTCAGAGCAGTCCAAGATATTCTGACCTTTTTCTATCTGGGATCGTCATTTAAGCTGATAACGGATTGTTCCGCTTTTAAACAAACTCTACAGAAGGCGGATGTACCAAGAGCAGTCACGCAGTGGATTGTTTACCTACAGGATTTCCATTTCACAGTAGAACATCGTCCTGGAGAACGATTAAAGTATGTTGACTGCCTAAGTCGCTATACCGATCGTGTTATGCTTGTCTCCTTAGAGATCACAGCAATTATAAAGTTGGAGACTTAGTTGCTATACGTTGGACACAGTTTATTGCAGGAAAAAAGCTGGCGGGAGAATATCTGGGACCGTATGAAACATTTAAAGTCAAGAGGAACGGCAGAAACGAAGTTCAGAAGGCAGCGGATGTAGAAGGCCCATGTAACACTTCAAACCAGCTGTGATCACATCAAGTTGTGGCGTTATTAAAAGGATAATGAAGACGCTTGGTTATCTGGGACAGATGACATGTCAGGAATGGCCGAATGTAAGACAGTGGAAAATGTGTACAACAGGAGCAGTATACCAGTAGGAAAGCAGCAGTTTATCAGCAGTATAGCAGCAGTATAAAAATCAGCAGTATGGCAGAAATATGAAAATCAGCAGTATGGCAGTAGTATGAATATCAGCAGGTATGGCAGCAGTATTAATGTCAGTAGGATGGCAACTGGCAAAACGGCAGTAGACGAGAGGAGTATAAGTAGAAAAGAACGACGAAAAGCAGCAGCAGACAAGAAGAGCCTAATTTTAAAAATATAAGAAACCAGAACTTGTAATATTCAATACTCATAACAAATACTACATAACTATCTATAATAAAACTGAGTAGAGTTAACAACTCTCCTCTCATGTATAAAAACTACATCCAGTATTGTTCTACGATTAGTTAAGCTTGGTAAGTTTGATGATTTAGTTTTGAAGTAAGGAAGATGAAGATTTTCATCAAAGTAAGGACCTCTATGCGGTAATGATCGGGGACTCCAGACATATGAACCATACTCCAGTATCGGACGGACCAAAAAAATGAATAAGCTTTTAGTAATGTGGGGGTCGTTAAATTCCTTTGAATCGGCATATTTGAGCTTAGAGTCTAATAGGACACCAAGATCATTTACCTGAGTTTATTTTTCTAAGGCAATCACATAGAAAAATAAGAGCAAGAACGACAAAAAGATACAAGTTGCATTTTGATCTATTACACAGTGCGACAGTGATTTGGAACTTTTGAAGAGACCTAGTAGGAATTGTTCATTAGGTCGAGTATAGTATAAAACCATGTTTGAAATTTTTCCTACACCCTCAAATCTTGATTTATTTCGAAAAAACGGTTTTTCGAAAGTGTTTTGCTCTTAAAAATTCCTGAACGCGCAATTTTAGTCCGATTTTCAATTTTTTTATGTTTTTCAATAGTTAAATGTTGTAGCTTTTGAAAAAAAAATACATCTTCAATTTATTTAAACAGAAAGGATACAAATTTTACAAAAGAAACTGACTTTTTTGAATTTTTGTCACGTTTTTTCAAACTTTGACGCCATTTTTTCGGTACAACTTCCAAGAAATGGTATCATTCTTAACACATATTAATATTGTCTCATTAATCCTTAATAAAACAAGACCAATTTCATTCTGTTCGAAGACCAATTTCATTACGAAATTATGAAAATTGTTGAAGTTATTACGCTTTTCCCAAAACAAGTCAATTCAAATTCGAGCGCACCGTAACAGTATGTAAGTACCAGTATGTAAGTTAACAGAAAGATAGAAACTCAATGGAAGATTATTCTTGTCAGTCTTATTTTTATTGATTTCATAGCTTTTATCAATGTTTAAAAATGCTAAAAATGAAAAAAAAAATAAAAATAAAATGAAAAATAATAAATAATTATCATAATATATGATGAAATCGATGTTCCTCCGCAGTATGAAAAGGAAGTGTCGATGCTGATCAAGAACTACAAGGTGGTGGATTCAGTAGCAGAGGTTCCAGTCAAGCTGCGAATTTTTCCAGATGGTGAGATCATCCCATTTCGTCAATCTCCGATTCGATTTGGGATTGCCGAAGAGAAGGATGTCGAACAGCAGATCGAAGAATGGCTATCTGCTGGAATTATACGCCCATCTACATCAAACTTTGCTAACCGTCTCGTGCTGGTACACAAAAAGGATGACAAACGCAGTGTTTGCGTTGGTTTTCGTAAGCTTAAATCGATGGTGTTGAGAGATTGCTTTCCGGTCCCTGTTATAGAGGAAGTTATAGAAAAGCGCGCTGCTTTACCGTTATAGACTTGGAGAATGGTTTTCTCCACGTTGCCATTGAGGAAGAGAGCAAGAAATTTACAGCGTTCATAACCAAATCCGAATTGTACGAATTTAATAGAACACCGTTTGGATTTCGGAACTCGCCAGCTGTATTAATTCGCTACGTTAATTGCGTATTACAGGAGCTGATGAACAAGGACATACTCGATTTATATATGATATAATAATTCACGCCGAGACTGCAGAGCGATGTTTGCAAAAGATTGCACTCGTCTTCAAAGAAGCTGGGGCGTTTGGCCTGAAGATCAAGTAGCGAAAATGTCACTTCTTGCAAAGAAGAATTTACTTCTTGGGCCACAACATTGAAGACGGAAACCTGTGGCCTGGGCATGAAAAGACTGCAGCGGTCAGCAAATTTTTGGTGCCGAAAAGCGTCAGAGCAGTCCAAGATATTGTGACCTTTTTCTATCTGGGATCGTCATTTAAGCTGATAACGGATTGTTCCGCTTTTAAACAAACTCTACAGAAGGCGGATGTACCAAGAGCAGTCACGCAGTGGATTGTTTACCTACAGGATTTCCATTTCACAGTAGAACATCGTCCTGGAGAACGATTAAAGCATGTTGACTGCCTAAGTCGCTATACCGATCGTGTTATGCTTGTCTCCTTAGAGATCACAGCAATTATAAAGTTGGAGACTTAGTTGCTATACGTTGGACACAGTTTATTGCAGGAAAAAAGCTGGCGGGAGAATATCTGGGACCGTATGAAACATTTAAAGTCAAGAGGAACGGCAGAAACGAAGTTCAGAAGGCAGCGGATGTAGAAGGCCCATGTAACACTTCAAACCAGCTGTGATCACATCAAGTTGTGGCGTTATTAAAAGGATAATGAAGACGCTTGGTTATCTGGGACAGATGACATGTCAGGAATGGCCGAATGTAAGACAGTGGAAAATGTGTACAACAGGAGCAGTATACCAGTAGGAAAGCAGCAGTTTATCAGCAGTATAGCAGCAGTATAAAAATCAGCAGTATGGCAGAAATATGAAAATCAGCAGTATGGCAGTAGTATGAATATCAGCAGGTATGGCAGCAGTATTAATGTCAGTAGGATGGCAACTGGCAAAACGGCAGTAGACGAGAGGAGTATAAGTAGAAAAGAACGACGAAAAGCAGCAGAAGACAAGAAGAGCCTAATTTTAAAAATATAAGAAACCAGAACTTGTAATATTCAATACTCATAACAAATACTACATAACTATCTATAATAAAACTGAGTAGAGTTAACAACTCTCCTCTCATGTATAAAAACTACATCCAGTATTGTTCTACGATTAGTTAAGCTTGGTAAGTTTGATGATTTAGTTTTGAAGTAAGGAAGATGAAGATTTTCATCAAAGTAAGGACCTCTATGCGGTAATGATCGGGGACTCCAGACATATGAACCATACTCCAGTATCGGACGGACCAAAAAAATGAATAAGCTTTTAGTAATGTGGGTGTTTAGGTGAGGGCCCGTTGTGCCGCTCACCTGAAGAGCGCATCCGCGCTAAAGAGCGCACCCGCGCTAAAGAGCGCACCCGCGCTAAAGAGCGCGTCCACACTCGCCCCTCTGTGCCCTCTCTTCTCGCTCGTTGGTTGTCTTCGATCTCTTTTTTGTACTAGTTTTTAAGATTAATTCGATGTACGCAGCCAATAAAGCTGAACGCGTTTTTATACTCAACTGAAGACGCCCCCGACTTCTGATTTTTCAACCCCCATCCTGGAATCTTTTTGCGGACTCAACGCCCCCCTACACATTTTGGTCCTTCGAGCCGGTCGTTAAATTCCTTTGAATCGGCATATTTGAGCTTAGAGTCTAATAGGACACCAAGATCATTTACCTGAGTTTATTTTTCTAAGGCAATCACATAGAAAAATAAGAGCAAGAACGACAAAAAGATACAAGTTGCATTTTGATCTATTACACAGTGCGACAGTGATTTGGAACTTTTGACGGTCGAGGCATATGTGCATCCGCATACATACATACATACGCACATACATATTTTTTTGGTGCAATTAATCCGCGAAAAATTCGCAAGTGAACAGTGAAATTGTGTGGTGACAAAAAGAAGGCATAATTAATATTGGCCACCGGTGTGAATTAGTTCCGGAATTTCCAAATTCACCGAACAGTCCGCCGCTGTCGTAATATTTGTTTTTTATCTTCCTCAATCCGTGTCATTTTTTACACCACACAACTTTTCTGTTTCCCCAATTATACAGTCCACTTATCAAAGCTCCACTGTGCCAACATATGCCCACATGCCCTTACTTATATCCGTACCTGCAGGCATTTCCACATATCTCCAAATATTTTCTGCCTCCGATTTCAGGAAATATATAACCGATAAAATTTAACCATACAGTCCACTTCTCGACGTTCCACTGTACCATCGTATGCCCACATGCCCTTGCCCTACTTGCATGTATGCCCATATATTTCTCAATATTTTCTGCCTCCAGTTCCAGGAAATATATAACCAAACAAACCAAACAAAAAAAATCAATTAATTATAAATTTATTTATTTATATTTATAACTACAAAATTTATTTATTTCGTATTTTTCCGTCCGAGCAAAGGGCCAGGGTTTTTTAATTTCCCTTTCCGGCCACTCAATAATTAAGGTCAAAAATTTAATTATCGAAAGAGGAAAAAATTATAATTAAATAATTTAATTGTCAATCGGCTTTCTGAACCTAGCCGCGGTTTCAATTCCACCGTTCCAGCTTCGGGTTACTTAACCTCCATTGATTAAAAATTGAAATTCTCAACTCCACCCGTCTGTTTCCAAAATAATTAAATCCGACAATTAGGCAAAAATTAATTATTTATTTTCTCTCTGTGTTAAATACAAGCCAAGGTCAAGTCCACCTTTCCGGCTCCGCAAATTCGAAAATAGTTAGGAATTAAATATTTACGTACGAGCCATACTGGTCGAAATATACATATATCGACAGTCATCAATTATTTTTCCGAACGAGCACGAATTTTCCGGTCCTTTTCCATTTTCCGCTCCGGCATTTTTCCTAACCTTACTCCTACTCCGCATCTGGCAACATCCGCCTAGAATCTCGACAAACCTTGGCCCATCTGGGTTTTTTTTTGGCTTCCTGAAGTTTCTCCCACATCCGAATTGTGCCGTTTCCGACGTTCCTCTCGACATCGGCGCTAATAATTCCCACTTGGCCTTGCAATCGCATTTCGTCCGAGATCTCACCGGGCTCATCACATTAGTGACCGGCTACCGGCTACCGGCTACCGGCTACCGAATTGGTGTCTGAGAATGCCCACGGGAGACGACCAAAAGCCACGTCCGATCCCGACCATCCGTTTGGAGAGATCTCGATCCGCTTCTCCGCGGACGCCTCTTTTAAAGCCTAAGGCGTACAGTGCCATTCCAAGGGCGAAAAGTGACGAATCCGTCAACACGAGCTCCGGTCCTTCACAGAGGCAGACTCGTTCCGTTGCAAAAATGGCTCAAAGTGCGGTCGACGTGGCGCTGAAGAAGTTCATCGCCACTTCAGATCGAGTTAGCCAATTTGAGGCCAACATTAATACTCCGGCCGCCAGAGAAACGGAAGTGGGCTCCCAATACATGTGCGAAGTCCACCGGGACCAAATTCGGGCACTGTGGGAGAAGGTGGAGAAAAGCTATGAGAGCTGCTCCGATTTGCTAGCTGAGTCCGACGACAATGCGGCCATCTCGACAGTGCTGGAATCGAAGTACAGCTACTGCTACTCCGTCTATTCGAGGTGTATTGCCCAGCTTCGAGAGAGAATTGCTTCCCATACCACTCCGGCTTCCGTCAACGTTCACACGCCCGCGTCTACAGGCTGCCGGTTACCTCCGGTGGATACCGAGGTCTTCGCGGGTGATTATCTTCGGTGGCCCACCTTCCGAGACTTGTTTACGGCCATTTACATCCAAAACTCGCGGCTCACCCCGGTAGAGAAGTTGTTCCACTTATTGTCCAAAACAAGTGGTGACGCCCACGCCATTGTTTCTAAGGCTCCGCTTACCCATGAGGGGTTTGTCGTCGCTTGGCAAAGCCTCACAGACCGCTTTGAGAACCGGCGGCTATTGGTCAATAGCCAGTTGAAAATCCTTTTCAACCTCCAGGCTATTTCACAAGAGTCCGGGGTCGCGCTGAAGGAGCTGCAAGCCACCATTCAGAGTTGTCTGACAGCCCTAGCAATGTCCGCCATAAATGTTGAGGCTTGGGACTGTCTCCTGGTATTTATGATTTCGTCAAAGCTCCCTAAAGTCACACTTTCCATGTGGGAGCAATCCGTACATAATAAGGCCGAGATTCCAACATGGAAGGAATTAGATAACTTCCTGACAGAGCGCCATCGCACTCTGGAGGCCATCGACGACGTCAGGCCTAGTGGCTCCGTGCAATTTCCGCCAAGGTCGGGACTTCCTACTGCCCCTGCTCGGAGGCTCACTTCATACGAGACTCGAGTGGTTCCGGGCCAAAAGAGCTGCGATCTCTGTGCGAGGGAGGACCACCCCATTCGCTTATGTCCGCGTTTCCTAGAAATGGATGTAAATGGGCGCTCTGATTACATAAGGAGGAAGCAGTTATGTTTAAACTGTTTTGCCCGAGGGCACCAGCAGCGAGACTGCACGAGCGCTCATACCTGCTCCACATGCCACAGCAGACACCACACCCTCTTGCACCGCGGCAATCCATTCGCAACCGCTCCAAGTCCGCCTACGCAGCTTACCGCTCCAAGTCCGCCTACGTCAACAAACGGCTCCGAGGATCAGTCGAATGTGCAGGTGTGTTTCGCTTCCGGGTCAGGAGCCGTCCTACTGGGCACGGCCCTTATCAACGTGTGCCATTTGGGGTGCACCGTCCAAGCACGAGCACTGATAGACTCAGGCTCCGAAGCGACGTTCATAACGGAGCGACTGTTCAACCTCGTCAAACCTCCCTTCAAGACGATTCAAGCCCAAGTTTCCGGCCTTAATCAGACCATTTCCGCGCAGTCTACAAAATTGTGCCATTTCTCCATTCGGTCGCCGTCTAGACCCGGGCTACAATTAGAGACTGCGGCTTACGTTCTTCCGCAGTTGGCAGGAAATCTGCCATCATATCCGATTTCGCGAGATCGTCTCAAGGGGCTGCCCAATATTACCCTGGCGGACCCCAACTTCTTTGAGAGCTCCCAAGTCGATGTGTTATTAGGAGCTGACATTCTTCCGTCCATTCTCCTCGGTAATTCCAAGGCTAATATCTGCGGGTCGCTTCTCGGTCAGGAGACCATTTTCGGATGGGTGCTGACAGGCCCATTATCTCCAGCCAACCCCCGCAGCGTGTCTGTTTTTTCCGCACGAGTTGCCCGCAGCCTCGGTGACTCACTGGTTCAGGGTTCCGATTCCGGATGCGAGCATAATTCTG
Organism: Drosophila bipectinata; assembly: GCF_030179905.1. Taxonomy (NCBI): domain Eukaryota; kingdom Metazoa; phylum Arthropoda; class Insecta; order Diptera; family Drosophilidae; genus Drosophila; species Drosophila bipectinata. The sequence continues at coordinate 24,090,800 of NC_091734.1, read as the reverse complement.
TTACGACTCCTTCTCCGATTTACACATCGCATCACGCTGCACCGTGGCAATCAGCTGATGATCCGACTGATCCGGGTCTAATTCTAGATTCCAAGGTCATATTCAGCACGATGTCGCCACGCCCACGCAACGCCCCGTCACTGGAAAGCAGATGTACTCGAGGTACACTATCCTACCGATGCCGAGTCTGCAATGGGAGTCATCCGTTGAAGAAGTGTCGGCGCTTCCTACGCCTTAGTGCCGAGGAGCGGCTCCGAGTGGTTCTCGTGAACCGCTATTGCTCGAGCTGCCTGGCCCACGAGCACTCCGACGGATCCTGTCGGCGTGGGGACGGCTGTAAGACGTGTGGTCAGGATCACCACACGCTGCTGCACCCCGGGACCAAGGAGCACCGGTCACCGCCCAAGGGAGACAGTACACCTGGTGTCTCGCTCTCTCGTCGGCCGTCATCCGCCAACTCCCGGCGCGGTTCGGGTGCTTCTCGCCCTGCGTCCGCCATTTTCCGGCATTTCCAAACCGATCCACGGCCGCCGACTTCCAGGCACTCTTCGATAACTCCTCGGCATTCTTCCGCCACTGGCCGGCAGCCATCAAGCGCTCCACTGCTTTCGTCCGCCACTCATCGGGTGCCGTCCACCGCTCTTCCGCCCGCGTCATCCGCGCCTAGGCAACTTTCCGCCTCTCCTCGAGGGCCCCCGCAGGACGCGCTCGCTGCGCCCACCCTATCGTCGCTGCTGAGACGGAACAACGTCAACATCGGGACCCGGATTTTCGACACGGGGACCTCCATCGACCCGTGTACGCCCTCTAGCTGCAGTGACGCATAGCTAGCGACGAGGGATCTGTTGCAACCCGAGCGATTGCAAGGGGGGGGAGAATGTTTAGGTGAGGGCCCGTTGTGCCGCTCACCTGAAGAGCGCATCCGCGCTAAAGAGCGCACCCGCGCTAAAGAGCGCACCCGCGCTAAAGAGCGCGTCCACACTCGCCCCTCTGTGCCCTCTCTTCTCGCTCGTTGGTTGTCTTCGATCTCTTTTTTGTACTAGTTTTTAAGATTAATTCGATGTACGCAGCCAATAAAGCTGAACGCGTTTTTATACTCAACTGAAGACGCCCCCGACTTCTGATTTTTCAACCCCCATCCTGGAATCTTTTTGCGGACTCAACGCCCCACTACACAGTGGGGGTCGTTAAATTCCTTTGAATCGGCATATTTGAGCTTAGAGTCTAATAGGACACCAAGATCATTTACCTGAGTTTATTTTTCTAAGGCAATCACATAGAAAAATAAGAGCAAGAACGACAAAAAGATACAAGTTGCATTTTGATCTATTACACAGTGCGACAGTGATTTGGAACTTTTGAAGAGACCTAGTAGGAATTGTTCATTAGGTCGAGTATAGTATAAAACCATGTTTGAAATTTTTCCTACACCCTCAAATCTTGATTTATTTCGAAAAAACGGTTTTTCGAAAGTGTTTTGCTCTTAAAAATTCCTGAACGCGCAATTTTAGTCCGATTTTCAATTTTTTTATGTTTTTCAATAGTTAAATGTTGTAGCTTTTGAAAAAAAATACATCTTCAATTTATTTAAACAGAAAGGATACAAATTTTACAAAAGAAACTGACTTTTTTGAATTTTTGTCACGTTTTTCAAACTTTGACGCCATTTTTTCGGTACAACTTCCAAGAAATGGTATCATTCTTAACACATATTAATATTGTCTCATTAATCCTTAATAAAACAAGACCAATTTCATTCTGTTCGAAGACCAATTTCATTACGAAATTATGAAAATTGTTGAAGTTATTACGCTTTTCCCAAAACAAGTCAATTCAAATTCGAGCGCACCGTAACAGTATGTAAGTACCAGTATGTAAGTTAACAGAAAGATAGAAACTCAATGGAAGATTATTCTTGTCAGTCTTATTTTTATTGATTTCATAGCTTTTATCAATGTTTAAAAATGCTAAAAATGAAAAAAAAAAAATAAAAATAAAATGAATAAAATGAAAAATAATAAATAATTTTCATAATATATGATGAAATCGATGTTCCTCCGCAGTATGAAAAGGAAGTGTCGATGCTGATCAATAACTACAAGGTGGTGGATTCAGTAGCAGAGGTTCCAGTCAAGCTGCGAATTTTTCCAGATGGTGAGATCATCCCATTTCGTCAATCTCCGATTCGATTTGGGATTGCCGAAGAGAAGGATGTCGAACAGCAGATCGAAGAATGGCTATCTGCTGGAATTATACGCCCATCTACATCAAACTTTGCTAACCGTCTCGTGCTGGTACACAAAAAGGATGACAAACGCAGTGTTTGCGTTGGTTTTCGTAAGCTTAAATCGATGGTGTTGAGAGATTGCTTTCCGGTCCCTGTTATAGAGGAAGTTATAGAAAAGCGCGCTGCTTTACCGTTATAGACTTGGAGAATGGTTTTCTCCACGTTGCCATTGAGGAAGAGAGCAAGAAATTTACAGCGTTCATAACCAAATCCGAATTGTACGAATTTAATAGAACACCGTTTGGATTTCGGAACTCGCCAGCTGTATTAATTCGCTACGTTAATTGCGTATTACAGGAGCTGATGAACAAGGACATACTCGATTTATATATGATATAATAATTCACGCCGAGACTGCAGAGCGATGTTTGCAAAAGATTGCACTCGTCTTCAAAGAAGCTGGGGCGTTTGGCCTGAAGATCAAGTAGCGAAAATGTCACTTCTTGCAAAGAAGAATTTATTTCTTGGGCCACAACATTGAAGACGGAAACCTGTGGCCTGGGCATGAAAAGACTGCAGCGGTCAGCAAATTTTTGGTGCCGAAAAGCGTCAGAGCAGTCCAAGATATTGTGACCTTTTTCTATCTGGGATCGTCATTTAAGCTGATAACGGATTGTTCCGCTTTTAAACAAACTCTACAGAAGGCGGATGTACCAAGAGCAGTCACGCAGTGGATTGTTTACCTACAGGATTTCCATTTCACAGTAGAACATCGTCCTGGAGAACGATTAAAGTATGTTGACTGCCTAAGTCGCTATACCGATCGTGTTATGCTTGTCTCCTTAGAGATCACAGCAATTATAAAGTTGGAGACTTAGTTGCTATACGTTGGACACAGTTTATTGCAGGAAAAAAGATGGCGGGAGAATATCTGGGACCGTATGAAACATTTAAAGTCAAGAGGAACGGCAGAAACGAAGTTCAGAAGGCAGCGGATGTAGAAGGCCCATGTAACACTTCAAACCAGCTGTGATCACATCAAGTTGTGGCGTTATTAAAAGGATAATGAAAACGCTTGGTTATCTGGGACAGATGACATGTCAGGAATGGCCGAATGTAAGACAGTGGAAAATGTGTACAACAGGAGCAGTATACCAGTAGGAAAGCAGCAGTTTATCAGCAGTATAGCAGCAGTATAAAAATCAGCAGTATGGTAGAAATATGAAAATCAGCAGTATGGCAGTAGTATGAATATCAGCAGGTATGGCAGCAGTATTAATGTCAGTAGGATGGCAACTGGCAAAACGGCAGTAGACGAGAGGAGTATAAGTAGAAAAGAACGACGAAAAGCAGCAGCAGACAAGAAGAGCCTAATTTTAAAAATATAAGAAACCAGAACTTGTAATATTCAATACTCATAACAAATACTACATAACTATCTATAATAAAACTGAGTAGAGTTAACAACTCTCCTCTCATGTATAAAAACTACATCCAGTATTGTTCTACGATTAGTTAAGCTTGGTAAGTTTGATGATTTAGTTTTGAAGTAAGGAAGATGAAGATTTTCATCAAAGTAAGGACCTCTATGCGGTAATGATCGGGGACTCCAGACATATGAACCATACTCCAGTATCGGACGGACCAAAAAAATGAATAAGCTTTTAGTAATGTGGGGGTCGTTAAATTCCTTTGAATCGGCATATTTGAGCTTAGAGTCTAATAGGACACCAAGATCATTTACCTGAGTTTATTTTTCTAAGGCAATCACATAGAAAAATAAGAGCAAGAACGACAAAAAGATACAAGTTTCATTTTGATCTATTACACAGTGCGACAGTGATTTGGAACTTTTGAAGAGACCTAGTAGGAATTGTTCATTAGGTCGAGTATAGTATAAAACCATGTTTGAAATTTTTCCTACACCCTCAAATCTTGATTTATTTCGAAAAAACGGTTTTTCAAAAGTGTTTTGCTCTTAAAAATTCCTGAACGCGCAATTTTAGGCCGATTTTCAATTTTTTTATGTTTTTCAATAGTTAAATGTTGTAGCTTTTGAAAAAAAATACATCTTCAATTTATTTAAACAGAAAGGATACAAATTTTACAAAAGAAACTGACTTTTTTGAATTTTTGTCACGTTTTTCAAACTTTGACGCCATTTTTTCGGTACAACTTCCAAGAAATGGTATCATTCTTAACACATATTAATATTGTCTCATTAATCCTTAATAAAACAAGACCAATTTCATTCTGTTCGAAGACCAATTTCATTACGAAATTATGAAAATTGTTGAAGTTATTACGCTTTTCCCAAAACAAGTCAATTCAAATTCGAGCGCACCGTAACAGTATGTAAGTACCAGTATGTAAGTTAACAGAAAGATAGAAACTCAATGGAAGATTATTCTTGTCAGTCTTATTTTTATTGATTTCATAGCTTTTATCAATGTTTAAAAATGCTAAAAATGAAAAAAAAAATAAAAATAAAATGAAAAATAATAAATAATTTTCATAATATATGATGAAATCGATGTTCCTCCGCAGTATGAAAAGGAAGTGTCGATGCTGATCAAGAACTACAAGGTGGTGGATTCAGTAGCAGAGGTTCCAGTCAAGCTGCGAATTTTTCCAGATGGTGAGATCATCCCATTTCGTCAATCTCCGATTCGATTTGGGATTGCCGAAGAGAAGGATGTCGAACAGCAGATCGAAGAATGGCTATCTGCTGGAATTATACGCCCATCTACATCAAACTTTGCTAACCGTCTCGTGCTGGTACACAAAAAGGATGACAAACGCAGTGTTTGTGTTGGTTTTCGTAAGCTTAAATCGATGGTGTTGAGAGATTGCTTTCCGGTCCCTGTTATAGAGGAAGTTATAGAAAAGCGCGCTGCTTTACCGTTATAGACTTGGAGAATGGTTTTCTCCACGTTGCCATTGAGGAAGAGAGCAAGAAATTTACAGCGTTCATAACCAAATCCGAATTGTACGAATTTAATAGAACACCGTTTGGATTTCGGAACTCGCCAGCTGTATTAATTCGCTACGTTAATTGCGTATTACAGGAGCTGATGAACAAGGACATACTCGATTTATATATGATATAATAATTCACGCCGAGACTGCAGAGCGATGTTTGCAAAAGATTGCACTCGTCTTCAAAGAAGCTGGGGCGTTTGGCCTGAAGATCAAGTAGCGAAAATGTCACTTCTTGCAAAGAAGAATTTACTTCTTGGGCCACAACATTGAAGACGGAAACCTGTGGCCTGGGCATGAAAAGACTGCAGCGGTCAGCAAATTTTTGGTGCCGAAAAGCGTCAGAGCAGTCCAAGATATTGTGACCTTTTTCTATCTGGGATCGTCATTTAAGCTGATAACGGATTGTTCCGCTTTTAAACAAACTCTACAGAAGGCGGATGTACCAAGAGCAGTCACGCAGTGGATTGTTTACCTACAGGATTTCCATTTCACAGTAGAACATCGTCCTGGAGAACGATTAAAGCATGTTGACTGCCTAAGTCGCTATACCGATCGTGTTATGCTTGTCTCCTTAGAGATCACAGCAATTATAAAGTTGGAGACTTAGTTGCTATACGTTGGACACAGTTTATTGCAGGAAAAAAGCTGGCGGGAGAATATCTGGGACCGTATGAAACATTTAAAGTCAAGAGGAACGGCAGAAACGAAGTTCAGAAGGCAGCGGATGTAGAAGGCCCATGTAACACTTCAAACCAGCTGTGATCACATGAAGTTGTGGCGTTATTAAAAGGATAATGAAGACGCTTGGTTATCTGGGACAGATGACATGTCAGGAATGGCCGAATGTAAGACAGTGGAAAATGTGTACAACAGGAGCAGTATACCAGTAGGAAAGCAGCAGTTTATCAGCAGTATAGCAGCAGTATAAAAATCAGCAGTATGGCAGAAATATGAAAATCAGCAGTATGGCAGTAGTATGAATATCAGCAGGTATGGCAGCAGTATTAATGTCAGTAGGATGGCAACTGGCAAAACGGCAGTAGACGAGAGGAGTATAAGTAGAAAAGAACGACGAAAAGCAGCAGCAGACAAGAAGAGCCTAATTTTAAAAATATAAGAAACCAGAACTTGTAATATTCAATACTCATAACAAATACTACATAACTATCTATAATAAAACTGAGTAGAGTTAACAACTCTCCTCTCATGTATAAAAACTACATCCAGTATTGTTCTACGATTAGTTAAGCTTGGTAAGTTTGATGATTTAGTTTTGAAGTAAGGAAGATGAAGATTTTCATCAAAGTAAGGACCTCTATGCGGTAATGATCGGGGACTCCAGACATATGAACCATACTCCAGTATCGGACGGACCAAAAAAATGAATAAGCTTTTAGTAATGTGGGGGTCGTTAAATTCCTTTGAATCGGCATATTTGAGCTTAGAGTCTAATAGGACACCAAGATCATTTACCTGAGTTTATTTTTCTAAGGCAATCACATAGAAAAATAAGAGCAAGAACGACAAAAAGATACAAGTTGCATTTTGATCTATTACACAGTGCGACAGTGATTTGGAACTTTTGAAGAGACCTAGTAGGAATTGTTCATTAGGTCGAGTATAGTATAAAACCATGTTTGAAATTTTTCCTACACCCTCAAATCTTGATTTATTTCGAAAAAACGGTTTTTCGAAAGTGTTTTGCTCTTAAAAATTCCTGAACGCGCAATTTTAGTCCGATTTTCAATTTTTTTATGTTTTTCAATAGTTAAATGTTGTAGCTTTTGAAAAAAAATACATCTTCAATTTATTTAAACAGAAAGGATACAAATTTTACAAAAGAAACTGACTTTTTTGAATTTTTGTCACGTTTTTCAAACTTTGACGCCATTTTTTTCGGTACAACTTCCAAGAAATGGTATCATTCTTAACACATATTAATATTGTCTCATTAATCCTTAATAAAACAAGACCAATTTCATTCTGTTCGAAGACCAATTTCATTACGAAATTATGAAAATTGTTGAAGTTATTACGCTTTTCCCAAAACAAGTCAATTCAAATTCGAGCGCACCGTAACAGTATGTAAGTACCAGTATGTAAGTTAACAGAAAGATAGAAACTCAATGGAAGATTATTCTTGTCAGTCTTATTTTTATTGATTTCATAGCTTTTATTAATGTTTAAAAATGCTAAAAATGAAAAAAAAAATAAAAATAAAATGAATAAAATGAAAAATAATAAATAATTTTCATAATATATGATGAAATCGATGTTCCTCCGCAGTATGAAAAGGAAGTGTCGATGCTGATCAAGAACTACAAGGTGGTGGATTCAGTAGCAGAGGTTCCAGTCAAGCTGCGAATTTTTCCAGATGGTGAGATCATTCCATTTCGTCAATCTCCGATTCGATTTGGGATTGCCGAAGAGAAGGATGTCGAACAGCAGATCGAAGAATGGCTATCTGCTGGAATTATACGCCCATCTACATCAAACTTTGCTAACCGTCTCGTGCTGGTACACAAAAAGGATGACAAACGCAGTGTTTGCGTTGGTTTTCGTAAGCTTAAATCGATGGTGTTGAGAGATTGCTTTCCGGTCCCTGTTATAGAGGAAGTTATAGAAAAGCGCGCTGCTTTACCGTTATAGACTTGGAGAATGGTTTTCTCCACGTTGCCATTGAGGAAGAGAGCAAGAAATTTACAGCGTTCATAACCAAATCCGAATTGTACGAATTTAATAGAACACCGTTTGGATTTCGGAACTCGCCAGCTGTATTAATTCGCTACGTTAATTGCGTATTACAGGAGCTGATGAACAAGGACATACTCGATTTATATATGATATAATAATTCACGCCGAGACTGCAGAGCGATGTTTGCAAAAGATTGCACTCGTCTTCAAAGAAGCTGGGGCGTTTGGCCTGAAGATCAAGTAGCGAAAATGTCACTTCTTGCAAAGAAGAATTTACTTCTTGGGCCACAACATTGAAGACGGAAACCTGTGGCCTGGGCATGAAAAGACTGCAGCGGTCAGCAAATTTTTGGTGCCGAAAAGCGTCAGAGCAGTCCAAGATATTGTGACCTTTTTCTATCTGGGATCGTCATTTAAGCTGATAACGGATTGTTCCGCTTTTAAACAAACTCTACAGAAGGCGGATGTACCAAGAGCAGTCACGCAGTGGATTGTTTACCTACAGGATTTCCATTTCACAGTAGAACATCGTCCTGGAGAACGATTAAAGCATGTTGACTGCCTAAGTCGCTATACCGATCGTGTTATGCTTGTCTCCTTAGAGATCACAGCAATTATAAAGTTGGAGACTTAGTTGCTATACGTTGGACACAGTTTATTGCAGGAAAAAAGCTGGCGGGAGAATATCTGGGACCGTATGAAACATTTAAAGTCAAGAGGAACGGCAGAAACGAAGTTCAGAAGGCAGCGGATGTAGAAGGCCCATGTAACACTTCAAACCAGCTGTGATCACATGAAGTTGTGGCGCTATTAAAAGGATAATGAAGACGCTTGGTTATCTGGGACAGATGACATGTCAGGAATGGCCGAATGTAAGACAGTGGAAAATGTGTACAACAGGAGCAGTATACCAGTAGGAAAGCAGCAGTTTATCAGCAGTATAGCAGCAGTATAAAAATCAGCAGTATGGCAGAAATATGAAAATCAGCAGTATGGCAGTAGTATGAATATCAGCAGGTATGGCAGCAGTATTAATGTCAGTAGGATGGCAACTGGCAAAACGGCAGTAGACGAGAGGAGTATAAGTAGAAAAGAACGACGAAAAGCAGCAGCAGACAAGAAGAGCCTAATTTTAAAAATATAAGAAACCAGAACTTGTAATATTCAATACTCATAACAAATACTACATAACTATCTATAATAAAACTGAGTAGAGTTAACAACTCTCCTCTCATGTATAAAAACTACATCCAGTATTGTTCTACGATTAGTTAAGCTTGGTAAGTTTGATGATTTAGTTTTGAAGTAAGGAAGATGAAGATTTTCATCAAAGTAAGGACCTCTATGCGGTAATGATCGGGGACTCCAGACATATGAACCATACTCCAGTATCGGACGGACCAAAAAAATGAATAAGCTTTTAGTAATGTGGGGGTCGTTAAATTCCTTTGAATCGGCATATTTGAGCTTAGAGTCTAATAGGACACCAAGATCATTTACCTGAGTTTATTTTTCTAAGGCAATCACATAGAAAAATAAGAGCAAGAACGACAAAAAGATACAAGTTGCATTTTGATCTATTACACAGTGCGACAGTGATTTGGAACTTTTGAAGAGACCTAGTAGGAATTGTTCATTAGGTCGAGTATAGTATAAAACCATGTTTGAAATTTTTCCTACACCCTCAAATCTTGATTTATTTCGAAAAAACGGTTTTTCGAAAGTGTTTTGCTCTTAAAAATTCCTGAACGCGCAATTTTAGTCCGATTTTCAATTTTTTTATGTTTTTCAATAGTTAAATGTTGTAGCTTTTGAAAAAAAAATACATCTTCAATTTATTTAAACAGAAAGGATACAAATTTTACAAAAGAAACTGACTTTTTTGAATTTTTGTCACGTTTTTCAAACTTTGACGCCATTTTTTCGGTACAACTTCCAAGAAATGGTATCATTCTTAACACATATTAATATTGTCTCATTAATCCTTAATAAAACAAGACCAATTTCATTCTGTTCGAAGACCAATTTCATTACGAAATTATGAAAATTGTTGAAGTTATTACGCTTTTCCCAAAACAAGTCAATTCAAATTCGAGCGCACCGTAACAGTATGTAAGTACCAGTATGTAAGTTAACAGAAAGATAGAAACTCAATGGAAGATTATTCTTGTCAGTCTTATTTTTATTGATTTCATAGCTTTTATCAATGTTTAAAAATGCTGAAAATGAAAAAAAAAAATAAAAATAAAATGAATAAAATGAAAAATAATAAATAATTTTCATAATATATGATGAAATCGATGTTCCTCCGCAGTATGAAAAGGAAGTGTCGATGCTGATCAAGAACTACAAGGTGGTGGATTCAGTAGCAGAGGTTCCAGTCAAGCTGCGAATTTTTCCAGATGGTGAGATCATCCCATTTCGTCAATCTCCGATTCGATTTGGGATTGCCGAAGAGAAGGATGTCGAACAGCAGATCGAAGAATGGCTATCTGCTGGAATTATACGCCCATCTACATCAAACTTTGCTAACCGTCTCGTGCTGGTACACAAAAAGGATGACAAACGCAGTGTTTGCGTTGGTTTTCGTAAGCTTAAATCGATGGTGTTGAGAGATTGCTTTCCGGTCCCTGTTATAGAGGAAGTTATAGAAAAGCGCGCTGCTTTACCGTTATAGACTTGGAGAATGGTTTTCTCCACGTTGCCATTGAGGAAGAGAGCAAGAAATTTACAGCGTTCATAACCAAATCCGAATTGTACGAATTTAATAGAACACCGTTTGGATTTCGGAACTCGCCAGCTGTATTAATTCGCTACGTTAATTGCGTATTACAGGAGCTGATGAACAAGGACATACTCGATTTATATATGATATAATAATTCACGCCGAGACTGCAGAGCGATGTTTGCAAAAGATTGCACTCGTCTTCAAAGAAGCTGGGGCGTTTGGCCTGAAGATCAAGTAGCGAAAATGTCACTTCTTGCAAAGAAGAATTTACTTCTTGGGCCACAACATTGAAGACGGAAACCTGTGGCCTGGGCATGAAAAGACTGCAGCGGTCAGCAAATTTTTGGTGCCGAAAAGCGTCAGAGCAGTCCAAGATATTCTGACCTTTTTCTATCTGGGATCGTCATTTAAGCTGATAACGGATTGTTCCGCTTTTAAACAAACTCTACAGAAGGCGGATGTACCAAGAGCAGTCACGCAGTGGATTGTTTACCTACAGGATTTCCATTTCACAGTAGAACATCGTCCTGGAGAACGATTAAAGCATGTTGACTGACTAAGTCGCTATACCGATCGTGTTATGCTTGTCTCCTTAGAAATCACAGCAATTATAAAGTTGGAGACTTAGTTGCTATACGTTGGACACAGTTTATTGCAGGAAAAAAGCTGGCGGGAGAATATCTGGGACCGTATGAAACATTTAAAGTCAAGAGGAACGGCAGAAACGAAGTTCAGAAGGCAGCGGATGTAGAAGGCCCATGTAACACTTCAAGCCAGCTGTGATCACATGAAGTTGTGGCGTTATTAAAAGGATAATGAAGACGCTTGGTTATCTGGGACAGATGACATGTCAGGAATGGCCGAATGTAAGACAGTGGAAAATGTGTACAACAGGAGCAGTATACCAGTAGGAAAGCAGCAGTTTATCAGCAGTATAGCAGCAGTATAAAAATCAGCAGTATGGCAGAAATATGAAAATCAGCAGTATGGCAGTAGTATGAATATCAGCAGGTATGGCAGCAGTATTAATGTCAGTAGGATGGCAACTGGCAAAACGGCAGTAGACGAGAGGAGTATAAGTAGAAAAGAACGACGAAAAGCAGCAGCAGACAAGAAGAGCCTAATTTTAAAAATATAAGAAACCAGAACTTGTAATATTCAATACTCATAACAAATACTACATAACTATCTATAATAAAACTGAGTAGAGTTAACAACTCTCCTCTCATGTATAAAAACTACATCCAGCATTGTTCTACGATTAGTTAAGCTTGGTAAGTTTGATGATTTAGTTTTGAAGTAAGGAAGATGAAGATTTTCATCAAAGTAAGGACCTCTATGCGGTAATGATCGGGGACTCCAGACATATGAACCATACTCCAGTATCGGACGGACCAAAAAAATGAATAAGCTTTTAGTAATGTGGGGGTCGTTAAATTCCTTTGAATCGGCATATTTGAGCTTAGAGTCTAATAGGACACCAAGATCATTTACCTGAGTTTATTTTTCTAAGGCAATCACATAGAAAAATAAGAGCAAGAACGACAAAAAGATACAAGTTGCATTTTGATCTATTACACAGTGCGACAGTGATTTGGAACTTTTGAAGAGACCTAGTAGGAATTGTTCATTAGGTCGAGTATAGTATAAAACCGTGTTTGAAATTTTTCCTACACCCTCAAATCTTGATTTATTTCGAAAAAACGGTTTTTCGAAAGTGTTTTGCTCTTAAAATTTCCTGAACGCGCAATTTTAGTCCGATTTTCAATTTTTTTTCATGTCTTTTTCTCATGTTTTTCAATAGTTAAATGTTGTAGCTTTTGAAAAAAAAATACATCTTCAATTTATTTAAACAGAAAGGATACAAATTTTACAAAAGAAACTGACTTTTTTGAATTTTTGTCACGTTTTTCAAACTTTGACGCCATTTTTTCGGTACAACTTCCAAGAAATGGTATCATTCTTAACACATATTAATATTGTCTCATTAATCCTTAATAAAACAAGACGAATTTCATTACGAAATTATGAAAATTGTTGAAGTTATTACGCTTTTCCCAAAACAAGTCAATTCAAATTCGAGCGCACCGTAACAGTATGTAAGTACCAGTATGTAAGTTAACAGAAAGATAGAAACTCAATGGAAGATTATTCTTGTCAGTCTTATTTTTATTGATTTCATAGCTTTTATCAATGTTTAAAAATGCTAAAAATGAAAAAAAAAATAAAAATAAAATGAATAAAATGAAAAATAATAAATAATTTTCATAATATATGATGAAATCGATGTTCCTCCGCAGTATGAAAAGGAAGTGTCGATGCTGATCAAGAACTACAAGGTGGTGGATTCAGTAGCAGAGGTTCCAGTCAAGCTGCGAATTTTTCCAGATGGTGAGATCATCCCATTTCGTCAATCTCCGATTCGATTTGGGATTGCCGAAGAGAAGGATGTCGAACAGCAGATCGAAGAATGGCTATCTGCTGGAATTATACGCCCATCTACATCAAACTTTGCTAACCGTCTCGTGCTGGTACACAAAAAGGATGACAAACGCAGTGTTTGCGTTGGTTTTCGTAAGCTTAAATCGATGGTGTTGAGAGATTGCTTTCCGGTCCCTGTTATAGAGGAAGTACTCGAAAAGCTGCAAAAAGCGCGCTGCTTTACCGTTATAGACTTGGAGAATGGTTTTCTCCACGTTGCCATTGAGGAAGAGAGCAAGAAATTTACAGCGTTCATAACCAAATCCGAATTGTACGAATTTAATAGAACACCGTTTGGATTTCGGAACTCGCCAGCTGTATTAATTCGCTACGTTAATTGCGTATTACAGGAGCTGATGAACAAGGACATACTCGATTTATATATGATATAATAATTCACGCCGAGACTGCAGAGCGATGTTTGCAAAAGATTGCACTCGTCTTCAAAGAAGCTGGGGCGTTTGGCCTGAAGATCAAGTAGCGAAAATGTCACTTCTTGCAAAGAAGAATTTACTTCTTGGGCCACAACATTGAAGACGGAAACCTGTGGCCTGGGCATGAAAAGACTGCAGCGGTCAGCAAATTTTTGGTGCCGAAAAGCGTCAGAGCAGTCCAAGATATTCTGACCTTTTTCTATCTGGGATCGTCATTTAAGCTGATAACGGATTGTTCCGCTTTTAAACAAACTCTACAGAAGGCGGATGTACCAAGAGCAGTCACGCAGTGGATTGTTTACCTACAGGATTTCCATTTCACAGTAGAACATCGTCCTGGAGAACGATTAAAGCATGTTGACTGCCTAAGTCGCTATACCGATCGTGTTATGCTTGTCTCCTTAGAGATCACAGCAATTATAAAGTTGGAGACTTAGTTGCTATACGTTGGACACAGTTTATTGCAGGAAAAAAGCTGGCGGGAGAATATCTGGGACCGTATGAAACATTTAAAGTCAAGAGGAACGGCAGAAACGAAGTTCAGAAGGCAGCGGATGTAGAAGGCCCATGTAACACTTCAAACCAGCTGTGATCACATCAAGTTGTGGCGTTATTAAAAGGATAATGAAGACGCTTGGTTATCTGGGACAGATGACATGTCAGGAATGGCCGAATGTAAGACAGTGGAAAATGTGTACAACAGGAGCAGTATACCAGTAGGAAAGCAGCAGTTTATCAGCAGTATAGCAGCAGTATAAAAATCAGCAGTATGGCAGAAATATGAAAATCAGCAGTATGGCAGTAGTATGAATATCAGCAGGTATGGCAGCAGTATTAATGTCAGTAGGATGGCAACTGGCAAAACGGCAGTAGACGAGAGGAGTATAAGTAGAAAAGAACGACGAAAAGCAGCAGCAGACAAGAAGAGCCTAATTTTAAAAATATAAGAAACCAGAACTTGTAATATTCAATACACATAACAAATACTACATAACTATCTATAATAAAACTGAGTAGAGTTAACAACTCTCCTCTCATGTATAAAAACTACATCCAGTATTGTTCTACGATTAGTTAAGCTTGGTAAGTTTGATGATTTAGTTTTGAAGTAAGGAAGATGAAGATTTTCATCAAAGTAAGGACCTCTATGCGGTAATGATCGGGGACTCCAGACATATGAACCATACTCCAGTATCGGACGGACCAAAAAAATGAATAAGCTTTTAGTAATGTGGAGGTCGTTAAATTCCTTTGAATCGGCATATTTGAGCTTAGAGTCTAATAGGACACCAAGATCATTTACCTGAGTTTATTTTTCTAAGGCAATCACATAGAAAAATAAGAGCAAGAACGACAAAAAGATACAAGTTGCATTTTGATCTATTACACAGTGCGACAGTGATTTGGAACTTTTGAAGAGACCTAGTAGAAATTGTTCATTAGGTCGAGTATAGTATAAAACCATGTTTGAAATTTTTCCTACACCCTCAAATCTTGATTTATTTCGAAAAAACGGTTTTTCGAAAGTGTTTTGCTCTTAAAAATTCCTAAACGCGCAATTTTAGTCCGATTTTCAATTTTTTTATGTTTTTCAATAGTTAAATGTTGTAGCTTTTGAAAAAAAAAATACATCTTCAATTTATTTAAACAGAAAGGATACAAATTTTACAAAAGAAACTGACTTTTTTGAATTTTTGTCACGTTTTTCAAACTTTGACGCCATTTTTTCGGTACAACTTCCAAGAAATGGTATCATTCTTAACACATATTAATATTGTCTCATTAATCCTTAATAAAACAAGACCAATTTCATTCTGTTCGAAGACCAATTTCATTACGAAATTATGAAAATTGTTGAAGTTATTACGCTTTTCCCAAAACAAGTCAATTCAAATTCGAGCGCACCGTAACAGTATGTAAGTACCAGTATGTAAGTTAACAGAAACATAGAAACTCAATGGAAGATTATTCTTGTCAGTCTTATTTTTATTGATTTCATAGCTTTTATCAATGTTTAAAAATGCTAAAAATGAAAAAAAAATAAAAATAAAATGAATAAAATGAAAAATAATAAATAATTTTCATAATATATGATGAAATCGATGTTCCTCCGCAGTATGAAAAGGAAGTGTCGATGCTGATCAAGAGCTACAAGGTGGTGGATTCAGTAGCAGAGGTTCCAGTCAAGCTGCGAATTTTTCCAGATGGTGAGATCATCCCATTTAGTTTTGAAGTAAGGAAGATGAAGATTTTCATCATGAAGTAAGGACCTCTATGCGGTAATGATCGGGGACTCCAGACATATGAACCATACTCCAGTATCGGACGGACCAAAAAAATGAATAAGCTTTTAGTAATGTGGGGGTCGTTAAATTCCTTTGAATCGGCATATTTGAGCTTAGAGTCTAAGGACACCAAGATCATTTACCTGAGTTTATTTTTCTAAGGCAATCACATAGAAAAATAAGAGCAAGAACGACAAAAAGATACAAGTTGCATTTTGATCTATTACCCAGTGCGACAGTGATTTGGAACTTTTGAAGAGATCTAGTAGGAATTGTTCATTAGCTCGAGTATAGTATCAAGCCATGTTAGAATTTTTCCCTACACCCTCAAATCTTGATTTATTTCGAAAAAACGGTTTTTCGAAAGTGTTTTGCTCTTAAAAATTCCTGAACGCGCAATTTTAGTCCGATTTTCAATTTTTTTATGTTTTTCAATAGTTAAATGTTGTAGCTTTTGAAAAAAAAAAATACATCTTCAATTTATTTAAACAGAAAGGATACAAATTTTACAAAAGAAACTGACTTTTTTGAATTTTTGTCACGTTTTTCAAACTTTGACGCCATTTTTTCGGTACAACTTCCAAGAAATGGTATCATTCTTAACACATATTAATATTGTCTCATTAATCCTTAATAAAACAAGACCAATTTCATTCTGTTCGAAGACCAATTCCATTACGAAATTATGAAAATTGTTGAAGTTATTACGCTTTTCCCAAAACAAGTCAATTCAAATTCGAGCGCACCGTAACAGTATGTAAGTACCAGTATGTAAGTTAACAGAAACATAGAAACTCAATGGAAGATTATTCTTGTCAGTCTTATTTTTATTGATTTCATAGCTTTTATCAATGTTTAAAAATGAAAAAAAAAAATAAAAATAAAATGAATAAAATGAAAAATAATAAATAATTTTCATAATATATGATGAAATCGATGTTCCTCCGCAGTATGAAAAGGAAGTGTCGATGCTGATCAAGAACTACAAGGTGGTGGATTCAGTAGCAGAGGTTCCAGTCAAGCTGCGAATTTTTCCAGATGGTGAGATCATCCCATTTCGTCAATCTCCGATTCGATTTGGGATTGCCGAAGAGAAGGATGTCGAACAGCAGATCGAAGAATGGCTATCTGCTGGAATTATACGCCCATCTACATCAAACTTTGCTAACCGTCTCGTGCTGGTACACAAAAAGGATGACAAACGCAGTGTTTGCGTTGGTTTTCGTAAGCTTAAATCGATGGTGTTGAGAGATTGCTTTCCGGTCCCTGTTATAGAGGAAGTTATAGAAAAGCGCGCTGCTTTACCGTTATAGACTTGGAGAATGGTTTTCTCCACGTTGCCATTGAGGAAGAGAGCAAGAAATTTACAGCGTTCATAACCAAATCCGAATTGTACGAATTTAATAGAACACCGTTTGGATTTCGGAACTCGCCAGCTGTATTAATTCGCTACGTTAATTGCGTATTACAGGAGCTGATGAACAAGGACATACTCGATTTATATATGATATAATAATTCACGCCGAGACTGCAGAGCGATGTTTGCAAAAGATTGCACTCGTCTTCAAAGAAGCTGGGGCGTTTGGCCTGAAGATCAAGTAGCGAAAATGTCACTTCTTGCAAAGAAGAATTTACTTCTTGGGCCACAACATTGAAGACGGAAACCTGTGGCCTGGGCATGAAAAGACTGCAGCGGTCAGCAAATTTTTGGTGCCGAAAAGCGTCAGAGCAGTCCAAGATATTCTGACCTTTTTCTATCTGGGATCGTCATTTAAGCTGATAACGGATTGTTCCGCTTTTAAACAAACTCTACAGAAGGCGGATGTACCAAGAGCAGTCACGCAGTGGATTGTTTACCTACAGGATTTCCATTTCACAGTAGAACATCGTCCTGGAGAACGATTAAAGCATGTTGACTGCCTAAGTCGCTATACCGATCGTGTTATGCTTGTCTCCTTAGAGATCACAGCAATTATAAAGTTGGAGACTTAGTTGCTATACGTTGGACACAGTTTATTGCAGGAAAAAAAGCTGGCGGGAGAATATCTGGGACCGTATGAAACATTTAAAGTCAAGAGGAACGGCAGAAACGAAGTTCAGAAGGCAGCGGATGTAGAAGGCCCATGTAACACTTCAAACCAGCTGTGATCACATCAAGTTGTGGCGTTATTAAAAGGATAATGAAGACGCTTGGTTATCTGGGACAGATGACATGTCAGGAATGGCCGAATGTAAGACAGTGGAAAATGTGTACAACAGGAGCAGTATACCAGTAGGAAAGCAGCAGTTTATCAGCAGTATAGCAGCAGTATAAAAATCAGCAGTATGGCAGAAATATGAAAATCAGCAGTATGGCAGTAGTATGAATATCAGCAGGTATGGCAGCAGTATTAATGTCAGTAGGATGGCAACTGGCAAAACGGCAGTAGACGAGAGGAGTATAAGTAGAAAAGAACGACGAAAAGCAGCAGCAGACAAGAAGAGCCTAATTTTAAAAATATAAGAAACCAGAACTTGTAATATTCAATACTCATAACAAATACTACATAACTATCTATAATAAAACTGAGTAGAGTTAACAACTCTCCTCTCATGTATAAAAACTACATCCAGTATTGTTCTACGATTAGTTAAGCTTGGTAAGTTTGATGATTTAGTTTTGAAGTAAGGAAGATGAAGATTTTCATCAAAGTAAGGACCTCTATGCGGTAATGATCGGGGACTCCAGACATATGAACCATACTCCAGTATCGGACGGACCAAAAAAATGAATAAGCTTTTAGTAATGTGGGGGTCGTTAAATTCCTTTGAATCGGCATATTTGAGCTTAGAGTCTAATAGGACACCAAGATCATTTACCTGAGTTTATTTTTCTAAGGCAATCACATAGAAAAATAAGAGCAAGAACGACAAAAAGATACAAGTTGCATTTTGATCTATTACACAGTGCGACAGTGATTTGGAACTTTTGAAGAGACCTAGTAGGAATTGTTCATTAGGTCGAGTATAGTATAAAACCATGTTTGAAATTTTTCCTACACCCTCAAATCTTGATTTATTTCGAAAAAAACGGTTTTTCGAAAGTGTTTTGCTCTTAAAAATTCCTAAACGCGCAATTTTAGTCCGATTTTCAATTTTTTTATGTTTTTCAATAGTTAAATGTTGTAGCTTTTGAAAAAAAATACATCTTCAATTTATTTAAACAGAAAGGATACAAATTTTACAAAAGAAACTGACTTTTTTGAATTTTTGTCACGTTTTTCAAACTTTGACGCCATTTTTTCGGTACAACTTCCAAGAAATGGTATCATTCTTAACACATATTAATATTGTCTCATTAATCCTTAATAAAACAAGACCAATTTCATTCTGTTCGAAGACCAATTTCATTACGAAATTATGAAAATTGTTGAAGTTATTACGCTTTTCCCAAAACAAGTCAATTCAAATTCGAGCGCACCGTAACAGTATGTAAGTACCAGTATGTAAGTTAACAGAAAGATAGAAACTCAATGGAAGATTATTCTTGTCAGTCTTAGTTTTATTGATTTCATAGCTTTTATTTTTTCATTTTTAGCATTTTTAAACATTGATAAAAGCTATGAAATCAATAAAACTAAGACTGACAAGAATAATCTTCCATTGAGTTTCTATCTTTCTGTTAACTTACATACTGGTACTTACATACTGTTACGGTGCGCTCGAATTTGAATTGACTTGTTTTGGGAAAAGCGTAATAACTTCAACAATTTTCATAATTTCGTAATGAAATTGGTCTTCGAACAGAATGAAATTGGTCTTGTTTTATTAAGGATTAATGAGACAATATTAATATGTGTTAAGAATGATACCATTTCTTGGAAGTTGTACCGAAAAAATGGCGTCAAAGTTTGAAAAACGTGACAAAAATTCAAAAAAGTCAGTTTCTTTTGTAAAATTTGTATCCTTTCTGTTTAAATAAATTGAAGATGTATTTTTTTTTTTCAAAAGCTACAACATTTAACTATTGAAGAACATAAAAAAATTGAAAATCGGCCTAAAATTGCGCGTTCAGGAATTTTTAAGAGCAAAACACTTTCGAAAAACCCTTTTTTTCGAAATAAATCAAGATTTTAGGGTGTAGGAAAAATTTTAAACATGGTTTTATACTATACCCGACCTAATGAACAATTCCTACTAGGTCTCTTCAAAAGTTCCTCCAACTTTTCTTTTTTTGTCGCACTGTGTTATTTATTATATTATATAAACTTTTAACATCGGACTGAAAATTGCATTGGGCCGAAGCAGATTCGTTTTAAAGAAAAAGCTTAACATCGTCTGTGTACATAAGTATAAGCGAGTTCTTGAAATCAGGGGCAAGTCATTAATAGAGAGTAAAAGAGTAAACGTAACTATCCAAGATGACTTCCTTGAGGGTCCCCATATGTAGCACGGACCAAGCGGGAATGTATATTTTTAAATGAGATTCTTTGTGTGCTTTCATCTAAGAAGCTGGAAATCCGTTAGAAGGTACGTAGAAAATCCCAGAAGATTCAGCTTACTCAACAGGGGTGAGTGATTGACTAAATCAAATGTTTAACTGAAATCTGTGTAAATAACATCAATTTGAAATCTCTTTGGAAGTCACGACACAGGATGTCACTACCATTAAATTAGTGTCAATAAATTTGCCACTACCAATAAATTAATAAAAATTAAGCTATGCTGACATGGAGAAATGATCGAAGGAGCAAAGGTGTTGCCAATAAGAAGTATCTTTTTTATACCCTTGCAGAGGGTATTATAATTTTGTCCAAAAGTGTGCAACGCAGTGAAGGAGACATCTCCGACCCTATAAAGTATATATATTCTTGATCAGGATCACCTCCTGAGTTGATATGAGCATGTCCGTCTGTCCGTCTGTCTGTTTCTACGCAAACTAGTCTCTCAGTTTTAAAGCTATCGACTTGAAACTTTGCACACACCCTTCTTTCCTTTGCACGCAGTATATAAGTCGGAACGACTATATCCTATAGCTGCCATATAACTGATTGATCAGAAATGGTATAACTTTGATGTTTTTTGAGTTAGAGACTTCAGATTTTGTACAAATGCTACTGTTAGCAACATAATATGACATACCATAATTTCATAAGGATCGGCCGACTATATCCTATAGCTGCCATATAACTGATTGATCGGAAATGCTATAACTTCGGCGATTTTAAAGTAATAGAGTTCAAATTTAGTACGAATGCTATTTTTGGCAAAATAATACGACAAACCAAATTTTATAACGATCGGCCGACTATATCTTATAGCTGCCATATAACTGAACGATTTGAAATTACCAAACTTTCGCGTTTTTGAAAACAGAAAGTTTAAACTTCTATTTGCGAATAATTTCGCGTAAAGACCGGCTGATTGATCCGACCTACCAAATTGCATATCCTATAGCAGCCATATATCTGATTAATCGGTTTTTTTATGAG
The DNA here is from genome assembly GCF_030179905.1 of Drosophila bipectinata. Classification (NCBI taxonomy): domain Eukaryota; kingdom Metazoa; phylum Arthropoda; class Insecta; order Diptera; family Drosophilidae; genus Drosophila; species Drosophila bipectinata. Next base: position 24,069,498 of record NC_091734.1, on the reverse strand, counting down.
CGTCGATATATATATATTTTTTTTTGTATGATCTAGTAAAAAAAGGATTGATGCTGGTTTCCGCTGATATTTATTATGAATCCTCACATACTCAGCCCCCTTACCACGACAAGGTCTCAATCCACGAGATGGAAATATAATCTATATCTATATTGCACATTACAAACAAATAATTTATTACAATATTTAAATAATATACAAATCTCTTAATATTATAACAACATATATAAAATTCATATAAATAAATAAAATAGGAAAATAATAAATAAATTAATAAAAAAAAATCTTAGCTATATTAAAGAAAAATTCCATCATGATGACTATAGGTCGTTTTGTACGTAAGAGCCACAGCTTTCCTAAGCTCATTTTCAGCAAAAATCCAATCAATTTGCGTTAAATGTTTTGTAGTTGCACAATTATTGATTGGAATAAGGTTAACTTCATTTAAAGCTTCCTCCAGTCGATCAGTGGTTGTAGATCTGCATATATTAAAATCTCCTAATATTACCAATTTTCTATTATGTTCTAAGCTGCGTATCCTTTCAACATCCAGCATAACTTCATTTCGAAATTGTGTTATAGGAAATGCAGGAACAATTAAGGATGTATCGAGATATTTGAAGGCAATTGATTGGTATGTAGTTCTTGAGCTTAAAGACTTATTTGTCTCAAACAAGAAAACTACATTTTCGGCAATATTTTGCTTGGCATAAATCATAATTCCATTTTTGCCAATACCATTCAATCGATTGCTATCAATTCTTCTTATAATATCGAAACCTTGTAAAGAAAAGTCTTTGCTGGGAAGATTCCAAGTTTCGACAAAACAAAGAAAATTTGCAGAACAAATAATAGGGTCGTTGAAAATATCTTCGCGATGGCTTCGAAGAGACTCAACATTTTGGTAATATAGGGAGATTTCTTCATTACTGCTGACCAGAATTTCATAGTGCGTAGTCAAGAACTTTTCCTCTCTTAACTTTTGAAGTTCTTCTTGGACATTTGGAGCTCCAAATCTTGTTGGAGGAACAAAGTCGCCTAGAAGGAAAAGTCCTGATGCGCTAGTGGCCCTGCTGCATCCAACATATAGCGAAGCTCGCTTGATGCCTCTTTTAAGATGCACGGCAACTTTGCTATATGTTGCTCCTTGGCTTTTGTGGATGGTAATAGCCTCAGCAGGAACAATTGGAAATTGTTTTCGGTCAACAGAAGCATGCTCGGATCTTCCACATTAAAAAACTTGAGAGGCTCTTAATATTGGAGTCCATTCGGCATCGGGACTGTGTCGAACCTTTGATCTGGCGATAGCGCCAACCGTGGGCTCAAAAAATTTTATCCAAAGTCGCGTCACTAAATTTGAGCCATTCACTAAGCAATGATCAATTGGCATCAGCTGACCAGTTGCTCCATTTACAAGTCCGTCACTTGTGTCTATATTGACGGTAACCATATACTTAGCAGTTGTTTTGAGATGAAGATTATATGGTAAACCCTGTGTTTCAGAGGTTTTCATATTTTGAGCATATCTTAAGGTGTTTTCTCTGTTTCGTGCAGATATGTTCGCAGTTTTCACTGTATCAACAGCAGTGGAAACCAACTCTTCCGTCCCAATTTGCGCTAGTTTTATGGAATTGTAATTGTTAACTTCTTCGTTAGAAGAAAATAAATGAATGGCATCATCAGGAACTTCGCTGGGTGACACAACTCTTTGTTTTAGGAGCTCTATATCTGCAATTGTCATTCAAGCCTCAGATAAATGATTCAGGGCTTGAGCAAATGCATGATCGCCTCTTTGGCGCATTATTTCTGTGAGCTCAAAATACTTAAAGTTGCTCCATAGGCTATTTCCTGCTAACACGCTGTAAGGATTAATTGTCCTTTCCGAAAATATCCAACTGTCTCCAACTGGGGAAAGCTGCTTTAGATCTCCAAGAACTATAATTGATTTTCCACCAAAACATATGTCAGGGCTTCGGAAAATTTGACGAAGCCTTTGATCCAAAAATGAAAGCATTTTAGAACCAACCATAGAAATTTCATCAATTATAATTAATTGGAGATCAATCAACTTGCAATGAATTGTATTTAAAGTATCATTGGTTAAAGGTCTTAAGGGACCTGAAGCTTGATTTATTGGAAGAAAAAACACTGAATGAAGTGTCAGCCCTCCAATTCCAAAAGCAGCTTTTCCAGTTGGAGCACATAATAAAACCTTTGCCGAATCCGTAGCACCAGGAAGCTTATTTGCTCGCCAAGTCACAGACTGATAGATGGTAGAAATCAGTCTGCTTTTTCCCACACCCGCCCCTCCACCAACATATTCGTAAAAAATATTTTTACAAACAACATTATGCATCACATGTGCATAATATTGTCTTTGCTTGTAGTTGAGGGACCGAGTTAGCGAGCAAAAGTCATCATTAGAAACGAACTGGGGGAGTCTAATTAATTGAAGTTCGCCATCTTCTTCAGGGTTGTTTAACGCATTGTCATCCTGAAGAACATTTACGTTCCGCTCTAGATTTGGTACAGACAAAGCTCTAAACTCTTCGTCTAAAAATTGGGAGGCAGGTTCTTCCGCAAAAGGACCATTATCTCTTCTATCCTCTTGCAAATCTTCTAGAACTCTCTCTAACTCCATATCATCAAACACATCATAGTTCTTTTTTTTTTTTGTCTTAATGGCTTCATAATTTGCTCGGAATGTGGTTTTAATGTCGTTGGAAAGAAGTTCAGCTTCTTCATTGCGCCAAGAAAAGAAGAGCATTAAATGCTCTCGGAAATAATCGGAAGGTGAAGAGACAATGCTAAAGCAAACACACTTTATAATAAGGGGATGCCTGCAATTCTTAACGCAACCAGACCCATCCAGCAGTGGACAGCTTTCATCTGTCATCTACCTTCACATCATTTGCTTCATCATAGTCTTCCCTATGATTAGCGGCAGATCGTGCATTTCGCTTGATAAATCTGTACCAAGCCGCGAAATCGGCTAAACAAATTCCTTCCAACTGCTCATGCCTTTGCACATATCGGTCAAGAATATTACGTTCGAAAATATCCACCGAGTTGTTTGGTAGTCGCTCTAATTCTTCATTTGAGCGAGCCAATCTAACTCGTTTGTCTGGAAAAATTAGTGTTTATAAAAATAGTACCTTCACTTGCCTCCGACATATGCAGACCCAAAATATTGTAAGCTGCTTCTTGGGCCGATATTTCTGTAGCGTTAATAAACTTATTCCCGAGGTGCTGTAATTTTCTTTTAATAGAAATATTCCCATGGCTTATTTCTGCCATGGCTTCACGGAGCAACTGCGATACGCCTCTGTTCGATTTGTTTATGTAGTTAATGATATAACTACAACAGGCGTAAGCATCTAGGATAAATTGAATATCCATATTAGCTCTGTGTAAGCCTAGAATATCTCTATTATAAGCGTTCGGAGAATTGTCTGCGAAGAAAAATTTGTGGCTTTTTCAAGCTGGAACGTAAGGCTAATTTGTAGGCTTCAAAATGAGTTTCAAGGTGGGTCAGAAAATAATCAAAATTATTATATAAAGCTGCGTCTTCATTAGAAATGGTCCTTAAAGCTTCCTTAATTTTTTTGAACAAAGTTTTATGTTCTTCAACATTTACTTCGTTTTCTTCCATTGGATGCAAAAGAAGCGTTTTGGGCATAGGAGGATATGGCATATTCAATCGGCAGAACTCCTGTCCGCGTAACTCTCTCAGGCAGGAAGCACTATGCTTGTGGCGTTGATACTGAATTACTTCTTGTAGCTCAGGATCGTCTCCATTTGTAGTAATAAACCTATCGATAAAGTTTATTACTTGCTCGGTATTTTCGGCGTCTTCGAGCTTAGGAGCACCAGGAAGCCAGTACATGCCATGAGAGTGCGGAGATCCTCTGTGCTGGAATTCGATTCTCCAATAAAAATGGGAAAGATTGAATTCCCCAAAAATATCGGTTTTGAACAATTTCATTAATTGCCGCAACCTATAATCGAAGTACCGGGAGCACGTCACTGGATCGGATCGGATTAACCGAGCCTTTTCGGAGCTGGAAAGAGCTGCCGCTTCTTCCTCGCTTATAGCCCTATTGTCCAATAGCAGCGGAAAGAGTAATGAAAAAGGTTGGCAACCCAAATTGTCGAATCATAGCAATAACTTTTTTTTTTCAGCCTCTCAATGAGCTGGTGCAGACCGTAAGCCTTTAAGGATGTGGTAGCCATCATCATGTTGAACAAGTCTGTCAACAAATGACTCATCCCGCAGATTACCAGCGGTAACTGCACCTGACTTTTTGCGTAAAGCAATTGAAATAGAATTTTGAATGCGCTGCATTTCGTAAAATTTATACATGTATAAAACTTTACGAACTACAGCGCAGCGACGGTCGTAAAATCGGATTTGAGATCTGGCTTTTTTTGCATAGGTTGTCTTTCCTTTAAATATTTCTCCGCAAGAAATAGTTGGAAAGGAAAGTTCCTCTGCGTCTTCGTCAAGCGTTAAGCTTGTTGGGCGACGGCCTTCACCCGGTGCCAATGCAATGCGCTGAATTGCAGTATCATTATTTTCCAATAATGTTTCATGGCCTCCGGGATTTAAATTTTCTTCGAGCTCTGCAGCATTTTGGGATAGGTGTTGCTGCTGAAGAAGTTGCTCTACTGCTTTGCGATCAGATTCATCAGCAATAAAAGGAATTTCATTAATTCCTTGAAGTCCTGCTAGCCATGATTCGTTCAGTGAAATGTTGTGCTTTCTGTAGAGCTCGGTATTCACTAAGTACCGTACAGCTTCAAGGACCTGAGCGGGTCGAATAGTTTCAGTCATGAAATTGTGAGCGTACTCTAGTCTCCTTTTTAAATGGACTTGGATGACATGAGTAGAGTCGAATGAGCGCGGAAGCGCAGTCACAATATCAGGAACTGAAATTGGAACGTTCACTACTGCCCCTCTGATTCCGCATTGCCTTTCATAGCCGAGGGAAATAATCCTCATAAAAGGAATTCTCGGCGAGATAAGGCGTTCTTCGAGGCAGGTGAGTCCATTCAAGCACTCAGGAATTTCTGGGAAGTCGAACCCATTAGAAAGGCAGAGTGACGGGAGTTTGCCAAGAGAGATGGCACGACGACAAGTATGGCAAAAGTTATATTTACCGGACGGACTAGGAAATTTTCGTGACAAATAAAAAGCGTTGCCAACGTTTAGGAGGGGAAATTTAGAGGAGATAGCCAGGATGTATAATCCACTTACCTGCGAACGGAACCATGTTCCTCCACAGCAAATACAAATTTCCGTTGGTCCTTCCTTTATGTTCCTGTGATAAAGATCCCTTGCTGTTGCTCGAATCCTATTTCGCTGTTGTTCTCGTTCCTGATCCAGTTCGTCCTCCGAAAGTTGAGCTCTTGCGTCCATATTGCGTTGCGACTGCCTTTGGGAGGCATCCAGTCGATTTTGGGGATCCATCCTGAAGTTTATTAATCGATCCTCTGCCATTTGCCGAATTTGTTCTTCGCGAATCCTCCGCTGTTGTCGTGTTTCCCGGCGTTGTGATGTGTTTATCCGTTGCTCCTGTGTTCTTGCGATGGGATTTCTCCTGGTTGCTCTCCGGTTGTTGGCGTCCCTCTCTCGTTCTCGCTGTCTGTCCTCAGAATCCCTTCGTCGCTGTCGATGATCTTCAGTATTCCTTTCCTGTTCTCTGGCTCGTTCCTCTAAGTCCTCGCGATGAGCAGCTCGCGCTGCAGCGTCCCGAATCCGCTCTGAAATTCGAAATTCCGGATTTGTCCTCCGGGAGGCATGCTCAGAAGTATTTCGCACCTGCTCTCGTCGTCACTCCTCGGGGTCCTCTCGACGGATCGCGTGTGCATCCATGTCCCGAATGCGTTCCGGAATTCGAAACTCCGGAATAGTCCTCCGAGTAGAGTGCTCAGCAGTGTTTCGCAACTGCTCTCGTCGTCGCTCCTCGGGGTCCTCTCGACGGATCGCGTGTGCATCCATGTCCCGAATGCGTTCCGGAATTCGAAGTTCCGGAATAGTCCTCCGAGTAGAGTGCTCAGCAGTGTTTCGCAACTGCTCTCGTCGTCGCTCCTCGGGGTCCTCTCGACGGATCGCGTGTGCATCCATGTCCCGAATGCGTTCAGCAATTCGAAGTTCCGGAACAGTCCTCCGAATAGAGTGCTCAGCAGAGTTTCGCAACTGCTCTCGTCGTCGCTCCTCAGAGTTCTCCCGACGAGTTGAATGCGCTTGTGCGTCCCGAATCCGTTCAAGGTTCCGAACCCTTTCGCTTCTTCTTCGCTGCGCGCGTGCAGTGGAATCCTGAGCACGACTTTCCTCCCGGAAGTTTGGATTATTGTCGCGGACATTGGCGATATGTTGAGAGTTCCGAGTTCGTATTGGGAAGCATTTCGTTCATAGCGGGCTCTGCTGCGGCTTAAAGCAGCTTGCCGGCGTTGCTCCTGGGACAAACGTGACACGCGAGGCATTCTTATATAGTGCTAATTACGAAATTTATATAAAAATCACCTTACGTGGAATTTCGTCCTTAGGGATTATTGGACTTTACGATATTTGGAAAGTTAAGGAGTTTTTAGAAAAATAAACTTACCAAGGTTTGTTTTTCAAAACAATCTTTAGCACGCTATTAACGTACTCTTAATTTATAATTTTATATAACGAGTAAAAAACACACTTTGATTTCTCGCGTTAAATTTTGCACTGGTAAAAAAATACTTTCGCACTATTTAAATTTTGCACTGGTAAAAGAATACTTCCGCACTGTTAAAATTTTTGCACTTGTAAAAATACTTTCTGACAGAGTAACGTCGTCACTCGATTAATTTTGTTCTGAATATATAGCCAATTTAGGTAACATCCCAAACAAAAAAGTATTATCCCTTGACCCCTTTATTGTTCCCTATTTTGACCTCTTTTAAAAAAGGCAATAAAAATCCACGTTTTTTTATGTACCTGACATACCTGTTTTTGCAATATAGGTATAGTCAATAATTTTGGTTTTAATATTTGGTGGTAATTTTTGGGTTCTATCAATCAGAAATAAGGTATTACCTGTTATTATATATACAGTTACAAAGTCACTTCGCACATTGCACTCATACCTGCGTTACCGGTTGCGCAATTATAGTCTTTGGCACAATTTTTGTCCCTTGCACGTGTTCATTAAATTCCGGAATTCGGAACTCCGGAATAGTCCTCCGAGTAGAGTGTTCAGCAGTGTTTCGCAACTGCTCTCGTCGTCACTCCTTGGGGTCCTCTCGACGGATCGCGTGTGCATCCATGTCCCGAATGCGTTCCGGAATTCGAAACTCCGGAATAGTCCTCCGAGTAGAGTGCTCAGCAGTGTTTCGCAACTGCTCTCGTCGTCGCTCCTCGGGGTCCTCTCGACGGATCGCGTGTGCATCCATGTCCCGAATGCGTTCCGGAATTCGAAGTTCCGGAATAGTCCTCCGAGTAGAGTGCTCAGCAGTGTTTCGCAACTGCTCTCGTCGTCGCTCCTCGGGGTCCTCTCGACGGATCGCGTGTGCATCCATGTCCCGAATGCGTTCAGCAATTCGAAGTTCCGGAACAGTCCTCCGAATAGAGTTCTCAGCAGTGTTTCGCAACTGCTCTCGTCGTCGCTCCTCAGAGTTCTCCCGACGAGTTGAATGCGCTTGTGCGTCCCGAATCCGTTCAAGGTTCCGAACCCTTTCTTCTTCGCTGCGCACGTGCAGTGGAATCCTGAGCACGACTTTCCTCCCGGAAGTTTGGATTATTGTCGCGGACATTGGCGATATGTTGAGAGTTCCGAGTTCGTATTTGGGATGCATTTCGTTCATAGCGGGCTCTGCTGCGGCTTATAGCAGCTTGCCGACGTTGCTCCTGGGACAAACGTGACACGCGAGGCATTCTTTTATAGTGCTGTATAAAAAATTAAAATTATGAAATTTATATAAAAATCACCTTACGTGGAATTTCGTCCTCAGGGACTTTACGATATTTGGAAAGTTAAGGAGTTTTTAGAAAAATAAACTTACCAAGGTTTGTCTTTTTAATCTTTAGCACGCTATTAACGTACTCTTAATTTATAATTTTATATCACGAGTAAAAAACACACTTTGATTTCTCGCGTTAAATTTTGCACTGGTAAAAAAATACTTCCGCACTATTTAAATTTTGCACTGGTAAAAGAATACTTCCGCACTGTTAAAATTTTTGCACTTGTAAAAATACTTTCTGACAGAGTAACGTCGTCACTCGATAAATTTTGTTCATTGACTGATCTAAGTATTTTAGGATTTCTGAATATATAGCCAATTTAGGTAACATTCCAAACAAAAAAGTATTATCCCTTGACCCCTTTATTGTTCCCTATTTTGACCTCTTTTAAAAAAAGGCAATAAAAATCCACGTTTTTTATGTACCTGGCCTACCTGTTTTAGCAATTTAGGTATAGTCATTAATTTTGGTTTTAATATTTGGTGGTAATTTTGGGTTCTATCAATCAGAAATACCTTATTTCCTGTTATTATATATACAGTTACAAAGTCGCTTCGCACATTGCACTCATACCTGCGTTACCGGTTGCGCAATTATAGTCTTTGGCACAATTTTTGTCCCTTGCACGCGTTCATTAAATTCCAAATTTACGGGTTACCTGATATTACCTGTTTACTAGGTTTTAATGGGATAATCCCAAGGATTTCTTTAAATAAAAATTTGAGAGTTATCTAAAAAGTAAAGGGTTGTAAACTCAACCGTAACTTTTATGACCGTTTAGCTTATACAAGACGCTGAAAAGGGAGATATGTCTAGTTCAAAAGAGTATTAGTATTAAGAAGGCATCATGTGCTTGATTTTGGAATTATAATTTGTAAAATATTCTGCAAGGGTATATCAACTTCGGCTCCGCCCGAAGTTAGCTTTCCTTTCTTGTTTTTAAATAACTTTGGAATTGTTGAAAATTTAGAGATGCCACTGTAGTTGGCAAAATCAGACTTTTGCCCTTTTTTTTTTTAATTTCCATCTACTTAAGAGGAAAATTCAAGGTTTCGAAAGGTAAGTTGAAAAGTCTATGTAGAGGTTTGCACAGCGCCCTGGCACAGTATTATATACTGGAAATCAGCTTTACGGAAAAAACGTATCTTATTTGTCACGCAAGCTATTTTCTGACCGATGTCAGAAATAGTTTCAATTGAAACCTCAAGTGTGGTGTGATATGGATCCTCTGAGGCTGAAAGGGGCAAATCAGTGGAAAGAGAAGAACCATCAGAATTAGGCGCAAAACAAAGGTCCAATAGACGACCTCAGTAAATTCTAATATGTTTAATTTGGCCTAGGGTCATGTGAAACAGACGTGATGCGTGAAAAGTGATAAAGATGGTAAGTTATTGACATTAGACCACTAAAGTTCTAGAATATTAAAGTAACCTAGATCTACAAGCTGGTCACAATCAGACATAAGATAAAAGCACACATAAAAACGGATTAAATAGGACCAGAACGAAGGACGAGAGAGATATATATGAACCGGTTAAGATTATAAAGATTTACCGGACAGAAAGATTTACCGGACAAATAAAGTCTAAGTCACCAAACTTCGGAGCTAAAGATCTCTGGTTTCAATAAGAAACTTTTCTGTAAAGGCTATAATGTGGGATGCAAAGAGAGAACTTATAAAATAAAGCTTAGGGAGTTTGCTACGTAGCCCTCTAGTAATCTGATAGTTACGGGTTAGTGACGAGATAAGTTTTTTGAATTTGTTTAAAAAGATGAGGATGATAGCTGGTCAATTTCACACCCACTAATTTTTCTACTTTTTTCTTACAATATTCTTACGGATTTTCCTGGATTAAAATGTTCTCTGTGTAAACAAATCGTCTTGAACATCAGCGTGAGCACACGAATCTTAAAATAAGACGTGTGCTTTATATAATTATGTATTTATTCAGTTCTTCCTTCCACCTTTATATCGGCTTTTGTTATGGCTTTGATGTGAGTCGAGATATCAATATCTATAGTATTAGGGGCAAGCCGAGAAAAAAAAATATGAGGAAAAAGCAGAGCCGAGCTATGCTTGGATTAAAATTAAAAAAAAAATTAATTCGCCTCCAAATATATATCACTCGGTGAAAAAGGAATTCTCGGTGAGATAAGGCGTTCTTCGAGGCAGGTGAGTCCATTCAAGCACTCAGGAATTTCTGGGAAGTCGAACCCATTAGAAAGGCAGAGTGACGGGAGTTTGCCAAGAGAGATGGCACGACGACAAGTATGGCAAAAGTTATATTTACCGGACGGACTAGGAAATTTTCGTGACAAATAAAAAGCGTTGCCAACGTTTAGGAGGGGAAATTTAGAGGAGATAGCCAGGATGTATAATCCACTTACCTGCGAACGGAACCATGTTCCTCCACAGCAAATACAAATTTCCGTTGGTCCTTCCTTTATGTTCCTGTGATAAAGATCCCTTGCTGTTGCTCGAATCCTATTTCGCTGTTGTTCTCGTTCCTGATCCAGTTCGTCCTCCGAAAGTTGAGCTCTTGCGTCCATATTGCGTTGCGACTGCCTTTGGGAGGCATCCAGTCGATTTTGGGGATCCATCCTGAAGTTTATTAATCGATCCTCTGCCATTTGCCGAATTTGTTCTTCCCGAATCCTCCGCTGTTGTCGTGTTTCCCGGCGTTGTGATGTGTTTATCCGTTGCTCCTGTGTTCTTGCGATGGGATTTCTCCTGGTTGCTCTCCGGTTGTTGGCGTCCCTCTCTCGTTCTCGCTGTCTGTCCTCAGAATCCCTTCGTCGCTGTCGATGATCTTCAGTATTCCTTTCCTGTTCTCTGGCTCGTTACTCTAAGTCCTCGCGATGAGCAGCTCGCGCTGCGGCGTCCCGAATCCGCTCTGAAATTCGAAATTCCGGATTTGTCCTCCGGGAGGCATGCTCAGCAGTATTTCGCACCTGCTCTCGTCGCCTCTCCTCGGGGTCCTCTCGACGGATCGCGCGTGCATCCATGTCCCGAATGCGTTCCGGAATTCGAAACTCCGGAATAGTCCTCCGAGTAGAGTGTTCAGCTGTGTTTCGCAACTGCTCTCGTCGTCACTCCTCGGGGTCCTCTCGACGGATCGCGTGTGCATCCATGTCCCGAATGCGTTCCGGAATTCGAAACTCCGGAATAGTCCTCCGAGTAGAGTGCTCAGCAGTGTTTCGCAACTGCTCTCGTCGTCGCTCCTCGGGGTCCTCTCGACGGATCGCGTGTGCATCCATGTCCCGAATGCGTTCCGGAATTCGAAGTTCCGGAATAGTCCTCCGAGTAGAGTGCTCAGCAGTGTTTCGCAACTGCTCTCGTCGTCGCTCCTCGGGGTCCTCTCGACGGATCGCGTGTGCATCCATGTCCCGAATGCGTTCAGCAATTCGAAGTTCCGGAACAGTCCTCCGAATAGAGTGCTCAGCAGAGTTTCGCAACTGCTCTCGTCGTCGCTCCTCAGAGTTCTCCCGACGAGTTGAATGCGCTTGTGCGTCCCGAATCCGTTCAAGGTTCCGAACCCTTTCGCTTCTTCTTCGCTGCGCGCGTGCAGTGGAATCCTGAGCACGACTTTCCTCCCGGAAGTTTGGATTATTGTCGCGGACATTGGCGATAAGTTGAGAGTTCCGAGTTCGTATTGGGAAGCATTTCGTTCATAGCGGGCTCTGCTGCGGCTTAAAGCAGCTTGCCGGCGTTGCTCCTGGGACAAACGTGACACGCGAGGCATTCTTATATAGTGCTAATTACGAAATTTATATAAAAATCACCTTACGTGGAATTTCGTCCTCAGGGATTATTGGACTTTACGATATTTGGAAAGTTAAGGAGTTTTTAGAAAAATAAACTTACCAAGGTTTGTTTTTCAAAACAATCTTTAGCACGCTATTAACGTACTCTTAATTTATAATTTTATATAACGAGTAAAAAACACACTTTGATTTCTCGCGTTAAATTTTGCACTGGTAAAAAAATACTTCCGCACTATTTAAATTTTGCACTGGTAAAAGAATACTTCCGCACTGTTCAAATTTTTGCACTTGTAAAAATACTTTCTGACAGAGTAACGTCGTCACTCGATTAATTTTGTTCTGAATATATAGCCAATTTAGGTAACATCCCAAACAAAAAAGTATTATCCCTTGACCCCTTTATTGTTCCCTATTTTGACCTCTTTTAAAAAAGGCAATAAAAATCCACGTTTTTTTATGTACCTGACATACCTGTTTTTGCAATATAGGTATAGTCAATAATTTTGGTTTTAATATTTGGTGGTAATTTTTGGGTTCTATCAATCAGAAATAAGGTATTACCTGTTATTATATATACAGTTACAAAGTCACTTCGCACATTGCACTCATACCTGCGTTACCGGTTGCGCAATTATAGTCTTTGGCACAATTTTTGTCCCTTGCACGTGTTCATTAAATTCCCAATTTACGGGTTACCTGATATTACCTGTTTACTAGGTTTTAATGGGATAATCCCAAAGATTTCTTTAAATAAAAATTTGAGAGTTATCTAAAAAGTAAAGGGTTGTAAACTCAACCGTAACTTTTATGACCGTTTAGCTTATACAAGACGCTGAAAAGGGAGATATGTCTAGTTCAAAAGAGTATTAGTATTAAGAAGGCATCATGTGCTTGATTTTGGAATTATAATTTGTAAAATATTCTGCGAGGGTATATCAACTTCGGCTCCGCCCGAAGTTAGCTTTCCTTTCTTGTTTTTAAATAACTTTGGAATTGTTGAAAATTTAGAGATGCCACTGTAGTTGGCAAAATCAGACTTTTGCCCTTTTTTTTTAATTTCCATCTACTTAAGAGGAAAATTCAAGATTTCGAAAGGTTAGTTGAAAAGTCTATGTAGAGGTTTGCACAGCGCCCTGGCACAGTATTATATACTGAAAATCAGCTTTACGGAAAAAGCATATCTTATTTGTCACGCAAGCTATTTTCTGACCGATGTCAGAAATAGTTTCAATTGAAACCTCAAGTGTGGTGTGATATGGATCCTCTGAGGCTGAAAGGGGCAAATCAGTGGAAAGAGAAGAACCATCAGAATTAGGCGCAAAACAAAGGTCCAATAGACGACCTCAGTAAATTCTAATATGTTTAATTTGGCCTAGGGTCATGTGAAACAGACGTGATGCGTGAAAAGTGATAAAGATGGTAAGTTATTGACATTAGACCACTAAAGTTCTAGAATATTAAAGTAACCTAGATCTACAAGCTGGTCACAATCAGACATAAGATAAAAGCACACATAAAAACGGATTAAATAGGACCAGAACGAAGGACGAGAGAGATATATATGAACCGGTGAAGATTATAAAGATTTACCGGACAGAATGATTTTAATGCAAATAAAGTCTAAGTCACCAAACTCTTGTGATTTTACGTTTTTAAAGGCAAGCTACGAGTTGCAGAGGTCGATCACATCTGAAAGTTGTGTACTTACGTGATAAAACTTCGGAGCTAAAGATCTCTGGCTTCAATAAGAAACTTTTCTGTAAAGGATATAATGTGGGATGCAAAGAGAGAACTTATAAAATATAGCTTAGGGAGTTTGCTACGTAGCCCTCTAGTAATCTGATAGTTACGGGTTAGTGACGAGATAAGTTTTTTGAATTTGTTTAAAAAGATGAGGTGGAAAGCTGGTCAATTTCACACCCACTAATTTTTCTACTTTTTTCTTACAATATTCTTACGGATTTTCCTGGATTAAAATGTTCTCTGGCCAAAAACTGTGTAAACAAATCGTCTTGAACATCAGCGTGAGCACACGAATCTTAAAATAAGACGTGTGCTTTATATAATTATGTATTTATTCAGTTCTTCCTTCCACCTTTATATCGGCTTTTGTTATGGCTTTGATGTGAGTCGAGATATCAATATCTATAGTATTAGGGGCAAGCCGAGAAAAAAATATTTGATTCGATATAGAAATCACCTAAAAGGGTTTTGGTGTCGCAGGTACAAGAACTGCAGCATCAGTCGGTGCCGGTGTTCCGGACTGTGGTTTACCCGATTGAGTGACTGTTACGGGGGTTTCGTTCAATTCAAACCTTGGTATCACTCAAAATTTTGCCTCGGAGGACATATCGAACAATTGCTCATTTGCATTGGAAACAGCGTCTTAGTTCCAGCCTTTGGGGAAAGCCAGAGATATGCGTGGCAGCGTGCGTTATTGTCGACTGAGCACGTTTTCACATAGGATGGGATGATTGTTATATTTTTAAGACTTTATTAAGCAGACCAGTTTGAAATCCATTTTAATATTAAAAATATAAAAATTTTCAAAAAAATTGTACCTTGAACCACTGTGCGAAATAGAGCCATAGCTTTAAAAATTGCGATAGGGGTGAGCAAAGAAAAATGCAGAAATAGCAATAAGAACCTTTGTTGCATAAGAAAAATATGAGGAAAAAGCAGAGCCGAGCTATGCTTGGATTAAAATTAAAAAAAAAATTAATTCGCCTCCAAATATATATCACTCGGTGAAAAAGGAATTCTCGGTGAGATAAGGCGTTCTTCGAGGCAGGTGAGTCCATTCAAGCACTCAGGAATTTCTGGGAAGTCGAACCCATTAGAAAGGCAGAGTGACGGGAGTTTGCCAAGAGAGATGGCACGACGACAAGTATGGCAAAAGTTATATTTACCGGACGGACTAGGAAATTTTCGTGACAAATAAAAAGCGTTGCCAACGTTTAGGAGGGGAAATTTAGAGGAGATAGCCAGGATGTATAATCCACTTACCTGCGAACGGAACCATGTTCCTCCACAGCAAATACAAATTTCCGTTGGTCCTTCCTTTATGTTCCTGTGATAAAGATCCCTTGCTGTTGCTCGAATCCTATTTCGCTGTTGTTCTCGTTCCTGATCCAGTTCGTCCTCCGAAAGTTGAGCTCTTGCGTCCATATTGCGTTGCGACTGCCTTTGGGAGGCATCCAGTCGATTTTGGGGGTCCATCCTGAAGTTTATTAATCGATCCTCTGCCATTTGCCGAATTTGTTCTTCCCGAATCCTCCGCTGTTGTCGTGTTTCCCGGCGTTGTGATGTGTTTATCCGTTGCTCCTGTGTTCTTGCGATGGGATTTCTCCTGGTTGCTCTCCGGTTGTTGGCGTCCCTCTCTCGTTCTCGCTGTCTGTCCTCAGAATCCCTTCGTCGCTGTCGATGATCTTCAGTATTCCTTTCCTGTTCTCTGGCTCGTTACTCTAAGTCCTCGCGATGAGCAGCTCGCGCTGCGGCGTCCCGAATCCGCTCTGAAATTCGAAATTCCGGATTTGTCCTCCGGGAGGCATGCTCAGCAGTATTTCGCACCTGCTCTCGTCGCCTCTCCTCGGGGTCCTCTCGACGGATCGCGTGTGCATCCATGTCCCGAATGCGTTCCGGAATTCGAAACTCCGGAATAGTCCTCCGAGTAGAGTGTTCAGCAGTGTTTCGCAACTGCTCTCGTCGTCACTCCTCGGGGTCCTCTCGACGGATCGCGTGTGCATCCATGTCCCGAATGCGTTCCGGAATTCGAAACTCCGGAATAGTCCTCCGTGTAGAGTGCTCAGCAGTGTTTCGCAACTGCTCTCGTCGTCGCTCCTCGGGGTCCTCTCGACGGATCGCGTGTGCATCCATGTCCCGAATGCGTTCCGGAATTCGAAGTTCCGGAATAGTCCTCCGAGTAGACTGCTCAGCAGTGTTTCGCAACTGCTCTCGTCGTCGCTCCTCGGGGTCCTCTCGACGGATCGCGTGTGCATCCATGTCCCGAATGCGTTCAGCAATTCGAAGTTCCGGAACAGTCCTCCGAATAGAGTGCTCAGCAGTGTTTCGCAACTGCTCTCGTCGTCGCTCCTCAGAGTTCTCCCGACGAGTTGAATGCGCTTGTGCGTCCCGAATCCGTTCAAGGTTCCGAACCCTTTCGCTTCTTCTTCGCTGCGCACGTGCAGTGGAATCCTGAGCACGACTTTCCTCCCGGAAGTTTGGATTATTGTCGCGGACATTGGCGATATGTTGAGAGTTCCGAGTTCGTATTTGGGATGCATTTCGTTCATAGCGGGCTCTGCTGCAGCTTAAAGCAGCTTGCCGGCGTTGGGACAAACGTGACACGCGAGGCATTCTTTTATAGTGCTGTATAAAAAATTAAAATTACGAAATTTATATAAAATCACCTTACGTGGAATTTCGTTCTCAGGGATTATTGGACTTTACGATATTTGGAAAGTTAAGGAGTTTTTAGAAAAATAAACTTACCAAGGTTTGTTTTTCAAAACAATCTTTAGCACGCTATTAACGTACTCTTAATTTATAATTTTATATCACGAGTAAAAAACACACTTTGATTTCTCGCGTTAAATTTTGCACTGGTAAAAAAATACTTCCGCACTATTTAAATTTTGCACTGGTAAAAGAATACTTCCGCACTGTTAAAATTTTTGCACTTGTAAAAATACTTTCTGACAGAGTAACGTCGTCACTCGATTAATTTTGTTCTGAATATATAGCCAATTTAGGTAACATCCCAAACAAAAAAGTATTATCCCTTGACCCCTTTATTGTTCCCTATTTTGACCTCTTTTAAAAAAGGCAATAAAAATCCACGTTTTTTTATGTACCTGACATACCTGTTTTTGCAATATAGGTATAGTCAATAATTTTGGTTTTAATATTTGGTGGTAATTTTTGGGTTCTATCAATCAGAAATAAGGTATTACCTGTTATTATATATACAGTTACAAAGTCGCTTCGCACATTGCACTCATACCTGCGTTACCGGTTGCGCAATTATAGTCTTTGGCACAATTTTTGTCCCTTGCACGTGTTCATTAAATTCCCAATTTACGGGTTACCTGATATTACCTGTTTACTAGGTTTTAATGGGATAATCCCAAGGATTTCTTTAAATAAAAATTTGAGAGTTATCTAAAAAGTAAAGGGTTGTAAACTCAACCGTAACTTTTATGACCGTTTAGCTTATACAAGACGCTGAAAAGGGAGATATGTCTAGTTCAAAAGAGTATTAGTATTAAGAAGGCATCATGTGCTTGATTTTGGAATTATAATTTGTAAAATATTCTGCGAGGGTATATCAACTTCGGCTCCGCCCGAAGTTAGCTTTCCTTTCTTGTTTTTAAATAACTTTGGAATTGTTGAAAATTTAGAGATGCCACTGTAGTTGGCAAAATCAGACTTTTGCCCTTTTTTTTTAATTTCCATCTACTTAAGAGGAAAATTCAAGATTTCGAAAGGTAAGTTGAAAAGTCTATGTAGAGGTTTGCACAGCGCCCTGGCACAGTATTATATACTGGAAATCAGCTTTACGGAAAAAGCGTATCTTATTTGTCACGCAAGCTATTTTCTGACCGATGTCAGAAATAGTTTCAATTGAAACCTCAAGTGTGGTGTGATATGGATCCTCTGAGGCTGAAAGGGGCAAATCAGTGGAAAGAGAAGAACCATCAGAATTAGGCGCAAAACAAAGGTCCAATAGACGACCTCAGTAAATTCTAATATGTTTAATTTGGCCTAGGGTCATGTGAAACAGACGTGATGCGTGAAAAGTGATAAAGATGGTAAGTTATTGACATTAGACCACTAAAGTTCTAGAATATTAAAGTAACCTAGATCTACAAGCTGGTCACAATCAGACATAAGATAAAAGCACACATAAAAACGGATTAAATAGGACCAGAACGAAGGACGAGAGAGATATATATGAACCGGTGAAGATTATAAAGATTTACCGGACAGAATGATTTTAATGCAAATAAAGTCTAAGTCACCAAACTCTTGTGATTTTACGTTTTTAAAGGCAAGCTACGAGTTGCAGAGGTCGATCACATCTGAAAGTTGTGTACTTACGTGATAAAACTTCGGAGCTAAAGATCTCTGGCTTCAATAAGAAACTTTTCTGTAAAGGATATAATGTGGGATGCAAAGAGAGAACTTATAAAATATAGCTTAGAGAGTTTGCTACGTAGCCCTCTAGTAATCTGATAGTTACGGGTTAGTGACGAGATAAGTTTTTTGAATTTGTTTAAAAAGATGAGGTGGAAAGCTGGTCAATTTCACACCCACTAATTTTTCTACTTTTTTCTTACAATATTTTTACGGATTTTCCTGGATTAAAATGTTTTCTGGCCAAAAACTGTGTAAACAAATCGTCTTGAACATCAGCGTGAGCACACGAATCTTAAAATAAGACGTGTGCTTTATATAATTATGTATTTATTCAGTTCTTCCTTCCACCTTTATATCGGCTTTTGTTATGGCTTTGATGTGAGTCGAGATATCAATATCTATAGTATTAGGGGCAAGCCGAGAAAAAAATATTTGATTCGATATAGAAATCACCTAAAAGGGTTTTGGTGTCGCAGGTACAAGAACTGCAGCATCAGTCGGTGCCGGTGCTCCGGACTGTGGTTTACCCGATTGAGTGACTGTTACGGGGGTTTCGTTCAATTCAAACCTTGGTATCACTCAAAATTTTGCCTCGGAGGACATATCGAACAATTGCTCATTTGCATTGGAAACAGCGTCTTAGTTCCAGCCTTTGGGGAAAGCCAGAGATATGCGTGGCAGCGTGCGTTATTGTCGACTGAGCACGTTTTCACATAGGATGGGATGATTGTTATATTTTTAAGACTTTATTAAGCAGACCAGTTTGAAATCCATTTTAATATTAAAAATATAAAAATTTTCAAAAAAATTGTACCTTGAACCACTGTGCGAAATAGAGCCATGGCGGGAGCTTTAAAAATTGCGATAAGGGTGAGCAAAGAAAAATGCAGAAATAGCAATAAGAACCTTTGTTGCATAAGAAAAATATGAGGAAAAAGCAGAGCCGAGCTATGCTTGGATTAAAATTAAAAAAAAAATTAATTCGCCTCCAAATATATATCACTCGGTGAAAAAGGAATTCTCGGTGAGATAAGGCGTTCTTCGAGGCAGGTGAGTCCATTCAAGCACTCAGGAATTTCTGGGAAGTCGAACCCATTAGAAAGGCAGAGTGACGGGAGTTTGCCAAGAGAGATGGCACGACGACAAGTATGGCAAAAGTTATATTTACCGGACGGACTAGGAAATTTTCGTGACAAATAAAAAGCGTTGCCAACGTTTAGGAGGGGAAATTTAGAGGAGATAGCCAGGATGTATAATCCACTTACCTGCGAACGGAACCATGTTCCTCCACAGCAAATACAAATTTCCGTTGGTCCTTCCTTTATGTTCCTGTGATAAAGATCCCTTGCTGTTGCTCGAATCCTATTTCGCTGTTGTTCTCGTTCCTGATCCAGTTCGTCCTCCGAAAGTTGAGCTCTTGCGTCCATATTGCGTTGCGACTGCCTTTGGGAGGCATCCAGTCGATTTTGGGGATCCATCCTGAAGTTTATTAATCGATCCTCTGCCATTTGCCGAATTTGTTCTTCCCGAATCCTCCGCTGTTGTCGTGTTTCCCGGCGTTGTGATGTGTTTATCCGTTGCTCCTGTGTTCTTGCGATGGGATTTCTCCTGGTTGCTCTCCGGTTGTTGGCGTCCCTCTCCCGTTCTCGCTGTCTGTCCTCAGAATCCCTTCGTCGCTGTCGATGATCTTCAGTATTCCTTTCCTGTTCTCTGGCTCGTTCCTCTAAGTCCTCGCGATGAGCAGCTCGCGCTGCGGCGTCCCGAATCCGCTCTGAAATTCGAAATTCCGGATTTGTCCTCCGGGAGGCATGCTCAGCAGTATTTCGCACCTGCTCTCGTCGCCTCTCCTCGGGGTCCTCTCGACGGATCGCGTGTGCATCCATGTCCCGAATGCGTTCCGGAATTCGAAACTCCGGAATAGTCCTCTGAGTAGAGTGCTCAGCAGTGTTTCGCAACTGCTCTCGTCGTCGCTCCTCGGGGTCCTCTCGACGGATCGCGTGTGCATCCATGTCCCGAATGCGTTCCGGAATTCGAAACTCCGGAATAGTCCTCCGAGTAGAGTGTTCAGCAGTGTTTCGCAACTGCTCTCGTCGTCGCTCCTCGGGGTCCTCTCGACGGATCGCGTGTGCATCCATGTCCCGAATGCGTTCCGGAATTCGAATTTCCGGAATAGTCCTCCGAGTAGACTGCTCAGCAGTGTTTCGCAACTGCTCTTGTCGTCGCTCCTCGGGGTCCTCTCGACGGATCGCGTGTGCATCCATGTCCCGAATGCGTTCCGGAATTCGAAGTTCTGGAACAGTCCTCCGAGTAGAGTGCTCAGCAGTGTTTCGCAACTGCTCTCGTCGTCGCTCCTCGGGGTCCTCTCGACGGATTGCGTGTGAACCCATGTCCCGAATGCGTTCAGCAATTCGAAGTTCCGGAACAGTCTTCCGAATAGAGTGCTCAGCAGTGTTTCGCAACTGCTCTCGTCGTCGCTCCTCAGAGTTCTCCCGACGAGTTGAATGCGCTTGTGCGTCCCGAATCCGTTCAAGGTTCCAAACCCTTTCGCTTTTTCTTCGCTGCGCACGTGCAGTGGAACCCTGAGCACGACTTTCCTCCCGGAAGTTTGGATTATTGTCGCAGACATTGGCGATATGTTGAGAGTTCCGAGTTCGTATTTGGGATGCCTTTCGTTCATAGCGGGCTCTGCTGCGGCTTAAAGCAGCTTGCCGGCGTTGCTCCTGGGACAAACGTGACACGCGAGGCATTCTTTTATAGTGCTGTATAAAAAATTAAAATTGCGAAATTTATATAAAAATCACCTTACGTGGAATTTCGTCCTCAGGGATTATTGGACTTTACGATATTTGAAAAGTTAAGTATTTTAGGATTTCTGAATATATAGCCAATTTAGGTATCATCCCAAACAAAAAAGTATTATCCCTTGACCCCTTTATTGTTCCCTATTTTGACCTCTTTTAAAAAAGGCAATAAAAATCCACGTTTTTTTATGTACCTGACCTACCTGTTTTTGCAATTTAGGTATAGTCATTAATTTTGGTTTTAATATTTGGTGGTAATTTTTGGGTTCTATCAATCAGAAATAAGGTATTACCTGTTATTATATATACAGTTACAAAGTCGCTTCGCACATTGCACTCATACCTGCGTTACCGGTTGCGCAATTATAGTCTTTGGCACAATTTTTGTCCCTTGCACGTGTTCATTAAATTCCCAATTTACGGGTTACCTGATATTACCTGTTTACTAGGTTTTAATGGGATAATCCCAAGGATTTCTTTAAATAAACATTTGAGAGTTATCTAAAAAGTAAAGGGTTGTAAACTCAACCGTAACTTTTATGACCGTTTAGCTTATACAAGACGCTGAAAAGGGAGATATGTCTAGTTCAAAAGAGTATTAGTATTAAGAAGGCATCATGTGCTTGATTTTGGAATTATAATTTGTAAAATATTCTGCAAGGGTATATCAACTTCGGCTCCGCCCGAAGTTAGCTTTCCTTTCTTGTTTTTAAATAACTTTGGAATTGTTGAAAATTTAGAGATGCCACTGTAGTTGGCAGAATCAGACTTTTGCCCTTTTTTTTTTTAATTTCCATCTACTTAAGAGGAAAATTCAAGGTTTCGAAAGGTAAGTTGAAAAGTCTATGTAGAGGTTTGCACAGCGCCCTGGCACAGTATTATATACTGGAAATCAGCTTTACGGAAAAGCGTATCTTATTTGTCACGCAAGCTATTTTCTGACCGATGTCAGAAATAGTTTCAATTGAAACCTCAAGTGTGGTGTGATATGGATCCTCTGAGGCTGAAAGGGGCAAATCAGTGGAAAGAGAAGAACCATCAGAATTAGGCGCAAAACAAAGGTCCAATAGACGACCTCAGTAAATTCTAATATGTTTAATTTGGCCTAGGGTCATGTGAAACAGACGTGATGCGTGAAAAGTGATAAAGATGGTAAGTTATTGACATTAGACCACTAAAGTTCTAGAATATTAAAGTAACCTAGATCTACAAGCTGGTCACAATCAGACATATGAAAAAGGAAACATAAAAACGGATTAAATAGGACCAGAACGAAGGACGAGAGAGATATATATGAACCGGTGAAGATTATAAAGATTTACCGGACAGAATGATTTTAATGCAAATAAAGTCTAAGTCACCAAGCTCTTGTGATTTTACGTTTTTAAAGGCAAGCTACGAGTTGCAGAGGTCGATCACATCTGAAAGTTGTGTACTTACGTGATAAAACTTCGGAGCTAAAGATCTCTGGCTTCAATAAGAAACTTTTCTGTAAAGGATATAATGTGGGATGCAAAGAGAGAACTTATAAAATATAGCTTAGGGAGTTTGCTACGTAGCCCTCTAGTAATCTGATAGTTACGGGTTAGTGACGAGATAAGTTTTTTGAATTTGTTTAAAAAGATGAGGTGGAAAGCTGGTCAATTTCACACCCACTAATTTTTCTACTTTTTTCTTACAATATTCTTACGGATTTTCCTGGATTAAAATGTTCTCTGGCCAAAAACTGTGTAAACAAATCGTCTTGAACATCAGCGAGGGCACACGAATCTTAAAATAAGACGTGTGCTTTATATAATTATGTATTTATTCAGTTCTTCCTTCCACCTTTATATCGGCTTTTGTTATGGCTTTGATGTGAGTCGAGATATCAATATCTATAGTATTAGGGGCAAGCCGAGAAAAAAATATTTGATTCGATATAGAAATCACCTAAAAGGGTTTTGGTGTCGCAGGTACAAGAACTGCAGCATCAGTCGGTGCCGGTGTTCCGGACTGTGGTTTACCCGATTGAGTGACTGTTACGGGGGTTTCGTTCAATTCAAACCTTGGTATCACTCAAAATTTTGCCTCGGAGGACATATCGAACAATTGCTCATTTGCATTGGAAACAGCGTATTAGTTCCAGCCTTTGGGGAAAGCCAGAGATATGCGTGGCAGCGTGCGTTATTGTCGACTGAGCACGTTTTCACATAGGATGGGATGATTGTTATATTTTTAAGACTTTATTAAGCAGACCAGTTTGAAATCCATTTTAATATTAAAAATATAAAAATTTTCAAAAAAATTGTACCTTGAACCACTGTGCGAAATAGAGCCATGGCGGGAGCTTTAAAAATTGCGATAGGGGTGAGCAAAGAAAAATGCAGAAATAGCAATAAGAACCTTTGTTGCATAAGAAAAATATGAGGAAAAAGCAGAGCCGAGCTATGCTTGGATTAAAATTAAAAAAAAAATTAATTCGCCTCCAAATATATATCACTCGGTGAAAAAGGAATTCTCGGTGAGATAAGGCGTCCTTCGAGGCAGGTGAGTCCATTCAAGCACTCAGGAATTTCTGGGAAGTCGAACCCATTAGAAAGGCAGAGTGACGGGAGTTTGCCAAGAGAGATGGCACGACGACAAGTATGGCAAAAGTTATATTTACCGGACGGACTAGGAAATTTTCGTGACAAATAAAAAGCGTTGCCAACGTTTAGGAGGGGAAATTAAGAGGAGATAGCCAGGATGTAAAATCCACTTACCTGCGAACGGAACCATGTTCCTCCACAGCAAATACGAATTTCCGTTGGTCCTTCCTTTATGTTCCTGTGATAAAGATCCCTTGCTGTTGCTCGAATCCTATTTCGCTGTTGTTCTCGTTCCTGATCCAGTTCGTCCTCCGAAAGTTGAGCTCTTGCGTCCATATTGCGTTGCGACTGCCTTTGTTGCGTTGCGACTGAAGTTTATTAATCGATCCTCTGCCATTTGCCGAATTTGTTCTTCCCAAATCCTCCGCTGTTGTCGTGTTTCCCGGCGTTGTGATGTGTTTATCCGTTGCTCCTGTGTTCTTGCGATGGGATTTCTCCTGGTTGCTCTCCGGTTGTTGGCGTCCCTCTCCCGTTCTCGCTGTCTGTCCTCAGAATCCCTTCGTCGCTGTCGATGATCTTCAGTATTCCTTTCCTGTTCTCTGGCTCGTTCCTCTAAGTCCTCGCGATGAGCAGCTCGCGCTGCGGCGTCCCGAATCCGCTCTGAAATTCGAAATTCCGGATTTGTCCTCCGGGAGGCATGCTCAGCAGTATTTCGCACCTGCTCTCGTCGCCTCTCCTCGGGGTCCTCTCGACGGATCGCGTGTGCATCCATGTCCCGAATGCGTTCCGGAATTCGAAACTCCGGAATAGTCCTCCGAGTAGAGTGTTCAGCAGTGTTTCGCAACTGCTCTCGTCGTCGCTCCTCGGGGTCCTCTCGACGGATCGCGTGTGCATCCATGTCCCAGACGCAGACATTGGCGATATGTTGAGAGTTCCGAGTTCGTATTTGGGATGCATTTCGTTCATAGCGGGCTCTGCTGCGGCTTAAAGCAGCTTGCCGGCGTTGCTCCTGGGACAAACGTGACACGCGAGGCATTCTTTTATAGTGCTGTTTAAAAAATTAAAATTACGAAATTTATATAAAAATCACCTTACGTGGAATTTCGTCCTCAGGGATTATTGGACTTTACGATATTTGGAAAAATAAGGAGTTTTTAGAAAAATAAACTTACCAAGGTTTGTTTTTCAAAACAATCTTTAGCACGTCATTAACGTACTCTTAATTTATAATTTTATATCACGGGTAAAAACTCACTTTGATTTCTCGCGTTAAATTTTGCACTGGTAAAAAAATACTTCCGCACTATTTAAATTTTGCACTGGTAAAAGAATACTTCCGCACTGTTAAAATTTTTGCACTTGTAAAAATACTTTCTGACAGAGTAACGTCGTCACTCGATAAATTTTGTTCATTGACTTATCTAAGTATTTTAGGATTTCTGAATATATAGCCAATTTAGGTAACATCCCAAACAAAAAAGTATTATCCCTTGACCCCTTTATTGTTCCCTATTTTGACCTCTTTTAAAAAAGGCAATAAAAATCCACGTTTTTTATGTACCTGACCTACCTGTGTTTGCAATTTAGGTATAGTCATTAATTTTGGTTTTAATATTTGGTGGTAATTTTTGGGTTCTATCAACCAGAAATAAGGTATTACCTGTTATTATATATACAGTTACAAAGTCGCTTCGCACATTGCACTCATACCTGCGTTACCGGTTGCGCAATTATAGTCTTTGGCACAATTTTTGTCTCTTGCACGTGTTCATTAAATTCCCAATTTACGGGTTACCTGATATTACCTGTTTACTAGGTTTTAATGGGATAATCCCAAAGATTTCTTTAAATAAAAATTTGAGAGTTATCTAAAAAGTAAAGGGTTGTAAACTCAACCGTAACTTTTATGACCGTTTAGCTTATACAAGACGCTGAAAAGGGAGATATGTCTAGTTCAAAAGAGTATTAGTATTAAGAAGGCATCATGTGCTTGATTTTGGAATTATAATTTGTAAAATATTCTGCAAGGGTATATCAACTTCGGCTCCGCCCGAAGTTAGCTTTCCTTTCTTGTTTTTAAATAACTTTGGAATTGTTGAAAATTTAGAGATGCCACTGTAGTTGGCAGAGTCAGACTTTTGCCCTTTTTTTTTTAATTTCCATCTACTTAAGAGGAAAATTCAAGATTTCGAAAGGTAAGTTGAAAAGTCTATGTAGAGGTTTGCACAGCGCCCTGGCACAGTATTATATACTGGAAATCAGCTTTACGGAAAAAGCGCATCTTATTTGTCACGCAAGCTATTTTCTGACCGATGTAAGAAATAGTTTCAATTGAAACCTCAAGTGTGGTGTGATATGGATCCTCTGAGGCTGAAAGGGGAAAATCAGTGGAAAGAGAAGAACCATCAGAATTTGGCGAAAAACAAAGGTCCAATAGACGACCTCACTAAATTCTAATATGTTTAATTTGGCCTAGGGTCATGTGAAACAGACGTGATGCGTGAAAAGTGATAAAGATGGTAAGTTATTGACATTAGACCACTAAAGTTCTAGAATATTAAAGTAACCTAGATCTACAAGCTGGTCACAATCAGACATAAGATAAAAGCACACATAAAAACGGATTAAATAGGACCAGAACGAAGGACGAGAGAGATATATATGAACCGGTGAAGATTATAAAGATTTACCGGACAGAATGATTTTAATGCAAATAAAGTCTAAGTCACCAAGCTCTTGTGATTTTACGTTTTTAAAGGCAAGCTACGAGTTGCAGAGGTCGATCACATCTGAAAGTTGTGTACTTACGTGATAAAACTTCGGAGCTAAAGATCTCTGGCTTCAATAAGAAACTTTTCTGTAAAGGCTATAATGTGGGATGCAAAGAGAGAACTTATAAAATATAGCTTAGGGAGTTTGCTACGTAGCCCTCTAGTAATCTGATAGTTACGGGTTAGTGACGAGATAAGTTTTTTGAATTTGTTTAAAAAGATGAGGTGGAAAGCTGGTCAATTTCACACCCACTAATTTTTCTACTTTTTTCTTACAATATTCTTACGGATTTTCCTGGATTAAAATGTTCTCTGGCCAAAAACTGTGTAAACAAATCGTCTTGAACATCAGCGTGGGCACACGAATCTTAAAATAAGACGTGTGCTTTATATAATTATGTATTTATTCAGTTCTTCCTTCCACCTTTATATCGGCTTTTGTTATGGCTTTGATGTGAGTTGAGATATCAATATCTATAGTATTAGGGGCAAGCCGAGAAAAAAATATTTGATTCGATATAGAAATCACCTAAAAGGGTTTTGGTGTCGCAGGTACAAGAACTGCAGCATCAGTCGGTGCCGGTGTTCCGGACTGTGGTTTACCCGATTGAGTGACTGTTACGGGGGTTTCGTTCAATTCAAACCTTGGTATCACTCAAAATTTTGCCTCGGAGGACATATCGAACAATTGCTCATTTGCATTGGAAACAGCGTATTAGTTCCAGCCTTTGGGGAAAGCCAGAGATATGCGTGGCAGCGTGCGTTATTGTCGACTGAGCACGTTTTCACATAGGATGGGATGATTGTTATATTTTTAAGACTTTATTAAGCAGACCAGTTTGAAATCCATTTTAATATTAAAAATATAAAAATTTTCAAAAAAATTGTACCTTGAACCACTGTGCGAAATAGAGCCATAGCTTTAAAAATTGCGATAGGGGTGAGCAAAGAAAAATGCAGAAATAGCAATAAGTACCTTTGTTGCATAAGAAAAATATGAGGAAAAAGCAGAGCCGAGCTATGCTTGGATTAAAATTAAAAAAAAAATTAATTCGCCTCCAAATATATATCACAGTACACGTGAAGCTATACGGTTTTTGTTGCTATTGACTTTTAATGCGATTTTTCGCTCAAGAAAAAGGTAAAGTTTCTACCTTCCAAAACACAAAATTTTCAGAATGTCACTCTCCAAGGTCTACTAAAGGTCGGAATCCAAAGACTAGCTAGTGGCAAAACTACCGGAAGATAGAAAAGCTCACTGTAGGCCTCCTTTAAGAATGCGACTCACGCTCACCACACTAATTGTTCGAGGTCGAATCCAAATGACCGCTGTGAATCTTATTTTAAGCTTTAGGTGAAGCTGAAAACAGTTTGATTTCTCTGTAAATAATTACTACGTTTTACATTAGTTTCCAAGCAAATACTCACCTTTGTATATCTTTGGAGTGTGCTGGATAAGCCGCTATAACTCCTTCTCTGACTATAACTCTCTATAACTCGCTATTACTCTAGATAGAAAGAAATATGTATTTTTTTAAATTATCAAAGCCAGAAGCTTTCAAAAGTCCAACGAATTTAGCTCGACCAAATATTTCAAAATCCAAAAAGCCACCTTTCAAACGACCAGCAGTACTTTGCTCAACAGACGTGTCTCGGATCTCTTCGATTTTGTTGTGTTCCACACTTAAGGCATTACAACCACGGCTCTCGAACATAATATACCTACCAGAGTCATATGTTGCATGGGCGCGGATGGTACGCCTGCCAGCGCCCTAGAGTCAATCGTAGCGCTTGGATTCTATCCATCCCGTGACTTCGAAGCTTGTGGGGTCGGTGGTGACCCACCCCTTTAGCTCCGACAAGCTCGGATATTGCACCCTGCCATACAAGTCGCCTCCTACGATAAACTATGGCGAACTATAGCAGATTTTTTCGCCGTTAGCCACACGGCACAATAAATGGGCACAATTAAAGAACACCTTCTCAGCAAACTCCACCAGTCTTCTGGTCCTGTCGTCGCGTCAGAATCCTTCCAAGGGCCAGGTTCCGCTAACGTGCTGCAGACCGGGTCCATCCAAGTCTGCATAGAGGGAACAGACACATAATCTTCATTAGGAACACCACATGAGCATACGGCGGATGAGCTGGTCTATGCAGAAATCATTGAACGACCCGTGCCCTGTCACCAAAAATATAACGCACATCGAGAATCCAAAATTTGGATTCTGACAGAAGAACGAGACATCCGGGACTTATCGGTCACCTGACCGGACAAACCTACGTCATCCCATCTGTTCTTCCAGTCCGACAGAAACCACTCTTCAAATCACGCGATTTTTTGCATCTAGTTCAGACCCGAAAGGTCCTCACCGTAGAGCCAGACGTCTTCCTCAAACGGGTATCCACGCTTGTGCGGGTATCAACTTGAACTTGACTGATATTTTCTTAGCAACCAAGTCAAGAGGTGGAGCTCCAGCAAGCACCTGCAGTGCTAGGGTTGACCCATTCCGGCGTACCAGGAGGCATCCTATAAGGATCAGCCTCAGGCAAGTAAGAAGTCGCCTCCTGGCCACAGCTTGCCGCGTCGTAATGACATTCCACACCTAGGCACCAAATAGTGCACAGGACACCATGAATCCGGCATACGGCCTTGGCGAAATCCTAACTGTCAACTGCATCTTTCCGGAGGAACGGGCACACTGGCACCAACTGGTGCTGGTATTTTAAAAATGGGCCCCAAAAATATACAACAAAAATAAGCCCAAAGGTATGTACTAGATTTTGGGACCCCAAAATTATTATACAAAAAAAGGCTCCCCAAAAGTACGCACTTAATGCTTACCAAAATCGACACAAAAGCATGCAAATAAGCTTATACAAATCACATACAAGAGCTTACATAAAAATCTCAAGCAAAAGCCACAGCGGGGTAGATGGCCGCTTGGTTAGACTGCCTAGTGATGTCTACACTAGACACATTAACTCTTTTAAGGGCCGTAGATGAAGATTCCGCAAGGAGGAGTCATCTCTCCTTTTCTTTGGAACATAGCAGTCAGACCCTGTGCGACCTCATGAGCGCAAAACTACAAGCCCTAGCCCATTGAACAAACAGTCAATAAACAAAGCCTCCAGGCTTTTACCTGGAGGTAAAAGTGCAAAAAAGCGCTATTTATTTTTAGTGGAAGATAAGAAATCCCTCCCCTCAGTCCTCTAAAGTATTTCGGGGTGGAACTTTGGTGCAAGAATTTATTCAAGCCTGAAATAAAATAACAGCATCAAAAACAAAAGCTAAGAAGCGAATAAAGCCCCTTGGTGGTCGTCAGAGCTATCTATCTTCAAAACGGAGAGTAGGACAAGTAATGCAAGTTGATGAACAGGGCGAAGGCCGGTAACGAGAAAAGAATTCTCTCCCAGGCTAGTGCCTCTCACGTACAAGAAAGCCATTAAAAAAGCAAAGCGCACCCCATGGCACGAGGAGAATGATGTTTTCTCCTTATGTTTTCTGCTCGGCCATAGAAAACACAGCTTCAGATGCAAGGCTTTATTAAAAAAGAAATATGGCACTTGAAATAGTACAATTGCAGGCATAATTTCTCTAGCTATCCTCCTGGTTACACATTTTCAATATTTATAATGTTTATTTCAGGGTGTTTGGCAGTATAAAACAAATATTTAAATAAACAAAATAAGGATAAATAAATAAGGTAAATAAGGATACTGATATTTCCAAATAAAATTTGTAACTTCAATAAATTCCCAGACATGGAACTAGGCCAGCAGAGACATGGAACCCAGACATTGGCGCTGACATGCCATAAACCCACTGGTATAATTATTATTTTAAATTATGTTTATTTCAGAGAATTTGCCAGGGCACAGGGCATGTTGCTTTCCAAGGAGCATGCCTGTCGAATCATTCAACCGCCGGAAAATGTAGCCGGAAATAAAAACACCCGTGACGTCACTCGGTTCCACCGCCTTGCACCGTTGTTATCGCTCTCCATCATTCGATCGGCCTCCTCGGCTCTGAAATCCTCTGAAACTGTCCCCCACGCGCTTATCTCAAGGATAGAAAGAACTATGTATCGGGAATCATTTGCCCTCGTGATCGTTTAAAACAGTGGTGGGCACGAAATCTAACGGTCGGAGCCGCAGCTCGGCCAAACAACAAATTACAACAACAACCACCTCCGTCGCGATGCGTCGCTGCCACGAGCCAGGCAGAATGTGCGAGCAAAAAGAATACACTGACAAAAACAGTTTCAGTACATTTAATTTTTTATTATTTTTTAACTTATTTATTATTGTCTTGAATTCACTGCACAGAATGACTTCCAAACTTTTTTGGCTGTGCAGAAGTCGACGACAACTGCGCAGTTCGCTTTAAAATTGTTTTTGTTTTAAGTTGCTTGTGCGCAAACCCACCCTTATTTTTTGTTGTTGCAAACTCGGGACCGAGGAGTCGGGTCCGCACCTGCTTCGAAATTTGTGTAGCATTGTTTTTGTAAATCTCCACGACTCACTGGCCGCGCGACCCGACCGTCTGGACCGATTTGCTGACGCCAAAAATTACGAATAACGGAGGGAGCCTTGAGAGCCCGAGGAGCCATGGGCTTGCCCACCCCTGGTTTAAAACATAGATGCGGCCCTTTACAACGTTCTCCCAGACACAATAACCGACACCCTGACGTCTCTTGGGGTAAATGGCCACATAGTGGGGCTCATTTATAAATTCCTAATTTTCAGAACAGTGCCTAGTCAATCAACCCTTTTAAAGCCCGTCTGCAGAGGATCCCCACAAGGAGGAGTCCTTTTCCCTCTCCTATGGAATGTTCCACAGCTATGTAGGTGTAAATTCTATTCTATAAACTATGGTAGAGGAGTGCTGCCAGTAAGATGCATATGCGGACGACTTTTCTATCATTTTTGCAGAAAAATACCCCAAAATACCCCAGAAAAATGTGAAAAAAATTTCACAATAAAATTTTTACCTCAGAAGCGCAAAACCGTAGCGAACTGTGAGTGCTCACCAAAACGGTGAGCACACCAGCAAGTTTGTTGGAGCTCGCTAAAAAGAAGCTAGTTTTTTTGATAACGAGATATAAAACCCCACCTTTACTACACCATAATAAAGCAACCAAAAAATTGTTTTTGGCGATAGCATAAAATACCAATGCGTACAATACACCAAACATGGTATATTGGTAGAAATGAAAGTGTATATGGTAGAGTTTACAGTTTCTACCGATGTATATGGTAGAAAACAAAACTAGACTCTGAACATAAAAAAAAGAAATTGAACAAGGCCGCAATATCCCTCTTCAACTGCAAAAAAACAAAACCACTCTTAACGAAGCGCTTAACTTGATACTCAACCTACGCTTGTAGCTCCGGATTTAGCTGCCATGGTATAAGTGAAATTGATGGCAACCAGTGGTCAGTGGAGTGCCAAGATCACCGGAAATGCCACTCTTCTACTGAATAACACCCAACCTCCCACCAGCACAGGAATCAGTACATAAAATCTCCTAGTAACTCCTTGTTTTAACAAATCCGCCTTGATAAAAAAGGTGTCTAATGTAAAAATAAATGTGTACACTCGCTGTACAATTAGTTACTTAAAATACTTAGAAAGACTATGTAATACTCTATCTACCATCACTGTGCATAACGCAATATGTTTTAAGAGGCTAATGTTTTAAAAGATAGAAAGTTGGAACTTCGTACAGATTCCATTTTTGGTCAGTGGATCTACCAAATTTCATAACGATCGGTCCACTATATCTTATAGCTGACATATAACTGAACGATCGAAAATAGTATTTGGTAAAAATACCAACTTTTTTATTTTTTAATACCGAAGCTTCGGACTTTTTTTCAAATTTCGTTGGCTGATAAATTGGTTTTATTTTAAAATTCCTATAAGGATCGGTTCACAATATGCTTTATTTTTTATATATATCCGATCTTAACTTTCTTGTTTTGCATTAAAATGATTAAGAAAGTAAGCCAGCGGGAGTTAAACCACCCGATATCCACTGACCATTCTTCGACCTCTTCTTCGTCCACTAACCCAAAAAACTAGTATCGTCATTAACACTTACCTATCAGAATACTAGGGCGCTATGTAGCAAACTCCCTAAACTATATTCTGATAGTTCTTTCTTTGCATCCCATATTATAGCCTTTACAGAAACTTGGTTAAAGCCGGAGATCTTTAGCTCCGAAGTTTTTCTAAGTAAGTACACCACTTTTAGAAGGGATCGACCTCAGTGAAGGGGGGGTGGAGTCCTCATTTCGGTAGACTTGCTTCTAAAGAGGTGAAATCACAAGAGTTTGGTGACATTGAGTTTATGTGCATTAAAATCATTTTGTCCGAGAAATCTTTATTTTTACATGTTAGTATATACCGCCATCGTCTGAACCGCCCACATATTGTCAGAATTTGTCCGCTATTCAATCCGTTTTTAATCTTATGACTGATCGTGAGCAGCTCGCCGCGGTGGGCGACTTTAATATACCAGAATTAAAGTGGTCTAACGTCGATAACTTACCATTTTTGTCACTCACAATGACTTAACCGCGGGCATGTTTGACACGTCCCTAGGTCAAATTAACCATGTCAGAAATTCGTTAGGTCGGCTTCTAGACTTATGCTTTTTATCTGATTCCGATGGTATCGCTCTCTCCTGTAAAGCTTATTTTTACAAACTTATTAGCCGTATCGATACATATGACTGGTCCGATATTCTGGCATGCACTGATCTTAACGTGACCTTAGAAAAATTTTATTGTACTTTAACAACGTTTTTGACTCATGTGTGCCATGGACACATCCGTCCGCTTCAACAAATCCTCCTTGGTATACAAGGTGCCTCGCTAACCTAAAAAATATTAAAAATAGGCTCTTACTAAAATATAAAATAAACCTGCAGTAGTATTGATTGTTCAAGATATCTACTAGTAGCTCGATCAAATTTTACCGTGCATAACGCTGAATGTTACAGGAATTATATTCGCCGCTTCCGGATACAATTTATTAGGATCCAAAACAGTTTTATAATTTTGTAAACACTAAGCGTAAACACGTATCTTTTTCACCCCTGCTTACGTTGGAAAATTCCTCTGCGACCAGGCCATTGCCGATCTATACGCAAAAGTTTTTCAAAAAACCTATTCTCCGCCTCAATTGACAGATCAGCCTTACGTATATAACATTCAAGCAGCAAATCTTATTTACTGATCTGATCTTCTAAGGGTCAAACCCATTTATTCATCAGGCACCGATGGAGTTCCAGGCTGTGCGCTAAAGTACTGTGCCAGGGCTCTGTGCAAAACTCCTCTAAGACTTTTTAACTTATCTTTGGAAATCTCGATTATTCCCCTTAAGTGGAAGGAATCATTCATAATTCCCCTACATTAAAAAGGGAAAAAGTCTGATGCTGCCAACTACAGAGGCATCTCTAAGTTGTTCCAAAGTTCGGCAGTTCGGCAGTTCCAAAGTTATTTGAAAAATTAATTACCCCTCATTTGCAACACCTTTGCTCTTCGATTATCTCTCCCTGTCAGCATGGCTTTATTGAGCGTCGCTCCACCACCACAAGTTTACTGGAATTAACATCCTTTGTCATAGATGGCTTTTGTAAGGGATATCAAACCGATGTAATTTACACAGACTTCAGCAAAGCATTTGATTCAGTTAATCACTCACACTTGTTGAGAAAAAGAATATGCTGTGTTTTCCTATTGACCTCTTAACGTGGATCTCCAGCTACTTAGATGGAAGGACACAAAGAGTCTTATTTAAAAACATACAGTCCCGTCTGGTCCGTGCTACATCTGGCGTCCCTCAAGGTAGTCATCTTGGCCCGTTATTATTTACACTTTTTACGACTTACCCCCTGCTTTAACATAACTCTCTAGTTCTTATGTATGTAGATGGTATAAAGCTTTGTCTTCAGTACAAATCCATCTCTGCCCAATGCAGTCTTCAGTCTGACTCGATATCTTTCAAAAGTGGTGTTTAGCTAATGATCTAATACTTGATGGATCAAAATGCAAGCATATGTCTTTTAACCGTTCTTGCTCTCTGCAAGCTACATATTCTATTAATGGGATTGCCTTAGAGAAATAACCTCAGGTTAATGATCTCGGCGTCCTATTAGACATCAAACTTAAATTTTCCGACCATATTTCCTTAATGGTTAATAAGGCTAAAGGAGTCCTTGGTTTTATTAAAAGGTAGTCAAAAGAAATGAATGACCCATACATAACCAAAAAATTATTCATTTCTTTGGTCCGTCCGATACTGGAGTACGGTTCATGTGTCTGGAGTCCCCAATATGGAGTACATAAGGACTGCATAGAATCCGTAAAAAAGAATTTTTTAATATTCGCACTTAGAGGTCTATACTGGGTGCATCCCAGTATAGACCTCTAAGTGCGAATATTAACAAATTCTTCAGCTTCTATCCTAAGTAGCAGACTTTTACTTATAAACTTACTTAGCTTAACAAATTGTAGGACAATGCTCGGTGTAGTCTTTCTGCATAGCCTTATTAACGGGGATGTAGATAGCCAGCATTTACTAACATGATTAAAATTTAACATTCCTAATAGAAGGACTCGAAACTTTAGTCCTCTGTTCCTTAGCCGTTGTAGTTCGACATATTCACTGCATGACCCTTTTAGGGTATTATGTTCGAACTACAATGGTCTCTACTCTATTACATCTCTTTTCTGTCCCTCTAACTTAAAATATAGAATTTTAAATTTCCTTACTAACTCCTCTTAGCTTAATAATTAACAAATAACTTAATATATTCTAACAAATATATTCTTTAGTCCTCTGTTCCTTAGCCATTGTAGTTCGACATATGCACTGCATGACACTTTTAGGGTATCATGAATTATATTAACAGGCGTCGCGTAAAATTTTTTTTAGAAATTGGTTTAACAAAATTAAAGAAAAAATTAAGTCGATAACAGTCGCACTGTAAAAGCCCATTAAATGCTGTTAGGCGCTACTATCTGGCACCTCGTCTGTCAGATGAAGCAAAGCGACCCTGGTCACTGTCATTCGACGATCAAATCAATCAAAATGTTCATTTGCAATTAAAAGTTTCAAGAGAATAGACGCAAATGAGTATGAAGTAAGAGTACGAAGCGAAGCTCTAACACTAGTAGTGGGAAACTCGTGGGAAAACGTACAGGTAAGTAGGGAAAAAATCAAAAAGTGTTTTTGTGAATGACAAAACATTTTCAGGTAAAGTTCTGAAGGCTAGTGACAAGGAAATCCACCGGCAAGAAAAGATACGGTCGACACAGAAATTTCGAGAGAGGCACAGCAAGGCCCTATCAGTAAAGCGGTTAGATGCAGACCTTTATCAGTCCCTAAACATGCAAGTTATCCAACCCCTAAATACAGGCCACTTATGGCTTTTATAAACAATATTTTCAAACTCTGCATTTGCTTTCGGTTTTGTCTTTGGCTCTGAGGTCCGATCTCGGTTTCCCATAAACAAATCAAAATCAAAATTAAACATCAGCTTCCCTCCGAAGCCCAATCAATTACGCCTTTTGCGTTTCAAGTACACACCAAATTGCATCGATCAGCTTAATCGAATTTCACAATAAGATGCGACCTTTTCATCTTAAGCCTCTTATCTAAACACAACTGATGGCCGAGGTTCTTTGGATCAGATTAATAATTAAGAAGGCAGTCCCTTTTTGACCGAGACCGCGAACGGTTGACAAAAAATATTTAAGAAAAATCAAAAGTGTCTTGTAATAATTACGTTTAATAAATAAAGGTTTAACACCAAGTTGTATAATTAAAAAATAAAATTAACATTTTCTTAATTCACCGAACTACAAACAATTTAACTGGCGCCCAACGTGGGCCCCGTCACATAAAGCTCCAAAAAATTGTTTGATAAAAAATAAGTTAAACATAAACGGAACTCGCGCGGTCAACAACTCAACATTTTTAGTGGAAAAATAAAACGACACTACCAAGTGACAGTGATCGTTAACAACAAAGTAATCGGAAATTGATTAATGAAATAATCCATAATGAGTGAATAACAAGAAAGTAAAGCTAACTTCGGGCGGAGCCGAAGTTTATATACCCTTGCAGTTCAAACCGGATATATATCGCAAACATCGGATATAGTTGGCCGATCCTTATGAAATGTGGTAGGTTGGATGAACTGACCAAAAATAGAATCTGTACCAAGTTCCAGCTTTCTATCTTCAAAAACACGAAAGTTGGGTCATTTTCGATCGTTCAGTTATATGGCAGCTATAGAATATAGTCGACCGATTCCTATAAAATTTGGCATATCGTAATATTTTGAACTCTCTAACTCTAAAAATACCAAAGTTATACCATTTCCGATCAATCAGTTATATGGCAGCTATAGGATATAGTCGGCCGATCCGGGCCGTTCCGACTTATATACTGCGTGCAAAGGAAAGAAGGGTGTGTGCAAAGTTTCAAGACGATAGCTTTAAATCTGAAAGACTAGTTCGCGTAGAAACAGACAGACAGACGGACATGCTCATATCAACTCAGGAGGTGATCCTGATCAAGAATATATATACTTTATAGGGTCGAAGATGTCTCCCTCACTGCGTTGCACACTTTTGACCAAAATTATAATACCCTCTGCAAGGGTATAATAATAATAATATCTAGCTAAACTGGCGAAAGCTCTTTCGGCAAGAGATACTTTAAAAGAGCATTAAAGGACTGTGAGTTAGCCAATTGTATCTACTATTATTTATAATTCTGTTCCAAAGCTGTCCCGATTTTAAAACCATAATTCATTTCTATAATATGTCCGAAATTTGGTTATCTTTTAAAATATTTAATAAACCTTACCGCCCTAAAATCCTTGAATGTTAAATCTCGTCGCAAGATTGAATTGACTTTTTTCGGGAATTGCAACTCTTACTCACGGTCGCCACGCAGTTTCCAACATACATACAAACATACAAATGTAGAACATACAAATTCTTAGGATAGATTTTCAAGGGATCGGACCCATTAAATAAGAGACAAACAGCATGGTCTAAAACCGATCCCCTGCAGCCTAACACAAACACATACATAAGTGGTGCGCTTATCGCACTTCAGAAAGGGTCGCATAGCTTGTCAGCGTACAATGCGTTGATAAAAAGTTTTAAATAGATTTAAGATTTTCATGATTTTTAAAATTTACTTACGGTTGCTTTCAGCTAGTTGGCGATTTGTTTCAATTTATGCAAAGTGTAATTTAAGCATATTTTAGTTTGATTTCCCAATCTGCTGCTCACAGTAGTTTGCTTTTCTTGAAATTGGAAATTTTTGTTGGGACGACGACGTCGAGAGACACACAGATATTAACACACAATCACACACACGCACTGATTTTCACTTTTTTTGTGTAATTAAACGGCAGACTGTGATTGCACTCAACGGATTGTCTGCTCGTCAATGTTGCGATTCCATCAATTTATGCAATATTCCTCGACGAAACACGCACGGAACGGAAGTTTGTTGTATCTTCAAGATTGAGTATCTTGTATCTTTTACCGTCGCGTTCGTGAGTTCATCTGCCATCGGAGGTGTGCTCAGAAATCGAAGGTGCCATGGGGAGAATATCGATTACAATTTCCAGGGCTGCAGTAGAAGTTTTTCGATAACAAACTTTTCCATCCCTAACCGGTTTGTTATTAGCGGTTAAATATATTTATATTTTATTGTGAATAATTTATTAAATGTATTTATTATATAATGAATGTCTTTTATTTAAGCTGTCGACGGTCAAAACATTGTTATCGATAGTTAAGTCAGTATTATTAGGAAATGTAGGATTTTAAGTTATCGGAATTACGGGCCTACTAATAGCGGTAGTGTGAATGCCGCCAAAAAGTGCCATTCATTGTTTTGTTGATTGTAGGAGGGCACACTGCGGTAAGAAGAAGGATTAATATTTGAATTGTAAACTAATGTATTATTTTTTGTTGTTGCAAACTCGGGACCGAGGAGTCGGGTCCGCACCTGCTTCGAAATTTGTGTAGCATTGTTTTTGTAAATCTCCACGACTCACTGGCCGCGCGACCCGACCGTCTGGACCGATTTGCTGACGCCAAAAATTACGAATAACGGAGGGAGCCTTGAGAGCCCGAGGAGCCATGGGCTTGCCCACCCCTGGTTTAAAACATAGATGCGGCCCTTTACAACGTTCTCCCAGACACAATAACCGACACCCTGACGTCTCTTGGGGTAAATGGCCACATAGTGGGGCTCATTTATAAATTCCTAATTTTCAGAACAGTGCCTAGTCAATCAACCCTTTTAAAGCCCGTCTGCAGAGGATCCCCACAAGGAGGAGTCCTTTTCCCTCTCCTATGGAATGTTCCACAGCTATGTAGGTGTAAATTCTATTCTATAAACTATGGTAGAGGAGTGCTGCCAGTAAGATGCATATGCGGACGACTTTTCTATCATTTTTGCAGAAAAATACCCCAAAATACCCCCAGAAAAATGTGAAAAAAATTTCACAATAAAATTTTTACCTCAGAAGCGCAAAACCGTAGCGAACTGTGAGTGCTCACCAAAACGGTGAGCACACCAGCAAGTTTGTTGGAGCTCGCTAAAAAGAAGCTAGTTTTTTTGATAACGAGATATAAAACCCCACCTTTACTACACCATAATAAAGCAACCAAAAAATTGTTTTTGGCGATAGCATAAAATACCAATGCGTACAATACACCAAACATGGTATATTGGTAGAAATGAAAGTGTATATGGTAGAGTTTACAGTTTCTACCGATGTATATGGTAGAAAACAAAACTAGACTCTGAACATAAAAAAAAGAAATTGAACAAGGCCGCAATATCCCTCTTCAACTGCAAAAAAACAAAACCACTCTTAACGAAGCGCTTAACTTGATACTCAACCTACGCTTGTAGCTCCGGATTTAGCTGCCATGGTATAAGTGAAATTGATGGCAACCAGTGGTCAGTGGAGTGCCAAGATCACCGGAAATGCCACTCTTCTACTGAATAACACCCAACCTCCCACCAGCACAGGAATCAGTACATAAAATCTCCTAGTAACTCCTTGTTTTAACAAATCCGCCTTGATAAAAAAGGTGTCTAATGTAAAAATAAATGTGTACACTCGCTGTACAATTAGTTACTTAAAATACTTAGAAAGACTATGTAATACTCTATCTACCATCACTGTGCATAACGCAATATGTTTTAAGAGGCTAATGTTTTAAAAGATAGAAAGTTGGAACTTCGTACAGATTCCATTTTTGGTCAGTGGATCTACCAAATTTCATAACGATCGGTCCACTATATCTTATAGCTGACATATAACTGAACGATCGAAAATAGTATTTGGTAAAAATACCAACTTTTTTATTTTTTAATACCGAAGCTTCGGACTTTTTTTCAAATTTCGTTGGCTGATAAATTGGTTTTATTTTAAAATTCCTATAAGGATCGGTTCACAATATGCTTTATTTCTTATATATATCCGATCTTAACTTTCTTGTTTTGCATTAAAATGATTAAGAAAGTAAGCCAGCGGGAGTTAAACCACCCGATATCCACTGACCATTCTTCGACCTCTTCTTCGTCCACTAACCCAAAAAACTAGTATCGTCATTAACACTTACCTATCAGAATACTAGGGCGCTATGTAGCAAACTCCCTAAACTATATTCTGATAGTTCTTTCTTTGCATCCCATATTATAGCCTTTACAGAAACTTGGTTAAAGCCGGAGATCTTTAGCTCCGAAGTTTTTCTAAGTAAGTACACCACTTTTAGAAGGGATCGACCTCAGTGAAGGGGGGGTGGAGTCCTCATTTCGGTAGACTTGCTTCTAAAGAGGTGAAATCACAAGAGTTTGGTGACATTGAGTTTATGTGCATTAAAATCATTTTGTCCGAGAAATCTTTATTTTTACATGTTAGTATATACCGCCATCGTCTGAACCGCCCACATATTGTCAGAATTTGTCCGCTATTCAATCCGTTTTTAATCTTATGACTGATCGTGAGCAGCTCGCCGCGGTGGGCGACTTTAATATACCAGAATTAAAGTGGTCTAACGTCGATAACTTACCATTTTTGTCACTCACAATGACTTAACCGCGGGCATGTTTGACACGTCCCTAGGTCAAATTAACCATGTCAGAAATTCGTTAGGTCGGCTTCTAGACTTATGCTTTTTATCTGATTCCGATGGTATCGCTCTCTCCTGTAAAGCTTATTTTTACAAACTTATTAGCCGTATCGATACATATGACTGGTCCGATATTCTGGCATGCACTGATCTTAACGTGACCTTAGAAAAATTTTATTGTACTTTAACAACGTTTTTGACTCATGTGTGCCATGGACACATCCGTCCGCTTCAACAAATCCTCCTTGGTATACAAGGTGCCTCGCTAACCTAAAAAATATTAAAAATAGGCTCTTACTAAAATATAAAATAAACCTGCAGTAGTATTGATTGTTCAAGATATCTACTAGCTCGATCAAATTTTACCGTGCATAACGCTGAATGTTACAGGAATTATATTCGCCGCTTCCGGATACAATTTATTAGGATCCAAAACAGTTTTATAATTTTGTAAACACTAAGCGTAAACACGTATCTTTTTCACCCCTGCTTACGTTGGAAAATTCCTCTGCGACCAGGCCATTGCCGATCTATACGCAAAAGTTTTTCAAAAAACCTATTCTCCGCCTCAATTGACAGATCAGCCTTACGTATATAACATTCAAGCAGCAAATCTTATTTACTGATCTGATCTTCTAAGGGTCAAACCCATTTATTCATCAGGCCCCGATGGAGTTCCAGGCTGTGCGCTAAAGTACTGTGCCAGGGCTCTGTGCAAAACTCCTCTAAGACTTTTTAACTTATCTTTGGAAATCTCGATTATTCCCCTTAAGTGGAAGGAATCATTCATAATTCCCCTACATTAAAAAGGGAAAAAGTCTGATGCTGCCAACTACAGAGGCATCTTTAAGTTGTTCCAAAGTTCGGCAGTTCGGCAGTTCCAAAGTTATTTGAAAAATTAATTACCCCTCATTTGCAACACCTTTGCTCTTCGATTATCTCTCCCTGTCAGCATGGCTTTATTGAGCGTCGCTCCACCACCACAAGTTTACTGGAATTAACATCCTTTGTCATAGATGGCTTTTGTAAGGGATATCAAACCGATGTAATTTACACAGACTTCAGCAAAGCATTTGATTCAGTTAATCACTCACACTTGTTGAGAAAAAGAATATGCTGTGTTTTCCTATTGACCTCTTAACGTGGATCTCCAGCTACTTAGATGGAAGGACACAAAGAGTCTTATTTAAAAACATACAGTCCCGTCTGGTCCGTGCTACATCTGGCGTCCCTCAAGGTAGTCATCTTGGCCCGTTATTATTTACACTTTTTACGACTTACCCCCTGCTTTAACGAACTCTCTAGTTCTTATGTATGTAGATGGTATAAAGCTTTGTCTTCAGTACAAATCCATCTCTGCCCAATGCAGTCTTCAGTCTGACTCGATATCTTTCAAAAGTGGTGTTTAGCTAATGATCTAATACTTGATGGATCAAAATGCAAGCATATGTCTTTTAACCGTTCTTGCTCTCTGCAAGCTACATCTTCTATTAATGGGATTGCCTTAGAGAAATTAACTCAGGTTAATGATCTCGGCGTCCTATTAGACATCAAACTTAAATTTTCCGACCATATTTCCTTAATGGTTAATAAGGCTAAAGGAGTCCTTGGTTTTATTAAAAGGTAGTCAAAAGAAATGAATGACCCATACATAACCAAAAAATTATTCATTTCTTTGGTCCGTCCGATACTGGAGTACGGTTCATGTGTCTGGAGTCCCCAATATGGAGTACATAAGGACTGCATAGAACCCGCACCAAAGAATTTTCTACTACTCGCACTCATAGGTCTATACTGGGTGCATCCCAGTATAGACCTCTAAGTGCGAATATTAACAAATTCTTCAGCTTCTATCCTAAGTAGCAGACTTTTACTTATAAACTTACTTAGCTTAACAAATTGTAGGACAATGCTCGGTGTAGTCTTTCTGCATAGCCTTATTAACGGGGATGTAGATAGCCAGCATTTACTAACATGATTAAAATTTAACATTCCTAATAGAAGGACTCGAAACTTTAGTCCTCTGTTCCTTAGCCGTTGTAGTTCGACATATTCACTGCATGACCCTTTTAGGGTATTATGTTCGAACTACAATGGTCTCTACTCTATTACATCTCTTTTCTGTCCCTCTAACTTAAAATATAGAATTTTAAATTTCCTTACTAACTCCTCTTAGCTTAATAATTAACAAATAACTTAATATATTCTAACAAATATATTCTTTAGTCCTCTGTTCCTTAGCCATTGTAGTTCGACATATGCACTGCATGACACTTTTAGGGTATCATGAATTATATTAACAGGCGTCGCGTAAAATTTTTTTTAGAAATTGGTTTAACAAAATTAAAGAAAAAATTAAGTCGATAACAGTCGCACTGTAAAAGCCCATTAAATGCTGTTAGGCGCTACTATCTGGCACCTCGTCTGTCAGATGAAGCAAAGCGACCCTGGTCACTGTCATTCGACGATCAAATCAATCAAAATGTTCATTTGCAATTAAAAGTTTCAAGAGAATAGACGCAAATGAGTATGAAGTAAGAGTACGAAGCGAAGCTCTAACACTAGTAGTGGGAAACTCGTGGGAAAACGTACAGGTAAGTAGGGAAAAAATCAAAAAGTGTTTTTGTGAATGACAAAACATTTTCAGGTAAAGTTCTGAAGGCTAGTGACAAGGAAATCCACCGGCAAGAAAAGATACGGTCGACACAGAAATTTCGAGAGAGGCACAGCAAGGCCCTATCAGTAAAGCGGTTAGATGCAGACCTTTATCAGTCCCTAAACATGCAAGTTATCCAACCCCTAAATACAGGCCACTTATGGCTTTTATAAACAATATTTTCAAACTCTGCATTTGCTTTCGGTTTTGTCTTTGGCTCTGAGGTCCGATCTCGGTTTCCCATAAACAAATCAAAATCAAAATTAAACATCAGCTTCCCTCCGAAGCCCAATCAATTACGCCTTTTGCGTTTCAAGTACACACCAAATTGCATCGATCAGCTTAATCGAATTTCACAATAAGATGCGACCTTTTCATCTTAAGCCTCTTATCTAAACACAACTGATGGCCGAGGTTCTTTGGATCAGATTAATAATTAAGAAGGCAGTCCCTTTTTGACCGAGACCGCGAACGGTTGACAAAAAATATTTAAGAAAAATCAAAAGTGTCTTGTAATAATTACGTTTAATAAATAAAGGTTTAACACCAAGTTGTATAATTAAAAAATAAAATTAACATTTTCTTAATTCACCGAACTACAAACAATTTAACTGGCGCCCAACGTGGGCCCCGTCACATAAAGCTCCAAAAAATTGTTTGATAAAAAATAAGTTAAACATAAACGGAACTCGCGCGGTCAACAACTCAACATTTTTAGTGGAAAAATAAAACGACACTACCAAGTGACAGTGATCGTTAACAACAAAGTAATCGGAAATTGATTAATGAAATAATCCATAATGAGTGAATAACAAGAAAGTAAAGCTAACTTCGGGCGGAGCCGAAGTTTATATACCCTTGCAGTTCAAACCGGATATATATCGCAAACATCGGATATAGTTGGCCGATCCTTATGAAATGTGGTAGGTTGGATGAACTGACCAAAAATAGAATCTGTACCAAGTTCCAGCTTTCTATCTTCAAAAACACGAAAGTTGGGTCATTTTCGATCGTTCAGTTATATGGCAGCTATAGAATATAGTCGACCGATTCCTATAAAATTTGGCATATCGTAATATTTTGAACTCTCTAACTCTAAAAATACCAAAGTTATACCATTTCCGATTAATCAGTTATATGGCAGCTATAGGATATAGTCGGCCGATCCGGGCCGTTCCGACTTATATACTGCGTGCAAAGGAAAGAAGGGTGTGTGCAAAGTTTCAAGACGATAGCTTTAAATCTGAAAGACTAGTTCGCGTAGAAACAGACAGACAGACGGACATGCTCATATCAACTCAGGAGGTGATCCTGATCAAGAATATATATACTTTATAGGGTCGAAGATGTCTCCCTCACTGCGTTGCACACTTTTGACCAAAATTATAATACCCTCTGCAAGGGTATAATAATAATAATATCTAGCTAAACTGGCGAAAGCTCTTTCGGCAAGAGATACTTTAAAAGAGCATTAAAGGACTGTGAGTTAGCCAATTTTATCTACTATTATTTATAATTCTGTTCCAAAGCTGTCCCGATTTTAAAACCATAATTCATTTCTATAATATGTCCGAAATTTGGTTATCTTTTAAAATATTTAATAAACCTTACCGCCCTAAAATCCTTGAATGTTAAATCTCGCCGCAAGATTGAATTGACTTTTTTCGGGAATTGCAACTCTTACTCACGGTCGCCACGCAGTTTCCAACATACATACAAACATACAAATGTAGAACATACAAATTCTTAGGATAGATTTTCAAGGGATCGGACCCATTAAATAAGAGACAAACAGCATGGTCTAAAACCGATCCCCTGCAGCCTAACACAAACACATACATAAGTGGTGCGCTTATCGCACTTCAGAAAGGGTCGCATAGCTTGTCA
Organism: Drosophila bipectinata; assembly: GCF_030179905.1. Lineage (NCBI taxonomy): Eukaryota > Metazoa > Arthropoda > Insecta > Diptera > Drosophilidae > Drosophila > Drosophila bipectinata. The sequence continues at coordinate 24,024,727 of NC_091734.1, read as the reverse complement.
GCGTACAATGCGTTGATAAAAAGTTTTAAATAGATTTAAGATTTTCATGATTTTTAAAATTTACTTACGGTTGCTTTCAGCTAGTTGGCGATTTGTTTCAATTTATGCAAAGTGTAATTTAAGCATATTTTAGTTTGATTTCCCAATCTGCTGCTCACAGTAGTTTGCTTTTCTTGAAATTGGAAATTTTTGTTGGGACGACGACGTCGAGAGACACACAGATATTAACACACAATCACACACACGCACTGATTTTCACTTTTTTTGTGTAATTAAACGGCAGACTGTGATTGCACTCAACGGATTGTCTGCTCGTCAATGTTGCGATTCCATCAATTTATGCAATATTCCTCGACGAAACACGCACGGAACGGAAGTTTGTTGTATCTTCAAGATTGAGTATCTTGTATCTTTTACCGTCGCGTTCGTGAGTTCATCTGCCATCGGAGGTGTGCTCAGAAATCGAAGGTGCCATGGGGAGAATATCGATTACAATTTCCAGGGCTGCAGTAGAAGTTTTTCGATAACAAACTTTTCCATCCCTAACCGGTTTGTTATTAGCGGTTAAATATATTTATATTTTATTGTGAATAATTTATTAAATGTATTTATTATATAATGAATGTCTTTTATTTAAGCTGTCGACGGTCAAAACATTGTTATCGATAGTTAAGTCAGTATTATTAGGAAATGTAGGATTTTAAGTTATCGGAATTACGGGCCTACTAATAGCGGTAGTGTGAATGCCGCCAAAAAGTGCCATTCATTGTTTTGTTGATTGTAGGAGGGCACACTGCGGTAAGAAGAAGGATTAATATTTGAATTGTAAACTAATGTATGAATTTATAGAATAAAACGTTCCGTTAGCCACAGCCAAGGCCTTTGAAGTACCCCTTTCTTCGGACCTACGCGTGTAAGGAGCCGTTTAAGGCAACTCCAAATGACACAAAACAACAGCTTTTATTCGCAGTCCTAGGGAGACTGCAAGGGCAACTTGCGCTGGAGGACGGCTCGACGACCAGCTAGAGAGTTGCCAGGAGCGCACGGAGCGCAGTTCCCGTACCAGCAGAGGAGTCGCAGCCAGCGACATAGACGGCGCAGCCAGCGCCAAACCACTGAGTACGGACGGAGTCGCAGCCAGCGACACGGAGACGCAGCCAGCGTCAGTTCTGGAGACGCAGCCGGCGTCAGTTTAGGAGACGCAGCCAGCGTCAGGATAGGAAGCGCAAGGAGCGCCAAGCACCAGCGGGCAGGAGGCGCAAGGAGCGCCAAGCATCAGCGGCAGCAGCCAGACGGCACAGGTCCGCCATCTTTGGAGCGCTAGGGCAGCGCCATTTTGGAGCGCTAGGGCAGCGCCATATTTGAACACTTGGAGATGCAGCACTCCCCCAGGTGGAGTTCCCGGCTGAACGGAGGGGAAGCCACCCCTACAACGCGAGCGGATCAGCAGCCAGCGAGTAGTGCAGCAGAAAATCCGCCGCGGGTAACATAACCACGGCGGCGGCCATTTCTCGCCCAGCCACTACAGCGACTACAGTAGCGTCCCAACCAAGGAGCACTGTAACAGCAGCTGCGAGTTCAGAGCCGGAGGTGAGCCAGCCACTCACGGCGTACCTATTGGAGAGGATTACGGCGTTGGAGAACGAGCTGAAGAAGGTCAAAGCCATGGACGCAGCAAGCACCGCCAATTGCGCGCCAATCGCAGTTGGCCCAAGCGCAAATGGCGCCAACAGTGGAGCGTCGGAGCGGCCGCCATCGTGGAGCGGACCGCCATTAACCGCCACATCGAACGGTGAGGCACCAACTAACGGGGTCGGGCCGGACCCATATAGCAGTTTCGGTGCGACCAGTGGGACCTACACGCTGCCGCCTTCTTGGAGTGGACCACCGTTGCTAACGAGTAGCAACCCACTGTGTGCTACAAGTGCTGCGCAAAACAGCGCATGGATTCGCGCTACCGGGCGGGAGCATCCACAACGTAGCAACTGCATCACCATTTGTTGGATCCTACGCCTGGATGACGCCGAATGGAACCCAAGCTATTGGACCAAGGAGGCTCCCGGACTTGCCTATATTTGGAGGGCAGCCCGAGGATTGGCCCATTTTTAATTGTGCGTTTGTGGAGACGACCCAAGCGTACAACTGCACAGACCTGGAAAACAACCAGAGGCTGTTGAAGGCGCTGAAGGATGAGGCGCGCGAGACTGTGAAGTCGCTGCTAATTCACCCCGCGAATGTCAGAGCCGTGATGGAGCAGCTGCGCTTTAGGTTTGGCCGACCGGAGCAGCTAATACGCAGCCAGCTGAACAGCGTGCGAGAGGTGCAGCCGATTTCGGAGCAGCAACTGGAGAGGATCGTCCCCTTCGCAACCAGAGTGAGTAACCTCACGGCCTTCTTGCAGTCGGCGAAGGCGGAGCAACATCTGGGAAACCCCACACTCATGGAGGAGCTTGTGGCAAAGCTTCCCACCAGCAAACGAGTGGATTGGGCCAGGCACGCTGCATCGATCCAACCCTTTCCCACTGTAGCGCACTTCAGCGCGTGGCTACAGGAGTACGCAAACATGGTGTGTACGATTTTGGACGTCGATGGAAAGGAGCCGAGGCGTCGAGTTCTACACGCGAGCGTCGACCAGAACGGATACGAGCAGCGGGATGACCGGCATGGAGGTTGTCCAATTTGTGGAGGTCAACATGCTACGACGAGCTGCAGCGAATTTATTGGAGCTTCGCCACCGGGCAGATGGAGCATGGTGAAGAGGCATCGGCTCTGCTTCACATGCTTACGGAGTGGGCATGCGGCCAGATCCTGCGATGTGCATGGCGAGTGCCAGATCAACGGATGCCGCAGATTGCATCACCGTCTGCTACATGAAGAGGACGAAGGGCGAAGACGGCCGGAGCAGCGAGGTGGTTTCAGGCGCCACAACGGAGGGAACCAGATGTCACCAGTTTCCAGACGCAGCCCGGACAGGAGGTCTTCGCCACGAGGTGGTTACAGGGACCACGAGAGGACCCAGGAGTCGGCTGTCCGCAGAAACAGCCTGGAAAGAAGGGCCCCGCAGCCAGCGGAGGCGCCCATGCAGAGAAACTTAAGTATTGACGTCGAAGGAGGCAGACTTTTGTTCCGTATACTGCCAGTTTTTTTTTTTTTTTTTTTTTTATCAATCAATCAATAGTTATATTTAAAATCTGTCCGAAGTTATGGACAATAATTAAATTGTATAATGGGACCTTAACTTAATGAAATATTGAGTAGTACAATGTTTGCTTATCCTAGGAAACTAATTTTAACAGTAGACCTTAGCGATAGAATTCAAGTTAATTATTGTCGGGCCCTTTAGTGGGCCTTGTTAGTTTTTCAACTGCAGCTCAGTCCCGTTCGCCCGAGTGGCAGAGGTCCAGTGGGTGGGTCCGTTTCAGCCTCCTTGTGGTGTAGCTGTTGTCCAGAAGATTGATGGCCTCAGGGTTAGGATGTCGGTCCAGCCTTACCACGTACCTATTGGCGAATCTCTGAACTTCTTCGCTCACATATGGGACTCTCAGTTGGGCGTGGATTGTCGCATTGTCGTGGAACGGATGAGCTCCAGTTAAAGTTCTTAGGGCCTTGTTTTGGGCGATCTGAATGATCCTTCGGTTGCTTTGACACGCCGTCCCCCATAGCTGGATACCATATGTCCAGATTGGCTTTACAATGGCCTTATATATAAGGAGCTTGATTCTTAGCTTCAGCCTGGACCTCCTTCCAATGAGCCAGTTGAGCTGACGCAGCTTGATCCGGATTTGCGTCCGTTTGCGCTGCAGGTGGGTTCTCCAGGTGAGCCTTCTATCCAGGGTCATACCCAGATATTTGGGTGTAGGGCTGGCTGGAATTGGGGTGCCTCCGAGACTGACTCCAGGACAGTCGCCTCTCTTCATTGTAAACGTCGTTTGGCCTGACTTCTCATGGTTGACGGCGATGTTCCACCGTCGAAGCCACGGGTCAAGGATGTCCAGCTGGCGTTGGAGTCGTGCAGAAGCCTCCTCTGGCAAGATTGAAGAGGCCAAAAATGCCGTGTCGTCGGCATATGTAGCCACTAGAAGGCCCTCCTCTTCAGCGACAGGCATGTCGGCTGTGTACATGGTGTACAGGATGGGACCAAGTACACTGCCCTGCGGAACACCAGCTTCAATGGGCCTGTACTCCGATGTCGCATTTCCGCTTCTGACCCTGAACTTCCTGTCGGTCAAGTACGAGTTAAGGAAATCGTAATACTTTTGTGGCAGGTTCCTCTTGAGCTTCGCTTTTAGACCAGGGTGCCAGACCCTGTCAAACGCCTGCTTGACATCCAGGAAAACAGCACAGCAGTAATGTTTTCTTTCGAGGCTGTCCAGGATTTTTGCCACGATCCTGTGGCATTGCTCGGGGGTGGAGTGAGAGCGCCTGAAACCAAACTGGTGATCTGGGATCAAACCAGCCTCGTCCAGTACTGTCTGCAATCTGCGCAAAAATACTCTCTCGAGTATTTTGGAGATTACAGACTGCCAGTAACGCTGTACGGAGCTGGTCGCCAGGTGGACACATACGCGCTATTAGATGAAGGATCCTCCGTCACGATGATCGACGACGAGCTACGGAGGGATCTGGGAGTGCAAGGCGAACGTCGACAACTGAACATCCAATGGTTTGGAGGAAGAGCCAGCAGGGAGCCTACCAACGTGGTGAGTCTGGAGATCAGTGGAGCTGGAAGCCCACTCGTCACCCGTTGAGGAACGTGTACGCCGTTTCGAGCCTGAGTCTGCCGATGCAGACGTTATGTCGACGAGATGTCCAGGGCGTTCATAAGGATTCGCGACTGCCGATGAAGCCCTACAGCAACGTGGTGCCGAAGTTGCTCATCGGACTGGACCATGGACATTTGAGATTGCCACTTAGGACGAGACGGTTTGCCAGAGAGGGACCGTTCGCGGCCGCAACCGAGCTTGGATGGGTTGTGTTTGGGCCAGTAAGTGGACAATCAACTACGCCGTCACCGAGGTCCTGCCTTCTAGCCGTGTCAGTGGAGGACACGATGGAAAAGATGGTGGAGGACTACGTCGAGATGGAAGGCTTTGGTGTGAAGCTCGCGCAACCGGTCGCAGCCAGCGACGACGCGCGGGCCCAAAGGATCCTCGACGACACCACGGTGAAAGTGGGGCGTCGCGACCAGACGGGATTGCTCTGGAAGGATGACCACGCTGTGCTGCCACAGAGCTACGAGATGGCACACAGACGGCTGATCAACGTCGAGAAGTTGAAGCGCAACGGGCCGTTGGCGCTAGGATACGATCGGATCATCAAGGACGTGTCCAAAGAATATGCGCGGCAATTGCAGCCGGATGAGGTCGCGGTGAAGAGCGACAAGCTATGGGATTTGCCACAATTCGGTGTCGAAACCCCGAACAAGCCCGGTGAGGTCCGGCTTGTTTTGAATGCTGCAGCCAAGGTTGGAGATCGATGTTCCTAACGATTCCTTTGGAGAGATGGTAACGACGATCGAGACCCGAATGTGTACGAGGTGAGCAAGAACTTCGTGGGAGCCGACAAGGAGGCCAGACGATTTGGAGACGCGTTCGAGAGTGAGAGGATACAGAGGCGGAGTATGGGAGCAGATGGTGCATTGCGTCAAGCGAGTGCTGCGCCATACCCTGGAAGAAGTCGCGCCGAGGAACCATGTGGAGTCCCACCATGGAGTACCTGCCTACGCTTGTGCGCCGCGAGAAGTGGTGCCAGGGAACGGAGCCCATCCGCCAGGGAGATATGGTCTTCGTCTGCGATCCTGCCTTGCCCAGACGAGAGTGGCGCAAGGGCATCGTGGAGGAGGTCTACAGCGGAGCTGATGGAGATGGATGGAGGAGCTAATGGACTATCTTGGACAATGTTGCGGCCCGTCTCTAAACTTGGAGTTTTGATTTGAGTGAAGCGGGTCTTCACGGGGTCGGGGATGTCGACGGTCAAAACATTGTTATCGATAGTTAAGTCAGTATTATTAGGAAATGTAGGATTTTAAGTTATCGGAATTACGGGCCTACTAATAGCGGTAGTGTGAATGCCGCCAAAAAGTGCCATTCATTGTTTTGTTGATTGTAGGAGGGCACACTGCGGTAAGAAGAAGGATTAATATTTGAATTGTAAACTAATGTATGAATTTATAGAATAAAACGTTCCGTTAGCCACAGCCAAGGCCTTTGAAGTACCCCTTTCTTCGGACCTACGCGTGTGGGGAGCCGTTTAAGGCAACTCCACATGACACAAAACAACATAAGCTAAATTGACTTATTTTTATTAAACAAGTTTTCCTAAATTTATTAAAATTTTAGCGATAACGATAACAAGAGCTTAGTCTAATAGCCCGCCTAATTCAAATATCTCCCTTATCGAAAGACAATTTACGTCAGGCTAAAAAGTCAACGGATAAGTTAGACCATATTTACCTTCTTCGAGACAATATTTGATTATTCGCAAAATAAATAGACTGATAACGGCTAAATTATACATTAAATAATGGGCCATTTTGAAGAACTAATCTCTTTGTATCCTTTCTGTTTAAATAAATTGAAGATGTATTTTTTTTCAAAAGCTACAACATTTAACTATTGAAAAACATAAAAAAATTGAAAATCGGCCTAAAATTGCGCGTTCAGGAATTTTTAAGAGCAAAACACTTTCGAAAAACCGTTTTTTCGAAATAAATCAAGATTTGAGGGTGTAGGAAAAATTTCAAACATGGTTTTATACTATACTCGACCTAATGAACAATTCCTACTAGGTCTCTTCAAAAGTTCCTCCAACTTTTCTTTTTTTGTCGCACTGTGTAATTATTGTCGCTTTGGGAAACCAAAGTATTATTTAAATATACCGATGAGCTTCTAAATATAGAATGCAATATATTATTTTCTACACCAACAGCATTTCCTTCAATACTACTATTATCATTTTTTTTAAGTTGAACCACAAGTTTTAAGTAAACACTTGAAAGATCTCTGTAGGTTTCTCCATTTCCTAAACAAACGAATTCAATTGATGGAGCACTATCCAAAGAAGCAATAGGGTTGTATGAAACTTCTTCGGTTTTCAAAATACAGCTTTGCGTTGGATGAGGCTCAAAAAGATCCAGTTCGCTTTTCATGCATTCAATGTGATTACTCATTTTGATTTGGAAAATATGTCACTAATTTTAAATTTTTTAGATGATTTTTTTCTTGACTTTTTTGAACGCGTATGTTTACGACGTTGTTTAAAGTTAAATGATTGCGATTTTTTCTTGGTCTCCTCTTTTTATGCCTTTTTTCCTTTACCACTTTGTAATTTAGTAATTTTATGAATTGCTTTGTCAGATAGATTATGTAATGCGATTTTACTTTGTTCTTGAATGATATTTCGTAGAGGTTTTTGACCCAAATCATTTATAACAGCCTTTCCGGTTTCAGCAGCTTGATTTTTAAGTGCATTTATCCCTGACACAAAAAGCGGCTTAATGTAATTAAAAAGTCCACTAAAGAAATTTCCAATACCACGACCATGCTGAACAATTCTTGGGGAAACATAGAGACTACCTATGTTACTTAAGCTTCCACCGCACTGATTTAAATAATATTGATGATAACATTTCGCCATGATTGGTAAATCAATTCTAAATGTTAGTTTCCCTTAACATTATTATTTATAGATTTTTTCTTCTTTTTCTAAAATGCAGAGTTAGAAAAATTGGAACTGATGAAGTTTCAAAGGGGATTTTATATCCACTTGAATCAGTAATTAATATTGAAATTTCGTTTGGTGAAAAATTTTCAATAGGATAATATTCAACATTTCTAAACTGCATAAATTTTTCTTTTCCATTTGTAAATAAAACTCTTAAGCAACGTGGTCTTTTGCTTCCTACACAACGAGGCTTTTTTTTAATGTCTGTGTAAATAAATATCGCACCGCATTCCATTTCATCCGCTTTCATTGGTGCCGATTTGTATCGAAATGTTTCAGAATTTACTAAACTTATAAATTCTGTTGAATTAGAGCTTGATTCTTCTGATTCATTTTCTTTTGTTTCTCTCCTTTTTTTAGGATTCTTTAGAAAAGAATTATTTAAATATATGTCAGTTATACCGACTTCCCATTCCTCAGACATTGTTTCAGGAAGGTTTACAACAAAACAAATAAATAAAAAAAAAAACAAGAAAGGAAAGCTAACTTCGGTCGGAGCCGAAGTTGATATACCCTTGCAGTTAAAACCGGATATATATCGCAAACATCGGATATAGTTAGCCGATCCTAATGAAATTTGGTAGGTTAGATGAACTGACCAAAACTAGAATCTGTACCAAGATAAAGAAGAATGGATGCAACTGCTTACATACAAGGAATTTATACAATTAAAGATTGATCAGTATGACTTCCTAATGTCTGATACAATTTTGGATCACCCTATTTTATCAACTATTAAATGTAATTTTAGATTTAGAAAATCAGATAAACAATATGTTCTGATACTAAATCAATTCGGTAATAAAATTGAAATAGATAGTGACACTTGGAGATCATTAATTCGCCTAGCTATATTTGTAACTACATTTTTATGTTGGAACACTATATTAAAACAGCAAATATCCTATCTGTACTATAATCATATCATTCCGAAGTGTGTCTCTTTACAAAAATTCGATATTCAATTATCCGATTTAGATAGTAACTATGATAAAAATGTTCAAATAGATTTAACACGTTTATGTTTGAAATATCTAAAAAAATGACAAAAGAAATAAAAGAAGATGTAATTCATTATAAGAAATCATTAATCTCTAAGACCTCAGACATTAACAATAAAAAATAATTTTTTTTTTTAAAAAATGTTTAAAAAAAAAATAAAAATGAGTAAGCAACAAGTTGTTGATGAAATACATAAAACTTGTAGAAAAAATTTTTTACGTCGAAAGTTCGTTCAAAAAGGGTTGCATGATACTTGGCAAATTGATTTGGTTGAAATGATCCCATATTCCAATCAGAATAATAGATATAAATATTTACTAACGGTTATTGATACATTTTCAAAATATGCTTTTGCTAAGCCTGTAAAATCAAAATCGGCAATGGATGTTGCAACTGTTATGAAATCTATATTGAAAGATTCCAAATACAAGCCAAAAAATATACATTCCGATCAAGGAAAAGAATTTTTTAATCAACTCTTTAAAGAACTTATGAAGAAAAATAATATAAATCATTATCATACATTTACACACCTTAAGGCTTCGATTTGTGAACGATTTAACAGAACTTTAAAAAATAGGATGTGGAAAATGTTTAGTTTTAATGGAAATTATCGATGGATTACCCATTTGAATTCGCTTGTAGAAGACTACAACCATTCTTACCACAGAACTATAAAAATGAGTCCAATCGATGTTTGTAAACAGAATGAAGAGTTTATTTTGAAAACATGTTATAACATTGTTAAGGTATTTCCAAGGCATAAATATGTAGTAGGAGACCATGTTAGAATAAGCAAATACAAGGGTGTATTTGTTAAAGGATATGAACCTAACTGGACAACTGAAATATTTACAATTTCAAAAATTAAGACTACATTCCCAGTTACTTACGAGCTCATTGATTATAAGGGTGACCCTATAAAAGGTACATTTTATGAAGCTGAAATTCAAAAAGTTAAAGACAAAAGTGCATTCCTAGTTGAAAAAGTAATAAAAAGAAAAAAAGACCAAATTTTTGTAAAATGGTTAGGTTTTGATGAAACACATAACTCATGGATAAATAAAACAGATTTATTAAAATAAAATTTTACAAATTGGAATTTATTTATACAAATTATACATTCATATATATATTTTTAATTTTTATTATTATTATTATTTATTTTTATTTATGTTTATTTATTTTTTTATTTAATTTTATTTTTTTTTTTGTCCCTTATTTAATATTTTTAAAAATACGTACAATATTATTGACATTATCCATTTGTATTTAATAAAGATCTTAATTTATAATGACCATATGCTAAAGTATTAATATTACAAATATATATATTAATATTATATATATTTCGTATTTCAAAAATACGAAAGTTGATATTTCTACCAAGTACCATTACCGATCGTTCAGTTATATTGCAGCTATAGGATATAGTCGGCCGATCCTAATGAAATTTGGTAGGTCGGATCAACTGACCAAATATATAATCTGTAGCAAGTTCCAGCTTTCTATTTTCTAAAAACACGAGTTGGGTCAAAGTTGGGTCATTTCCGATCGTTCAGTTATATGGCAGCTATAGGATATAGTCGGCCGATCCTTACGAAATTTGGCATGTCGTATTATTTTGCCAAAAATAGCTCTCACCTCTCACCATTTCCGATCAATCAGTTATATGGCAGCTATAGGATATAGTCGGACGATCCGGGCCGTTCCGACTTATATACTGCGTGCAAAGGAATGAAGGGTTTTGTGCAAAGTTTCAGGACGATAGCTTTAAAACTGAGAGACTAGTTTGCGTAGAAACAGACAGACGGACAGACAGACGGACAGACGGACAGACGGACATGCTCATATAAACTCAGGAGGTGATCCTGATCAAGAATATATATACTTTATAGGGTCGGAGATGTCTCCTTCACTGCGTTGCACACTTTTGACCAAAATTATAATACCCTCTGCAAGGGTATAAAAACGAAGGTGGACCGAAATTTTAAACCAAACTATTAAAAGAACACAAAATTAGAAAATCAACGCACCAAAAAAAAAACAAACAAGAACAACAAAAACAAATAAAACGACAGCTCCAACAAGAAAAACCAAGAGAGGAAGACAGGAAATTCTCTATCCATTAATCAACTGTATCCAGGAAGGACGATCAACCACCAACCACACAGAAGGAAGACCCCAACGGGACAATATCGTGAGGAATTAATTTAAAGGATACGTATACGAACTACCGAACTGAGCGGACGTGCTTTGTCCGAGCTCCGGGAAAACTGCACCATAATACGGCTAATCAAAAAAACTGGGGTAACCCAATATAAACAAAAGACGCTGAACTACAATTTACTAAAAGCGACAGACAAGCTTTTTATAACAGTTGTGATGTGCTAAACCAAAACTAGTGCATTGTTCAAAAAAAAAGTAAGAGCCACGCAATGAGCTCATTGAGCAACGATCAAAAGAACGAGCGTAGAAGTTCAGTGAACCAAAGAAACGGCTTCAACCCGCGATACCGAAGTGGAAAAATCGGCGATTATAAGCAACCCGGCTTTACTGACCGTTGAAACCCAAAGGGCACGGTCTTGCTCACCCGCTCTGCTCACTCCGACTCCCGCGTCATGGATTTCGCAGTGTAAAACCCCCCCTCCAATATCGGAAACAAATTTCGCACCAACAACTAGCAGCGCTACAACTTCTGCAACAACAACGAAAACCTCTGCAACTCAAAGTACCGCGACGTCAACGACTACAGCGAGTACAAAAACAACAACCTCGGAAAGTGCCAAAGCGGTAACGGCCACACAGACTGGAATGGATCGCTACATCCAAGTTAAGCGCAAGCTTAGCCCGCAGAGTAATCCGGCAGGCAACAAAACAAAAATTAACCGTCTCCTGAATATCGATAAAGAACCAGACAGATCCACTACTAAAAGATTTGCCCTACTGGCGGAGGCTGAGGAAAACCAACCAGCCCAAGACACCGCAAAAAAAACCCAAGCCCCCTCCAATCTATATTAGGGAAAAAAGCTCGAGTGCCCTGGTCAACAAAATTGCGTCGTTGATCGGGAACGGCGAAAACTTTCATGTTGTTCCGCTTATCAAAGGGAACATCCATGAAACAAAGGTGCAAACCAAGACTGAAGAGCACTTCTGAATCGTGTCCAAATATCTGGACACTGTACAGAAAAACTATTACACGTACCAGCTGAAAAGCAGTAAGGGCCTACAAGTGGTAGTAAAGGGAATAGAACCTGATGTTAGCGCCGAGGATATAAAAACCGCCCTTAAAGAAAAGGGCTTCGCCGCCAAGAATGTTATTAACATTCTAAATAAAGATAAAAAGCCACAACCCCTCTTCAAGGTCGAGCTCGAGCCAGAAAGCAGGTCGCTGAAGAAGAACGAAGTCCACCCAATCTACAACCTGCAATATCTTTTGCATCGGAAAATCACTGTTGAAGAGCCACATAAACGCAACGGTCCAGTGCAATGCACTAACTCTCAAGAGTATGGACACACAAGGTCTTACTGCACACTTCGGGCTGTCTGTGTAGTCTGCGGGGACGCCCACAAGTCCGCTTGCTGCACTACAAACAAGGACAGTACCGTGAAGAAATGTGGAAACTGCGGAGGCAGCCATACAGCAAACTATAGAGGATGTATGGTGTATAAGGAGTTAAAGAGTCGCATGCGTCAAGCGACCGCAACGCGCAACCAAAATCCACAGAATGCGTACACTGCGTCAAAAACTACGCCAGACGTCTTCTTCGCCAAAGCTGCGAGATCCTCATTCGGTCCACTAAACACCACCAACGGCTTTTCCTATGCCAATGCTCTACGATTTTGAAGGGAAATTCCGATTCAGCCTAACTCTCAAAGCGCTCAACAGGCCCCAGAACAGCCACACAGCAAAATGGAAACTATGATGCTTACCCTCCAACAAAGTATGATGGAGCTTATGTCATTCATGAAAACGACCATGAAAACGCTTGTTCAAAACCAGAACATGGTGATACAGCTGCTCGTAGCACAACAGTCTAAATAATCTATGCAGGCGCTACGAATATCAATGTGAAACGCCAATGGTGTCTCACGGCATAAACTAGAATTGTCACAATTCTTGACCGAAAACTCAATATGGTTTTCGGTAAAAACCTCAATACGTTATGCTACTGGTGGAAACGCATCTTACAAGCAAATACAACTTTCATATAAGAGGCTACACAATCTACCGCACAGATCATCCAGATGGGAAAGCCCACGGCGGAACTGGAGTTCTAATCAGAGAACGCATTAAACACCACTTTCACAAAAGGTTTGCAACAAACTTCTTGCAGGCCACATCGATACAAATTCAGTCAAGCAACGGAATCCTTTCAATCGCTGCCGTTTACTGCCCTCCTCGTTTCTCAATCTCGGAAGGACAATTTATGGACTTCTATAATTCACTTGGGGATCGATTTATAGCCGCAGGAGACTACAACGCCAAACATACGCACTGGGGATCACGTCTAATGACTCCGAAAGGAAGACAATTGTACAATGCAATTCTAAATGTGAAAAATAAACTGGACTACGTTTCCCCTGAAGGTCCCACATACTGGCCAACAGACTCGCTAAAGCTCTCAGACCTTATTAATTTTTCAGTGACAAAAAACATACCTCGAAATCTAATAAGTGCCAAAGCAGTCTCTGAATTATCATCAGACCACTCGCCTGTGCTTCTAACGCTTCTTCAAAGCCCAGAAAAAACCGAACACCCCTTCAGCCTGACGACACCAAAAACGATATGGCTAAAAAAAAAAAGTACGTGAGTGCCCACATAGAACTCGCCCCGGAATTAAACATGGAATCAGACATCGACTACACTACGAGTGCCCTGGAAGAAGTACTCGTTGCGGCAGCTAAAATCTCTACTCCCCAAAGAAGTACTCCTCATACTCCTCCCAATTGAAACGATTATCCCGATAAGAAACTCTTCGGGATGCTGGGCTCGCAGCGACGAAGACCGAGCTGAAACATTCGCCACACATCTCCAGCCAAACCCAGCCTCAAATTCATTCCTCCTGCCAGAAATTCAGCCAGAGTCCTCCCCTCAGCCAGCGGCACTTTCATTCCGGCCGAACGAAATCGAAAAAGTAAGAGGGCTAAAACCAAAAAAGGCTCCCGGTGGTGACCTATTGACCCCAAAGATGCTGATCGAACTTCCAAAATGCGCTAAAGAGGTCGTCTGCAAACTATTTAATGGAATCATTAATCTTGGCTATTTCCCAAAAAAGTGGAAGAAATCCATCATTATAATGATACCGAAGCCTGGAAAAGACCACACAATTCCGTCATCATAAAGACCAATAAGCCTTTTTTTTTTTTTTTTTTTTTTTTTCGCGGTCTTTCAGAATTTGGAAATGGCTTGTGCATCAATAAGAGCATCAGCTAGCATTCCTGTATTCATCATAAAGCTTAGAGGCCCAGACGACCGAGGGGCGCTCAAGAAACGATTTGTTAGAGTATATTAAGTTATTTGTTAATTATTAAGCTAAGAGGAGTTAGTAAGGAAATTTAAAATTCTATATTTTAAATTAGATGGACAGGAAAGAGATGTAATAGAGTAGAGACCATTGTAGTTCGAACATCTATCTTGATTGTCTAAATTGTGTGAAAAATGCTTGTTAACTCGCATAATACCACATCTGGAAGCTTGCAATATCATCCCGGCACACCAATTTGGCTTTCAAAGAAACCATGGAACCATCGAACAAGTGAACAGATTAACATCCGAAATACGCTCAGCCTTCGAACAGCGAGAATACTGCTGCGCTATTTTCCTCGACGTATCTCAAGCTTTCGACCGAGTTTGGCTCATCGGACTCATGCACAAAATTAAAACGTATTTGCCAACATACACCCACAAGCTACTGGAATCATACCTTTACAATAGGGTATTCTCAGTGAGATGCAACGCAGCTACTTCGGGCGACTACACCATCGAAGCTGGAGTTCCGCAAGGAAGCGCACTCGGCCCATGTCTATATGTTTTGTATACTGCGGATATTCCTACGAGCGCACAACTAACAACTTCAACGTTCGCCGACGATACCGCTATCCTTAGTCGCTCCAGATACCCAATGCAGGCAACAACCCAACTGGCTAATCATCTCACAATAGTGGAAAGGTGGCTGTCCAACTGGCGCATTAAAATAAACAAACAAAAGTGTAAACATATAACGTTTACTCTTAATAGACAAACATGCCCTCCGCTTTTACTAAACGGTATGCAGATCCCTCAAGCTAACGACGTAACGTACCTTGGCGTTCACCTTGATAGACGACTTACCTGGCGTAAGCACATCGAATGCAAAAAGATGCACCTAAAACTGAAAGCCAGCAGCCTCCACTGGATCATAAACTCACGTTCGGCACTGTGCCTGGACTACAAGTTACTACTGTACAATTCAGTCCTAAAGCCAATCTGGACGTATGGCTCCCAGCTGTGGGGGAACGCGAGCAGCAGCAACATAGACATCATACAGCGCGCACAATCAAAAATCTTGAGAACTATCACAGGGGCACCTTGGTATGTTCGCAAAGAAAACATCCACCGGGATCTGGGCATCCTCGCAGTGAAAGACGAAATCCAAAACCAAAAAGAGTCATACAAAGAAAAACTGTCTTCGCACCCAAATTTTCTCGCTCGGGGATTGACTCGGGTTTCTAGCGTATCCCGCCTGAGACGCAACGACCTCCCAATCCAGCAATCGATTTTTAGGGCCGTCTAACTTCGTATTAGAGGTCTGCATGAATAGCTAAAAAACGACATTCAAATGCACAGCCTCGAAAATGAATTGAGTGAGATAGAATGCTGAGACGAAAATTAATGAATGAGTGAGTGCGACTGTGTAGGTCTCACTCGCACAACATTCGGGGGATGAAAACCGAATTGAATGAGTTAGAGTTACAGTTCGCATTCGAATTGTTTCGAATGCATTCTAGAATGTACGATAGAACTATGCATATTTGCCTGTATTTTTAGACGCTGATAATAAAATAATTCAAAAGTGAATTAAGTCATTGATTTTTTTTCCAGAAATATTCATTATTATGCTGTATATTTTATTTTACATATTTTATATATATATATATATATTTTATATTATATATTATATATATATTTATATATATTATTATATATATTTATATTTATATATATATATATATATATTTATATATTTATTTATATAAATGTAAAAATATTTTCAATATTTATGAATAAATAATTTTCCAGCACAATTTTGCCGCTAAAAAAATTTGCAAAATAATTTAATTACTATTAAATTAACTAAACAATAAACACTAAGAATAACAGTTAAAAACCAAAGTAAAAAAACACTATCATAATTAACCTTTCGGTCAATTCCCTTATTATTAAAGAAGTATTTAAGAAGCGTTTTGAGCAACAGAAGAAAATAAATGAATGCATAGAGTGTGTTAAAAACCATTCGAGACATTCGGCTGCATTCCTCATTCCAAAAGCACTCTTTTTACTTCCCACCCCAACTCACTCTGTTTCAAAGCAAGAGAATGTCCATGAGTTACAATGCTCTCTCACTCTCTCACTCCCTCTCATTCAATTCGTTGTGTCTCTTGCACTCATTCATTCTATTCCATTCGGATGTATTCTATGGCTGAGGCAATAAGAATGTATTCCTGCAGATCTCTACTTCGTATCAGTCAATATAATGTTAAGTTAAGTTAAAAATATAAGATTTGATACACCTCTTGTTAGTCTCGCAAAAAGAAGATTCAAGAAATAAAAGCAAGGTTAAAAAAAAAAAAAAAATTAATTTAAAATTAAAGATTATAAATTAAGATGAGGAAATCGGAGAAAAATAATATAAGATTTATATATTGCAAAAAGTAGGATTCGCGATTTAATTTATAATATAAAGAATAAATCTAGAAGGTTTGATAAATAGCTTTGGTGAATTAAATTTAACAATAGCAACCGGAGGTTCAGCACCAAATTTTTCTGCAGGCAGTGTAGGCACAGCCGGCGGTTTAACAGTGGTATTGATGAACAGATTAATAAACGCTCAATTAAATAAAGTTAGCAGAAAAGTAAAATGTTTTGAAGGAAGGCTAGCCACAGATGCAAAAACTGTGGAAGATTATAAAACACAAACAATTGACCCAGCTATAAAATGCGATAAAACACTTGAAGTGGTAAAATCCTTACCTAATTTCACAGGGGAACCAACACAATATGTAGGTTGGAGGGAAGCTGCAGAAACTGTAATGAGTCTCTATAAAATTGAAAGTGAACAATATTTTATCGCCTTAATAATTTTACGAAATAAAATTATGGGAGCTGCCCATGATGCTCTTACCAATCATGGCACAGTTTTTAACTTTAAAGTAATTAATTTTTAGAGTTAGAGATTTCAAATTTAACATGAGAGCTATTTTTGGCAACACATTACGACATGCCAAATTTCATAAGGATCGGCCGACTATATCTTATAGCTGCCATATAACTGAACGATCGGAAATGACCCAACTTTCGTGTTTTTGAAGATAGAAAGCTGGAACTTGGTACAGATTATATGCCATGTAACTGAACGATCGGAAATGGTATTTGGTAGAAATATCAACTTTCGTATTTTTGAAGTTAGAAGCTTGGAACTTTTTTTTAGATTTTTTATTGTAATTAATTGGTTTTATTATGATGTAATCATAAGGATCGGCCAACTATATCCGATGTTTGCGATATATATCCGGTTTTAACTGCAAGGGTATATAAACTTCGGCTCCGCCCGAAGTTAGCTTTCCTTTCTTGTTTTTATACCCTTGCAGAGGGTATTATAATTTTGTCCAAAAGTGTGCAACGCAGTGAAGGAGACATCTCCGACCCTATAAAGTATATATATTCTTGATCAGGATCACCTCCTGAGTTGATATGAGCATGTCCGTCTGTCCGTCTGTCTGTCTGTCCGTCTGTCTGTTTCTACGCAAACTAGTCTCTCAGTTTTAAAGCTATCGTCTTGAAACTTTGCACACACCCTTCTTTCCTTTGCACGCAGTATATAAGTCGGAACGGCCCGGATCGGCCGACTATATCCTATAGCTGCCATATAACTGATTGATCGGAAATGGTATAACTTTGGTATTTTTAGAGTTAGAGAGTTCAAATTTTAGGTGAGAGCTATTTTTGGCAAAATAATACGACATGCCAAATTTCATTTCATCGGCCGACTATATCCTATAGCTGTCATATAACTGAACGATCGGAAATGACCCAACTTTCGTTTTTTTGAAGATAGAAAGCTGGAACTTGGTACAGACTCTATTTTTGGTCAGTTGATCCAACCTACCAAATTTCATTAGGATCGGCCGACTATATCCTATAGCTGCCATATAACTGAACGATCGGAAATGGTATTTGGTAGAAATATCAACTTTCGTATTTTTGAAGATAGAAGCTTGGGACTTTTTTTAGATTTTGTATTGTAATAAATTGGAGTATATATTCCTATTCCCATAAGGATCGGCCAACTATATCCGATGTTTGCGATATATATCCGGTTTTAACTGCAAGGGTATATAAACTTCGGCTCCGCCCGAAGTTAGCTTTCCTTTCTTGTTTTAATATGTGTTTGAGCACATTTTCTCCAAATGGAGTGTCCATACATCAAGGCTGGCCTGAATATTACCTTAAAAATTGTTAACTTGTTTTCAATTGATAATTTAGATTTTCTATTGATTATAGGGTATAATATTCGTATTGTTTGGTTTATTTTATCTATTGTGACCTCAACATGTGTACTAAAAGTGAGTTTTTTGTCAAAATATATTCCTAAATAACGAATATTATTAACCCACTCAATTGGTGTGTTACATATGTAGTTCTAGACAATCATTTTGTAAATAACAAGATTTTCCTCTTTTCGTGAAAAAAACGGCTTGTGTCTTTTTAGGATTAATTTGTATCTTCCATTTGTGGTAATATTCTTCTAGTTTGTAGAGATAATTTTGAATGATGTTTTTCATATCATTGTATAATACGCCAGAAGTGTAAATAGCTGCATCATCAGCAAATAATGATAACTTACAATTTGTCATCTGGGGAATGTCATGCGTGTATATAATAAACAACACTGGTCCAAATACCGATCCCTGAGGTACCCCAGCTAGTATAGAGCGTTGAGTGGACTTCTCTCCATTTAAGGATATAAAAAAACTTCTTTGTGTTATAAAGCTTTGCACAATTTTTATAAGGTATGTGGGCAATTCCATGTTCTTTAACTTGTGCACCAAGCCATCGTGCCATACTGTGTCAAAAGCCGCTTCAATATCTAAAGTAACCAGTCCAACAGATTTTTTATTTTCCATATTTTCTTTTATGTAATTTGTGAAATTTACGGAAGGAACTGTGCAGTTTAGTTTTGTCCTGAATCCGTATTGTATGGAAGGCAGTATTTCGTGTGTATCTAAATAACTAACTATTCGAGCTTTGGTTCAAATATCAATCTTTTCAAATATTTTCGATATGCTACATAATAAGCTAATCGGTCTGTAACTATCAGCTCTGCTGGCTAGTTTGCCTGGTTTATCGGTATTATTTTGGCTGTTTTCCATGCATTTGGAAAATATCCAACGAAAAAACAATGATTAACGATTTGTGCTAGAAAGCTAATGGCATAAACAGGGAGGTTTTTTAAGCAGATATTTGAAATACCATCATCTCCAGGTGATTTACGTGTTACTAGTGCTTTGATTATGCTGACAATTTCAGAGTTTGTAGTTTTTAATACTTGAGAGGTATTAATATCATAATTTGCAATTGACTGAATAGAATATTGAACTAGCTTAACAGTTTCTGGATTTGAGAAGGAAGTGGGTAATTTATGTTTCTGTTCAAAAATGTCTGCGAGTACGTTTGCTTTTTCAGTTCCAGTCTCATAGCTTGAGTCGCCAAGGCAGAGACAGGGTATAAATTGTTTTCTCTTTTTTAAAGCTTTTGTTATCTTCCAAAAGATCTTACTCATTTTCTTATCTGTTGCAGTTTACTGTTCCACTCTGTGTTACTATGAGCAAATAACTTTTGTTTAATAACATAGTTAAGATCACATCTAGCTTTAAGTATCGGCTGTCTTGTCCTAATCCATTGTCTTTGAATTGTGTTTCTAATTTTAAATAACTCGCGTATATGTTGAGGTATCTTGTAATTTCTAAATGTTTGTCTTTTATGGGGAACTGCTTCACGAAAACCATCGTTGACAATATTTGTGAACGAGTTGACCAGGAAGTTAATGTCTGAGATCGAACAACAAGATTTGAATTTACTTATTCCTATATCTAGCAATCTGTCATTGATAAGTTCCTTAAACTTAGTCCAGTTTGCTTTACTAATTATCGGTTGGTGTTTCTCATTTTGTAAGAAATTTATTGAATATTTTAAGATTATAGGCAAGTGATCAGAAGATAGGTTCTGTAAGTCTGTTGGATTTGAAACTTGATTTGGAGTTTTGGTAATGCAAAGATCTATTGTGGACATGATCTATTATGACATCTAGGAATATAAGTTGGATGGAAGGGAAAAAGCACGTTAAATTTGCCTAAATCTGATATTTCATTTAAAATGTTACCCCAGCAATTTGCTCGGTCCCAGTTCCATGTTCTATGACATGAGTTATAATCAGCACAGGCGATAAAATTCCCCTGCAATTTGGAAATTTTTAGTAAGTTTGATCTATATTGTGACTTTAAATGATTTCGGTCTCCAACTACATTACATGAAGCAGTGAGACATTTTGCTGTGTAACCAGGAAAGTATATGTCATAAAGTTTTAGATTGTTATTGTAAGGGGCTGTTTTTATTTTAATTCCCACATTTTCAATTAGGTGCGTTTTTAAATTGATAATTTGCTGGTGTTCTATTTTATTGCTAACGACAATGGCAACCCCACCGCCTCTATTTTCTTTTCTGTCTCGTCTATACACAGTATAGTTTGGTATGTTAAATCTGTCGGTTTGAGTAAGCCATGTTTCACTTATTGTAGCTACATAAATATTTTTATCTTGTAAAAACTTAATAAATTCCACACGCTAATGCTTTATAGAGCGGGCGTTCCACGCCATAATATTTAAAGTATCAGGAGAGTTACTTGTTTGAATAAACATATTTAATGGCTAAGTTTGATATAATAAAGAAGTCTATTAATAAAGAGTTTACTTCTTCTGGCGTAAAGAGGCCATTTTCAGTTGCATTTGGTAAAGTTGCCTTGCCTTTGAGCGCATCTCTATAACTGCCGAAGGTGTGTTGAGAGAATCCTATATTATTATTTTTTGAAGAGAGCTATATTATTATTTTTTATTGAGATAAGACAAACGGCATGGGCAGGTCTTATCAGTGGATGGATGATTGCCCTTACAGTTGGCACATTTATTGTTACTTGGGTTCTCACAAGAAACCGTAGGACGAGGTCCGGCACAGTGGGCACAAGAAGTTTTAACTGAACAATTATTTGAACCGTGACCAAATAAATGACAGTTGTAACATTGTGTTATTTTGTTGTCAATTTTGACTTTATAGTCCCATCGTACTTTCATGTGATTGATGTACATGTAATTGTTTCGTAGTTCTTTTACTGTGATGCTTTTGTTTATAAAATAAACAGTGTACAGTAGAAGATCATAGTCATATTTGGTCTTTTTTTTCAACAATTTTTACGGTTGTGCATTTCAAGCCTAGTTCAATAAGCATGGACATAACGGTTTTTGCTGGGAGTCTATCCATTCCAGACAGAACAGCTTTATAAGGTTTAGTTGTTTTAGTGTCGTATGTATAGAACTCCCAATTAAGTTCCTTAAGCTTCGCTGTGGCCAGCTCGAAGTGATCCATTGTTTCCAGGAATATTTTATAACCAATATATATGTATATATAACCAATAACCAATATTTTTCAATTTTTGGCTTGGACATGATGTCATGAACTTGATTTGGGTTTTGTTTAATTACGATAATGGGAGGTGGTTTGACATTTACTTGATTTATTGTATCAGTTTCAATAGCATCAATGTTATCGTCTTCTATGGTTTGAAGAGGGCGATAATAATTCGTATGTTGATTTGGATTAAGGTTTTCCCCTTGAATATTTTTTTTTCTTTGTTTTGTCATTTTGGTTTCGGCAGATGCTAAGGCATCGCCAGTCAACAGTTTGCGGCGCTTAATAATGAATGAGGTAACTGTAATAGCTGATAAGAAGTTCGCGGCGAATTTCTATGCGTATGGTAGATAGTAAACGATCCGAGCTCGTTAAAGACAACCTCACACGACAAGAGCTTATCGAAGACTGATCTTGGGAATTAGAAATCCTGAGTGTGCCGACGAAGTAAATACCGTCAAAAATCAAATAAATAATATAGGTACCGACCAATTAGGCGGATTGAGGGAAAAGATAGTTCACTATATTGAAAAGGAGCATTCAAAGATAAATATGCAAATTCAAATATGAATATGCAAATATGCTTTTAGAACAGACATAAAGGGGGAAATAAATCTTGTCCACGATAGGCCAATATACGGGAAACAATATCCGTATGCTCTATCTGTCAACGACTTCGTGAATAGCGAAATCAAAAGAATGTTATCAGAAAAAATAATAAGGCCTAGCAGAAGCCCTTACAATTCTCCACTTCTGGTAGTCCCAAAGAAAGAAGAGAATCAGGACGGAAGCCGTAAATTAAGACTCGTCATTGATTATAAAAAATTAAATGAAAGTACCATACATGACAGGTACCCAATGCAAGACCCATCAGTAATTCTATCAAATTTGGGAAAAGCAAGATATTTTTCAACAATAGATTAAGAGTCAGGATTTCATCAGATACTAATGAAAGAATCTGATGTCGAAAAAACAGCTTTTTCAATATATAATGGAAAATATGAATTTTTAAGAATGCCGTTCGGATTAACAAATGCACCAAGAATCTTTCAGAGAGCAATGGACGATATTCTAAAAGAACAAATAGGGAAAACATGTCATGTCTATATGGACGACATTATAATATTAATATTAATATTTAAAAAAGTTAAAAAACACAATACCTTGAACCACTGTGCCAAATAGGAAGCCGAAGCGAGAGCTTTGAATAGTGCCAAAGAGAAATGCAGAAATAGAGATAAGCCGGGGAAGAAGCAGAGCTGAGCTATGCTTGAAATAGAATTTAGACAAATTATTAATTCGACTCCAAATATACCACAGCACTCGCGAAGCGAAACGGTTTAGGCTTTAAGATTGTTAAGATTCACAAGATTTAATTCACAAAGTATGTAAACACCGGTTTCCAATATTTGTCATAAACGCAGTGCGCACAAAAAAACACGACCGTTCGCTTGAAAGAAAGAGAGGGAAGTCAGTATCATTAAAAGAATTTATTATAAAAAAGTATTTTGATGATAATGGTAGCAAAAACACAGATTCATTATTTGTTGAAAATAGTGAGAAAAGCTTGGGAATTAAAAATCCCGAGAACGCCGACGTAGAAATATCCGTCAACAAAAATAAAAATATCTTGGGAACTAAAAAACCTGAGAACGCCGACGTAGAAATATCAGTCAATAAAAATAAAAATATCTTGGGAATTAAAAATCATGAGAGTGCCGACGAAGTAAATACCGTCAAAAATCAAATAAATAATATAGGTACCGACCAATTAGGCGGATTGAGGGAAAAGATAGTTCACTATATTGAAAAGGAGCATTCAAAGATAAATATGCAAATTCCTTTTAGAACAGACATAAAGGGGGAAATAAATCTTATCCACGATAGGCCAATATACGGGAAGCAGTATCCGTATGCTCTATCTGTCAACGACTTCGTGAATAGCGAAATCAAAAGAATGTTATCAGAAAAAATAATAAGGCCTAGCAGAAGCCCTTACAATTCACCACTTCTGGTAGTCCCAAAGAAGGGAGAGAATCAAGACGGAAGCCGTAAGTTAAGACTCGTCATTAATTATAAAAAATTAAATGAAAGTACGATACCTGACAGGTACCCAATGCAAGACCCATCAGTAATTCTATCAAATTTGGGAAAAGCAAGATATTTTCCAACAATAGATTTAGAGTCAGGATTTCATCAGATACTAATGAAAGAATCTGATGTCGAAAAAACAGCTTTTTCAATGCCGTTCGGATTAACAAATGCAGCAAGAATCTTTCAGAGAGCAATGGACGATATTCTAAGAGAACAAATAGGGAAAACATGGACGACATTATAATATTCTCAAACTCAATTGAACAACACTATACAGATCTAAACAAAATTATAAATATATTATTGAGGGCAAACATGAAAATCTCTTTAGAAAAATTTAAGTTTTTCAAACGCGAAACCCGTTTTCTAGGATACATGGTATCTTATAACGTCATCAAGACAGACCCAGAGAAAATTGAAACCAAACCATAGTAAATATCCGCATCCAGAAAATATTTGGGAACTATGAAGTTTCCTAGGTTTTACGGGCTATTATAGAAAATTTGTTTCAAACTACACCTACATAGCCAAACCTCTAACAAAATATCTTGGAGGTCATAATGGCAAAATCTCAAAAAGAATGTCAACAAAAATGTTAATTCAGCTGGATGAACCAGCAATTAAAGCTTTTAACGAGCTGAGAGAAAATCTCAATGCTCAAGTAGAACTAGTTCAACCGGACTATAATAAAAAAATTTACCTTGACCACCGACGCTTCAGACGTCGCAATTGGTGCAGTTTTATCTCAAGAAGGAAAACCAATTACTTTTATTTCAAAAACCTTGTCTAAAACAGAACAAGCTTATGCTACTAATAAGAAGGAACTTTTAGCGATAGTATGGGCTCTTAAAAATCTAAGAAATTACTTATACGGAGTTATTGGAATTGAAATTCAAACCGACCATCAAACTTTATCTTACACAATTTCGGATAAAAATCCCAATGTAGATATGAAAGGATGGTATTCTTTCATACAAAGTTTTACACCGAAAATAACATTTAAGCCCGGTACAACAAATGTAGTTGCAGACGCATTATCTCGAATTCAGATAAATAATATTACTGACAGCGATATAGAACAAACAGTCAGACTCAGATCAAAACACACAGCATTCAGCTGAAAGTAGTTTTCAAAATGTAATACAAGAGACCCGTAAACCGTTAAATCAATTTAAACAACAACTGTTATTAACAACGGGGAGGTATACAATACATGAGTCACTGAAAATCTTTGACAGGACACGACATTTAATTGAATATGACACACCAGAAAATTTAATAACTATATTAAGAGAGTATCTTCCACCTAACATTACGGTAGGAATTCATTGTACCTTAGAGGACTTATTTCAAATTCAATTACCTTTAAAAAATAATTTCACAAACACATTCCTTTTTACAAGAATCTTTCTACAAGACGTGGAAAACGAGGAAGATAAAGCTATAATAATAGAAGAAACGCACAGCCGTGCTCATAGGGGGCTAGAAGAGAATTACAAACAGATCAGTAAATTATATTATTGGCCAAAGGTGCAATTTAACTTTACATTACGCAGACCCGAGGCACAGCACGTCAAACGGACAAGCTGTAAGGGCACATTCTACATTAACAGAATTAGCTCGATGCATTAAAGAAGAATTTAATTTAACTGACTTTTCCCAAATAGTAATAAGAGCCGCTCAAGTATATAATCAGAGCATTCATTCTACAACGAACCAAAAACCTTTTGACGTACTATATAATAAAATAAAGCACGATAACATTCCTCAACTTTTGAAAAATACTCAAGAGAAAATGTTGGAAACACATAACGAAAACAGAAAAGAAAAAGAATATCATGTAGGACAGGTAGTCTATGAAAAGAAAAACCGGGGAAAAAATAAACTTAAAACCAGATATAAAAAACAAATAGTTAAAGAAAATTTACCCAACAAAATAATAATCAACAATAGAAATAGAATTATTCACAAAGATAATATAAAATTCTAAGTATTTATATATCATCCTTTTTTTTCTTTCCTTTCCCAGAAAATGTTTTATCAGGTGCTCATACTACACCTGATTATATTAACAAAATCAGAAATAATTGACAATACAAGTCACGAATATCTTCTATTTAAGGACAATAAAGACGTATTGACGTACGATTCATACGCAGATTTATTCCACGTAACTAACTTAAGCTTTTATAAAGAAATAATAAATTTGGAATCAGATAATATTAAAAGGGGATACTAATAAAAGGTCACAATGGGAAATTAAATATGACATAAAAGTAATAGAATTAATTTTATCAATTTTAATTTTAAATAAGTTAGGCACCGTGTGGAAATGGTTAGCTGGAACTCCGGACCATGATGATTTTATTACAGTTCAGAATAAAATTAATGAATTAATTGAAAACAATAATAAGCAGTCTATTATCAATTCCCGATTATTCAAAAAAATAGAATCTCTTTCCGATGATTTTAAAAAATTATTTATTGATCAAGATCTACCACTTCAAAAACATCGCTTGCGATTATTAACATTTGATCTGCAAAATTTAATTGACACAATCACTCTAGCAAAAACAGACGTTTTTAATACCAACATTTTAAACAATGATGACATCTTGGATATATTAAAACATGAACAAAAACCAGTAATTATAGCTGATTTAATGGACATATCATCTTTTAAAATCGCATTGCATAAAGAACTTTTAATAATTTATATAAAATAACCTATAATAAAAAACAGATTTGAAATATTTTAATTTTAATTTATATTCTAATTTTAAGAACGAACTTTTTAATAATTATTGCACTTTAAGTAACAAAAAAACTTGTTTTACCCGATTATCAAATGGTGAGAAACCAACCTGTAAAAAAATAAGAGAAAAAAATAAAAAAAATAGACATCATACAAGATGGTGCCATTCTTATAAATGGGAATCATATTGTTAACAACTCCCATTTAAACGGTTCGTTTTTAATAACTTTTAATGGTACAACTAAAATTAATAATAATATTAATTAATATTAAATTAGTATCTCATATACCAATTTGGAAAATAAAATTCTTGAATACGTAACTACGAACCACTTCAAAAATTATGAAATATCCGATTACATATTATCAAATAACTCTGATTTTTCTTTAGCTAATATAAACATTTTAAACCCTTTCGTGAAAATTAAGAATACTAAAATATCACTTATATTTATATTATTAATTTTAATCATTATATATTTGATTCTTTCACTTATTATAAAATACAAAAATGCTATATTATTTGTAACCAAAAAACATCGGCCTGAACCAGAAAAATCTATTAACCATTATTTTTAACAGAATTAGATCATTTACACGAATTTCATATTGAATCGGGACGATCCATTTTAGAAGGGGGAGAGTTATCCAACCCGGAAATACAGGCCACATATGGCTTTTATAAACAATATTTTCAATCTCTGCATTTGCCTTTGGCTTTGTCTTTGGCTCAATTATCCAACCCATAAATCCAGGCCACTTATGGCTTTCCACTTATGAATTTTATAAACAATATTTTCAAACTCTGCATTTGCTTTCGGCTTTGTCTTTGGCTCTGAGGTCCAATGTCGGTTCCCCATAAACAAATCAAAATCAAAATTAAACATTAGCTTCCCTCCGAAGCCCAATCAATTACGCCTTTTGCGTTTCAAGTACCCACCAAATGGCATCGATCAGCTTAATCGAATTTCACAATAAGATGCGACCTTTTCATCTTAAGCCTCTAATCTAAACTCAACTGATGGCCGAGGTTCTTTGGATCAGATTTAGAATTAAGAAGTCAGTCCCTTTTTGACCGAGACAGCGAACGGTTGACAAAAAATATTTAAGAAAAACCAAAAGTGTCTTGTAATAATTACGTTTAATAAATAAAGGTTTAACACCAAGTTGTATAATTAAAAAATAAAATTAACATTTTTTTAATTCACCGAACTACAAACAATTTAACTTGCACGGAACAAGACCAGGCCAAAGAACCGGTCCAGTTTCTGCAGCATTCGGCAATTGAGGCAGCATGGGATCAGGAGAAGTGTCAAACCTTTCCAAATGGGAGCCTAGAAGAAAAGAAAACCTTTCTCGCACCCAACCTAATGTCTACACATAACCTCGCATTGGCCATGTATAAAAACAAGCTCGACTCTCGCTCTCATCCGTGGTGACGATATTTCAGAACAACCACAACAATAAGAAAAGCGTTCCAAAACGGTGCCAGAATCAGCGTGTAACATTAAGTAGAACTAAATTTTTTTATTTTTGTTGTATAAAATAAAAATTTAAAAAAAATAAAAGTTTATAAATACTTAATAAGCTATTAATAAATTATTATTATTGTAATTATTATTAATTAATAATTAAATTATAATTAATTATGAATAATAATTATTATTTATAATTAATTTTATAAATTTAAAATTAAACCCATATTTTAATATTGGTTATAACTGAACGATTGGAAATGGTATTTGGTACCAAAAAAAACCACCTTAACAAAGTCTCAAAGAAACAAAATCCACAGAGTGGCAGAATTATGCATCGCCCTCAGAAGAGGAGCCCTCACAACCACTCCAAACGTAGTTCTAAATGCCATACTTAACCTACCAAATCCAGAACTAGCTGTTATGGACCAGGCGAAAGTGGGGGCAATCAGGCTAAGAAAAAATTAGGAAATTAAGGCAATAAGGGAAGCACTAAAGCATCAAAATTTATCAACCTTGCACGTAACAAAGTCAACATACACAGCTACAGCCAAGCGGCTATTAAATCGATCAGCTCGATCACCAGAAGCTCAAAAAATTCTCAGACTGTAGATCGTATCTTAACAACAATTCAGTGTGACATCAGCCTCTTCTGGGGCCCTGGCCATAGGGACATCACTGGTACCACCACACCACTCCAACCTAATATGGAGCCTAAAATCCAACCTTTTACAAACTCTAGCTTAGGGAAGCCAATAACAGAAAAATTTTACTTCACTGGGAATATGCCCCAAATTGCAGGTTGGAAAAAATGAAGGTATGGAACAGGCATAAGTGGCGGAAATCAGGCTAAAAGTAAAACAGCATTGGAACCCAAACCAAACCGGGAATTCCACTCCTCCATACGCTTGTATAGTTCTACCGAACGCGCGTCTACAATGCTATCGCCTTGACGCTACCCTGCTACCAGCCTACCTCTTCGAATTCTGGAGGGGGTCCTCCGCACTTTAGTATTCCTCTATTAAGTTCTCATGCAGCTCATAGACTACCTTTCGTCAGAGGTCCTTGGTAGAGATGGGCACTGGCCTCGACAAAAAATGCGGGCTCGGGCCTGACACCAAAAGCCCTAAAGGCCCGAAAAGCCCGATAAAGCCCAATATGTTTTTGTAATGTAAATAGTTAAAACTATCGATATTTTGTTACGGTATTTTGTGTTATCGTGCCATAGGCCATATCTAGAATTGATCATTGCACACCTTTAATTTAATTACACGCTTTTTATCTCAAAAATGTCGAAATTAGCAATTCAAAATGCTATTCGGGAGAATAGTAAGAAAATTAAATTAATAAAAAACGAGAACAGAAGTGCGGTGTGGAAAAAGTTCCAATTAATCCGGGACTGCAAATAAGACTTGAGTTCAAAAAAATTGAACGACAAAAAAACCTTTCTGGGGAGTGGAAAAAGGACACATACATATACCATTTTTTAACGGTGAATCCAGAAACAAAATAAACTTTTATTTCAATTTCTATTGCTAAAATTGAAATATAACTCTTATTTTAAATTTTTCTAATACAAATTAAGAATAAGAATTATTTTTCAATTTTTATAAAAAAAAAAAAAAAAATTATGATTCAATTTTTATTAAAAAAATTAAAAATAAGTGTTACAATTCAATTTTTATTATAAAAATTGAAATTAAAAATTGAACTCGAATAACTTCTGAACCGAGTGGACTATTAAACAAGAAAGGAAAGCTAACTTCGGGCGGAGCCGAAGTTTATATACCCTTGCAGTTAAACCCGGATATATATCGCAAACATTGGATATACTTGGCCGATTCTTATGATTACATCATAATAAAACCAATAAATTACAATAAAAAATTTAAAAAAAAAAGTCCCAAGCTCCTATCTTCTAAAATACGAAAGTTGATATTTCTACCAAATACCATATCCGATCGTTCAGTTATATGGCAGCTATAGGATATAGTCGGCCGATCCTAATGAAATTTTGGTAGGTCGGATCAACTGACCAAATATATAATCTGTACCAAGTTCCAGCTTTCTATCTTCAAAAACACGAAAGTTGGGTCATTTCCGATCGTTCAGTTATATGGCAGCTATAGGATATAGTCGGCCGATCCTTATGAAATTCGGCATGACGTAATGTTTTCCCAAAAATAGCTCTCATATTAAATTTGAACTCTCTAACTCTAAAAACACCAAAGTTATACCATTTCCGATCAATCAGTTATATGGCAGCTATAGGAAATAGTCGGCCGATCCGGGCCTTTCCGACTTATATACTGCGTGCAAAGGAAAGAAGGGTGTGACAGACAGACGGACAGACAGACGGACAGACGGACATGCTCATATCAACTCAGGAGGTGATCCTGATCAAGAATATATATACTTTATAGGGTCGGAGATGTCTCCTTCACTGCGTTGCACACTTTTGACCAAAATTATAATACCCTCTGCAAGGGTATAAAAACCGCTTACATTTTTATGATCTGTGGCGCAGTAACTTTCAAATGATGTATCGAATGTCCTTAAAGGACATAATCAAGGATTCCTTAATAATTCCATAAATAACAGTGTTCATTACAAAAGGAGGACTCGATTATGTGAATAATA
Source organism: Drosophila bipectinata (assembly GCF_030179905.1). NCBI lineage: Eukaryota > Metazoa > Arthropoda > Insecta > Diptera > Drosophilidae > Drosophila > Drosophila bipectinata. Next base: position 23,994,099 of record NC_091734.1, on the reverse strand, counting down.
TAATGGCATTATAATATAATGGCCATTATTAGGCATCTGCAATCACAATATTAGTTTTTATTAAAAAAAGGGTCCTAAAAATGCTTTAATCAAGGATTCCACAATTATTCAATTTTTTAGTTATATTTCTACTAGAAATTTTCAAGTGTGGGCCAACCATGTAAAAGTACACACCGAGTTTCTTAAAATTATTTCGTATATTGAAATATTTGTTGTATTAATTTCGTTTCAAGCCAAAGCGTATAAAAATCGCCGAAATATAATTGTTCGCTTTGCAATTTTTGAGTGGCTATAAAAATCGGTTCTAGTGCCGCCAACAGCAGGTTAATTTCCTCCCAATTTGATTCCGTTAACTGCAATGATTCACTTAGGTTTTCTTTTGAAAACTCCTTGTATACGCATACGTTTTTCAACATAGTGTACGTTGAGATCCACCTTGTTGGCACATCCAAGAGGATGGGGATGTATCCAAAATTTTAAAATAGTATTGTAATTTTTAAGTGTAATGCTATGCACTTAATTTGTTTACCTATAAGTCGGAGTTCGCAATGTTTTTATTATGGATCGTGCGCTATCGACAAGGAATCAGCGACTCCTCTCTTTGAGCAGGTCATGAACAGCTAATTGCATGGAATATCTTTCATAACGTCGTCATCGTCAAACTCGTCACAAAATTCAGAATTCAATTCTTGGTTCATGAAGTCGATCGCTTTAATGACATTCTTTCCATTGTCTGAAGTGACAGTGTAGACTTGCTCCTTTCTTATTCAGCTCGTTCAGCACATTTTCAATTTTTATGCTTCATGCAGCATGGTCTCGATAGTATTGGACATTGATTCCCAATTTACCCCTGTTGACCCACACTAGAAATATAACTAAATAAATGTAATGATTGAGGAATCCTTGATTATGTCCTTTAAGGACATTCGATACATCATTTGAAAGTTACTGCGCCACAGATCATAAAAATGAAAGCGGTTTTTTAATAGTCCACTCGGTTCAGAAGTTATTCGATTTCAATTTTTATTTTCAATTTTTATACCCTTGCAGAGGGTATTATAATGTTGTCCAAAAGTGTGCAACGCAGTGAAGGAGACATCTCCGACCCTATAAAGTATGTATATTCTTGATCAGGATCACCTCCTGAGTTGATATGAGCATGTCCGTCTGTCCGTCTGTCTGTCCGTTTCTACGCGGACTAGTCTCTCAGTTTTGAAGATATCGTCTTTAAACTTTGCACACACCCTCCTTTCCTTTGCATAAGTCGGAACGGCCCGGATCAGCCGACTATATCCTATAGCTGCCATATAACTGATTGATCGGAAATGGTATAACTTTGGTGTTTTTAGAGATAGAGAGTTCAAAGACACGAGAGCTATTTTTGGAAATTATTACGACATGCCAAATTTCATAAGGATCGGCCGACTATATCTTATAGCTCCCATATAACTGAACGATCGGAAATGGTACTTGGTAGAAATATCAACTTTCGTATTTTTGAAGATAGAAAGCTGAAACTTAATACAGATTCCATTAATGGCCATTTGATCCGACCTACCAAATTTCATTAGGATCGGTCGACTATATCCTATAGCTGCCATATAACTGAACGATCGGAAATGGTATTTGGTAGAAATATCAACTTTCGTATTTTTGAAGATAGAAGTTTGGGACTTTTTTTAGATTTTGTATTTTAGTAAATTGGTTTTATTATGATGTTATCATAAGGATCGGCCAACTATATCCGATGTTTCCGATATATATCCGGTTTTAACTGCAAGGGCATATAAACTTCGGCTCCGCCCGAAGTTAGCTTTCCTTTCTTGTTATAATAAAAATTGAATCGTAACACTTATTTTCAATTTTTTTAATAAAAATTGAATCATAATTTAAATTTTTTTTTTTTTTATTAAAATTGAAAAATAATTCTTATTTTTAATTATTATTATAAAAAACACTTACAGTCCCTGCAATTAATAAAGTACAATAAAGCCTTAGTCGACTATGTTTGTTGCATGGATTGCAAAAACGTTTTGGCGTACCAGCAGGGCAGCGGCACAGGAACGCTGAACCGGCATAAATGCGTTTCACTAGCCAAGTCTGCGACTAGCAACCAACCAAAAACAACAGGGTTTTCAGTTAAACCGTTGCCAAAAAGTGCCATAGATAACCTTTCTAGTAAGCAACTGGCCCTAGTGGCAAAAAATTTGCATTCCTTAAGTGTGACTGAAGGTCAGTGTACTGAATATTTTCAAAACTTGTCTTTGACAAATTTAAAGTACATATGATCCATTGTTTTCTAGGTTGTGGTTTTCAAAAATATGCTCAGGCCTTGATAAATATTGGCGCAGATTATGACGGGCACAGTTTCACGGACTTAGTTGTTTCGCGCAAAACCCTTAGTAAAACAATTTTGATGGATGAATATATGAAACTGAAAGAACAACTTATAAAAGACAACAAAGAACAGAATTTGGTCTTCACCACTGACATGGGGACAGACGAGTACACTCAGAGAATCTTTTTTTTTACTAAGCGCTTGAATTAAAAGGTAAACTTTTAGGTGTAAAAGAGTTTTCAGAGCACAAAAAGACAGGTGAAAACATTATAAACCAAGTTAAGAGCATTCTTGAGGAATTTAATATTTTTGATAAAATACAATCTGTGTAGGGGGGCGTGGTTCCGCAAAAAGATTCCAGAAAAATGAGAAGTCGGGGGCGTCTTCGGTTTCAGTATAAAAGCGCGTTCAGCTTTATTGGCTGCGTACATCGAATTGATCTTAAAAACTAGTGAAAAAAAAAGAGATCGCCGACAGCCAACGAGCGAGAAGAGAGGGCACAGAGGGGCGAGTGTGCATGCGCTCTTCAGCGCGGGTGCGCTCTTCAGCGCGGGTGCGCTCTTTAGCGTGGGTGCGCTCTTTAGCGCGTGTGCTCTCTTCAGCGCGGATGCGCTCTTCAGGTGAGTGGCCCCTCACCTAAACATTCCGCCCCCCTTGCAATCGCTCGGGTTGCAATAGCTCCCTCGGTGTTATGGCTGGTGGCAGGCTCCGGACACGACCCATCCAAACACGGTGCTCTGGGCCACTGGCAGTCCGTCCTGGATCTTCAGGAAGCCCGGTTGAATAATCCGTGGGTACATATCTGCGCCCAGGACGACGGAAATTGTCGCTGGCAGATGGAATCGCTCATCCGCCAGGGTCACGCCTCGGAAGTGGGCACGCACCGCCTCGCTCAGCTCCCGGGACGGCGTACGAACTCGCACGTGAGGCTCGATCTTGAACATGACCTCCAGCCGAACGCTATCATCGGTCGTTGACCCCACGGTGGCGGAACACACCTGTTCGTCCCCCACGCTGGTAGTGGGCAGCCGGAAACACGCTGCGAGCGAGGCGTCGATGCAGCTCGAGGGCGTGCATGGGTCGATAAGGGCCCCCGTGTCGAAGCTCCGGGTCCCGGTGTCGATCCGCACTAGTGCAGTCGGCAGCACGTTGACGCTGTTCCGTTGCAGCAGCGACGAGAGCCCTCGACGAGAGGCGGAACTTCGCCTAGGTGCGGATGACGTGGGCGGATGAGCGGTGGTCGGCAACCGAGGAGTGGCGGAAGAATGCCGAGGATGTATCGACGAGTGCCGGGACGTCGGTGGCCGTGGATCGGGTTGGGATTGCCGGAAAGTGGCGGACCCAGGCCGAGGAGCACCCGAACCGCGCCGGGAGTTGGCGGATGACGGCCGGGCGCCAGACGTGACACTCTGTGTCCTGACTCCCGCGCTCCGTGACTGGTGCTCCTCTTGGCGTGCCTTGCGCCGAGCCCGCGGCTTCTCCACGAGATGCAGCAGCGTGTGGTGATCCTGTCCACACGTCTTACAACCGTCACTCCGACGACAGGATCCGTCGGAGTGCTCGTGGGCCAGGCAGCTCGAGCAATACCGGTTCACAAGAACCGCTCGGAGCCGCTTCTCGGCGCTAAGGCGTAGGAAGCGCCGACACTTCTTTAAGACGTGGATTCCATTGCAGACTCGGCAACGGTAGGATTGAATACCACGAGTACATCTGCTCTCCAGCGATGCTTGGGTTTTGCGTGGACGTGGCGACATCGTGTTGGCTATGGCTGACGGAAATATGATAAAGGAACAAATAACATGATCAGAATCGGTGTAAATGAGGGTTCGGAACTACGGGCAGAGCTACGGGACAGCACAATTGGACAGGAACATTGGAGTGGAAGAAATGTTGATCACTGCGGGTAGGCGGACGCGTCCAACGGAAGAAGCACGACCTTAACAACGGGCCGCTTTACAAGCCCTCGCGCGGTGCGGATGTCGATCACGCGGACATGGCCATCAGAGCCGGGATACACCGCGTCAACCCTGCCTAAACGCCACTCATTGGACGGAAGGTTGTCTTCCTTGATGACGACCATATCCCCAACGCGGAGGTCCCTCGTAGGGGCTCGCCACTTGTTTCTCTTATGGAGCTCCTTGAGATACTCCTCCTTCCACCGGAGCTGAAATTGCTGCTGAAGCGCCTTGAGGTGTTGCCAACGATTGATGATGGAATTGGTGTCCCCCTTTGTCTCGGGCTCGACCGTGGCGAGAAGTGGTCCTCCCACAAGAAAGTGCCCGGGTGTAAGAGCTAGCAGGTCAGCAGGGTCTTCGGACATTGGCGCGAGTGGCCGCGAATTCAGGCACGCCTCGATCTTCGCCAGGAGAGTAGCCAGCTCCTCAAAGGTGTATTTTCGCGTGGCGGCGGACTTGTAGAACAAGGTCTTGAAGCTCTTGACCCCTGCTTCCCAAAGGCCCCCCATGTGGGGAGCTCCCGGAGGAATGAAATGCCAGAGAAGCTGCTGGTGACTATAGGCACCGGTCACAGCCCCCTTTAGGCTCTGGAGAAAATCGCGGGATAGTAGAGCAGCTGCTCCCACAAAGGTCTTCACGTTGTCGGACTGCACTTGACGGGGGCATCCTCTCCGGGACACGAACCGTGCGAAAGCCGCCAGAAATTTCTCGGTCGTAAGGTCCGACGTAGGCTCTAAATGGATGGCCTTAGTGCAGAAACACACAAACACCAACACATAACCCTTTGTGATGAGACAGGCCCTCCCCGTATAGTTTTTTATCTCGAAGGGACCGGCATAATCCACACCGGTGTGCGTGAACGGGCGCGAGAAAGACGTCCGTTCCTTGGGTAGCTCTCCCATGAGTTGCGTCTGCAACTTCTTCTTGTGGATGACACATACCTTACAAGAATGGACAACGGACTTGACCAAATTCCTCACCCTTGGAATCCAGAACTTGGCCCGGATCAGACGGATCATCAGCTGACTGCCACCGTGCAGCGTGATGCGATGTGTAAAATGAACCAGGAGTCGAGACAGCTGACAGTCGTACGGAAGGATAATAGGGTGCCGCCGTTCGTCATATTGGAGAAGCTCAGAGGACGTGACCCGGCCGCAGGCTCTCATAAGGCCGTGCGAATCCACGAAGGGGTTCAGATTCTGAATCGGACTGGATGCCGATATTGGACGCTTTTCGCTTAAGCAGCCCATCTCAGAGACGAAGTGTCTGCGCTGAGTGACGGAAACTAGAAGACGTTCAGCCGACGTAATCTCATTAGCGGTCAGGTGCTCTTCAAACGAGGGTCGAATCTTCCGCGCGCGCTGGATGAAGCGATTAACATAGGCAAGGACTCGTAATGCCTTGTCGAGTGTGGAAAAACGCTCAAGGAGATCTTCGGGGGGTACTTTCGCGACATGGACCTTGACTGCTCGCTTCTCGAGTTCAGTCACGGGGGTATCACAGCCTCGAGTGGGCCAGTCGCTGCGAGGCCTCTGCAGCCAGTCAGGACCGTGCCACCACAACTGGTTATCTGCAAGATCTTGGAGAGCTACGCCCCGGCTAGCGAGATCCGCAGGGTTATGCTCGGAGCGGACATGTGCCCATTTCTGCACGACGGTGAACTGGGTGATCTTGGTCACCCGGTTGGCCACGAACGTTGTCCACTGGCACGCTGGCTTATGCAGCCACGCGAGGACAATAGTCGAGTCGGTCCAACAGTATAGGGCAGACGCGGCCCCTGGCATTTGTGGCAGAACGGCGGTGGCCATCTCGGACAACAACAAGGCACCGCACAGTTCTAGTCGAGGGAGCGACACCGTCTTAACTGGGCCCAATCGAGTCTTTGTAGTCAACAGGGTCACTATTACCGTGGACCCGATTTCGACATTAGCGTAAATTGCTGCGCCGTACGCCTTCTGTGAAGCGTCGCAGAACCCGTGGTGTTTGACCTTTAGGTGTGGTCGGAACGCGACCCATCGAGGAACACGAATCTGATCGAGCACCGAGTAATTCTTTAGGAAGTCAACCCATCGCTGACAGAAATCTTGAAGGAGGGCGTCATCCCACCCTAGATCCAGAAGCCAAATGTCTTGCATGAACATTTTTGCCCGAACAATGAAAGGAGCGAGCCAACCTGCTGGATCGAACAATTTGGCAATTTGGGAGAGGACTTGGCGCTTTGTGAAAACCGAGCCGGAAGTCAATTCTGGCGGGACAAAAAAGAATTCATCAGTCGTCGCTTTCCACCGCACGCCGAGTGTCTTGGCCGTGCTCTCTGCATCGATGTCGAGAAAGTCAGCACGGAGACGGTAATCGATCGGAATGTGGGCCAGGATTGCCTTGTTATTCGACGTCCATTTCCTAAGTGGGAACCCTGCTGACTCTAGGGCCCCTTTCAGCTCCCGAATCGAAGCTTGGGCTTCAGTTTTGGAGTCTGCCCCCGCGAGAACGTCATCAACGTACATAAACTGCCGGATAATTTGGCTTGCCTGCGGATACTTCGACTCTTCGTCGTCAGCGAGCTGTCGCAGCACACGGATCGCCAGGAACGGGGCACAATTGACACCGAAGGTGACCGTTTTCAACTAGTAGTCGCGGATATCCCCATCGGGATTGCGAAACAAAATACGTTGGAGCGGAGTATGCTTGGAGTCTACCCAAATTTGCCGATACATCTTCTCGATGTCGGCGTTGAAGACAAACCTAAAGTACCGCCACTTTAGGATTTGAATCGTCAGGTCGGATTGTAAGACCGGGCCCGCGTAAAGAATGTCGTTCAGACTGGTCCCGTTTGCGGACGGGCTCGAAGCATTGAAGACCACTCGCACCTTGGTGGTCGTGCTTTCGGGCTTGAAAACTGCATGATGTGGAAGATAGTAGGTAGCGGAATTGCTCGCGGGAGAGACCTCGGTCATGTGGCCAAAGTCGATGTACTCCTGAATTACCGAGTCATAGCGGGCCTTAAGGGGCGGGTCCCTCTTCAGGCGCTGCTCGTTACGCAGAAACTGAGCAAGGGCAAAGGACCGTGAAGCCGCTAGCTCGGAACCCTTCTGCCCGGGGTCGCGTAAGGGGAGCGTCACAACGTATGGTACTTGCCACACTCGTCTCTTTTCGTCGTCTGGACAAAATTGTGCTCGCAAACGGAATCCGATTCCGAACTTATCGGTGTGGGCACATCTTCCACCTCCCAGAATTTAATGAGGAGCTGATCCAGTGAGTCACCGAGGCTGGGGGCCACTCGTGTGGAAAAAACGGACACGCTGCGGGGATTGGCTGGAGATATTGGGCCTGTCAGCACCCATCCAAAAATGGTCTCCTGACCGAAAAGCGACCCGCAGATGTTAGCTAGGCGTCCGCGGAGAAGCGGATTGAGATCTGTCCAGACGGATGGTTGGGATCGGACGTGGCTTTTGGTCGTCTCCCGTGGGCATTCTCACACACCAATTCGCTGGTCAGAACTTGTCGACTGACGCGCGCAATGGGTGCCTCGTACGAAGCGGTAGCCGGTCCACATTAGTGAGACCGGTGAGATCGCGGACGAATTGCGATTGCAAGGCCAAGTGGGAATTAGAAGCGCCGATGTCGAGAGGAACGTCGGATGCGGCACAATTCGGATGTGGGAGAAACTTCAGGAAGCCAAAAAGAAAAACCCAGAAGGGCCAAGGTTCGTTGAGATTCTAGGCGGATTTTGCCAGATGCGAAGTAGAAGCAGCGTTAGGGAAATGACGGAACGGAAAATGGACAAGGCCCGGAAAATTCGTGATCGTTCGGAAAAATAATTGATGACTGTCTATATAGATATGTCTGTACATTTCGACCAGTATGGCTCGCATATTCAATTCCTGACTATTTTCGAAATTGCGGAGCCGGAAAGGTGGACTTGACCTTGGCTTGGATTGAACACAGAGAAAAAAAAAAAAATTAATTTTTGCCTAATTGGCGGATTTAATTATTATGGAAACAGACGGGTGGAGTTGAAAATTTCAATTCTTAATCAATGGAGGTTAAGGAACCCGAAGCTGGAACGGTGGAATTGAAACCGCGGCTAGGTTCAGAAAGAAGATCGACAATTAAATTATTATACCCTTGCAGAGGGTATTATAATTTTGTCCAAAAGTGTGCAACGCAGTGAAGGAGACATCTCCGACCCTATAAAGTATATATATTCTTGATCAGGATCACCTCCTGAGTTGATATGAGCATGTCCGTCTGTCCGTCTGTCCGTCTGTCCGTCTGTCCGTCTGTCCGTCTGTCTGTCTGTCCGTCTGTCTGTTTCTACGCAAACTAGTCTCTCAGTTTTAAAGCTATCGACTTGAAACTTTGCACACACCCTTCTTTCCTTTGCACGCAGTATATAAGTCGGAACGGCCCGGATCGGCCGACTATATCCTATAGCTGCCATATAACCGATTGATCGGAAATAGTATAACTTCGGTGTTTTTAGAGTTAGAGAGATCAAATTTGACACGAGAGCTATTTTTGGCAAACCATTACGACATGCCAAATTTCATAAGGATCGGCCGGCTATATCTTATAGCTGCCATATAACTGAACGATCGGAAATGACCCAACTTTCGTGTTTTTGAAGATAGAAAGCTGCAACTTGGTACAGATTATATATTTGGTCAGTTGATCCGACCTACCAAATTTCATAAGGATCGGCCGACTATATCCTATAGCTGCCATATAACTGAACGATCGGATATGGTACTTGGAAGAAATATCAACTTTCGTATTTTTGAAGATAGAAGTTTGGGACTTTTTTTAGATTTTGTATTGTAAAAAATTGGATTATATATTCCTATTCCAATTAGGATCGGCCAACTATATCCGATGTTTGCGATATATATCCGGTTTTAACTGCAAGGGTATATAAACTTCGGCTCCGCCCGAAGTTAGCTTTCCTTTCTTGTTTAATTATAATTTCTTTTTCGATAATTAAATTTTCGATTTAATTATTGAGTGGCCGGAAAGGTGAATTAAAAAACCTGGCCCTTTGCTCGGACGGAAAATACGAATCAAATAAATTTTTGTAGTTGTAAATATAAATAAATAAATTTATAATTAATTGATTTTTTTTTTTTAATTTGTTTGGTTATATATTTCCTGAAATAGGAGGCAGAAAATATTGAGAAATATGTGGGCATACATGCAAGTAGGGCAAGGGCATGTGGGACATATGATGGCACAGTGGAACGTCGATAAGTGGACTGTATGGTTAAATTTTATCGGTTATATTTCCTGAAATCGGAGGCAGAAAATATTTGGAGATATGTGGACATGCATGCAGGTACGGATATATGTATGTAAGGGCATGTGGGCATATGTATGTTGGCACAGTGGAGCGTCGATAATGTGTAACGGCGGAAACGGAAAAGTTATGTGGTGTAAAAAATTGGGGATGAAAAACCAATATTACGACGGCGGCGGACTGTTCGGTGAACTTGGAGATTCCCGGAACCACTTCACACCGGCTGGCCAATATTAATTATGCCCTTTTATTTATATACCCTTGCAGAGGGTATTATAATTTTGTCCAAAAGTGTGCAACGCAGTGAAGGAGACATCTCCGACCCTATAAAGTATATATATTCTTGATCAAGATCATCTCCTGAGTTGATATGAGCATGTCCGTCTGTCCGTCTGTCTGTCTGTCCGTCTGTCTGTTTCTACGCAAACTAGTCTCTCAGTTTTAAAGCTATCGTCTTGAAACTTTGCACACACCCTTCTTTCCTTTGCACGCAGTATATAAGTCGGAACGGCCCGGATCGGCCGACTATATCCTATAGCTGCCATATAACTGATTGATCGGAAATGGTATAACTTTGGTATTTTTAGAGTTAGAGAGTTCAAATTTTAGGTGACAGCTATTTTTGGCAAAATAATACGACATGCCAAATTTCATAAGGATCGGCCGACTATATCCTATAGCTGTCATATAACTGAACGATCGGAAATGACCCAACTTTCGTGTTTTTGAAGATAGAAAGCTGGAACTTAGTACAAACTCTATTTTTGGTCAGTTGATCCAACCTACCAAATTTCATTAGGATCGGCCGACTATATCCTATAGCTGCCATATAACTGATTGATCGGAAATGGTATAACTTTGATGTTTTTAGAGTTAGAGAGTTCAAATTTAATATGAGAGCTATTTTTGGCAAAACATTACGTCATGCCGAATTTCATAGGGATCGGCCGACTATATCTTATAGCTGGCATAGAACTGAACGATCGGAAATGACCCAACTTTCGTGTTTTTGAAGATAGAAAGCTGGAATTTAATACAGATTCTATTTTTGGTCAGTTGATCCAACCTACCAAATTTCATTAGGATCGGCTGACTATATCCCATAGCTGCCATATACCTGAACGATCGGAAATGGTATTTGGTAGAAATATCAACTTTCGTATTTTTGAAGATAGAAGTTTGGGACTTTTTTTTAGATTTTTTATTTTAGTTAATTAGTTTTATTATGATGTAATCATAAAACATTACGTCATGCCGAATTTCATAAGGATCGGCCGACTATATCCTATAGCTGTCATATAACTGAACGATCGGAAATGACCCAACTTTCGTGTTTTTGAAGATAGAAAGCTGGAACTTAGTACAGACTCTATTTTTGGTCAGTTGATCCAACCTACCAAATTTCATTAGGATCGGCCGACTATATCCTATAGCTGCCATATAACTGAACGATCGGAAATGGTTCGGAGCGCGGGTGCGCTCTTTAGCGTGGGTGCGCTCTTTAGCGCGGGTGCGCTCTTCAGCGCGGATGCGCTCATCAGGTGAGTGGCCCCTCACCTAAACACAATCTTCTGTATCCGTTGCGGATAACGGCGCTAATGTTGTAGCTGCCTTTAAGCACTGTGAAAGGCTTTCTTGTGCATACCAAAACATAAACCTTTTAATGGATGATGTTTCAGAAAAAAATCCAATTTCATAAATCAGATCACTGATTGATTGTTCCAAACAGCTTGTTTAGTTCTTTAAACACTCTAACCTTAATAGTAAGTTGACGAAAACACTAAAGCAGCACGTTAAAAGAAGATGGAATTCAGTGTTTATAATGCTGAGTAGCATTAAACTACGCGCAGAGTGAAATTAAACTTATTTTATTACAACGCAATGTACTTTATAGAATTGCCAACCTAGACTTCTCACTGTTAGAGTACCTCTAAACATTTTTGAAGCTTTTTAAAGACTGCTCGAAAAAAATGAGTAGTGATAAAAAGCCAACAACACATATATACTTTGTGGTTTAAAAAATTAACTCAACTTTGCTCATGTGACAACATAGATTCTGCTATAATCAAAGAACTAAAAAAGCAAACCTTACTTAGATTAGAGGATCGCTTCTTACCCTCCACAGCACATTTCGTAGGACTCTTTTTAAATCCTCCATTTAAGGAGATGCTTTTCCTTTTAAAGGCAGAAAAAATATATTTTTATGACAGTTAAGTCAATGCTCTCTGAAATTTAAATGAAAAAATCTCCAGAAAAACCAAAAAGTCGCTCTCCAACTTTGCTAGGTATTGACGAATTTTTACAATTTCCAAAGAAAATTGGAAAAAAATTATGTAGAGAGCAAAATTGAGAAATATTTAAATTTAAAACCATCTGAAGCTTCTGTTATTTTATTTTGGAAAAAAAGTCAAAGATCTTCCACTTTTACAAGAATTGGCCAAAAACATGCTGTCGATTCCAGCAAGTTCTGCGACAAGCGAACGTCTTTTTTCCACATCTGGGAGTATTCTAAATGAAACAAGAACGCGGCTAACACTTGCAAACACTTGGACATTTTAATTTTTATACCCTTGCAGAGGGTATTATAATTTTGGTCAAAAGTGTGCAACGCAGTGAAGGAGACATCTCCGACCCTATAAAGTATATATATTCTTGATCAGGATCACCTCCTGAGTTGATATGAGCATGTCCGTCTGTCCGTCTGACCGTCTGTCTGTCCGTCTGTCTGTCCGTCTGTCTGTCCGTCTGTCTGTCCGTCTGTCTGTTTCTACGCGAACTAGTCTCTCAGTTTTAAAGCTATCGTCTTGAAACTTTGCACACACTCTTCTTTCCTTTGCACGCAGTATATAAGTCGGAACGGCCCGGATCGGCCGACTATATCCTATAGCTGCCATATAACTGATTGATCGGAAATGGTATAACTTTGATGTTTTTAGAGTTAGAGAGTTCAAATTTAATATGAGAGCTATTTTTGGCAAAACATTACGTCATGCCGAATTTCATAGGGATCGGCCGACTATATCCTATAGCTGCCATATAACTGAACGATCGGAAATGGTTCGGAGCGCGGGTGCGCTCTTTAGCGTGGGTGCGCTCTTTAGCGCGGGTGCGCTCTTCAGCGCGGATGCGCTCATCAGGTGAGTGGCCCCTTACCTAAACACAATCTTCTGTATTCGTTGCGGATAACGGCGCTAATGTTGTAGCTGCCTTTAAGCACTGTGAAAGGCTTTCTTGTGCATACCAAAACATAAACCTTTTAATGGATGATGTTTCAGAAAAAAATCCAATTTCATAAATCAGATCACTGATTGATTGTTCCAAACAGCTTGTTTAGTTCTTTAAACACTCTAACCTTAATAGTAAGTTGACGAAAACACTAAAGCAGCACGTTAAAAGAAGATGGAATTCAGTGTTTATAATGCTGAGTAGCATTAAACTACGCGCAGAGTGAAATTAAACTTATTTTATTACAACGCAATGTACTTTATAGAATTGCCAACCTAGACTTCTCACTGTTAGAGTACCTCTAAACATTTTTGAAGCTTTTTAAAGACTGCTCGAAAAAAATGAGTAGTGATAAAAAGCCAACAACACATATATACTTTGTGGTTTAAAAAATTAACTCAACTTTGCTCATGTGACAACATAGATTCTGCTATAATCAAAGAACTAAAAAAGCAAACCTTACTTAGATTAGAGGATCGCTTCTTACCCTCCACAGCACATTTCGTAGGACTCTTTTTAAATCCTCCATTTAAGGAGATGCTTTTCCTTTTAAAGGCAGAAAAAATATATTTTTATGACAGTTAAGTCAATGCTCTCTGAAATTTAAATGAAAAAATCTCCAGAAAAACCAAAAAGTCGCTCTCCAACTTTGCTAGGTATTGACGAATTTTTACAATTTCCAAAGAAAATTGGAAAAAAATTATGTAGAGAGCAAAATTGAGAAATATTTAAATTTAAAACCATCTGAAGCTTCTGTTATTTTATTTTGGAAAAAAAGTCAAAGATCTTCCACTTTTACAAGAATTGGCCAAAAACATGCTGTCGATTCCAGCAAGTTCTGCGACAAGCGAACGTCTTTTTTCCACATCTGGGAGTATTCTAAATGAAACAAGAACGCGGCTAACACTTGCAAACACTTGGACATTTTAATTTTTATACCCTTGCAGAGGGTATTATAATTTTGGTCAAAAGTGTGCAACGCAGTGAAGGAGACATCTCCGACCCTATAAAGTATATATATTCTTGATCAGGATCACCTCCTGAGTTGATATGAGCATGTCCGTCTGTCCGTCTGACCGTCTGTCCGTCTGTCTGTCCGTCTGTCTGTCCGTCTGTCTGTCCGTCTGTCTGTTTCTACGCGAACTAGTCTTTCAGTTTTAAAGCTATCGTCTTGAAACTTTGCCCACACTCTTCTTTCCTTTGCACGCAGTATATAAGTCGGAACGGCCCGGATCGGCCGACTATATCCTATAGCTGCCATATAACTGATTGATCGGAAATGGTATAACTTTGATGTTTTTAGAGTTAGAGAGTTCAAATTTAATATGAGAGCTATTTTTGGCAAAACATTACGTCATGCCGAATTTCATAGGGATCGGCCGACTATATCTTATAGCTGGCATAGAACTGAACGATCGGAAATGACCCAACTTTCGTGTTTTTGAAGATAGAAAGCTGGAATTTAATACAGATTCTATTTTTGGTCAGTTGATCCAACCTACCAAATTTCATTAGGATCGGCTGACTATATCCCATAGCTGCCATATACCTGAACGATCGGAAATGGTATTTGGTAGAAATATCAACTTTCGTATTTTTGAAGATAGAAGTTTGGGACTTTTTTTTAGATTTTGTATTGTAATAAATTGGGTTATATATTCCTATTCCCATAAGGATCGGCCAACTATATCCGATGTTTGCGATATATATCCGGTTTTAACTGCAAGGGTATTCAAACTTCGGTTCCGCCCGAAGTTAGCTTTCCTTTCTTGTTTAAATCAACATTTTTACGAATCCTTCGTTTACAGACTAGGAAATACAATATACTAAGAAAATTTTTTTGAATTTTTGATTTTGGATGAACCGTTCTCGGGATATGATGTCCACCGCAGGACACCATCGAAAAAAGACAATCTTGGAATTCGGCTATAAAATTTTTATTGTTTAATATTTTTTTATGAAAAAATTTAAATAAATACCCAGATACATGTACTAAACAAGAAAGGAAAGCTAACTTCGGGCGGAGCCGAAGTTTATATACCCTTGCAGTTAAAACCGGATATATATCGCAAACATCGGATATAGTTGGCCGATCCCTATGATTACATCATAATAAAACTAATTAACTAAAATAAAAAATCTAAAAAAAGTCCCAAACTTCTATCTTCAAAAATACGAAAGTTGGTATTTCTACCAAAAACCATTTCCGATCGTTCAGTTATATGGCAGCTATAAGATATAGTCAGCCGATCGTTGTAAAATTTGGGAGGTCGGATGATCTGACCAAAAATATAATCAGTACTAAGTTCCAGCTTTCTATCTTCAAAAACACGAAAGTTAGGTCATTTCCGATCGTTCAGTTATATGGCAGCTATAGGATATAGTCGACCGATCCTTATGAAATTTGGCATGTCGTAATGTTTCTCTGTTTAAAAAATAGCTCTTGTGTCAAATTTGAAATCTCTAACTCTAAAAACACCAAAGTTATACCATTTCCGATCAATCAGTTATATGGCAGCTATAGGATATAGTCGGCCGATCCGGGCCGTTCCGACTTATATACTGCGTGCAAAGGAAAGAAGGGTGTGTGCAAAGTTTCAAGACGATAGCTTTAAAACTGAGAGACTAGTTTGCGTAGAAACAGACAGACGGACAGACAGACGGACAGACAGACGGACAGACAGACGGACAGACAGACGGACAGACGGACAGACGGACATGCTCATATCAACTCAGGAAGTGATCCTGATCAAGAATATATATACTTTATAGGGTCGGAGATGTCTCCTTCACTGCGTTGCACACTTTTGACCAAAATTATAATACCCTCTGCAAGGGTATAAAAACGTCAGTAAAACATTTTTAATAAATATTTTCTATGGTGTCAAAAAAAATCTATAAAATTTTATTTTTTTCGCGGTACAACTGTATATATGTAACCCCTTAAAGCTATCGACTTGAAACTTTGCACACACCCTTCTTTCCTTTGCACGCAGTATATAAGTCGGAACGGCCCGGATCGGCCGACTATATCCTATTGCTGCCATATAACTGATTGATCGGAAATGGTATAACTTTGGTGTTTTTAGAGTTAGAGATTTCAAATTTGACACAAGAGCTATTTTTTAAACAGAGAAACATTACGACATGCCAAATTTCATAAGGATCGGTCGACTATATCCTATAGCTGCCCTATAACGATCGAAAATAGTATTTGGTAGAAATATCAACTTTCGTATTTTTGAAGATAGAAGCTTTGAACTTTTTTTTAGATTTTTTATACCCTTGCAGAGGGTATCTTTCGCCGAGAAGAGCACAATGTAAGTTTGGCATTTTTTTTAGTTATCGCAATTTACCCAAAGGCAAGCCGCAAAACACCTGCACTTTCCTAAACAGTTTCAGTTTGGTTCTACACTGAGAAAATTTTTCTAAGCTGAAACATTGAACGCAGAAATGTAAATAAACAAGAAAGGAAAGCTAACTTCGGGCGGAGCCGAAGTTGATATACCCTTGCAGTTAAAACCGGATATACATTGCAAACATCGGATATAGTTGGCCAATCCTTATGAGAATGTGATAATATAACCCAAATACAAAATTTAAAACAAGTCCCAAACTTCTATCTTTAACAATACCAATGTTGGTATTTCTACCAAAAACCATTTCCGATCGTTCAGTTATATGGCAGCTATAGGATATAGTCGGCCGATCCTAATGAAATTTGGTAGGTTGGATCAACTGATCAACAATAGAATCTGTACTAAGTTTCAGTTATATGGCAGCTATAGGATATAGTCGACCGATCCTTATAAAATTTGGCACATCTTAATATTTTGCCAAATTTTTGTGTAATATTTATATTTTATATAAAATAGCTCTTGTGTCAAATTTAAACTCTCTAACTCTAAAAAAACCAAAGTTATACCATTTCCGATCAATCAGTTATATGGCAGCTATAGGATATAGTCGGCCGATCCGGACCGTTCCGACTTATATGCTGCAAAGGAAAGAAGGGTGTGTGCAAAGTTTCAAGACGATAGCTTTAAAACCGAGAGACTAGTTCGCGTGGAGACAGACAGACAGACTGACGGACAGACGGACATGCTCAACTCAATATCAATATCAATTCAATATCAACGCAGGAGGTGATCCTGATCAAGAATATATATACTTTATAGGATCGGAGATGTCTCCTTCACTGCGTTGCACACTTTTGACCAAAATAATAATACCGTCTGCAAGGGTATAATGACAGTATGGCCAACTCTTGATGTAGGCGGCGGCCATAGGCGTGGTCAAATTTCCAAAACAATAAAATTCGAAAAAAATAGTTCAAGCATATATGCAAAATTTTAGCCCAGTATATCTTAAATTGGAGTTTATGCAAAAAAAAAACGGTGTTTCCGCCCGAAGTGGGCGTGGTCAAATTTAAAAAACAAAAAAATTCGAAATTTGACAAAAATAGTTTAACCGTATGTGCAAAATTTGAGGCCAGTATCTCTAAAACTAGAGTTTCTGCCAAAAAAACGGCGTATCGGCCCATAGTGCAATGTTTACTTTTATTAGAGAATACTGTATTATTTTGGGATGAAAATTTAATCAAAATTAATACTGAATACTTTTAAACTGAACCAGCTGATGTTTCTTCAATCCTAGGGTGTAAAAGGGATCATCAGAGTTGTGCTCTAGCGGAGCATAGGTAGGGTAGGTAGGTAGGTAGGGTAGGGCTTCTAGCAAACACAACAACACCAGTGTCTCGCAAACTTTAATTTTTCACTTCCTATTTCTTTCGACTTTTTCTGTCCGTCTGGAATTATGCCTTTTGTTCTTCCGGTTTTTTATAGCTTTTGAAAATGCAAACACATTTTCAAGATAACACTTTTGTTGTCGCAAGCACGCTCAATTCGATTCTTATTAATAATAATGTGTGGCTAGTTTTAGGTTCTACATATACGCAAGACCACCACCCCCATAACCGACAAGCTAGACCCGGATAAAAAAGCGTGCCCGCAAATGTAGAATCTAGATATACGTCCGACAACTGCTACCCGTTACAAGCTACAGATAATTAATAATTATTAATAAAAGAAAAGTGACGCCCAACGTGAGGGGCCTTGGTGAATAAATTTAAGTTCATTAAGACTATCGAAGGACACAATCTTAGATACATTTCCATTTCTTCTTCACGTTTTCAAAATTTGAATTCCTGGAGTTCATGCTGGATGAATATCCACGTTCGGGGCTGACCGGAACATAAAACATAACGCGAAAATTCCTTTCTATGTAGCAAAAGTGGCTGATATTAAGTCAGAGGAAAACAGATGATGACGTCAAAACTTCGGTTGAAATTCTTTCCTGTTTAAATATCAAATCACTAAGCTCATAAAATTCCATTTTAAAGGAAATAAGTATTGGACAACAAGGATCATACTGGCATTACTTGCGAGAGGAGCAGTATCCTAGCATCATAACTCTTAAATCCTTAAAATTCTTTCTGCTGGGAGAAAATTTTTTTTTCTTTTGCTGGAATACGTGTGTAAGATTACACCGGCCAAAAACTATTTAAAACGACAAACATTGTTTTTTGAATACGTTTCAAGCTAAATAGACAGATTTTCTTTCCACACCTCTATACTTTTTGAGAAATCTGAAATTAAAAAAGACATCCTGGGACAGGAGAACATCAAGCTAAGAGTTTAGTTATTATTGATTTATATAAATATTTTTTTTAATACTTCTTCTTACTTTAAAAAAAGAAAAAAGAAAAAAATTTTTTTGTTGCAAAACTTTTAAAACCTTTTGAGCATAATGGTTTTAGATCGAATCCTGTCTGTCCGGTATGTCAAATCGAAATAAATTTGTCATACTGTTTTGCAACAAAATTTCAGCACGAATTTCATACGAATTTTCCCGAAAGTACGGGATTTTCTCAAGAACAAGTCCTAAGAGGTTTTGGTAGAGGTGAGACTCCACATTCTCCCACTTCCCAAAGGACGGTTGTTTCAGAGTTGTTAACTCGACCATATAAATTTGTTTACATTATCAACGGATGGAAAATTAAATATTCTGACGAAGGTATGTCCGTCGACAATTTTATATATAGGGTCGAGGCCCTGACAAAGCAGACATTAGAAGGAAATTTTACCGTGAACGCTAGTGTTCTATTCAAAGGAAAGGCTAACGAGTTTTACTGGCGGTACCACAAGGCGTATGGCGAAACACTCTGGAAGGATTTTTGTGCAGCTTTACGACTCCAATTAAGACTGAGTAAAGACGATGGGGATATAGAGAAGATAATAAAAATGACTAAAAAGAAACCAAATGAGTCATTTGATAACTTCTGCGACACCATACTAATGGGGCTAATAGATAAATTAGACCAACCCTGGAATTCAGGTAAACTTGTCCGAGTTTTGAAAAGCAATCTCCATCCAAAAATACAGCACGAAATTCTTAATATAGACATAAAATTGGTGGCCGAATAAAGGAAAATTTGTAGGCACCGCGAAGCATTTCTCGCCGATGTTAAGCGTTGCAGTAGTCATACTAGAGCCTCTTTTTTTTTTAAGCGTGAAGTCGCTGAGCTTAAAGAGGAAATAGAAGATCCGCAAGAAACGGAACTTGGCGTGTATTTTGTTACGGTTGCGGTGCTGCTATTACGTACAAACCTAGTTGTAGCAAATGTACAAAAAACTCCAAGCCCAGCATATCGAAGTCGCAATTCGAACAGAAGACTTCATATGCCAGTCGAAATCACTCAACAATGACCGACCATTAGGGAACACCCATGAAAGTGTATCTCTCCCATCCCCAGACGAACAAAAATATCATAATGGTTCCCTACTTCACAGCAAAATTTTCAACAGCAGACGGAAATTTACAGAAGATAGTAGGACTTCTAAACAGCGACGTTAAGAATAGGGAGTAAATAGGCAATCGGCTGATTTCTTGCGTCATATCCGTGTATGCATGTATATGTTGGTGGGAACGTAAATCCACAAAATATATATTCATATATATTATATAATATTCATATATACATACATATATGTATATTTATTAAGAGGAGCTCTAAATAGGTCTTACTCCATTGAGTTACTTTTGGAAACTGAATAATTTTTTTTGAATAAATTTGATGTTACTTTCACATTTTCTTCGATTACAATTTTTTTTTAATATCTATTTTTGTTCTTGTATTTTGTTCATACATTTTTTTCTTTTAATATTATGTGAAAGAATAATTTATTTTGAATTTTAATATTTTAATTATTTTAAAATTATTTAAGTTTTTATTTTTTATGTTCAACCTAATGTTTGAACATCCTGCAAGGCCACAAAAGTGCCTTAGCATATATTTTTCTTTTTATTTTTGATGTACATAAAGTAAGATTGCTTTGAACCTAACGTATAGTTTTTAGTGCGTGTTAAAAAATCAAAAATTTCATCAAAAACAAAAAATTAAAAACCACGTTTATATATCTCGCGTTTATATATCTCGCGGCCAATCTCGCGGCCTATTGTGGACAAAATCAACACGATGGACTGGGAAGACGCCCCCCACTCCATCAAAATCATGCCGCCTTCTAAAAAGAAGCCCTATTCTAACTTTCAAGATGTCGACTCCAGCGACTCCGAGCTGGGAGAAATGAAACGGAAGTCGGCTAAAAAACCCGTCAGGGAAGACAAACCAACCACCAGAAAAGCAGCAAGAGCGGCATTGAAGGCTAATATTGAAAGTAATTATTATGTTTTCTATCTGATCTTGAAGATGAAGTTTCAGACAACGGCACGAAAGCGGTCGATGATGAAGAGGTACTTATGTCTTCTAAGTCTCCCAAGAAGAAGGAAATCAAGCCACCACCGATTTTTATCCCAGATGTCTCTAACATTGCTGCTCTCATTTCCTGCATCGAGGACATCGTTGGCAAAAAGAAGGACTTCTCTTCTTCTCTTCTTCTCTTCTCCCCATCCTGCCTCCTACAAAGGCTGCCCAGCATATAAAAAAGCCAAGGCCAGCATGGCCCCTAAAGATCCACGTCCAGCTCAACCACGTCATTTAGCTTTCCAACCCGTTCAACACTATCCAACAGTGGACACCTTATCAAGGAGCTATGCTGATATAGCTAGGGGAGGAGTCCATTCACAACAGCAACAAGCGGCAGCACCCGAGATGCCACAAGCCGACCAGTTGGCAGCCTTTACGTCGAGAGTGGAAAGCCTCCTGGAGAGAGTTTTGGATAAGATGTTAGAACGTATGACAACAATGATGAGCGTCATCCTTACTCAGATATGCAACAAGTAGGACTGCACGTAGCCTTCTGGAACGTTAACGGCCTAGTTAATAAAAGTCTAGAAGTGGAGCATTTCATACACACCCGCTGCATTGACATTTTGCTAATTTCAGAAACCCACTTTACACACAAATCATTCCTGACTTTACACGGCTACGATATCATTCATGCTAATCATCCCAGTGCCAGAGGACACGGTAGAGCGGCAATTACAATCAAATCTAGCATTGACTACAGCGAGATCGCAAGAATCAAAGAAGAATGTATTCAGTACGCCAAAATCAGTGTCTCCACCCATGGGGGGAAAATTATGATCGGTTCCGCTTACATTCCTCCTAGACAGAGAGTGTCCGATAACCAATTTGATTTACTGCTGAATGACATGGGCGACAAATTCATACTTGCAGGTGATCTCAATGCCAAGCTCCCATGGTGGGGCTCGAGGGTGACTAACCCTAAAGGATTTACGCTATTCAGGTGTATTCAGCGTAGAGCCTTTAACTGTCATTCAACCGGAGAGCCTACGTACTGGCCCACTGACCCCCAAAAACGGCCGGACCTACTGGACTTTGCTATATCCCACGGAATTCATCCGGACTTTATTGCCTGCTCGTCAAATGCAGATCTCCTTTCGGATCACAGCGCAGTGGAGCTCCACATTAATACCCCTGTTGAAAAGAAGGTCATCAGTTCCCGGATGATAAAATCACGTACCAACATCGAAACCTACACAGGGTGGCTAAATAACGCCCTAGGCAATACTCAGCCGGACCTCAACACAGGATTTGATATTGACAATGCCGTGGTCAACCCAACTCAGGAGATGCACAGTGCTGCCTTAGTCGCAACACCAAGGGCTCCATGCAATAACAAAATCCTTCAAAGGCACCTACAATTGTGGTCTCCAGAAGTAGCTCTACTGCTCAATGAAAAGCGACGGCTTAGAAGGATCTGTTTCCGAACAAGGTATCCCAGCGACAAAACAGCTCTCAATCGTGCGACCGAGCACAACTTGTGGCAACTGACAAGTCACATTAAGCGTCCAAAGAAAAGGGTGGCTCAGATTAGGAATACCGACGGTGAGTGGTGCCGCTCCGATCAGGAGAGGGCGGACGTATTTGCTGCTCATTTGGAAGACGTCTTCACTCCATTCAATAGATGCTCGGAGGTGGACCAAGCTGAGACTGAGAGGTTTCTGTCTCTACCCCGCACGGATTTCTGTCAATTGGAGCCAGTCTCGGAAGAGGAAGTTCAAGAGGAGGTCGCTGGTCTTAACACCAAAAAATCCCCGGCTGCGGATGGCCTTGAAGCACTTGCCATTAAACTTCTCTCCCCATTAGGTATCCAAAGGATTACAAGCATATTCAACGCGTGCTTGGAGATCGGCCACTTCCCCTCTGACTGGAAAAATGTGGAGGTAATCCTCATTCCGAAGCCAGGAAAGCCTGAAGCTGATCTTGCCTCATACAGGCCGATAAGCTTATTATCAGTACTGTCCAAGTTACTTGAGAGAGTATTTCTGCGCAGATTTCAGACCGTATTAGACGAGGCTGGCTTGATTCCAGACCATCAATTTGGTTTCAGGCGTTGTCACGCCAGCAATGGCACAGGATCAAGGCCACAGGGTCAAGGCCACCCCGGAGCAAGGCCACAGGGTCTGGCATTCAGGACTACTAATGAAAATAAAAAGGAGCGTACCCCATGAGCATTACGCCTTCCTCAAGTCATACCTGAATAACAGGTCATTTAGGGTTAGATGTGGAGACGCAAGGTCAGATTATAGGCCCATTAAGGCAGGTGTACCGCAGGGCAGTGTACTTGGCCCCATTCTGTATACCATATACACAGCCGACATGCCTGTCGCTGAAGAGGAGGGCCTTCTAGTGGCTACGTATCTAGTGGCCTCTGCGTCTCTCCAACGCCAGCTGGACATCCTTGATCCGTGGCTTCGAAGGTGGAACATTGCCGTCAACCACGAAGAATCAGGCCAAACGACTTTTACAATGAAGAGAGATGACTGTCCTGGAGTCAGTCTTGGAGGCACTCCAATTCCAGCAAGCCCTACACCCAAATATCTGGGTATGACCCTGGATTGAAGGCTCACCTGGAAAACCCACCTGCAGCGCAAACGGACGCAAATCGGGATCAAGCTGCGTCAGCTCAACTGGCTCATTGGAAGGAGGTCCAGGCTGAAGCTAAGAGTCAAGCTACTTATATATAAGGCCATTGTAAAGCCAGTCTGGACCTATGGTATCTAGCTATGGGGGACGGCGTGTCTAAGCAACCGAAGGATCATCCAGATCGCCCAAAACAAGGTTCTAAGAACTTTAACTGGAGCTCATCCGTTCCACGACAATGCGAAAATCCACGCCCAACTGAGAGTCCCATATGTGAGCGAAGAAGTTCAGCGATTCGCCAATAGGTACGTGGAAAGGCTGGACCGACATCCTAACCCTGAGGCCATCAATCTTCTGGACAACAGCTACACCACAAGGAGGCTGAAACGGACCCACCCACTGGACCTCTGCCACTCATGCGAACGGGACTGAGCTGCAGTTGAAACAACAGAGGACTACGATTTTAAACTGAGCTCTTTTATGACCAGTTCGCAGCCATCTTAGCTACCTTGGCCCACTAAAGGGCCCGACAATAAATAACTTGAATTCTATCGTTAAGGTTTACTGTTAAAATTAGTTTCCTAGGATAAGCAAACATTGTACTACTCAATATTTCATTAAGTTAAGGTCCCATTATAAAATTTAATTATTGTCCATAACTCCGGACAGATTTTATATAACTATTAATTGATTGATAATAAAAAAAAACAAGAAAGGAAAGCTAACTTCGGGCGGAGCCGAAGTTTATATACCCTTGCAGTTAAAACCGGATATATATCGCAAACATCGGATATAGTTGGCCGATCCTTATGGGAATAGGAATATATAATCCAATTTATTACAATACAAAATCTAAAAAAAGTCCCAAACTTCTATCTTCAAAAATACGAAAGTTGATATTTCTACCAAATACCATTTCCGATCGTTCAGTTATATGGCAGCTATGGGATATAGTCGGCCGATCCTAATGAAATTTGGTAGGTTGGATGAACTGACCAAGAATTAAATCTGTACTAAGTTCCAGCTTTCTATCTTCAAAAACACGAAAGTTGGGTCATTTCCGATCGTTCAGTTATATGGCAGCTATAGGATATAGTCGGCCGATCCTTATGAAATTTGGCATGACGTCATATTTTGCCAAAAATAGCTCACATGTCAAATTTGAACTCTCTAACTCTAAAAACACCAAAGTTATACCATTTCCGATCAATCAGTTATATGGCAGCTATAGGATATAGTCGGCCGATCCGGGCCGTTCCGACTTATATACTGCGTGCAAAGGAAAGAAGGGTGTGTGCAAAGTTTCAAGACGATAGCTTTAAAACTGAGAGACTAGTTCGCGTAGAAACAGACAGACGGACAGACAGACGGACAGACGGACATGCTCATATCAACTCAGGAGGTGATCCTGATCAAGAATATATATACTTTATAGGGTCGGAGATGTCTCCTTCACTGCGTTGCACACTTTTGACCAAAATTATAATACCCTCTGCAAGGGTATAAAAACAAAAACAAAATTTTTGATGTTGTTTGACAAATTAATTTTTTCTTTAATTTTTTACTGTAGACTGTAAAATTACTGTGGACTGTAATTTTAAAATTTTTGTTTTACTGGGGGCTATTTTTATACCCTTGCAGAGGGTATTATAATTTTGGTCAA
The DNA here is from genome assembly GCF_030179905.1 of Drosophila bipectinata. Lineage (NCBI taxonomy): Eukaryota > Metazoa > Arthropoda > Insecta > Diptera > Drosophilidae > Drosophila > Drosophila bipectinata. The sequence goes on along the minus strand of NC_091734.1, from coordinate 23,969,220 downwards.
AAGTGTGCAACGCAGTGAAGGAGAAATCTCCGACCCTATAAAGTATATATATTCTTGATCAGGATCACCTCCTGAGTTGATATGAGCATGTCCGTCTGTCCGTCTGTCCGTCTGTCCGTCTGTCCGTCTGTCTGTCCGTCTGTCTGTTTCTACGCGAACTAGTCTCTCAGTTTTAAAGCTATCGTCTTGAAACTTTGCACACACCCTTCTTTCCTTTGCACGCAGTATATAAGTCGGAACGGCCCGGATCGGCCGACTATATCCTATAGCTGCCATATAACTGATTGATCGGAAATGGTATAACTTTGGTGTTTTTAGAGTTAGAGAGTTCAAATTTGACATGTGAGCTATTTTTGGCAAAACATTACGTCATGCCAAATTTCATAAGGATCGGCCGACTATATCCTATAGCTGCCATATAACTGAACGATCGGAAATGACCCAACTTTCGTGTTTTTGAAGATAGAAAGCTGGAACTTAGTACAGATTTAATTCTTGGTCAGTTGATCCAACCTACCAAATTTCATTAGGATCGGCCGACTATATCCCATAGCTGCCCATAGCTGAACGATCGGAAATGGTATTTGGTAGAAATATCAACTTTCGTATTTTTGAAGATAGAAGTTTGGGACTTTTTTTAGATTTTGTATTGTAATAAATTGGATTATATATTCCTATTCCCATAAGGATCGGCCAACTATATCCGATGTTTGCGATATATATCCGGTTTTAACTGCAAGGGTATATAAACTTCGGCTCCGCCCGAAGTTAGCTTTCCTTTCTTGTTTTTTTTAATTTTATAATTTAATTGATAATTACTATCTTTTTTTTTAGATTTTTTTAAATTTATTATTTTTTAAATTGTAAATATTTTTTTTTTTTTAATTTTTTCCATACCATACAGTTTTTTAAATTTTCTTTATTGATGCGTGTTCTTCCTGAAAATGATGTAAAAGGATCTGCCTTGGATGCTTCTGGTTGTTTTTTCTGCCGCTGATGTTCTTTTACTCGTCGGTGGTACTGCCCCAGACGTTGATCCCGCCGTATAAAATGCCAAAGAATTTGGCTGTCGTTGTTCCCAGGAACCCGAATTTTTGTTTTTGCTCGATATTTGGCCTCGAACACGCCGTATATTATTTTCAATATTTATGAATTTCCGGTGTTGTTCCGGAAAAACTTATTTTTATACCCTTGCAGAGGGTATTATAATTTTGGTCAAAAGTGTGCAACGCAGTGAAGGAAACATCTCAGACCCTATAAAGTATATATACTCTTGATCAGGATCACCTCCTGAGTTGATATGAGCATGTCCGTCTGTCCGTCTGTCTGTCTGTCCGTCTGTCTGTTTCTACGCAAACTAGTCTCTCAGTTTTGAAGCTATCGTCTTGAAACTTTGCACACACCCTTCTTTCCTTTGCACGCAGTATATAAGTCGGAACGGCCCGGATCGGCCGACTATATCCTATAGCTGCCATATAACTGATTGATCGGAAATGGTATAACTTTGGTGTTTTTAGAGTTAGAGAGTTCAAATTTGACATGTGAGCTATTTTTGGCAAAACATTACGACATGCCAGATTTCATAAGGATCGGCCGACTATATCCTATAGCTGCCATATAACTGAACGATCGGAAATGACCCAACTTCCGTGTTTTCCGTGATTCTATTTGTGGTCAGTTGATCCGACCTACCAAATTTCATTAGGATCGGCCGACTATATCCTGTAGCTGTCATATAACTGAACGATCGGAAATGGTTTTTGGAAGATATACCAACTTTGGTATTGTTAAAGATAGAAGTTTGGGACTTGTTTTAAATTTTGTATTATAATAAATTGGGTTATATTATCATATTCTCATAAGGATCGGACAACTATATCCGATGTTTGCGATAAATATCCGGTTTTAACTGCAAGGGTATATCAACTTCGGCTCCGCCCGAAGTTAGCTTTGCTTTCTTGTTTTTTAATTGAAATCTTTTTGATTCCCCAAAACTGTGATCAGTATCTTTCCCTACACAAGTTGTGTTTTTAACTCCTTGCGTCGTATCGCTTTAGAGATCCGATGGCTGAATTCCAAGATTTTTTATAAATATTCCGATGTAAGGTCTCGGACAGTCCTGCGCTAAACAATAATCGCATTTATTGCTCTATGACAATTCTCAATCTCTGTGTCCCTTACCACTTGGGGGGAAACAACAGAGGACTACGATTTTAAACTGAGCTCTTTTATGACCAGTTCGCAGCCATCTTAGCTACCTTGGACTGAGTGTATCAATGCACATCTAGCCACTATTCAGGTGCCAATTTTAATAGGAGCCTCAAAAAAATACGGTTGAGAATACTCCATGAGCCTTCTTTTTGACTAATTTTTAGTATTGCTTTTATTTTATTATTTTTTATGTTTGAATGCTCATTGGCATTTTTATAATTTCGTTGTGTCTCTTACCTCTTGGGGGGAAAAAACAGAGATTTTTAAAATGGGCTCTTTTTTACCCAGATCGCAGCCTTATTTTTTTTAGTTACCCTGGGCTGAGAATATTTTTCTTTTTCTACAGCCACTTATAGGTGCCAGTTTTTTCAGGGTGAAATTTCACTTTTATACGAAAAAGTTTTTTTGTGATATACTTACTCCTTGAAAAATTCTATATAATATTTTATATTATAAAATTAAATTTCTTTATATAAGTCAGAGGTGATTTTAAATTAATTACAAAAGAATTGGAGTAAAAAATCCTAAAAAATGATTTGCAACACCATAATATAATTTTGGATATTTTTTTTTAAATAATTATTATTGTTCAGTAATTCAGAAATAGTAATTATTAAATAATAATTATTTGTTCTCCATCATTCATTTTCGCATCATAATTAATTAAAAAAAATTGTAGTAAAAAATACGTTTAAAAGAATGGCAGCAACATGAATATTATTTTTATAAATAAGCATTTTTCTGTTCATAAATTCTATTTATTTTTTCACGATCCTGAATCTTAGACAGCTAGGATCCTGAATTTTCTACAGGTGGCTCAAGTGGTGAATTTTCCACAGGTGTCGAATGTGGTGAGTTGAATTTGTAGGGAATTAGGCAAATGGCGTATAAGCGGCAGAAAAATTTTAGTAGTATGTATTTAGGCAAACGGCGTAAGAGGGAAATTTAATTCATTTAAAATTATTTCGGACTTATATTAAGAAATTTAATTTTATAATATAAAGAATATAATATATAAAATTTTACAAGGAGTAAGTATAGCACAAAAAAACCTTTTCGTAGAAAAGGGAAATTCCACCCTGAAGGGTCAAGAAAAAGAGGAACTAATTGACCTGCTGCGATCCCTTTTTATTACTTTCTTGCAGGAGACATATTTATGTGAGGGTCGGATAAAAAGTATGTATGTATTTTTTATTTAGGAATATAAATATGTGAATGTATATTTTATTGTGGATTTACGTTCATACCAACATATACATGCATACACGGATATGACGCAAGAAATCAGTCGACTGCCTATTTACTCCCTACTGTAGGTTCTAGGCTATATGGTAAGCTCTATCTTTTCTTGCGAGTTTTTGATTGGTTTTCCCGATGCATTAAACGGAAAAATGTGTGAAAAATTAGGGTGGTTTTCGTTAACGCATGAACATGTAATGTACAAAATAATATAAAATGGGTTTGTGTAATTATGTTGTTGTTAGTTATCCCTCGCTGCAGTCGGTGATGCCGCAGGCGCCGGAGATATGTTGTAAGATAATTACCCCTGGCAGTTGCCGGGGGGTGTTGCTACTCCTTGTAGGTAGTGGTTAAGATCCCTGGCGGTTGCCGAGGGAAGATCCGCTCTGTGACGGGAGCTATAATGGGAGCACTTGCCCCGTTGTCACGGCCCTTGAGGCGCGGTGACCAATTCAACAAATGAATTTACAAGTTAACGGCAGTGCCGGAGATTGGTTTTAAGGTGCTCTTTATTGTATGAGACTCTGACACAACCTGAAACTTAAAGCTAACAAAAAGTATTTCATAGCGGCCACGCAAATGTGCAGTGCTTGCCGCTATGCATGGGCTTCCGGCCAGACGCTATGTCAGCAGTTTGGCCAGAGCGAGCTCTTAAATAATCGGACATTGCCGCTGCTTGGTTAACTTCAGTTAACTACTCCCCCCTCAAGAATGAGGCCGCCCTCGGCCGACCCTATTTGGGCAATCGTCTCCTTTAGCTGGGCCGCGGTTTTTCGGGCCTGAGTGACTCGCCGATAGGTCAAGCCGATCCAAATTAAAGCGCAGCATATTGCTCCCGCTATGAACACCAACTGATGTAGTCGCTGGTGGTTAATCTCCTTCCCGGACTCTTTGTTGTGCTCCAGATTACGTTCACTCAGTCGGTGAAGGTATGGGAGGCTAAGAACGTCACGTTCCATGGTGATGTTCAGGGAAGGTGAGCTGGCCACTCCTGGAGCACTCTTCTGGGCTGTGTCATGATTGACCAATCGGGTTTCGTTGACCATGGCACTCTTTTCAATCATTCACAATTACTATTCCTTCATCAACATAAGTGATGGGGTGTAAATCGCTTTGCTGGATCTCGCAATGCGCCGAGCCTCCAGCGTGAAGCTCTTGGGCGCATGATCTTCTGCGAGCCAATCGGCAAAATGTAGCTCCTGATGTCGGGGAGCACTTTTTCACGGTGTGGATCTCACTGTTGCATTCGACGTTATCTTCCAGCCTGAGCATGGTGTCGTGATGTGACACTGGGAAAACGGTAATCTTGCTGCAGGCCGACTTTATCCTTGGAAACTTAATAATAGACTGTAAGATCTTAACGGACGATACGGACAAAACATCCCTAATCGCGGTCTCGGTGGGCTCTTCCATCCACACACCTTCCAGGTCTGCATGATCTAGGATGCTGGGGCTAACAATATTAACTTTGGCAATTGCCACTGCTAGCATCAAACCCTGTAGCTCCATTGCTATCATCCTATTTCGAGTTAAAAGCATCTCGAATAGGTGCCCAGTATCAATTTGGGACTTTTTTGCTGACCTCAGAAGTTGGTTGACGGTAGCGGAAATTTTATTGATTTGAATTTGTACTTTGTTGTTAATATTAATCTGCCTATTGTTTGCATTTGCTAATTGGAATTCATTAAATTTAATTTTTTTCAAAATCTTCTGCGTCCGGCGTTCCTGCCACCACCTTTAGCGCAGTCCCTAAGAAGTCTAAACTTCTTGCTACCCTATGATGGACGCTCAAAGAGTCGAGCATGTCGCGTAGGTGGGCGACGTCAACAACCAGGAGTTTCTGCATGTGGGATTGCGGGAACATGACGGTCATCCCATTAGTTTCTTCGATGACGCGCCTATATTCCGAGAGATTTGCTGAGTGCTTTACAAAGGCAAATTCCTCCCATATCAGGATTCGCCCATCAACGATGGGAATGTATTTGGCTTTGGAATAGTCCGTGACGCGTGCCGTAGTTGTGGCCAAAAGGAGAATCAGGGATATGGTTGAAAACCTGTAATTTTAATGTGTTATGAATTTTGTTGAAGTTGGGTAGCCCACCACCAAAGCATGATTAAAATAATAAAGGGCGCAAAACTTATGCCTAGTGGCTAAAAAAAAGATAATGAAAAGTGAGATTATCAGGCGAGCGAACCACCCTCCCCTTAATGAGGACTGTGGTCCCCATGTCCGCTTCAACGGTTTTCTCTTCACATAATGGTGAGAGTTTGTTGCCTAGGCGTCTGTAGGACTTCACTAGGACTTTCTCGCCAACCTCGAATACTCTATTTTGGCGGGAAGCGTTTTCTCTGTCCCGGGCCTGTCTTGGGCGAGTTTAATTTTATCTTGAATTTCATATTGTGGCTCACCTGATTGTGCCTGAACCACGTCAGCCGGTCTCTTGTCGATGACCGAGTGGATGGACTTGTTATATCTGGCAGTGGCCAGAAGTATTAGCTCTACGGTATCGCTGATGCCTTTATCGATTTTAAGACATCTAGCAAGCTCTACCAAAGTGCGTGGAAACGCTCCACTTGTCCATTGGAGACACTGTGTAGGGGCGGAGCATTTGAGAAGCTAACGCCGAAATGGTTTTCCAGCATGGTCACGATGGTGTGCGAGTTCAACGATAGTTCGTTGTCGCAATATACGACCTTGGAAAATATTCATCAGCTGTAGTAGTGCTGGTTTGAGATCCTCTATGGTTCTAGAGGGAACTGGTTGGACTACGGCAAATTTCGAGAATTTGTCGATGCACGTAAGGAAATACTTTTTATCCGTGGAGAAGATGTCTATGTGCAGCATTTCTCCTACTTAAGATGGGATTGGGGTTTCGCCAAGCTCTTGTTTCTTCGGATGCCTGTCGTATTTTGCCTTGGCGCAAGTCTTGCACGAAATGACTATTTCGTTCGCTAGCTTGGCCATTTTCGGGAAGTAGTACTCGGAGAGTACCTGCTTCACGTTTTCTTGGGCAGATCTGTAAGCTCTGTTGTGCTCGACAGTAAGAATTTCCCGCCTTTCATCAACTGCAAAAATGTCCGTTACTCGGTTTTTGCAGTGCCAGAATCTGGTGGCGTATGCAGATCGCAATGAATGGCGTTTACGCCTTGAGGAACTATTATGGTTGCGAGCTCCTCCAGCAATGACTCCTCGTGAGTGAAGTCAATAATATGCCGTCTCTTGTTTCCAAAGAGAACGAAGTTCCGCTTTGACGGAGAGCGTGCTTCCTCCAGAATTATCTGGTTTTGAAAGCAATTGAGGGGCTTGTCCGTGGATTGGATTGTGTGGGTAAGCGACAGCTCACTGTGAATTGTGGCCGCGCTTGAGAATGCCTCTTCTTCTTCTACAACGTTGAGTTGTTGCCTCGAGAGGGCATCCGCAACTAGGTTGGCCTTGCCAGGCATGTAATGGACTTTGGCACCACACTCATCGATGCGTTCTTTCCATCTTTTAATTTTTGTATTCGGATTGGAATCCGATACCGCGTAGGTCAGCGGTTGGTGGTCAGTGTAGATGTTTAAATCTTTGACCCCATAAAGGTAGTGGCGCAGGTTCTCAAACCTAGTGCCCAAACTATAGCTAACAGCTCCCTTTCGTTGGTAGCGTAGTTAACTTCTCTGTCCTTTAAGGTCCTAGAGATCATAGTGATGGGACGCTCTTGTGAAAGCACCGCGCCAATGCCATATGCTGAGGCATCTGTCGTTAGATTAAACGCCTTTTTATAGTCGGGGTATTTGAGGATGACATCCTCAGAGGCCAGGATGCTACGTAGCTTTTCAAAAGCTTGCCGTTGCGGCTCGGTAAACTGTACCTGGATGCTTCTGGATCTGTGTCTGCTGACATTTCCGAGCTCCCCTTTTATAATGCTCGAAATGGGCTTAGCTATTGATGCAAAATCTTTAATAAAGCATCTATAATAGCCAGCCAAGCCCATGAATGATCTTACTTCGAAAACGTTTTTGGGCTCAGGGAATAATTTAATGGCCCTGACCTTTTCCGGGTCTGTCGTGGTCCCCTCCTTGGTGACTACAAACCCCAAAAATTTTACGCTTTTTTTGAAGAAGACCGATTTCTGCGCTGACACTCTCATGTTAGCGTCGTGTAGGCTCTTTAGAACCCAGCCCACGTGTCGTATGTGGGCGTTTTCGTTCTCTGAGAAGACGATAACATCATCGACGTTTTCTCACGGTCACGTTCTGCCAGAATAATTTGGTGGTAGCCGGACTTTAAGTCGAGCGTTGTAAAGTATTTGGCTTTGCCTAAATTCCCTAGTATCATAGAGATAATTGGCATAGGGTAACGATCCGGTATTGTCCTCTCGTTCAATTTTCGAAAGTCTAATACTAACCGCATTTTACGGTTTCCAGCTTCGTCGGTGCCCTTTTTGTCTACTACCCATATTGGGTTATTGTAGGGGGATCTCGACTTCTGGATTATGCCGTTTTTTGCCGGTTTTGGATTTCGTCATTGACGAAATCTGCCGCTCCCATCGGATACGGATAGGGTCTGGCATAAATTGGCTCCTCATCAACTGTCCTGATGGTTACAACACAGACGTGTTGTAAGGTAACGCCTCATTTGGGCTTGCGAAGGCGTTTTTTCTGTCGCTTAGCATTTTTGAGAATGCTCTTCTGACCAAAGGTGGTGCGCTAGAGCAGTCCACCTCAGTGAAATTTACATTGGGACATTTCCAATCATGTTTCTAGCTTTTCCGTCTCGGTGCCCCATCTGAGGTGCCCGGAAGCTAGGTTAAGAGATGCCCCTGCTTGTTTTAGCAGGTCAAGTCCGATGATGGCATCAAAGGAGGACAAATCTGGTAGGAAGAAGAGCGTACCCTTCAAGTTAAACATGGAAACAAAGCATTTTTTTGTTATTGTGGTAACGGCATGGATGGAAGGTACCAAGAATGGTGAATCTACTGGGCGGACGCCTTTTAACCCTTCGTATGGACGGATGAAATTTTTTGACGCGCCTATTAAAAGCTTAATTTCTACACCTGCTACTCTTCGTCTGATGGCGGGTAGCAGGGACTTTTCCCTACAAAATTTATGACGTCCGAATCGTAATCATTAATAGCGTCGTCGTCAATTTCCTGGGCCGCGCTTGAAGCTGCGGCGGCATATTTGTTCCCAGTTTCGCTCACGCCCTGCGCGACGTGATTACCCCTCTGCCTTTTGTGTGGGGCAGATCGATCGGACTCAGCCGGCTTCCTGTTTTGGTACGCCGGGGCCTGGGATGGCCTTAGCATTTTGGACAGCGATGGGTCGATGTCCATGGGTTCAGGGGCGCCTTCACTGTGTGGGGCGGAGTGTACTTGCGCCTTGTGTTGTTTGACGTAGTACGGATTTTTTCCAGCATTTGTTTGTGTATTTGCCTGCGCAGAGGCCTGTCGGTATTCTTGCGCTTTTGGGTGCTGTTTCCTATCTTTATCCTCTTGGCTTTTGGCAAATGAAGCCGCGAAGGAGCATCTTTCGTGGTTGGATTCTACTTCTTGTACCAAAGCGAGAGCTGAAGGAATATCTTTCGGTTTTGCCGAGAAAAGGACATCCGTGAGGCTGCGCTTAAGCCCCGAGATAAATACTCGGAGTGCGTCATCCCGGAATTCGTCACACAAAACTTTTGCCGCCGAGGCTTCGTACGACATGGTAGCTTTGTTGGTGAGCAAGGTGAGTTTTTTCTCGACCTCGTCATAGTATTGCAGAAGGGTCATATTTCCCTGCCTAAGAGTACCCATTTCCTGCTCGATAACGTGCATCTGCCGCTTATCATTGTACGTAAAATCGAGTCGATTTATAATCGCGTCGAAATTTAGTACAGTGCTAAACGAAGACAGTACGGCATCGGCAGGGCCCCTTATTTTATTCCTAATAATAATAACCGCCTGATAATGGCGCGAGAAAATATAATATGCGGCTACTGCCGCTTGTCTCCAGGAGACGTATGCGTCCTGTGCTCCCGAAAATTCGGGGAGGGACTTGACGGCGTCTAGGGGCTCGTCACACTTGACGTCGTTCCTAATTTCTATAGGCTCATATTTTTTTATTTGGGGAGCCTCTGCTTGGGCGGGAGTGGTTTTTCTTTCGTTGACCAGTTCGGTCAGATGGTGTATAGTCAGGCGCATTTCGTTTGCTTTGCGCTGGTGTTCGATATTGGCTTCTTGAACAGCATGTTGAACGGCCGCCTGTATGGTGGCTGTCAACTGTTCCATGCTGAAAGCCATGTTCGCGAGTATGGGAGTGCTAGCGTTAACGCTTTTAGGGGTGGAAGATCTGGCCGGCCCTTCGGTCTCCGACTCAGAATCGCTAGAGAGTTGTCTTATGTTTCTATATTGTTGAAACGGATTGCTCATGTGGAGCTGCGGCTATAAAGTCGCCCGAAAGAAAAAATATTTATGTATGAATTTTGTGCCGATGGAGGCGATTGGACTGGTAAAGGGGTCGCGGGGGCTGAGCTGCCGATTTAGTTGTGTGCGGGCTCGTCAAGTTGCGCTACTGCTGTGTCAAGTAGCGGTAAGGTAAGGGGTGCGCGGGGACTGAGCCTTCGCTTATGCAAACAGAGAAAAAAACAATAACAACAACAAAGTGCCACACTGCATACGCGGCCGTATGGAGTGGGGAAACAAAACGGAAAAGAAAAATAAGTAACCAAAACTGCGCGGCTAATACCAAGAATTCTTGTGTAACAAAAAAGACATATAAAAGGTGAATTAAATACAGGCGATTATATAAATTATTTCCGATCGAAATTTAAAATTTTCTGCCAGCGATTTTTTGGTTTTGGTTAGGAATTTTTATTCCGCACTTTTTGTGTTATATAGAAATATTCATTTTTTTATTTACAAAAACAGAAATGCAAACCATATTGGGACAATAATTGGTTCACAAAATGAAATGGTTTAAACATTTTATAATAGATAAAAAATGTTAATGCTAAACCGTCAGCCAACTAATAAAGATTATTTAAATTTTAAAAATTTTATGGGGCTGCAGTTTTTTATTAGCGTAAGGCACAATATTTTACTATTCTTGTCTTTCTTTCTTTTTTTTTTTATTTTTTAATACACAAAGAAAAATTCATGCAGACTTAGAAAAACTGTGTAAATAAAAGTGCTCACTTACATGGTTTTTTACGATGGGCGCCAAATAATATAAATTGGGTTTGTGTAATTATGTTGTTGTTGGTTATCCCTCGCTGCAGTCGGTGATGCCGCAGGCGCCGGAGATATGTTGTAAGATAATTACCCCTGGCGGTTGCCGGGGGGTGTTGCTACTCCTGGTAGGTATCGGTTGAGATCCCTGGCGGTTGCCGAGGGAAGATCCGCTCTGTGACAGAAGTTATGATGGGAGCACTTGCCCCGTTGTCACGGCCCTTGAGGCGCGGTGACCAATTCAACAAATGAATTTAAAAGTTAACGACAGTGCCGGAGATTGGTTTTATGGTGCTCTTTATAGTATGAGACTCTGACACAACCTGAAACTTAAAGCTAACAAAAAGTATTTCATAGCGGCCACGCAAATGTGCAGTGCTTGTCAGCAGTTTGGCCAGAGCGAGCTCTTAAATAATCGGACATTGCCGCTGCTTGGTTAACTTCAGTTAACATACATGTATTGATGATACAAATACATTCAAACACAAGTACCTGTTTTCCGTTTTCGAGGATCAATAGGTTTTAGGGTTTATGCTAAGAATCAAATTTTTTGTGTATATCCAAAACCTAAAGAAAGAGTTTGAAGTTGAAATAAAAAGATAAAAAAATATGAGCGAGCTAGAAATTATACTTGAGGATTCCCAACCAGCTCTTAGTAATATTTGTGTATCGAACGCTTCACTTTTATTATTAATTTGTATTGGGAAGAATACCCAAGAAGAACTTTTTAATAATCTAAAGGATGATACTCTGTCATCAATATACGATTTACTTACACCAACATGGGGTTATGAATTAACTACCATCGAGGATAATATTTATGTCTCGGACACTCAAGAAAATATATTCGAGGAATTCGACGACGACATACCTGTTTCTCCGTGCTTCATTCCGGAGACTCCAGAGGAAGTGGAAAAAAACAGAAATTTCTTTCCTAGATTATGACCACATATTTTTTGAAATAAATGACGGAAATGATAATTATAAAAGATTAATGGATGAGGAATTCGATAACATTTTAATTGATTGGCTTGGAAATGTTACTATGTTACTGTTTAGGTGAGGGGCCGTTGTGCCGCTCAGCTGAGCTTAAGAGCGCATCCGCGCTCGCTCCTCTATGCACTCTCGCTCTCTCGTCGGCCGTCATCGATCGTCCGTTTATTCTTCTAAGTTAAGTTGAGGCGCTGAGAAAGCGCCGACACTTCCTCAGCGGATGGATCTCACTGCAGACTCAGCATCGGTAGGACTGTGTACCTCGGGTACATCTGCTCTCCAATGACTGGGCGCTGCGTGGACGTGGTGACATCGTGCTGAATATGAATATTTGGCCCTGATGAGACGGATCATCAGCTGATTGCCCCCGTGTATCGTGATGCGATGCGTAAATTGCACAAGGAGTCGAGACAGAATTTTGCTTGCAACCTGAATCCGATTCCGAACTGATGTGTGGGCACATCTCCCTGATCCTTGTAATTTTCCTTGTAAATATGTCTAATGTCCGTTGCTGTAACTGGTGTTTTGTGGTCATCTGTAAATATCTCCGTCATTGCCTCTGTCTGGTCTGCGTTCGCGTAATCGTTAAGTCTTAATGTCGCGTCCGTCCTAACAGCCGTTAGTATGAAAATCAAAAAAAATAATTTTGTAACTAAGAAAGAATAAAGAAAGGAACAAAGGGGAAGGTCAAAATTTTGTGAGGATGATTAACGTAGATTGTCCTTGTGGACCACCCTCCCTTTAATAAGAACCGTGGTCCCCAGGTCTTCATCAATAACCTCTTCCGAGCACAGTGGTGTACGTTTACTTCCCAGCCGTTTGTTTATTTTCAGGAACATCTTATCGTTGAAGTACCTGTTGAATTTTTTTGCTAATTGATGCCTCGAATTCCGCGGATTTTGAGTGTAAAATGTAATCTGTAATCTGTAATGAAATCTCTCCACTTGGCCGTTTGATGTGCTGTGGTGCGTTAGAAACGGTAATGTTATAGTTGTTCAGGAGAATGGATTTTATGGTCTCGGAATTTAAGGTTTTCTCGTTATTGCAGTAGACCGTTTCCGCTTTTGAAAAAAAATTCGCTATTTGCATTGTTGGAGTTTTTACGTCCACAATAGCCCTTGACGCGATCACCTGTACTGTGGCGAATTTCTAGAATTTTTCCACACACGTAAGGAAAAGAGTTAGGTCTGTGGAAAAAATGTCAATGTGGAGGATTTCCCCACCAGAAGTAGTTATAGGTGTTTGTGCTACTGCTTGTTTGGATGGGTGGCGTTTGTACTTTGCCATGGCACAGATTTTGTTTGATGCTACACTTGTTGCTAGTCGGAACATTTTTGGAAAAAAATAGTCCTTTAGGACTTGCTTCACATTTTCCTGGACTTCTCGATGCGCTCTATTGTGATCGGTTACCATGATCTCTTTCTGTTCGGTTCCATCCGTTATGTCCTGTAAAAAGTTTTTTGAATGTCTGAAAGGCTTTGTAATTTTCCCCTATAATTTTGACAAAGGCACATTTTACTGCGGGGGGAACGTCCTCGGAATCTGTTTTGATAAAGTTGACATTTTCTGCCATAGCGAACTGGATCTTCTCGGATCAATTATTAGTGTGGAAAATATTTGCAGTAAAATCGAGTTTCGAATTCACTTGTTTAAGCAAGTCAAGACCGATAATTCCGTCAAAATCTTTCAGAACTTTGAAAATGAAAAATGGTGATTTAACTTTAAATATGGAAGCAAAACATTTCTTCTCGATTTTTGTAAAGCCGTGGATTGACTTTACGTTAAATGGGGTGTCCATCGCCACGACTGTAATGTCCTTATCATATTACTATGTACTTACTCTATTTTTCGTAATATTTTGCTTGTTTTAATTAAAAAAAAAATTCTCAGTGTACTTTTTTATGAATAGTAAAAATGAGTTGGCTGCACAAATGCTTTCGTTCGTACTCAAATTTCAGAGAAAAATTTAAATCCCACGGAGAGGGGGCGAGGGGTATCTTTACAGCTCCCTTTATTTTTTATTTTTTTTTTTTCAGTATTCTTTCAGTATTTGGAAATGGCTTGTGCATCAATAAGAGCATCAGCTAGCATTCCTGTATTTATCATAAAGCTTAGAGGCCCAGACGACCGAGGGGCGCTCGAGAAACGATTTGTTAGTACATATTAAGCTATTTGAAATTTGTTAAGCTAAGAGGAGTTAGTAAGTAAATTTAAAATTCTATATTTTAAATTAGAGGGACAGGAAAGAGATGTAATAGAGTAGAGACCATTGTAGTTCGAACATAATACCCTAAAAGGGTCATGCATATGTCGAACTAAAACGGCTAAGGAACAGAGGACTAAAGTTTCGAGTCCTTCTATTAGGAATGTTGAAATTTAAGCGTGTTAGTAAATGCTGCTATCTACATCCCCGTTAATAAGGTTATGCAGAAAAACTACACCGAGCATTGTCCATCGATTTGTTAAGCTAGGTAAGTTTATAAGTAAAAGTCTGCTACTGTGGGATGGAAGCTGAAGATTTGTATCCCAGTATAGACCTCTTAGTGCAAATATTAAAAAGTTCTTTTGTACAGATTCTATGCGGTCCTTATGCACTCCATATTGGGGACTCCAGACACATGAACCGTACTCTAGTATAGGACGGACCAAGGAAATAAATAATGTTTTGGTTATATAGGGGTCATAAAATTCTTTTGACCACCTTTTGATAAAACCAAGGACTCTTTTAGCCTTATTAACCATTAAGGAAATATGGTCGGCAAATTTAAGTTTGATGTCTAATAGGATGTCGAGATCATTAACCTGGGTTAATTTTAGGCAATTAACCAATAGTTTAATTTAATCTAAATTAATCTAAGGCAATCCCATTAATAGAATAAGTAGCTTGCAGAGGGCAAGAACGATAAAAAGACATATGTTTGCATTTTGATCCATTAAGTATTAGATTATTAGCTAAGACCATTTTTGAAAGTTATTAAGGTCAGACTGAAGACTGCATTGGACAGAGATGGATTTGTACTGAAGCCAAAGCTTTACATCATTTGCATACATAAGAACTAGAGAGTTCGTTAAAGCAGGGGGCAAGTCGTTTATAAAAAGCGTAAATAATAACGGGCCAAGATGACTTCCTTGAGGGACGCCGGATGTAGCACGGACCAGACGGGACTGTATGTTTTTAAATAAGACTCTTTGTGTCCTTCCATCTAAATAGCTCCACGTTAATATCCACGTTAAGAGGTCTTTAGGAAAACCCAGCATATTCAGTTTACTCAACAAGAGTGAGTGATTTACTGAATCAAATGCTTTGCTGAACTCTGTGTAAATTAAATCGGTTTGGTATCCCTTACAAAAGCCATCTATGACAAAGGATGTCAACTCCAATAAGTTTGTGGTGGTGGAGCGACGCTTAATAAAGCCATGCTGACAAGGAGAGATGATCGAAGAGCAAAGGTGTTGCAAATGAGGGGTAATTAATTTTTCAAATAACTTTGGAATTGCCGACAACTTAGAGATGCCTCTGTAGTTGACAGCCTCGGACTTTTTCCCTTTTTTATGTAGGGGAATTATAAATGATTCCTTCCACTTAAGAGGAAAAATCGAGGTTTCCAAAGATAAGTTGAAAAGTCTTAGAAGAGGTTTGCACCAGGCCGTGGCGCAGTATTTTAGCACACACCCTGGTACTCCGTCGGGGCCTGGCGAATAAATGGGTTTTACCCTTAAAAGACCAGATAATAAGTTGTTCTCAGAAAGAAACGGACAGAAAATAAGATTTGCTGCTAGAATGTTATATGCGCAAGGCTGATCTGTCAATTTAGGCGGAGAATAAGTTGTTTGAAAAAATTCTGCGAATAGATCGGCAATGGCCTGATCAGAAGTCGCAGAGGAAATTTCAAACGTAAGCAGGGGTGAAAAAGATACGTGTTTACGCTTAGTGTTTACAAAATTATAAAACTGCTTTGGATCCTGAGTAAATTGAATCCGGCAGCGGTCAATATAATTCCTATAACATTCAGCGTTATGCACGGTAAAATTCGACCGAGCTAGTAGGTATCTTGAGAAATCAACACTACTGCAGGTTTTTTTATATTTAAGTAAAAGCTTATTTTTTTTTATTTTTAGGTTAGTGAGGCACCTTGTATACCAAGGAGGATTTGTTGAAGCGGACGGGTATTTCCAAGGCACACATGAGTCAAAAAATTTATTTAAAGTACTGTAAAATTTTTCTAAAGTGACATTAAGATCAGTGCATGCCAGAATATCGGACCAATCGTATGTATCAATAAGGCTATTAAGTTTCTGAAAGTCAGCTTTACGGAAGCAGCGAATCTTATTTGCCACGCATAGAGACATCTGATCGATACCAGGAATAGTTTCGATAGAGACCTCCAGCGTGGGGTGATATGGATCCTCTGGGGTTGAAAGGGGAAAGGCTCTGGAGAGAGCGGTACCATCAGGATCAGATACAAAACATAAGTCTAAGAGCCGACCTAGTGAATTTCTAACATGATTGATCTGACCTAGGGACATGTCAAACATGCCCGCGGTGAAGTCATGGTGAGTGATAAGTGACAAAGATGGTGAGTTATCGACGTTGGACCACTTTACTTGGATTATTCCCACGGAGGTTGGCGAGGATTGTCCCTACAGTTCCCTTTTTCACTGTTTCGTTTTTATACCCTTGCAGAGGGTATTATAATTTTGTCCAAAAGTGTACAACGCAGTGAAGGAGACATCCCCGACCCTATAAAGTATATATATTCTTGATCAGGATCACCTCCTGAATTGATATGAGCATGTCCGTCTGTCTGTCTGTTTCTACGCAAACAAGTCTCTCAGTTTTAAAACTATCGACTTGAAACTTTGCACACACCCTTCTTTCCTTTGCACACACCCTATAATTTGCCGTATACAAGTCGGAACGACCGGGATCGGCCGACTATATCCTATAGCTGCCATGTAACTGATTGATCTGAAATGGTATAACTTTGGTATTTTTAGAGTTAGAGACTTCAAATTTTTGGCAAAACATAACGACATGCCAAATTTCATAAGGATCGGCCGACTATATCCTGTAGCTGCCATATAACTGAACGATCGGAAACGACGCAACTTTCGTGTTTTTAAAGATAGAAAGCTGAAATAACGTACAGATTCTATTTTTGGTTAATTGATCCAACCTACCAAATTTCATAAGGATCGGCCGACTATATCTTACAGCTGCCATATAAGTGAACGATGGGAAATGGTTTTTGGTAGATATACCAACTTGGGTATTTTTAAAGATAGAAGTTTGGGACTTTTCTTTAGATTTGGTCAAAGGTGTGCAACGCAGTGAAGAAGACATCTCCGACCCTATAAAGTATATATATTATTATTATTATTTTTTATTATAATAAATTGTGTTATATTATGAAGTCGTCATCGAACTACCGAACTGAGCGGACTGCTTTGTCCGAGCTCCGGGAAAACTGCACCATAATACAGCTAGTCAAAAAACTGGGGTATCCCAATTTAAGCGAAAAGACGCTGAACTACTATTTATTAAAAGCAATAGACAAACTTTTTATAACAGTTGTGATTTGCTAAACCAAAACAAGTGCATTGTTTAAAAAAAAAATAAGTGCCACGCAATGAGCTCATTGAGCAACAATCAAAACAACGAGCGTAGAAGTTCAGTGAACCAAAGAAACGGCTTCTACTCTTACTTTTCAACCCGCGATACCGAAGTGGAAAAATCGGCGATTAAGAGCAACCCGGCTTTTCTGACTGCTAAACCCAAAGGGCAAGGTCTTGCTCACCCGCTCTGCTCACTCCGACTTCCGCGTCATGGAGTTCGCAGTGTAAAACGCCCCTTCAATATAGGAAACAAATTTCGCAACAACAACAAGCAGTGCTACAATTTCTGCAATCACAGCGACAACCACTGGAACTCAAAGTACCGCGACGTCAACGACTACAGCGAGTACAAAAACAACAACTTCGGAAAGTGCCAAAGCGGCCACGGCCACACAGACTGGAATGGATCGCTACATCCAAATTAAGCGCAAGCTTAGCCCGCAGAGTAATCCGGCAGGCAGTAAAACAAACATTAACCGTGTCATGAAGATCGACAAAAAACCAGACAGATCCACTACTAACAGATTTGCCCTACTGGCGGAGGTTGAGGAAAACCAACCAGCCCAAGACACCGCAAAAACACCCAATCCCCCTCCAATCTTTATTAGGGAGAATAGCTCGAGTGCCCTGTTCAACAAAATTGCGTCGTTGATCGGGAACGGTGACAACTTTCATGTTCTTCCGCTTATCAAAGGGAACATCCATGAAACAAAGGTGCATACCAATACTGAAGAGCACTTCCGAATCGTGTCCAAAATCTGGACACTGTACAGAAAAACTATTACACGTACCAGCTGAAAAGCAGTAAGGGCCTACAATGGTAGTAAAGGGAATAGAAGGGAATCTGGAAGGGAAATTCCAATTCAGCCTAACTCTGAAAGCACTCAATAGCCCCAGAACAGCCACACAGCAAAACGTAAACTATGATGCTTACCCTCCAACAAAGTATGATGGAGCTTATGTCATTCATGAAAACGACCATGATCACCATGTTACAGCTGCTCGTAACACAACAGTTTAAATAATCTTATGCTACTGGTGGAAACGCATCTTACAAGCAAATACAACTTTCAATAAGAGGCTACACAATCTACCACACAGATCATCCAGATGGGAAAGCCCACGGCGGAACTGGAGTTCTAATCAGAGAACGCATGAAACACCATTTTCACAAAAAGTTTGCAACAAACTTCTTGCAGGCCACATCGATACAAATTCAGTCAAGCAACGGAATCCTTTCAATCGCTGCCGTTTACTGCCCTCCTCGTTTCTCAATCTCGGAAGGACAATTTATGGACTTCTATAATTCACTTGGGGATCGATTTATAGCCGCAGGAGACTACAACGCCAAACATACGCACTGGGGATCACGTCTAGTGACTCCGAAAGGAAGACAATTGTACAATGCAATTCTAAATGTGAAAAATAAACTGGACTACGTTTCCCCTGAAGGTCCCACATACTGGCCATCAGACTCGCTAAAGCTCTCAGACCTTATTGATTTTTCAGTGACAAAAAACATACCTCGCAATCTAATAAGTGCCAAAGAAGTCTCGGACTTATCATCACACCACTCGCCTGTGCTTCTAACGCTTCTTCAAAGCCCAGAAAAAACCGAACACCCCTTCAGCCTGACGACACCAAAAACGATATGGCTAAAAAAAAAAAGTACGTGACTGCCCACATAGAACTCGCCCGGAATTTAGCATGGAATCGGACATCGACTACACTACGAGTGCCCCGGAAGAAGTACTCGTTGCGGCAGCTAAAATCTCTACTCCACATGGGAAAGAAGTAGACCGAAGCAAATACTTCAAATCTAATCAGCTAATCGAACAGCTCGTGCGAGAAAAGAGGCGCACGCGTCGTGATTGGCAGAACAGCAGATCACCAGCTTCAAAGCAACGCCATAAGGAAGCAACCCGATCACTCGATCAGGCTCTTCACCAACAGGAAGAAAATCCACAGCAGAGGTACATCCAGAATCTCTCGCCAACAAGCACAAAGCACCCAACTGGTTAATCATCTCATAATAGTGGAAAGGTGCCTGTCCGACTGGCGCATTAAAATAAACGAACAAAAGTGTAAACATATAACGTTTACTCTTAATAGACAAACATGCCCTCCGCTTTTACTAAACGGTATGCAGATCCCTCAAGCTAACGAAGTAACGTACCTTGGCGTCCACCTTGATAGACGACTTACCTGGCGTAAGCACATCGAATGCAAAAAGATGCACCTAAAACTGAAAGCCAGCTGCCTCCACTGGATCATAAACTCACGATCGCCACTGTTCCTGGACTACAAGTTACTACTGTACAATTCAGTCCTAAATCCAATCTGGACGTATGGCTCCCAGCTGTGGGGGAACGCGAGCAGCAACAACATAGACATCATACAGCGCGCATAATCAAAAATCTTGAGAACTATCACAGGGGCACCTTGGTATGTTCGCAACGAAAACATCCACCGGGATCTGGGCATCCTCGCAGTGAAAGACGAAATCCAAAACCAAAAAGAGTCATACAAAGAAAAACTGTCTTCGCACCCAAATTTTCTCGCTCGGGGATTGACTCGGGTTTCTAGCGTATCCCGCCTGAGACGCAACGACCTCCCAACACAGCAATCGATTTTTAGGGCCGTCTAACTCCGTATCAGTTAATTTGACTGTTAGTTAAGCTAAAAATATAAGATTTGATACACCTCTTGATAGTCTCGCAAAGAGAAGAATCCAGAATTAAAAGCAAGGTTAAAAAAAAAAAAAAAAAAACTTATCCGATTTAGATGGTTACTATGATAATAATGTCCAAATTGATTTAAGACGTTTATGTTTCGAAATATATAAAAAAAATGACAAAAGAAATAAAAGAAAATGTAATTTGTTATAAGAAATCATTAATCTCTAAGAACACTAAAAATATAATTAACAATAACATAACCGATAAAAAATAATTATTTTTTAAAAATAAAACGAGTAAGCAAAAAGTTTTTGATGAAATACACAAAACTTGTACAAAAAAATTTTTACGTCGAAAGTTCGTTAAAAAGAGTTGCATGATACTTGGCAAATTGATTCAGTTGAAATGATTCCTTTTTCCAATCAGAATAATGGATATAAATATTTACTAACTGTTATTGATACATTTTCAAAATATGCTTTTGCTAAGCCTGTAAAATCAAAATCGGCATTGACGTATTAGAGACTACAAAAATGCTGCACGCAGACAAAACCAGAACTTAAAGAAGAAAGATAATTCGTTACTCGTTACTTTAGTGTATGACACTAAAGGAATAAGATACAGTGGTGCATATGCAAATATTTTCACCACTCCTTCTCACCGCGGTATATCTAATTCAAAAGATTCTTTTTTACTTTAACCCTAGCGAAGTAATACATTTTGTGTGCTTAACTTTACATAGAGCTTTATTTAGAACATCTGAAATCATATTTTTGGTTAGAACATATTCAATATCAATGACTTTCTTCTTATATAGCATCCATGAAAACTCGCATTCTTCGCTAAACATTGGGCGCTCTGGTTGTCACTGCAGATCATCAATGTTGGCGCCGTCGCGAAACCCATCTCAGATATCAGCTTCAGAGCACGTAAGCAACCTCCTTAGCTGTTGTTGAAAGCGCCACATACTCAGCCTCCGTGCTACTGAGTGCTATGATGCCCGCTTTTTAGACTCCCACGAAAACGCTGCTCCAGCCATATAGAACGTCCAACCACTGAACGATTTGCGGTCAGTACAGTCACCTGCCCAGTCTGCATCCACAAAGCAGTGAACAGGCACAAAAGTTCGAACAAAGTGCAACTTCAAGCCCGAAGTTCCTTATGGGAACTAGCGGCCACCTCATGTTCCTTATGGGGTCACTGCACCTCTGAGCCAACTTTGCCACACAATGAACAATGTCCGGCCTCATAGTCATTGCTAGGTACATAAGTGATCCAATTAGCGATTGATACTGCTTCTGGTTGACTCCTGCATTCTTATTAAAATCTTCCATGCCATAATCTCGTAACAGCCTGCATATGGCCAATTGCCACACTGCCCGTTTCTCCATTCCGCTCGATCTTCATGCTTAAAAATGATTCAGCTCTCCGCCATCTACTACTTCAAATTCCCCTGCGATTTGAAGTTTTATGTCGACAAGGTCTTTTTTTCTGGAACAAGCAATAATTAGATCATCGACATATAGAACAATTAAGTTAAATTTTTCGCCGTGGTTCTTGGTATAAATACGTGGCTCACTAGGACATTGTACAAAACCAATACGCTGAAGAGTACAGTCCAATTTCTGGTTCCATTCACGCCCACTCTGCTTCAGTCCGTATAAGGACTTGTGCAACCTCAACACCCTTTTGGATCCGCTGTATCCACGAACCCTTCCGGTTGCCGCATGTAGACTACATCTTGTAGGTCGCTATTGAGATACGCAGCTGAGACGTCCATTTGATGCATAAACATTTTGTTCTCGACAGCCAGTGCAATCACCAATCGAATGGAATACCGAGCCACTGGGGAAAATTTTTCTGTGTAGTTTATGCCGTACTCCTGTCCAGAACCTTTTGCGACTATGCGAGCTTTAAACCGTTCCACGTTGCCGTACTGGTCTCTTTTAGCCGTAAACACTCATTTGCATCCAATAGTTCTCTCGCCAGGAGGAAGATTTACAAGACTCCATGTCTTGGTGGACTGTAGTTGAGAATAATCCTTCTGCATCGCAACCTTCCATTCTTCAGCCTGTGTCGAGCTCAAAGCCTCCTTGACTCCACTCGGTACTTGGACGTTGCCAACACCAATAGCGTTCGTAGCGTTACGTGGTCGTCCTGGCCTTCCATTACGAATTATCTTAGGCCTACCTGGGCCTCGCTGAACTCTGTCGACGCTATCAACCAAATCGTCTTCACCATCTTCGGCTTCCGTCTGTTCGTCCCTTGCATGATCTCCGTCATTTCCATCGTGACCGCCATTTTTCTCCTCACCAAAAACGCTTCCGTTACTGCCAACTCTACGGTCGATATATCGTTTTTTGCTATATCATGCTCAAAGAACACCACATCTCTGGCTTCCTTGATAGTTTGCATATCAGGATTGAAGAGTCTATACGCTTTGGCAGTTTCTGAATACCCAACCAGGATATGCTCTGTTCGTTCTTTGCATGATCTCCGTCATTTCCATCGTGACCGCCATTTTTCTCCTCACCAAAAACGCTTCCGTTTTCTGCCAATTCTACGGTCGATATAACCTCGTTTTTTGCTATATTATGCTCAAAGAACACCACATCTCTGGCTTCCTTGATAGTTTGCGTATCAGGATTGAAAAGTCTATACGCTTTGGCAGTTTCTGAATACCTAACTAGGATATGCTCTATTCCTTTCTGAAAAAATTTTCTTTTCATTGTCTTGTCTAGCACAATTGCCTTTGTACCAAACACCTTAAGATGGGATACGCTGGGCTGGGAAGGCAAAGAATCACGCGTACGAATCACATAGACTGGACAACAAAACTATTACAATCATTTCGTCTGGGACTGATTGATTGATCTCTTGTAATTTCTCGATGACGTCACTGAAATTCAAATGCAATGTGACACTGTCTGACTCTGACATCTTCATATACAGCATTTGTTTAAACAACTGTATTTTACGCGCTGGTCCACTATGCATGTGAACTCCAGGCATGTGTTTAACATAATAAATCTGTGACGCAATTCTATAATAAATTATACTGCGTGTAAAGGAAAGAAGGGTGTGTGCAAAGTTTTAAGTTGATAGCTTTAAAACTGAGAGACTAGTTCGCGTAGAAACAGACAGACGGACAGACAGACGGACATGCTTATATCAACTCAGGGGGTGATCCTGATCAAGAATATACATACTTTATAGAGTCGGAGATGTTCCTTCACTGCGTTGCACACTTTTGACCAAAATTATAATACCCCCGCAAGGGTATAAAAGTGGTACAAACTATTCCAAGATGGACGGGAAGATGCCAATGACGAGCCTCGCTCTCGACGCCCAAGCGCGTCAACAACTGATTAAAACTTTCAAGCAGTGAAGAAAATTGTTTTGGAAAATCGTCGAATCACAATCAGAGAAATTGCTGAAGATGTCGGGTGTATGTATGAAGATGTATATCGCTTGGCTCGTGCCATGAAATTTTTTCAAACTTGGCACACACCCTTTTTTCCTTTGCACGCAGTATATAATTCGGAACAGACTATATCCTGTAACTTCCATATAACTGAACAATCAAAAATAACCCAACTTTCGTGTTTTTGAAGAAAGCTGGAACTTACCAAATTCATAACGATCGGCCGACTATATCTTATATCTTATGGTTTTTGGTAGAAATACCATCTTTGGTATTTTTGAAGATAGACTTTTGGGACTTTTTTTTAGATTTTTTATTATAATAAATGGGTTCTATTTTCATATTTTTATAAGGAACGGCCAACTAGCGATATATATCCGGTTTTACTTGCAAGGGTATATCAATTCATGAAGTGCTTAATTACTAATCGTGTATCATTACACGTCCTTGGTGTGTTTACGTTACGAAGTAGAATGATCGAAGCTCCTAGCTTCATGCATACCACTCCAATGATATTAAAAACTCTTTAGGATTTAATATCTTGAAGGATGTTTCAAGTATGTTTCCCGATCGTGTGTCCCGAAAGGTAGAAACCCCCTCGTGTCCAGCTGCCATGAACAAAGATAGTGGATTCTTCCCGGCTTTTGTCGGGCGGTGCGCCCATTGGGAACCAAGATAGGGGAACCTATGGTGGGGATCTTCGAGATCAAAGGTTATTTTTAGTTGACGAAGAGGCCTTAAAATAAAAGTTTTAGTAAAGTTGTATGCTATTTTTATTAATACTGGGCTTACCATAAGTAATCACGGCAATCAATAAATTAAACTTCCCAAGCTCTGCGCAGTTGAATGCAGGGCGGCAGACCATTAATTTTTTTACCTGCTGCGCTCGAGAACGACCGGGCGCTCTATTGTCGGCTCATTCGGAATCATTCGCCAGTTTTCATTGTGGTTGCGATATTTAAATCAACAGTGGCTAGTTAAATTTCCAGGACTAAAAAATACAGAGATCTTGAGTCAACCCAAATCCAATCCAACGTAAATTAAAGAATTACGTAAAAGGTAATAGCGCGTCTGTGAAAAAAATCAAAACGGGCTCCTCTATAAACGTGAAAGAAGACATCACGAAACATAATCAAATACTAGATTTTATTCTTGTTTTTTCAAAAATTTCCGCTCCGGTGAAACGTGTCAAGTGCGATGGACAAATCGAATTCCAGACATGCAAGAAGGAAGGCTTTTGATTCAACATCAACGTTGCGTGTAAAAGTAAAAGAAGTCATGCAGGTGTTAATGATATCAATTACAGATTTTCTTTTGTCATGTGAGTGTTGGGATTAGGATTAGCCAGCTGTAAAAAATTTCTTGGATTTATGGCTTTGGCTAGCTTTTTTAACGAGGGTCTAATGCATACTCAAAGAAAATGTGTAAAAGGTGGGCCAATTAAAAATCACCTTTTGAAATGGCTATAAAATGAAAAGAAGTCAATATTTTTCAATTCTGATTTTTTTTTTATTGTAAAGCTTAATTCTTCCGGTTTAATGATAAAACACAACATCATTCATGTGGCTACCGCGAATGGCGTGCCAGTAACCGATGCGATCAGACCAATTTTTGACAACATTCTCGAGCGTGTGGGGCTGTATCTGGCCAATAACTCGCCGATTCTGGCTTTCAGGTCCTCAATTGTTTGTGGATTCTTGGAATAACATTTATCCCTAACGGCACCCCAGAGATAATAGTCCAATGGCGTCAAATCGTAGCTACGAGGCAACCAAGCGACCTCGGCGCTCCGGCTAATAACGCGTTCGCCGAACTTCTTGCACGATTGTGGCATTGCTTGTGTGGCACGGTGCGCCATCCTGTTGAAACCAAATGTCTTCCAGGTCCATTTTGTCGATAATAGGCCATAAAAAAGCGGTTACCATGGCTTGGAAGCGCTCGCCATTGACCGTAACGGCTCTTCCCGCACTGTCGTCTTTGAAGAAAAACGGCCCGATGATACCATTAGCCCATAATCCGCACCAAACTGTCACTCGTTCGGGATGCATTGGTTTCTCCACAATCACAATTCCGTTGCCCAGATACGGCAGTTTTGCTTATTAACATAGCTGCCAAGATAAAAATGCGCCTCGTCTGAGAAGATGATTTTTCGTACAAATCTGATTCGTTACTTTGGAAGTAAAATTTTACCATTTTCCAGCGTTGTTCGTTTGAGAAGCATTCCATTTTGTTACGCTTTTGTTTTGTTGCCAAAAAGCAGACAAAGTACACGCATCGTTAAGAGATCTTATAGACAGATCAGTTGTCAAATATTAGTAACACACAGATATTAGGAGCTGAAGAGGTAAATGAAGTTATAAAAACTTTAGATCAAGACCAGTTACCATAAACTAATTTTGAAGAAGCCATGAAAAAAGCAGAAGTAAGCGCAGCAAGCAATGGGGCAACACTTATTTACATTATTAAAATTCCCATAACCGACACCAACCTTTGTGAAGAACTTTTAATCAAACCAATAAAATTTGGTCAATATGTTAACAAAATCCAAAACGAAAATGAAATCAGATGAAAAGGAGTTTAAGTTTAACTACCGAACTGAGCGGACGTGCTTTGTCCGAGCTCCGGGAAAACTGCACCATAATACAGCTAATCAAAAAACTGGGGTAACCCAATATAAGCGAAAAGACGCTGAACTACAATTTATTAAAAGCGACAGACAAGCTTTTTATAACAGTTGTGATGTGCTAAACCAAAACTAGTGCATTGTTCAAAAAAAAAGTAAGAGCCACGCAATGAGCTCATTGAGCAACGACCAAAAGAACGAGCGTAGAAGTTCAGTGAACCAAAGAAACGGCTTCTACTCTTACTTTTCAACCCGCGATACCGAAATGGAAAAATCGGCAATTAAGAGCAACCCGGCTCTACTGACCGCTGAATCCCAAAGGGCACTGTCTTGCTCACCCGCTCTGCTCACTCCGACTCCTGCGTCATGGAGTTCGCTGTGTAAAACCCCCTCTACAATATCGGAAACAAATTTCGCACCAGCAACTAGCGGCGCTACAACTTCTGCAACAACAGCGAACACCTCTGCAACTCAAAGTACCGCGACGTCAACGACTACAGCGAGTACAAAAACAACAACCTCGGAAAGTGCCAAAGCGGTAACGGCCAAACAGACTGGAATGGATCGCTACATCCAAATTAAGCGCAAGCTTAGCCCGCAGAGTAATCCGGCAGGCAACAAAACAAAAATTAACCGTGTCCTGAATATCGATAAAGAACCAGACAGATCCACTAATAACAGATTTGCCCTACTGTCGGAGGTTGAGGAAAACCAACCAGCCCAAGACACCGCAAAAAAACCCAATCCCCCTCCAATCTATATTAGGGAGAATAGCTCGAGTACCCCGTTCAACAAAATTGCGTCGTTGATCGGGAACGGTGACAACTTTCATGTTCTTCCGCTTATCAAAGGGAACATCCATGAAACAAAGGTGCATACCAATACTGAAGAGCACTTCCGAATCGTGTCCAAAATCTGGACACTGTACAGAAAAACTATTACACGTACCAGCTGAAAAGCAGTAAGGGCCTACAATGGTAGTAAAGGGAATAGAAGGGAATCTGGAAGGGAAATTCCAATTCAGCCTAACTCTGAAAGCACTCAATAGCCCCAGAACAGCCACACAGCAAAACGTAAACTATGATGCTTACCCTCCAACAAAGTATGATGGAGCTTATGTCATTCATGAAAACGACCATGCAAACGCTTGTTCAAAACCAGAACATGGTGATACAGCTGCTCGTAGCACAACAGTCTAAATAATCTATGCAGGCGCTACGAATATCAATGTGGAACGCCAATGGTGTCTCACGGCATAAACTAGAATTGTCACAATTCTTGACCGAAAACCATATTGACGTTATGCTACTGGTGGAAACGCATCTTACAAGCAAATACAACTTTCAAATAAGAGGCTACACAATCTACCACACAGATCATCCAGATGGGAAAGCCCACGGCGGAACTGGAGTTCTAATCAGAGAACGCATGAAACACCATTTTCACAAAAAGTTTGCAACAAACTTCTTGCAGGCCACATCGATACAAATTCAGTCAAGCAACGGAATCCTTTCAATCGCTGCCGTTTACTGCCCTCCTCGTTTCTCAATCTCGGAAGGACAATTTATGGACTTCTATAATTCACTTGGGGATCGATTTATAGCCGCAGGAGACTACAACGCCAAACATACGCACTGGGGATCACGTCTAGTGACTCCGAAAGGAAGACAATTGTACAATGCAATTCTAAATGTGAAAAATAAACTGGACCACGTTTCCCCTGAAGGTCCCACATACTGGCCAACAGACTCGCTAAAGCTCTCAGACCTTATTGATTTTTCAGTGACAAAAAACATACCTCGCAATCTAATAAGTACCAAAGAAGTCTCGGACTTATCATCACACCACTCGCCTGTGCTTCTAACGCTTCTTCAAAGCCCAGAAAAAACCGAACACCCCTTCAGCCTGACGACACCAAAAACGATATGGCTAAAAAAAAAGTACGTGACTGCCCACATAGAACTCGCCCCGGAATTTAGCATGGAATCGGACATCGACTACACTACGAGCGCCCCGGAAGAAGTACTCGTTGCGGCAGCTAAAATCTCTACTCCACATGGGAAAGAAGTAGACCGAAGCAAATACTTCAAATCTAATCAGCTAATCGAACAGCTCGTGCGAGAAAAGAGGCGCACGCGTCGTGATTGGCAGAATAGCAGATCACCAGCTTCAAAGCAACGCCATAAGGAAGCAACCCGATCACTCGACCAGGCTCTTCACCAACAGTAAGAAAATGCACAGCTGAGGTACATCCAGAATCTCTCGCCAACAAGCACAAAGTACCCCCTGTGGAGGGCCCACCCAAATCTTAGCGCCCAATTGAAACGACCACCCCGATAAGAAACTCTTCGGGATGCTGGGCTCGCAGCGACAAAGACCGAGCTGAAACATTCGCCACACATCTCCAAAGTGTCTTCCAGCCAAACCCAGCCTCAAATTCATTCCTCCTGCCAGAAATTCAGCCAGAGTCCTCCCCTCAGCCAGCCGCACCTTCATTCCGGCCGAACGAAATCGAAAAAGTCATAAGAGGGCTAAAACCAAAAAAGGCTCCCGGTGGTGACCTATTGACCCCAAAAATTGACCCCCGAACTTCCAAAATGCGCTAAAGAGGTCGTCTGCAAACTATTTAATGGAATCATTAATCTTGGCTATTTCCCAAAAAAGTGGAAGAAATCCATCATTATAATGATACCGAAGCCTGGAAAAGACCACACAATTCCGTCATCATAAAGACCAATAAGCCTTCTATCTTGTTTGTCTAAATTGTTTGAAAAATGCTTGTTAACTCGCATAATACCACATCTGGAAGCTTGCAATATCATCCCGGCACACCAATTTGGCTTTCGAAGAAACCATGGAACCATCGAACAATTGAACAGATTAACATCCGAAATACGCTCAACCTTCGAACAGCGAGAATACTGCAGCGCTATTTTCCTCGACGTATCTCAAGCT
The DNA here is from genome assembly GCF_030179905.1 of Drosophila bipectinata. Classification (NCBI taxonomy): domain Eukaryota; kingdom Metazoa; phylum Arthropoda; class Insecta; order Diptera; family Drosophilidae; genus Drosophila; species Drosophila bipectinata. Next base: position 23,940,294 of record NC_091734.1, on the reverse strand, counting down.
TTCGACCGAGTTTGGCTCATTGGACTCATGCACAAAATTAAATCGTATTTGCCAACATACACCCACAAGCTACTGGAATCATACCTCTACAATAGGGTATTCTCAGTGAGATGCAACGCAGCTACTTCGGGCGACTACACCATCGAAGCTGGAGTTCCGCAAGGAAGCGCACTCGGCCCGTGTCTATATGTTTTGTATACTGCGGATATTTCTACGAGCGCACAACTAACAACCTCAACGTTTGCCGACGATACCGCTATCCTTAGTCGCTCCAGATGCCCAACGCAGCCAACAACCCAACTGGCTAATCATCTCACAATAGTGGAAAGGTGCCTGTCCGACTGGCGCATTAAAATAAAAGAACAAAAGTGTAAACATATAACGTTTACTCTTAATAGACAAACATGCCCTCCGCTTTTACTAAACGGTATGCAGATCCCTCAAGCTAACGACGTAACGTACCTTGGCGTTCACCTTGATAGACGACTTACCTGGCTGAAAGCCAGCAGCCTCCACTGGATCATAAACTCACGTTCGCCACTGTGCCTGGACTACAAGTTACTACTGTACAATTCAGTCCTAAAGCCAATCTGGACGTATGGCTCCCAGCTGTGGGGGAACGCGAGCAGCAGCAACATAGACATCATACAGCGCGCACAATCAAAAATCTTGAGAACTATCACAGGGGCACCTTGGTATGTTCGCAACGAAAACATCCACCGGGATCTGGGCATCCTCGCAGTGAAAGACGAAATCCAGAAGCAAAAAGAGTCATACAAAGAAAAACTGTCTTCGCACCCAAATTTTCTCGCTCGGGGATCTCGGGGTTTCTAGCGTATCCCGCCTTAGACGCAACGACCTCCCAACCCAGCAATCGATTTTTAGGGCCGTCTAACTTCGTATCAGTCAATATGACTGTTAGTTAAGTTAAAAATATAAGATTTGATACACCTCTTGTTAGTCTCGCAAAGAGAAGATTCAAGAAATAAAAGCAACGTTAAAAAAAAAAAAAAAAAAGATGTAAAGGAAAACTTTTTGCAAAAAGTTCCAAATGTAATAATTATTGTTTAGGTGAGGGGCCGTGGTGCCGCTCAGCTGAAGAGCGCATCCGCGCTGAAGAGCGCACCCGCGCTAAAGAGCGCACCCGCGCTGAAGAGCGCATCCACACTCGCCCCTCTGTGCCCTCTCTCTCGCTCGTTGGTTGTCGTCGATCGTCTCTTTAGGTACTAGTTTTTAAGTCAGTATTCGATGTAAGCAGCCCAATAAAGCTGAACGCGTTTCTTTTGGAAATTACTGAAGACGCCCCCGACTTATTTTTTCCACCCCCATTTCTGGAAGCTTTTGCGGCAACAACGCCCCCCTACAAACATTGGTCCTTCGAGACGGATCATTCCTGGATTTTCTTCTGCCAGCAGTTCTCGGCATTGTTCCGCCAAAAGATAAGTACATTTTTCCGTCCCCATCTCTCTGCCGGTCTTCAGCAGTGATCCGAACATTAAATTTCGTTCACACTGCTGCAAGATTGTTTTTCCCTCCGTGTCAACTCCAAGTCCGAGTTTTCCGACACAACGGCAGGTTGAGATTTTCTAATAATCTATAATAATCTTAAAATTCTGCAAATTTTTTCCATCCGTCTCCGTTTTGTGTGCTGCTCATATTCCTCGCCGTTTTCGGCCTCTCCGTTATCCATTCGCTTGCCAACGGTCGAGGCATATGTGCATCCACATACATACATACATACATACATACAATAAATCCGCGAAAAATTCGCAAGTGAACAGTGAAATTGTGTGGTGACAAAAAGAAGGCATAATTAATATTGGCCACCGGTGTGAATTTGTTCCGGAATTTGCAAATTCACCGAACAGTCCGCCGCTGTCGTAATATTTGTTTTTATCTTCCTCAATCAGTGTCATTTTTTACACCACATAACTTTTCTGTTCCCCCGATTATACAGTCCACTTATCAAAGCTCCACTGTGCCAACATATGCCCACATGCCCTTACATATATCCGTACCTGCATGCATGTCCATATATTTTCTGCCTTCAATTCCAGGAAATATATAACCGATAAAATTTAACATATACAGTCCACTTATCGAAGCTCTACTGTACCATCATATGCCCCACATGCCCTTGCCCTACTTGCATGCATGTCCATATATTTCCAAATATTTTCTGCCTCCAATTTCAGGAAATATATAGCCGATAAAATTAAAAAAAAAAATTAACATTTTCTAAAACCAACAATTATAAACCGCCATTTCACTACAAATCCGTGATTGTGTCGCTTAAATTCTCGACCTAGCCGTGTTGTGTTTTTCGGTTCTGTTTATTTTTCTTTGAGGTACGTACAGGGTGCCTTCACCCTGTACAGCTTCGTGATAATTAACCTCAATTGATTAAAAATTAAGATTTTCAATTAAGATTCAAGCCAAAGTTAAGTCCACCTTCCGGCTCCGCAAATTCAAAAATCGTTAAGAATTTAATATATCAGTGTACCATATATTAAATTCAGTACGAACCACACAAGTCGAAATATACATACATATTTAGACCGTCATCACTTTTTTCCGAACAAGCACGAATTTTCCGGTACTTTTTCCATTTTCCGTGCCTCCAACGCTGCTTCTACTCCGCATCAGGCAACATCCGCCTACAAACCGAGCAAACCTCGTCTCCTTTTGGGTTTTTTTTTGGTGCCTGAAGTTTTTCTTTCCACATTCGAATTGTGCCGCACAAGACTTTACTTTCCACATCGGCGCCACTAGTTCGCACTTGCTCCTTGTAATTGCCTTTCATCCGCGATCTCACCGTTCTCATCACATTAGTGCGACCGGCCACCACTTCGTACGAGGCACCTGTTGCGCGAGTCAGTCGACAAGCGCTGACCAGCGAATTGGACTCTGAGTATGCCCACGGGAGACGACAAAAAGCCGCGTTCGATCCCAGCCATCCGTCTGGACAGATCTCAATCCGCATCTCCGCGGACGCCTCTTTTGAAGCCTAAGGCTACCAGTGCTAGTCCAAGGGCAAAGAGTGACAAATCCGTCAATACAACCCCCGGTCCTTCACAGAAGCAGACTCGCTCCGTTGCGAAAATGGCTCCAAGTGCGGTCGAAGTGGCGTTGAAAAAGTTCATCGCCACAACAGATCGAATTAGCCAATTTGAGGCTAACATAAGTACTCCGGGCGCCCCAGAAACGGAAATAGGCTCCCAATATATGTGCGAAGTCCATCGGGACCAAATTCGGGCACTAAGGGAGAAGGTGGAGAAGAGCTATGAGAGCTGTTCCGATTTGCTAGCCGTGTCCGACGACAATGCGGCCGCCTCGACAGTGCAGGAAGCGAAGTACAGCTACTGTTACTCCGTCTATTCGAGATGTATTGCCCAGCTTCGGGAGAAAATTGCTTCCCAATCCACTCAGACTCCCGTCAATGTCCACACGCCCGCGCCTACAGGCTGCCGGTTACCTTCGGTGGATACCGAGGTCTTCGCGGGTGATTATCTTCGGTGGCCCACCTTCAGAGACTTGTTTACGGCCATTTACATCAAAACTCGCGGCTCACCCCGGTAAAGAAGTTGTTCCACTTACTGTCCAAAACAAGTGGTGACGCCCACGCCATTGTTTCTAAGGCTCCGCTTACCCATGAGGGGTTTGTCGCCGCATGGAAAAGCCTCACAGACCGCTTTGAGAACCGGCGGCTATTGGTCAACAGCCAGTTGAAGATCCTTTTCAACATCCAGTCTATTTCTCAAGAGTCCGGGGTCGCGCTGAAGGAGCTGCAAGCTACCATTCAGAGTTGTTTGACAGCCCTAGAAATGTCCTCCGTTAATGTTGAGGCTTGGGACTGTCTCCTTGTATTTATGATTTCGTCAAAGCTCCCCAAGGTCACACTTTCTATGTGGGAGCAATCCGTACATAATAAGGCCGAGATTCCAACATGGAAGGAATTAGATAACTTCCTGACAGAGCGCCATCGCACTCTGGAGGCCATCGACGACGTCAGGCCTAGTGGCTCCGTGCAATTTCCGCCAAGGTCGGGACTTCCTACTGCCCCTGCTCGGAGGCTCACTTCATACGATACTCGAGTGGTTCCGGGCCAAAAGGGCTGCGATCTCTGTTCGAGGGAGGACCACCCCATTCGCTTATGTCCGCGTTTCCTAGAAATGGATGTAAATGGGCGCTCTGACTACATAAAGAGGAAGCAGTTATGTTTAAACTGTTTTGCCCGAGGGCACCAGCTGCGAGACTGCACGAGCGCCCAATGGATAGCGCGGCAATCCATTCGCAACCGCTCCAAGTCCGCCTACGCAGCTTACCGCTACAAGTCCGCCTACGTCAACAAACGGCCCCGAGGATCAGTCGAATGTGCAGGTGTGTTTCGCTTCCGGGTCAGGAGCCGTCCTACTGGGCACGGCCCGTATCAACGTGTGCCATTTGGGGGGCACCGTCCAAGCACGAGCACTGATAGACTCAGGCTCCGAAGCGACGTTCATAACGGAACGACTGTTCAACCTCGTCAAGCCTCCCTTCAAGACGATTCAAGCCCAAGTTTCCGGCCTTAATCAAACCATTTCCGCGCAGTCTACTAAATTGTGCCATTTCTCTATTCGGTCGCCGTCAAGACCCGGGTTACAATTAGAGACTGCGGCTTACGTTCTTCCGCAGTTGGCAGGAAATCTGCCATCATATCCGATTTCGTGAGATCGTCTCAAGGGGCTACCCAATATTACCCTGGTGGACCCCAACTTCTTTGAGAGCTCCCAAGTCGATGTGTTATTAGGAGCTGACATTCTTCCGTCCATTCTCCTCGGTAATTCCAAGGCTAACATCTGCGGGTCGCTTCTCGGTCAGGAGACCATTTTTGGATGGGTGCTGACAGGCCCATTATCTCCAGCCAACCCCCGCAGCGTGTCTGTTTTTTCCACACGAGTTGCCCGCAGCCTTAGTGACTCAGTGGATTCCAAGGTCATATTCAGCACTATGTCGCCAAGCCCACGCAACGCCCAGTCACTGGAGAGCAGATGTACTCGAGGTGTGCAATCCTACCGATGCCGAGTCTGCAATGGGATCCATCCATTGAAGAAGTGTCGGCGCTTCCTACGCCTAAGTGCCGAGAAGCGGCTCCGAGAGGTTCTCGTGAACCGGTATTGCTCGAGCTGCCTGGCCCACGAGCACTCCGACGGATCCTGTCAGCGTGGGGACGGCTGTAAGACGTGTGGTCAGGATCACCACACGCTGCTGCACCTTGTGACCGAGGAGCACGGTCACAGTACACGGGGTATCTCGCTTTCTCGTCGGCTGTCGTCCGCCAACTCCCGGCACGGTTCGGGTACTTCTCGGCCTTCGTCCGCCAGTTTCCGGCACTCACAAGCCGATCCACGGCCATCGACTTCCCGGCGCTCGTCGGCAACTCCTCGGCATTCTTCCGCCACTGGCTGGCAGTCGTCAAGCGCTCCACTGCTGTCGTCCGTCACTCATCGGGTGCCGTCCACCGCTCTTCCGCCCGCGTCATCCGCGCCTAGGCAACTTTCCGCCTCTCCTCGAGGGCCCTCGCAGGACGCGGTCGCTGCGCCCACCCTATCGTCGCGCATCCAAACTCGCCCCTCTGTGCCCTCTCTCTCGCTCGTTGGTTGTCGTCGATCGTCTCTTTTGGTACTAGTTTTTAAGTCAGTATTCGATGTAAGCAGCCCAATAAAGCTGAACGCGTTTCTTTTGGAAATTACTGAAGACGCCCCCGACTTATTTTTTCCACCCCCATTTCTGGAAGCTTTTGCTTGTTGCCGCCCTACAAACAATTATAATGAATTAACAATTTGTAAAAATAGAAATATGATAGACATAAGTAATTCTTCTTGCCTACCAAATTTATTAAAAAGTCGCCCCTCCACCTGCACTCAAATCAACAACCAACACATTCCAATTATTGATGAACTCGCACTTGGTGTAATTCTTCTCAACAAATTCTCTGGCAACGTAGAAATAAATGGAACATCCACAAGTCTCAACGGAACCTTCGTTATCAACTTCAGCAATTCTACAATTAATATTGATGGACAGACCTTCACCAACAAAAACCCGGTGCACTATCACCCGATGCCAGCCATTCTCCAAATAGAGATGACCATTCGAAAGATAGAAGAGAAGCTATCACTGGAATTGATCAAAGAGCTAAACATCAACTATTCGAAAACCTTGGAACTCTTGAAAACCACATCGCATACAGCCGATTTTTTAATTGGTTCCATAATAATCACGGGACTTGCAGCAATAGCAATTTCCTTCTTGTTTAAAAGGGTCAAAGTACTGCTCATCAACAAAGTAGCTTCCGGTAACGAGATCAATCACCGCAACGACTATATCCCATAGCTGCCATATAACTGATTGATCGGAAATGGTATCAGGTAAAAATACCAACTTTGCTAGAAAGAATTTCAAACATTTTATTATATATATTAATCCAATAAATTGGTTTTATTCTGCTATTCCCATAAGGTTCGGCCCACTATATTTGATGCTTGCGATATACAGGGTGCGCCAATTCAAAATTACCTTTTGAAATGGCTATAAAATGAAAACGCGTCAATTATTTTTTAATTCTGATTTTTTCATTGTGAAGCTTAATTCTTCCGGTTTAATGAAGGAACACAACATTATTCATGTGGCTGCCGCGGCTGGCGTGGCAGTAGCCGATGCGATTAGACCAATTTTTGAGGACGTTCTCGAGCGTTTGGGGCTGTATCTGGCCAATAACTTCGCCGATTTCGGCTTTCAGGTCCTTAATTGTTTGTGGATTCTTGGAATAACATTTATCCCTAACGGCACCTTAGAGATAATAGTCCAATGGCGTCAAATCGTAGCTACGAGGCAACCAAGCGACCTCGGCGCGCCGGCTAATAACGCGTTCGTCGAACTTGTCGCGCAGTAGATCGAATATAGCATTGCTTGTGTGGCACGGTGCGCCATTGTCTTCCACGTCCATTTGGTCGATAATAGGCCACAAAAAATCGGTTATCATGGTTCGGTAGCGCTCGCCATTAACCGTGACGGCTCTTCCCGCACTGTCTTTGAAGAAAAACGGCCCAATGATACCACCAGCCCATAATCCGCACCAAACAGTCACTCGTTCGGGATGCATTGGTTTCTCCACGATCACATAAGTGTTTTTTGTACCCCAGATACGGCAGTTTTGCTTATTAACATAGCTGCCAAGATGGAAATGCGCCTCGTCCGAAAAAATGATTTTTCGTCCAAATCTGATTCGTTACTTTGGAAGTAAAATTTTAAAATTTCCCAGCGTTGTTCGTTCAAGAGGCGTTCCATTTCGTAAACCGGAGTTGATATACTGAACAACTATCAATATGCGACTGACATATGTGGTGACGTTCCCCAAATAACTATTAGTTCAAAAAGTGACCGCTACGTGGACCACCCTGTACTTCTACAAAAAGTTTTTCTACTGAATTCTTTTCTTCAGCTGCCGAAGAAGAAATAAAGCAATGTCTGAGACAAATGACCTAGAAAAAACCTTAGAGTGGATTTTTTTGGGCGATGGAACGTGGAAGATAAGAAGATTTTCTTTGTTGTTTGGTGTTTCTTCTCTAATTGGGCAATGTACAGGAAAGAGCGTTGATCGTTTTGGTAAAAAGCAGTTACTTGTAAACATAGTATATTGGTTTCGGGTATTTATTATACCTATAGCTCAACTGACGAGAACCCATAGCACGAGAAATGTCAAATAGGTGAAGAGTCTTGGTGCGAATACCAGAAAGCTGCAGCTACAGGTACTTTAGAAGGCTTCAAACACAGCTACACAGCCCTTCCTCCTGACGTTTTGACATCATGTCTATAATGAGGACTTAAGCACTAACCATACAGCATATAACAACCCATTTCAAACAACGAAAATTGGCGCAAAAATTTCTTGCGACAGGCCCCAGAGCGAAATCTTACTCTCTATTCTCATTGAAACATCTCATTCTCTATTCTCTATTCTCATTCTCAAAGAAACAGAGAGTGTTTCTCAGTCTCTGAAAGCAGCGCGATGAAGAAGGTTGGCCTGCGCTTGGATTGATCGTTGCATGCATGTATGCGTGGCACACATTCAGCGCATAAAATTTTAGGACCCAGAGCGAGTAAGCGCATTTGAAGCCAGCGCATAAAATTTAGATTTTTCTAACTTTTCAGGCTTGCTACCCTAACAAAATTTGGGTATTCGTTATTTGGTGAAATAACGAAAGAAATAATATAGTATTATTTGTTATATTATATATTTTAATTTTTCAGCATACATCTTACATTTTTTTTTTAGGGATGAGACTAAGTGTTAGCAATAAATGTTTTGTATATACTTGTATATGTTTTTACGAATCATTAAAAATTAATTTACTGAGATAGGAACAGGGTATATTTCAGTCGGGGTCACTTAAAAGGCTGATTGCTTTAAGTTTTTGTTGTTCTGCAAGAGTCTTGTGCATGCCTGTTTTAACGATGGAACGATTTAGGGGAGTGTGAATACACTAAAACAGCTGATTGACTTGTTTACCTTGTTTACAATTTTTCAGGCACTTGTTATTATTTTGGTTTATTATGAGATCTAAATTATTGCCGTTAATTAAATAATTTCCTTTAAAAGTTTGGTTCTTAAAAAAAATCGCCGCTCGAATTTGTTGCAATGGAGATACACAACTATTAAATAGGTATTGTGTTATCATATGTTATATTCAGCCGGTTTCAAAGTGGCTTCCTTGGGCTGCGATGCAGAGCCCTAAACGTTTCTGGAAATTTAACACAATGGGCCGCAGGTCTTCTTCCGATAATGGTATTGATCTGGCGAGTAAGGTGGCCCTGGATGTGATAAAGTCCGGAAAATTGGCTTTGCACCAATCCTGAGTCAATTTGGCTCTATGGGCTGGAGCTGAATCATGTTGAAACGTCCATTCCGTATTAGAGGCTTGACGATCCATCGATGTTTTACCGATGTATCGATGTTTGAAAAAAATACCCAACATCGATGCATAATTTTTAGTATCCATATAAACATCGATATTTTTGTTTAACATCGATGGTTGAATTGAAAATTTTCCTATCATTTTTTTTTACAATAAAAAAGAGTGAGAAAAAGGTAAGTACCAATAGCTGCGTATAAATTTATTATCAGGAAGCATATGTGCGTTCCAGCCACTTCTCGCGACTCCGAGCGTATGTTCAGAGAGGCGGGACAGCTCATTTCAGATTGGAGGTGCTCGCTGAAGCCTACCGTAGTAGACAAATTACTTTTTATGAATAGAAACTTTGATCTCAACTTTAATTATTTGTTACTTTATTTTAAAACTCTGATAAAACTTGAATAAATTTTTATTTTGTTTAAAATTTTTTCGATGTATCGATTAGTATCGATGTTTTCGCTCCAAAACATCGAAAATTTCGATGTTATAAACATTTTTTTAAAAAACATCGATGTTTCAAATCTTGTTATTATCAAACCTCTCCTCCGTATCACCAAAGTGCTGCTGGGCCCAAGAAAGCACAACAGTTTCCAAAATGTCCCGACGGTACCGCCTTTTCACGATCTGGCGAATTTTTGTTTCAGAAAAGTGCAAGCTATCCATAAATGCATTTATTTATGGGCTGCATCATAACACATTTATAATAGATTTCTATATTAAGCCTAGTACTCTGACGACGAAAATCCGCTGTAACACGTTTGCTAGCGAAATCGCTCTTTATTTGGCTACCGAGCTAGTGTGACCAAAAAAATTTAGGAAAAGGGTAATACTGAACAGCTGTTCTCTTTCTCTCTCTCTCTCTAATATTTCTCTTTGAATTTTCGCTCCATGTTTGGGGTGTTAAAATAAATCAAATGAATTATTTTTACACCCCGAGATCAGCTGTTTACTGTTTTGATGTGGCAACGCCAATTCAATTTTTTATATTTACACTAATATCGACCTACTCAATTGAGTTTGCTAAAGAAACCCGGGATCACCCTATCACCTATCAGAGGATGTGGGGCTGGTTAAGTACATACAAAAAAGGGGTCGACAAAAATTTTGACACCCCCAAATTTTCTAGTTATTGTTAAAAAACTGTTTTTCGGGGCATTTTTGCTCTTAAAAATTCCTAAACGCATAATATTACGCGAATTTTAAAATCCGACGTTTTTCAATAGTTAAATGTTGTAGCTTTTGAAAAAAAGTGGATCTTCAATTATTTTTAACAAAAAGGATACAAATTTTACAAAAAAAACTGACATTTTTGTCGGGTTTTTCGGATTGTGACTTCATTTTTTCGGTACAACTAATAAAAAATGGTATCATTTTTGTCGCATATCAATATTGTCTCATTAATCCTGAATAAAACGGGACCAATTTTATTGGAAAATTATGAAAATTGTTTGAAGTTCTAAAGCTTTTCCCAAAACAAGTCAGTGCAATTTTACGAGCGCTTGGGAGTAACAGCGTGTAAATGAAAAGAATAGGCGAAATGGGAAGGCACACTACTGCTTCGGAACGCTAGCAATTTAAGTGAATTTTTTTTTTTTTTTGCACTGTTTTATTTGCCTCAATATTAGAACTAGACGAAGAGCTTTTAAAACAAGAAAGGAAAGCTAGCTTCGGGCGGAGCCGAAGTTGATATACCCTTGCAGTTAAAAGCGGATATAAATCGCAAACATCGGATAAAGGTTGCCGGTCAGTAGGGAGTAAATAGGCAGTCGGCTGATTTCTTGCGTCATATCCGTGTATGCATGTATATGTTGGTGGGAACGTAAATCCACAATCCAATATACACTCACATATATATATAATCCTAAATAAAAAATACATATTGACCTTTCATCCGACCCTGACATAAATATGTCTCCTGCAAGAAAGTGATAAAAAGGGATCGCAGCAGGTCAAATGGTTCCTTTTTTTTTTCTTGACCCTTCAGGGTGGATTTTCACTTTTCCACGAAAAGGTTTTCTTGTGATATACTTACTCCTTGTAAAATTCTGTATTATATTTTATATTATAAAATTAAATTTCTTTATATAAGTCCGAGTTAATTTAAAATTAATTAAAAAAAGAATTGGAGTAAAAAATCCTTTTAAATGATATGCAACACCATAATAAAATTTTGGATATTTTTTTTTAAATAATTATTTGTTCTTCATCATTAATTTTAAATTAATTACAAAATAATTATAGTAAAATACATTTTTAAATGAACTGCAGCACCATGAATATAATTTTTGTAAAGAAGCATTTTATTTTTTGTTCATCAATTTTATTTATTTTTTCACGATCCTGAATCTTATTTATTTTTTCACGATCCTGAATCTTAGACAGGTATCTTAAGTGGACAGTTGAATTTGTAGGGAATTAGGCAAACGGCGTATAAGCGGCCGAAAAATTTTAGTAGTATGTATATACATGTATATGTGAGTGTATATTGGATTGTGGATTTACGTTCCCACCAACATATGCATGCATACACGGATATGACGCAAGAAATCAGCCGATTGCCTATTTACTCCCTACTGTAGGCTCTAGGCTCTAAGCGTTATCTTTTCTTTCGATTCTTCTGATTGGTTTTCCCGATTCATTAACCGGAAAATGTGTGGAAAATTGGGGTGGTTTTCATGCGTTAACTCATGTACATGTATTGATGATACCAATACATTCAAATACAAGTACCTGTTTTCCGTTTTCGAGCATCAATAGGTTTTGAGATTTATTAATCAAATAATCAGATTAAGAATCAAATTTTTATTATAAATCTTGCCTTGCCGGTCAAAGCAATTTTTACGCTTTTTCTTTTATACAAAAAATATGAGCGAGTTAGAAATTATATTCGAGGACACCCAACCAGCTCCTAGTGATATTTGTGTATCGAGCGGTGCACTTTTATCATTAATTGGTATTGGGGAGAAAACCCATGAAGAGCTTTTTAAGAATCTAGAGGATGATTCTCTGTCATCCATATACGATTTATTGACGTCAACATGGGATTATTCAGCAACTACCATCGAGGATAAAACGTATGCCCCGGACTCTCAAAAAATATATTCGAGGAATTCGACGACGACGACATACCAGTTTCTCCGTGCTTCATTCCGGAGACCCCCGAGGGAGAGGAAAAATCATCAACAGAATTTTCTTTCCCGGACGATGACCAAATATTTTTAGAAATAAATAACGGAAATGATAATTATATAAGTTTAATGAATGAAGAATTTGATAAAATTTTAATTGATTGGCTTAGAAATAATGAATAAATAAAAGACTATATTAACATATTTCATTATTATATAATTATTTTTATTTCATGAAAAAAAAATTTTTTTCAAAAAAAAACAAGAAAGGAAAGCTAACTTCGGGCGGAGCCGAAGTTTATATACCCTTGCAGTTTAAACCGGATATATGTCGCAAACATCGGATATAGTTGGCCGATCCTTTGGGAATATGAATATATAATCTAATTTATTACAATACAAAATCTAAAAAAAGTCTCAAGCTTCTATCTTCAAAAGTACCAAAGTTGGTAATTTTTACCAAAAACCATTTCCGATCGTTCAGTTATATGGCAGCTATAAGATATAGTCGGCCGATCGTTATGAAATTTGGTAGGTCGGATTAACTGACCAAGAATATAATCTGTACCAAGTTCCAGCTTTCTATCTTCCGATCAATCAGTTATATGGCAGCTATAGGATATAGTCGGCCGATCCGGCTCATATCAACTCAGGAGGTGATCCTGATCAAGAATATATATACTTTATAGGGTCGGAAAATATAGCTGCCATATAACTGATTGATCGGAAATGGTATAACTTTGGTGTTTTTTAAGTTAGAGAGTTCAAATTTGACATGAGAGCTATTTTTGGCAAAATAATACGACATGCCAAATTTCATAAGGATCGGCCGACTATATCCTATAGCTGCCATATAACTGAACGATCGGAAATGACCCAACTTTCGTGTTTTTGAAGATAGAAAGCTGGAATTTAGTACAGATTCTATTTTTGGTCAGTTGATCGAACCTACGAAATTTCATTAGGATCGGCCGACTATATCCTATAGCTGCCATATAACTGAACGATCGGAAATGACCCAACTTTTGTGTTTTTGAAGATTCGGCTCCGCCCGAAGTTAGCTTTCCTTTCTTGTTTAAGAGTGAGTCTATGCTATTGTTTATAATTTGCATACACATTTTAAAATGACATAACCATACAGCCATCTCTTTCATTCCTAATAAAATTAGCAAATTCATAGCTATAAAGTCCTTATATACCCAAATACATTTATAAAAAGGTCATGATGTCTTCCCTTTCATTTATATAAAAAGTATATATTACTTCTATAAATATATATATGTATATACTTATATAGATATATGTATGTATGTGTATATATATATATATATATATATACATATATAGTAACATATCAACAAAATTTCTTAAGTGCATATCAGTAAATTTTGTAAACCGAAGCTGAAGCCTTTTGTATTGAAATTCGTAACGCAGCTGCAAATAGCCTCATTCCAATTTTTGTAAAAACATAAATATTTAATTATTTCAATTCGGGTGAAAACAACCTCATTTCAGATTTCCAATTTCTAAAAGTCACTTCAGATTGAAAACCAAAACAATATTTGGATAAACAGAAATCCCGACTCAAATCTTTCTCACTTCTTTTAAGTGAATTAAAACTAAACAGATCAAAACATTCTTAAATGGGAACCCACTTCACATTTTCTTGTCACCTCGATTAATTGAGACCCAAAGCCTTCCATGTCAACTGACACCTCAAGTAAAAGGTTCCGACTCAATCTATTCTCTCAGAGAGCCTCTCTTCCGAGCTTTGATCTGCAAAAAGCTTCAGCAAGGGTAGCTATAAAAAGGACCTAGAGCCCTAAAGATAAGTTAGTTCTAAAATTCTAACATCCTAAGCAGTTGTTCTGAAATTCTAAGCAATTTGAAAGAATCACACTGTATCAAAACCGGAACTCAAATAAAAATATATTTTTTTTAATCTAATTTTGAAAAAGATATATAATTGGCGCAGCCGGATGTGTAAAAGTGACCAGTGATCAATCGAGATCATAGAACATTGTTGAAGTATTTTATGCTAATGCAACTGCAGCTATAATACTAATCGCGAGTGTTAATCGCTATTCACATCCGCAAAAGAACATACGTGTTAATTTCAATTTGTAGCCCACTTTTCGAAGTGTGACTGCTACCAAAAATATACAAAACACAAAAACTTAAAATAAATTAGTAGACCGCTTTCTTAGTGTGACCGCTACCGAAATTAATAAGAAATACAAACATTACAATGGCTGAACCAGTGGCACAAATCCAGTTACTCTCCGAGCTACACCTTAATCAGGCTTTAAGCCAGATTAGGCAAGTTCCCAATTTTAATGGAAGCACCAGGGAATTAAGTGCATTCATCAGACGGATCGAATACATTTTAAATTTGTATTCGTCAACTGATCCGCGTCAAATAGCTGTATTCTTCAGTGCAATTGAGATGCAATTATCAGGAGATGCACAGCGAGTGTCCCAGCTATCAGCAGCAACCAATTGGCCCGATCTAAGGAGTGCTCTCATCGATGAATATAAAACCTAAACCCCATGCGAGGAATTACTAAGACGACTCTACAATACCCCCTTCAATGGAAGCATTCGTAAGTTCGTCGAGGATCTAGATTCTAGAATATAAAATATTTGTCATAACAAACAAATTGTCGTTAGAAAACAATAATTTAAACACAATGATTTATAATAATGCCATGAATAATACTGTAAAAGATGTAATAATGAGAAAACTTCCTGACAGGTTATTCATGACATTAGCAAGGCACGATATAACTACAGTCAGTAAACTTAAACAAGTAGCACAACAAGAAGGTTGTTATGATTCTGGTTCTGATAAAGTTAAATCACAACATAATTCAAATCAAAACGAACAGATAGGAGAAATTATCAAAAAAATAATAATTTCCAAAGAAATAATTCCTTTTATAATAATAATAATCAACAAAGTTATAATCAGCAAAGTAACTATAGACAACCAAATAATTTCAATCAACAACAATTTCGACAGGAATTGCAGCAAAACTTAAATCAAGGTAGAGCTCAGAATCCTTTTAATTATTAACAGCCATCATCTTCTTTACAAGGTACTAATTCTAACAAACCAGTGAAAAGACAGAGGTGAATATTCAAGCGATCAATCTAAAATGGAAATCGAAAATTTTCATCAAATAGCCTCGGATCCAGTAGAAGAAATGGATTTCCTTACATCAGAATAACTATTAACAATCGCCCATTTAAATGTGTAATAGATACAGGAAGTTCAATCAACCTAATAAAAGAAAATTATTTTAATTTCCCACAAACATTAAAAACGTCAGAAGTGCACACAATTAATGGTGTAATTAAATTAAATAAGTCCGTAAATTTCAAATCAAGTAAACTTTGTCCGATCGACCAACCATTTTGGATTCACAATTTTTCCCAAAAATATGATATATTGATAGGAAGAGAGTATTTAGAAGCATGTGAAGCAATAATTAATTATAAACAGGAAACAGTCACTTTGAGCGGATTTGTTTTTTCTATGATATATAACCACGAAGATTTCAGGAATTCCGAAATGGAAACATTGGAAGATTATCTCAGTCCACCTTCATCTGAGGATATATCTTTTAATTTTGCAATTAATAATGACTTGGAAGAAAATAATAAATTTCGAATAAATCATCTTAATGAAGAAGAAAGAACTAAATTAAATAACATTTTATTCGAATTTAGTGATATCCAGTATAGGGAAGGTGAAAATTTGACCTTTACCAGTGCTATCAAACATTCAATCCAAACCAAACATGAAGATCCTATTTACAAAAAACCTTATAAATACCCCCAAGCTCATGATCAAGAAGTCGAAGTCCAAATTAAAGAAATGATAAATCAGGGAATAATACGTAAATCGAAATCCCCTTATTGTTCTCCAATATGGATAGTCCCAAAGAAAGAGGATGCATCTGGGAAAAAGAAATTTCGAATAGTAATAGTCTATCGAAGTCTGAATGAAATAACTATTGATGATAAGTATCCGATACCAGTTATGGATGAAATACTTGACAAACTTGGAAAGTGTCAATATTTTACAACAATTGACCTTGCCAAGGGTTTTCATCAAATTCAAATGGATGAAAATTCTATTTCAAAAACAGCTTTTTCAACTAAAAATGGACATTACGAATATACACGAATGCCATTTGGTCTGAAAAATGCGCCTGCAACCTTCCAACGTTGCATGAACAATTTATTAGAAGATTTAATGTACCAGCATTGCCTTGTTTATATGGATGACATAATTATATTTTCTACTTCATTAGAGGAACACATATTGTCTATAAAAAAGGTGTTTTCAAAACTTCGAGAAGCTAATCTTAAACTTTAACTTGACAAATGTGAGTTTATGAAAAAGGAAACCGAATTCCTTGGACATATAATAACAACAGAAGGAATAAAGCCAAACCCCAAAAAAATTGAGGCAATACAAAAATTTCCAATACCAAAAACACAAAAAGAAATAAAATCATTTTTAGGTCTCTGTGGATTTTATAGAAAATTCATACCTGATTTTGCTAAAATTGCAAAACCCATGACAGTAAACTTAAAGAAGGGTTCAACTATAAATTCATCAGATAAAGAATATTTAGAAGCATTTGAGAAATTAAAACTTCTCATTACATCAGACCCAATTTTAATTTACCCTAACTTTGAAAAACTATTTTCTCTAACAACAGATGCTAGCAACGTCGCCTTAGGCGCAGTATTATCACAAAATCATAAACCTATTTGTTATGCTAGTAGAACTCTTAATGAACACGAAATTAATTATTCAGCAATAGAAAAAGAGCTTCTGGCTATAGTCTGGGCCACTAAATATTTTAGGTCTTATCTTTTTGGTAGAAAATTCGAAATTCTTAGCGATCATAGACCATTAGTTTGGCTTCATAATATAAAATAACCAAATATGAAACTAAAAAGATGGAGAATAAAGTTAAACGAGTTTGACTACACTATTAAATATTTTCCGGGAAAGGAAAACCAGGTAGCTGATGCTCTGTCAAGAGTACAGCTAGATGAAAATTTTTTAGGAGAATCACCGGATAGTAACCCATCATTACCCACAATAGCAACAGTACATAGTGCACAAGAAGACAATCAGAATTATATAGAAATAACGGAAAGACCTTTAAACTATTACAATAGACAAATTGAATTTCATAGAGGAAATTCAAATTAAGTTAAATTGACTCAGTACTTTCATAAAACCAACCTTAAAATAATGTATGAAAAAATGACCCATGAATTTGCAAAATAATTAATTAAAGAATATTTATGCTCCAAAAAAAGTGGTATCTATTTTCCTTGTGAAATGGACTTTATAATATTTCAAAATGCTTATATAGAGATTATCTGCCCAAATAACTTAACCAAATTTATGAAAACCAGTACAATATTAACAGATGTCCAAACGTTCGCCGAATTCAAGGAAATTGTCCTTAAAGCTCACGTTGAATTATTACATCCAGGAACAGAAAAACAAACAAGCCTTTTTAAAGAAAAATATTATTTTCCCGATTATCAGAGATTAATTCAAAATATTATAAATGAGTGTGAAATTTGTAACCTTGCCAAAACAGAGCATAGAGATACAAAACTTACATTTGAATTAACCCCAGAAACCTTTAACCCCAGAGAAAAATATGTTATAGACTTTTACATGATCGATAATAAACAATTCTTATCTTGCATTGATATTTATTCCAAATATGCTGCTTTAATAAATGTCAACAGTAGGGATTGGTTAGAAGCAAAAAGGGCATTACTCAGGATATTTAATGAAATGGGTAAACCAAAAGAAATTAAAGCCGACAAAGATTCCGCATTTATGTGCTCAGCATTGCAACTTTGGCTGCAATCAGAAGATGTAAGAATAACTATAACCACAAGTAAAAATGGCGTTTCTGACATAGAGAGATTTCATAAAACTATTAACGAAAAATTAAGAATTATAAATATTGAACGGAATCCTGAAAATATAATTACTAAATTTGAAACAATTGTTTATATTTATAATCATAAAACAAAACATAGCTCTACAGGCAGAACACCAGCTGACATTTTTATTTTCGCCGGAATTCCAAGTTATAATACTCAAGTGAATCAAACACAGAAAATAAACAAGCTTAATAAAAATCGTCATACATTCGATATTGACACTTGTAAAATCTAAAACAACAAATCCTTTTAGGAAGACAGGCCAAATTACACAAACCGACGAAAAACATTATGTAGAAAAAAAATAGAGGTAGAGAAATCACTCACTATAAATCGAAATTCAAAAAGAAGAAGAAAATTAATACCAGCAAATATAATAATTCCAGATTTCCACCGGAAGACAACCCAGCTTAATAAAATTATCTTTTATATAATAACTTTATTATGTCTTATATATCACGCCGTGTGTCAATCCAATCCAAGCAAAAAATGGATACCTAATTTTCCAAACAGGTAACATAGATCTGCCCACTAATTATGAATATCATTGTCTCACAGTCAATTTAACTAAAACTGAAAAAACTTATAAAAATCTAATGGAACAATCACGCGAATTTGAACATTTGGATCAAATTCAATATCTAAAAGAAAAATTAAATAGAGAAATGAACGGAATAAAAATTGCTCAACGAAACAAGAGAGGACTTGCAAATTTCGTAGGTACCTTTTATAAATATTTATTTGGCACATTGGATCAACAAGATAAGGAAGAATTAGAATCAAAAATTGATAATTTGTCCGAAAATAGTATACAGATCAACGAATTAAATAAAGTAATTGATGCAATTAATAAAGGAATAGAAACAGTCAATCGTTTAAATGAAAACCAAAACGAAAACCAAAGGTTAGAAATCCTTATTTTCAATTTACAAGAATTTACAGAATACGTAGAAGACATTGAATTAGGAATGCAATTTACAAGATTAGGCATATTCAACCCAAAGCTCCTAAAACATGACCCGCTTAAACATATTAATTCAGAAAAATTGTTAAATATCAAAACATCTACTTGGTTACAAGTTAATACTAACGAAATATTGATAATTTCTCATATTCCTCGTACTATTATTAAAACCCCCATTTATAAAATTTTACCGTATCCGGATCAGAATCAGAATATAATAACCGAAACATTGCATGATGAATATTATATAAAAAATCAGCAAGTCTTTGAAGTAAAAACAAAAGTAATAGTAAATAATAAATGTATAATAGGTCTCTTAAGACAAACAAATACAGAATGTAGATATACAAAAATGTACAAGAACTTCGAATTAAATTATATTGAACCCAACATTATAATAACATGGAATTTGCCAAAAACTTTGCTAAATCAGAATTGTATAAATAAAGATTTAATTGCTGAAGGAAACAATATAATAAAAGCATTCAACTGTTCTATACAAATAGAAGATGTAATAATAACAAATACTATGCTTGATTACACCCGAACTATTTATGTAAACAACAACACAACTAAACTCGAACCTTTATCCTATATCGTAGCCAAAGAAATATTCCAAAACCATTCAAAACAATATTTTACAACCCAAACAATTCTATTAATACTACTATCAATAATAATTATTATTATACTCATATATTTGATTTATAAATTTAAGAACATCCCAAAAAGGATAATAATTAATTATAAAAAACAAAAGGTTATTAGTCCCGAAGAAGAAACTAAAGGTTCAGAAAATAAAGAACATGACCTACAGTTATACCCCAAACTAACCGCCTGAGGACAGGCTAAATTCTTAAGGATGGGGAAGTAACATATCAACAAAATTTCTTTAAGTGCATATCAGTAAATTTTGTAAACCGAAGCTGAAGCCTTTTGTATTGAAATTCGTAACGCAGCTGCAAATAGCCTCATTCCAATTTTTGTAAAAACATAAATATTTAATTATTTCAATTCGGGTGAAAACAACCTCATTTCAGATTTCCAATTTCTAAAAGTCACTTCAGATTGAAAACCAAAACAATATTTGGATAAACAGAAATCCCGACTCAAATCTTTCTCACTTCTTTTAAGTGAATTAAAACTAAACAGATCAAAACATTCTTAAATGGGAACCCACTTCACATTTTCTTGTCACCTCGATTAATTGAGACCCAAAGCCTTCCATGTCAACTGACACCTCAAGTAAAAGGTTCCGACTCAATCTATTCTCTCAGAGAGCCTCTCTTCCGAGCTTTGATCTGCAAAAAGCTTCAGCAAGGGTAGCTATAAAAAGGACCTAGAGCCCTAAAGATAAGTTAGTTCTAAAATTCTAACATCCTAAGCAGTTGTTCTGAAATTCTAAGCAATTTGAAAGAATCACACTGTATCAAAACCGGAACTCAAATAAAAATATATTTTTTTTAATCTAATTTTGAAAAAGATATATAATTATATATATATATATATATACACATATATACACAAAGGCGAGTGAATTATTAAAAAGTATAAAAGAGCGGGATCACTGATTAAGTTGATTAGTACCTAACAGTAACCTTTTTGGAACGAAACCAGGAATACAAGAGTTATATATGATGGTATGTATACAAATTCTTACAACCAATAAGAAAAAAATAGCCTTACTTATATTCATGTACATCGAAGTCTTTCTTAGATACTCTGAATGATCAAAAGCCTGTTATTGGCTACACAAAGACTGTAGACCTATGTATTAATTTCGAATACAAGATCATTGGCTGTAAGATAAAGAAAACCACATATGGGACGAAAATAGCCCTTTATTTGACTGATAAGGACGATGAACCTATCTGGATATTTTTACCAAAGAGCTACGTGAATAAATTTTCAACTAAAACACCATTTAAGAAATTGAAGGAAAATGGAATAACACATCTTGTATATAAAGGAAAAGAGATGACTAGATATAGCTCAGCCTGTTTACAATTTATCTCAAAGGAGTAACTGTATAAAAGAGTCGATTCCTTATAATGTTTTATCAGTTTCACTTTTTTCATTAAATCAAAAACAACTCCTCTCTCAAGCCTCTCGATGTACGCGCATCAAATAAAATTATTTTTACTTCAATTTGAAGATATGCTTTTCGAGGAGCACCTTAAAAAACTTCAATTTTTAAAAACAACTTTAGAGGATTTAGAAGAAAAGGAAATGCTGTACTCGAAATATGGATTCCACTACAAAATATGTCCCTGGAGTGATGATGAAGCAACCGAAGGTCCAGACACTAGTAACTGCAACAAACTTTCTCTATATATAAAGGAAGCTACGGATATTATGATAAGATACTATAAAATAGCTAAAAGAATGTATCCAAATCCATGAAAATAAAAAAGTTTTTTTATAGATATTATAAATAATATTGTTTATTTTTCATATTGGGTTGAAAAAAAAAAATTGTTTAAATCATTTAAAACATTTACTAAACATTTTTGAAAATAACTTATCATTATAGGTGAAATCTTTTATCTTAAAATTCTGTGTGAAACTCTTTCTTTCTGTAGAAGAGTCGGCTTGCGACCAACTAAGGCGATTTATCCATACTTTAGCTTTATAAATAAACTATAACTAATTATTACACTAAACATACATAAACATTATTTAAACATAAACATTAAACGCCGTGCTGCTGCTTGACCCGACGACCCGAGATAGACCAGCTTATGGTGCATGCAGGGACTCAAGTAAATACAGAGAGAGGGCGCCCCGACAAGTCACCTCGAGCTAAAGCTCTCGAAAGTGGAGAGGGCGGCCCGACTTAGTCATTGCCGAGCTAAAACTCTCTATGGAAAGCTTGTTGAGTCGAGCGGCCGAGAGAGAGTCGTCTTGCGATCAACAAAGCCTTTGTACAAACTTAAGCCTAATAAATAAACATTACACTAATAATTACACTAAACATTACATAAACATTATTTAAACATAAACATTAAACGCCATGCTGCTGCTTGACCCGACATATCTGTTCCTAGAAACAAGAAAGTAAAGCTAACTTCGGGCGGAGCCGAAGTTGATATACCCTTGCAGTTCAAACCGGATATATATCGCAAACATCGGATATAGTTGGCCGATCCTTAAATGTGGTAGGTTGGATGAACTGACCAAAAATAGAATCTGTACCAAGTTCCAGCTTTCTATCTTCAAAAACACGAAAGTTGGGTCATTTTCGATCGTTCAGTTATATGGCAGCTATAGAATATAGTCGACCGATCCCTATAAAATTTGGCATATCGTAATATTTTGAACTCTCTAACTCTAAAAACACCAAAGTTATACCATTTCCGATCAATCAGTTATATGGCAGCTATAGGATATAGTCGGCCGATCCAGGCGTATATACTGCGTGCAAAGGAAAGAAGGGTGTGTGCAAAGTTTCAAGACGATAGCTTTAAATTTGAAAGACTAGTTCGCGTAGAAACAGACAGACAGACGGACAGACGGACATGCTCATATCAACTCAGGAGGTGATCCTGATCAAGAATATATATACTTTATAGGGTCGAAGATGTCTCCTTCACTGCGTTGCACACTTTCGACCAAAATTATAATACCCTCTGCAAGGGTATAATAATAATAATATCTAACTAAACTGGCGAAAGCTCTCTCGGCAAGAGATACTTTAAAAGAGCATTAAAGGACTGTGAGTTAGCCAATTTTATCTACTATTATTTATAATTCTGTTCCAAAGCTGTCCCGATTTTAAAACCATAATTCATTTCTATAATATGTCCGAAATTTGGTTATCTTTTAAAATATTTAATAAACCTTACCGCCCTAAAATCCTTGAATGTTAAATCTCGTCGCAAGATTGAATTGACTTTTTTCGGGAATTGTAACTCTTACTCACGGTCGCCACGTAGTTTCCAACATACATACAAACATACAAATGTAGAACATACAAATTCTTAGGATAGATTTTCAAGGGATCGGACCCATTAAATAAGAGACAAACAGCATGGTCTAAAACCGATCCCCTGCAGCCTAACACAAACACATACATAAGTGGTGCGCTTATCGCACTTCAGAAAGGGTCGCATAGCATGTCAGCGTACAATGCGTTGATAAAAAGTTTTAAATAGATTTAAGATTTTCATGATTTTTAAAATTTACTTACGGTTGCTTTCAGCTAGTTGGCGATTTGTTTCAATTTATGCAAAGTGTAATTTAAGCATATTTTAGTTTGATTTCCCAATCTGCTGCTCACAGTAGTTTGCTTTTCTTGAAATTGGAAATTTTTGTTGGGACGACGACGTCGAGAGACACACAGATATTAACACACAATCACACACACGCACTGATTTTCACTTTTTTTGTGTAATTAAACGGCAGACTGTGATTGCACTCAACGGATTGTCTGCTCGTCAATGTTGCGATTCCATCAATTTATGCAATATTCCTCGACGAAACACGCACGGAACGGAAGTTTGTTGTATCTTCAAGATTGAGTATCTTGTATCTTTTACCGTCGCGTTCGTGAGTTCATCTGCCATCGGAGGTGTGCTCAGAAATCGAAGGTGCCATGGGGAGAATATCGATTACAATTTCCAGGGCTGCAGTAGAAGTTTTTCGATAACAAACTTTTCCATCCCTAACCGGTTTGTTATTAGCGGTTAAATATATTTATATTTTATTGTGAATAATTTATTAAATGTATTTATTATATAATGAATGTCTTTTATTTAAGCTAAATTGACTTATTTTTATTAAACAAGTTTTCCTAAATTTATTAAAATTTTAGCGATAACGATAACAAGAGCTTAGTCTAATAGCCCGCCTAATTCAAATATCTCCCTTATCGAAAGACAATTTACGTCAGGCTAAAAAGTCAACGGATAAGTTAGACCATATTTACCTTCTTCGAGACAATATTTGATTATTCGCAAAATAAATAGACTGATAACGGCTAAATTATACATTAAATAATGGGCCATTTTGAAGAACTAATCTCTTTGTATCCTTTCTGTTTAAATAAATTGAAGATGTATTTTTTTTTCAAAAGCTACAACATTTAACTATTGAAAAACATAAAAAAATTGAAAATCGGTCTAAAATTGCGCGTTCAGGAATTTTTAAGAGCAAAACACTTTCGAAAAACCGTTTTTTCGAAATAAATCAAGATTTGAGGGTGTAGGAAAAATTTCAAACATGGTTTTATACTATACTCGACCTAATGAACAATTCCTACTAGGTCTCTTCAAAAGTTCCTCCAACTTTTCTTTTTTTGTCGCACTGTGTAATTATTGTCGCTTTGGGAAACCAAAGTATTATTTAAATATACCGATGAGCTTCTAAATATAGAATGCAATATATTATTTGCTACACCAACAGAATTTCCTTTAATACTACTATTATCAATTTTTTTAAGTTGAACCACAAGTTTTAAGTAAACACTTGAAAGATCTCTGTAGGTTTCTCCATTTCCTAAACAAACGAATTCAATTGATGGAGCACTATCCAAAGAAGCAATAGGGTTGTATGAAACTTCTTCGGTTTTCAAAATACAGCTTTGCGTTGGATGAGGCTCAAAAAGATCCAGTTCGCTTTTCATGCATTCAATGTGATTACTCATTTTGATTTGGAAAATATGTCACTAATTTTAAATTTTTTAGATGATTTTTTTCTTGACTTTTTTGAACGCGTATGTTTACGACGTTGTTTAGAGTTAAATGATTGCGATTTTTTCTTGGTCTCTTTTTTTATGCCTTTTTTCCTTTACCACTTTGTAATTTAGTAATTTTATGAATTGCTTTGTCAGATAGATTATGTAATGCGATTTTACTTTGTTCTTGAATGATATTTCGTAGAGGTTTTCGGCCCAAATCATTTATAACAGCCTTTCCGGTTTCAGCAGCTTGATTTTTAAGTGCATTTATCCCTGACAGAAAAAGCCGCTTAATGTAATTAAAAAGTCCACTAAAGAAATTTCCAATACCACGACCATGCTAAACAATTCTTGGGGAAACATAGAGACTACCTATGTTACTTAACCTTCCACCGCACTGAATTAAATAATATTGATGATAACATTTTGCCATGATTGGTAAATTAATTCTAAATGTTAGTTTCCCTTAACATTATTATTTATAGATTTTTTCTTCTTTTTCTAAAATGCAGAGTTAGAAAAATTGGAACTGATTAAGTTTCAAAGGGGATTTTATATCCACTTGAATCAACAATTAATATTAAAATTTAGATTATGTAATGCGATTTTACTTTGTTCTTGAATGATATTTCGTAGAGGTTTTCGACCCAAATCATTTATAACAGCCTTTCCGGTTTCAGCAGCTTGATTTTTAAGTGCATTTATCCCTGACACAAAAAGCGGCTTAATGTAATTAAAAAGTCCACTAAAGAAATTTCCAATACCTCGACCATGCTGAACAATTCTTGGGGAAACATAGAGACTACCTATGTTACTTAAGCTTCCACCGCACTGATTTAAATAATATTGATGATAACATTTCGCCATGGTTGGTAAATCAATTCTAAATGTTAGTTTCCCTTAACATTATTATTTATAGATTTTTTCTTCTTTTTCTAAAATGCAGAGTTAGAAAAATTGGAACTGATGAAGTTTCAAAGGGGATTTTATATCCACTTGAATCAGTAATTAATATTAAAATTTCGTTTGGTAAAAAATTTTCAATAGGATAATATTCAACATTTCTAAACTGGATAAATTTTTCTTTTCCATTTGTAAATAAAACTCTTAAGCAACGTGGTCTTTTGCTTCCTACACAACGAGGCTCTTTTTTAATGTCTGTGTAAATAAATATCGCACCGCATTCCATTTCATCCGCTTTCATTGGTGCCGATTTGTATCGAAATGTTTCAGAATTTACTAAACTTATAAATTCTGTTGAATTAGAGCTTGATTCTTCTGATTCATTTTCTTTTGTTTCTTTCCTTTTTTTAGGATTTTTTCGAAAAGAATTATTTAAATATATATCAGTTATACCGACTTCCCATTCCTTAAACATTGTTTCAGGAAGGTTTACAATATTTGTAAAAGCGCATTTTACATTATCAGGAAACACATTTAAGGATTCATTGCTGAGCAATGTAATATAAAACTCGTTTTGAAAAAACATTTTGAGCTCTGCAGTTAAGAATATGAGATCCAATTTAATTTATTTTTACCAATTTGGATATTGTTTTCTTTGCGGTTTGCCCTTTGCAATTTTTCTAAATCACTTATATACTTAAGATTTCTAAGTGGATAGGGGGAATCTCTATTCTTTTTAACCTTATTTCTCAGTTTCAGTTTCTTTTCAGTATAATTTCCTTTTATAATTCTTGTTTTCTCAACTAATGATTTTTTTAAAATCTTATCATCAGTGAAAGAAGTATCTGCGAGTGATCGTTTATTATTAATTGGAATTGAAACAGATTTCTCAGATGATTGTTCTTCTTCATCGCTGGGTAAAATGGCTAAATCGGGTAAATCCTCTCTTTTAAATGATGACTCGTTCTTGTATTCTTTAGAAGAACTGGCAATAGAATCTTTCTAATCATCTATATATGTTTGGGTTTCTACATTTTGATTTAATGAAAACGGGGATTTCGATACCGATTGATGCAAAACAGCTTTGTTTCTCTTTTTATTTTGGTATGCACATAATTCTTGTTGAATTTTAATCCATTTATCATAATCACTAATTTTTTTATTGTTTAAAATTGGTAAAAATTTTAAATTTATAAGATCTTTTCCTCGATCATTTACTAAAAGTTTATGGTATGCATTTGGATGCATTAAGATTACTTTATTTAGCTGATGCTTATTTTTAATCATGATTCAAAATTTTTCCAAAATCCCAGAAAGCAATGAACTTATTAAAATTGGTAAAAATACGCCTTTTTGAATAAGAACTCTTCTCTTAGAATTTAAAGATTGTTTTGAGCTGGAAATATGTCGTAATACATTTTTATACTTTTTTAATGAATTTAAGATATTTTTTGATATTTTATATAGTATAGGTTCATTATTTTCATTTTCAATGGAGTCAGGTACCCCATGGTAATATTCAATATTGGTAAAATTTGGTTTCGCTTGCTCTTCACCGTAACACCATATTATTCTATCTATTGATGTACTTATTAAGTCCTTCCTTCCATTTATTAAATTTTTCAAAAATGTTGTTTTACCCGATCCTGAGGGTCCACAAATAAGCATCGTAAAAGGATGAACAAATTGTGTAAACATTTTGATAAAAGTTTTTTTTGTTTATTCAATGCTAATTATCAAAAATAAATTTTTCTAATGCTTTTTTTCCTGGTCCCGTTTTTTAGCGCAGTCCTTTTCAAAATGAGTATCAGAACCACAATAGTTGCAGTATATAAGTTGACTGAATCCTTTTTTACGAGGATCTTTTCCAAAGATCCGATCCATTTTGCTAAAACAACTACTCAATTAAAGTACTAAAATCATACTGTTTATTAAAGTAACTTATACATATGATTCTCTGTTATAGTATATATCGTAATTACAGTTTTCTAAAATTACAAAAAGCTTAAATAAATTATTTAGAGCACATCTAAGCTTAAGTTTTTTGTGAATTTTACAGTTGGTAAAAAAATTAGGATAACACGTCAGGCTCTTTCCTATATCTATACCGATAATATTATTCGATAGAAACTTGGATAAAAATTCCTTTTTTACTTCGCCACGTACAATTATATTGGAAAACTTATTATCCAAAATTGTATCAGACATTAGGAAGTCATACTGATCAATCTTTAATTGTATAAATTCCTTGTATGTAAGCAGTTGCATCCATTCTTCTTTATCAAATCCAATATAATAAGTGGAGAAAGTACATCGCTTAAGCAGTTATAGGGTATTTCTCCTTCCATCCAGTCCAATCCGTTAATGTTTTTTCGATGAATATTATGTTGTTGTAATGTATCATAATTCAACTCCTTAATGTTGTTTGGAGGTTTGAAGTGAAAGAAGTTTGGTATTACAGTTCCTCCAGGCATGAAGGCCAATTCCTTAACAAAAATTTGATTGTTATTTCCAACAACATATTGAAAATCTACTATAACGGAATTTGATCTATCAAATTTAGTCATTTTAGAATGAGTTTTAAATGTAAACTGACTTTGGTGTCTACATTTTAGGTCTTTATATACCATTCATTTTATTATATAATACATGCATTATGTAATATATAATATAAAAGTTGTCCTCATATCTTAGGAGTTTGTATATATGGATATATATTTCATTTCATTATGTAATACATAATGTATAATATATATATATATATATATGTATATACGGCATACTAAGCCCTTTATAAACCACACATTTTAGTAACTAATTTCAGTTTGTTAATAACATTCAGATTCAATGGATACACTCCAAGCTAAAAGAGATAGAGCCATAAGAAAAAAACAGAACCATGAAGTTATATTTGGTTTTGAATATTTTGTGGCTCAAAATTTGAAAATAAAATGTGGATTTTCGACATCTAGAAAATTTACTCCAATGATTTGGATGCAGCAGCACAAAAACAATTATATTGGATTTGATAAAGAAGAATGGATGCAACTGCTTACATACAAGGAATTTATACAATTAAAGATTGATCAGTATGACTTCCTAATGTCTGATACAATTTTGGATCACCCTATTTTATCAACTATTAAATGTAATTTTAGATTTAGAAAATCAGATAAACAATATGTTCTGATACTAAATCAATTCGGTAATAAAATTGAAATAGATAGTGACACTTGGAGATCATTAATTCGCCTAGCTATATTTGTAACTACATTTTTATGTTGGAACACTATATTAAAACAGCAAATATCCTATCTGTACTATAATCATATCATTCCGAAGTGTGTCTCTTTACAAAAATTCGATATTCAATTATCCGATTTAGATAGTAACTATGATAAAAATGTTCATTTTAGGAAAAGAATTTTTTAATCAACTCTTTAAAGAACTTATGAAGAAAAATAATATAAATCATTATCATACATTTACACACCTTAAGGCTTCGATTTGTGAACGATTTAATGAAAATTATCGATGGATTACCCATTTGAATTCGCTTGTAGAAGACTACAACCATTCTTACCACAGAACTATAAAAATGAGTCCAATCGATGTTTGTAAACAGAATGAAGAGTTTATTTTGAAAACATGTTATAACATTGTTAAGGTATTTCCAAGGCATAAGTATGTAGTAGGAGACCATGTTAGAATAAGCAAATACAAGGGTGTATTTGTTAAAGGATATGAACCTAACTGGACAACTGAAATATTTACAATTTCAAAAATTAAGACTACATTCCCAGTTACTTACGAGCTCATTGATTATAAGGGTGACCCTATAAAAGGTACATTTTATGAAGCTGAAATTCAAAAAGTTAAAGACAAAAGTGCATTCCTAGTTGAAAAAGTAATAAAAAGAAAAAAAGACCAAATTTTTGTAAAATGGTTAGGTTTTGATGAAACACATAACTCATGGATAAATAAAACAGATTTATTAAAATAAAATTTTACAAATTGGAATTTATTTATACAAATTATACATTCATATATACATTTTTAATTTTTATTATTATTATTATTTATTTTTATTTATTTTTATTTATTTTTTTATTTATTTTTATTTTTTTTTTTTTGTCTCTTATTTAATATTTTTAAAAATACGTCCAATATTATTGTCATTATCCATTTGTATTTAATAAAGATCTTAATTTATAATGACCATATGCTAAAGTATTAATATTACAAATATATATATTAATATTATATATATTTCGTATTTCAAAAATACGAAAGTTGATATTTCTACCAAGTACCATTACCGATCGTTCAGTTATATTGCAGCTATAGGATATAGTCGGCCGATCCTAATGAAATTTGGTAGGTCGGATCAACTGACCAAATATATAATCTGTAGCAAGTTCCAGCTTTCTATTTTCTAAAAACACGAGTTGGGTCAAAGTTGGGTCATTTCCGATCGTTCAGTTATATGGCAGCTATAGGATATAGTCGGCCGATCCTTACGAAATTTGGCACAATAGTTGCAGTATATAAGTTGACTGAATCCTTTTTTACGAGGATCTTTTCCAAAGATCCGATCCATTTTGCTAAAACAACTACTCAATTAAAGTACTAAAATCATACTGTTTATTAAAGTAATTTTTACATATGATTCTCTGTTATAGTATATATCGTAATTACAGTTTTCTAAAATTACAAAAAGCTTAAATAAATTATTTAGAGCACATCTAAGCTTAAGTTTTTTGTGAATTTTACAGTTGGTAAAAAAATTAGGATAACACGTCAGGCTCTTTCCTATATCTATACCGATAATATTATTCGATAGAAACTTGGATAAAAATTCCTTTTTTACTTCGCCACGTACAATTATATTGGAAAACTTATTATCCAAAATTGTATCAGACATTAGGAAGTCATACTGATCAATCTTTAATTGTATAAATTCCTTGTATGTAAGCAGTTGCATCCATTCTTCTTTATCAAATCCAATATAATAAGTGGAGAAAGTACATCGCTTAAGCAGTTATAGGGTATTTCTCCTTCCATCCAGTCCAATCCGTTAATGTTTTTTCGATGAATATTATGTTGTTGTAATGTATCATAATTCAACTCCTTAATGTTGTTTGGAGGTTTGAAGTGAAAGAAGTTTGGTATTACAGTTCCTCCAGGCATGAAGGCCAATTCCTTAACAAAAATTTGATTGTTATTTCCAACAACATATTGAAAATCTACTATAACGGAATTTGATCTATCAAATTTAGTCATTTTAGAATGAGTTTTAAATGTAAACTGACTTTGGTGTCTACATTTTAGGTCTTTATATACCATTCATTTTATTATATAATACAAACATTATGTAATATACAAGATTAAAGAGGTCCTTACATCTTAGGAGTTTGTATATATGTATATATATTTCATTTCATTATGTAATACATAATGTATAATATATATATATATATATGTATATACGGCATACTAAGCCCTTTATAAACCACACATTTTAGTAACTAATTTCAGTTTGTTAATAACATTCAGATTCAATGGATACACTCCAAGCTAAAAGAGATAGAGCCATAAGAAAAAAACAGAACCATGAAGTTATATTTGGTTTTGAATATTTTGTGGCTCAAAATTTGAAAATAAAATGTGGATTTTCGACATCTAGAAAATTTACTCCAATGATTTGGATGCAGCAGCACAAAAACAATTATATTGGATTTGATAAAGAAGAATGGATGCAACTGCTTACATACAAGGAATTTATACAATTAAAGATTGATCAGTATGACTTCCTAATGTCTGATACAATTTTGGATCACCCTATTTTATCAACTATTAAATGTAATTTTAGATTTAGAAAATCAGATAAACAATATGTTCTGATACTAAATCAATTCGGTAATAAAATTGAAATAGATAGTGACACTTGGAGATCATTAATTCGCCTAGCTATATTTGTAACTACATTTTTATGTTGGAACACTATATTAAAACAGCAAATATCCTATCTGTACTATAATCATATCATTCCGAAGTGTGTCTCTTTACAAAAATTCGATATTCAATTATCCGATTTAGATAGTAACTATGATAAAAATGTTCAAATAGATTTAACACGTTTATGTTTGAAATATCTAAAAAAATGACAAAAGAAATAAAAGAAGATGTAATTCATTATAAGAAATCATTAATCTCTAAGACCTCAGACATTAACAATAAAAAATAAGTTTTTTTTTTAAAAAAATGTTTAAAAAAAAAATAAAAATGAGTAAGCAACAAGTTGTTGATGAAATACATAAAACTTGTAGAAAAAATGTTTTACGTCGAAAGTTCGTTCAAAAAGGGTTGCATGATACTTGGCAAATTGATTTGGTTGAAATGATCCCATATTCCAATCAGAATAATAGATATAAATATTTACTAACGGTTATTGATACATTTTCAAAATATGCTTTTGCTAAGCCTGTAAAATCAAAATCGGCAATGGATGTTGCAACTGTTATGAAATCTATATTGAAAGATTCCAAATACAAGCCAAAAAATATACATTCCGATCAAGGAAAAGAATTTTTTAATCAACTCTTTAAAGAACTTATGAAGAAAAATAATATAAATCATTATCATACATTTACACACCTTAAGGCTTCGATTTGTGAACGATTTAACAGAACTTTAAAAAATAGGATGTGGAAAATGTTTAGTTTTAATGGAAATTATCGATGGATTACCCATTTGAATTCGCTTGTAGAAGACTACAACCATTCTTACCACAGAACTATAAAAATGAGTCCAATCGATGTTTGTAAACAGAATGAAGAGTTTATTTTGAAAACATGTTATAACATTGTTAAGGTATTTCCAAGGCATAAATATGTAGTAGGAGACCATGTTAGAATAAGCAAATACAAGGGTGTATTTGTTAAAGGATATGAACCTAACTGGACAACTGAAATATTTACAATTTCAAAAATTAAGACTACATTCCCAGTTACTTACGAGCTCATTGATTATAAGGGTGACCCTATAAAAGGTTAATTTTATGAAGCTGAAATTCAAAAAGTTAAAGACAAAAGTGCATTCCTAGTTGAAAAAGTAATAAAAAGAAAAAAAGACCAAATTTTTGTAAAATGGTTAGGTTTTGATGAAACACATAACTCATGGATAAATAAAACAGATTTATTAAAATAAAATTTTACAAATTGGAATTTATTTATACAAATTATACATTCATATATACATTTTTAATTTTTATTATTATTATTATTTATTTTTATTTATTTTTATTTATTTTTTTATTTATTTTTATTTTTTTTTTTTTGTCTCTTATTTAATATTTTTAAAAATACGTCCAATATTATTGTCATTATCCATTTGTATTTAATAAATATCTTAATTTATAATGACCATATGCTAAAGTATTAATATTACAAATATATATATTAATATTATATATATTTCGTATTTCAAAAATACGAAAGTTGATATTTCTACCAAGTACCATTACCGATCGTTCAGTTATATTGCAGCTATAGGATATAGTCGGCCGATCCTAATGAAATTTGGTAGGTCGGATCAACTGACCAAATATATAATCTGTAGCAAGTTCCAGCTTTCTATTGTCTAAAAACACGAGTTGGGTCAAAGTTGGGTCATTTCCGATCGTTCAGTTATATGGCAGCTATAGGATATAGTCGGCCGATCCTTACGAAATTTGGCACAATAGTTGCAGTATATAAGTTGACTGAATCCTTTTTTACGAGGATCTTTTCCAAAGATCCGATCCATTTTGCTAAAACAACTACTCAATTAAAGTACTAAAATCATACTGTTTATTAAAGTAACTTATACATATGATTCTCTGTTATAGTATATATCGTAATTACAGTTTTCTAAAATTACAAAAAGCTTAAATAAATTATTTAGAGCACATCTAAGCTTAAGTTTTTTGTGAATTTTACAGTTGGTAAAAAAATTAGGATAACACGTCAGGCTCTTTCCTATATCTATACCGATAATATTATTCGATAGAAACTTGGATAAAAATTCCTTTTTTACTTCGCCACGTACAATTATATTGGAAAACTTATTATCCAAAATTGTATCAGACATTAGGAAGTCATACTGATCAATCTTTAATTGTATAAATTCCTTGTATGTAAGCAGTTGCATCCATTCTTCTTTATCAAATCCAATATAATAAGTGGAGAAAGTACATCGCTTAAGCAGTTATAGGGTATTTACTTTTCTTATATTTATTGTTTACTATATACTTATATTAAAACTAGAAAGATGATCGGGAGATAAATTCGGCAAAGACTCTGCAGTGGCGGCGGACGAAGCTGACGAAAACTTATTGATGAGAGAGTGTGTCTCCTGGAGATGTACTCCCGTAATATCGATACTCGCGTGAGTTATCGAGTTTTGTCGATAACGAGGACTGAAAGGGGTTGCCACAGTACCCCCCTCCTAGAGTTCCAGTTGGGAAAGATACTTTGCTGGGAATCTGATTTGTCGTCCTGATCTTGACACTTTCTCGAGTGTCTGAGCAGTTGGCGCTGTCGTCTGCTCCTGTGCTAAAGGCGGTACGTCTTTGAAGATGTAAGCTGGTTTAAGTCAATCGATGGAAACCTTGTTGTCTTTTGTGTGGCCTTTGAGCGTATAATATTTGCCTGGTTTTGTTAACACTTCAAACGGACCCTCGTAGTTTCCTTCCAACGGGGTTTTGACTCGATCCACTCTGACGAAGACGTAGGTACAATGGCTGCACCGGGTGCACCAATTCCTGCGGTGTATGATGGTGCATTGGCTAAGTGGTTGGCAGCTGAGACATGGTTTTGGAAGAGTCTCGGTGAACTCGGACTGGGTGTGTTTTTGTGTGCTCGGTGCACAAAATCCGCCTGGCACCCGTAGTGTGGTGCCATAAACCATTTCAGCTGATTTCAGCCCGATGTCGCTTTTAATTATTGTACGTAGGCCTCGTAGGATTAAATACAGGGAACTGCTACAGTTGATTGGATAGGCGCATTTTAAGGCAGCTTTTAACGTTCTGTGCCAGCGTTCGATCATACCATTGGCTTGCGGGTGGTACGCCGTCGTCCGCAGGTGCTTAAAACCACAAATTTTGGAAAGCTCTTGGAATAATGTAGACTCGAATTGTCGACCCAGATCGGTTGTGATGTGAAGAGGAATACCGTACTGAGCGAACCAGCCCGATATCAGTGCGTTGGCTACAGATTGTGCTGTGATGTCTACTAAAGGAATTGCTGCGGGCCATCTTGAGAATCGATCGATACACGTGAGGCAGTATCGGTATCCGTTCGATGAAGGCAGCGGGCCGACTATGTCGATATTTATGTGTTCGAAACGGGCGTCGCTGGCGGTGTACTCTCCTAGTGGCGATTTGGTGTGACGTTGGATTTTGGCCTTCTGGCACGGGATACAGGAGCGTACGATTTTAGCGACATCCTTCGCCATGCGGGGCCAAACGTAGTGTTTTCCGACCAACTTGTTTGTTGCCTTAACTCCTGGATGGCTCAGCGAATGTAGGGCCTCAACCACGGTTTGGCGTAGGCATTTGGGCACAAACGGACGTGTATGGTTATTGGCGACGTGGCAGTACAATTGCTTGTTTGAGCCTGCAAGAAACAATTTTGTTAGTGGGATTTGTTTTTCGGCGTCAGACTTGAGTAGCGATTGTAGTTCCGCATCGTTTTCCTGTTCCAGTGCCATCTCGTCGAAGTTTATGTGTTTGATGGCATCGATGCGTGAGAGAAGATCAGCTACGTTGTTTTCTTCTCCAGAGATGTGCCGGATATCGGTGCTGAATTGGCTGATAAAATCCAGTTGCCGAGCGCGTCGAGGTGATGCTTTCTCGCTGTTTTGACTGAAGGCGTACATAAGCGGCTTGTGGTCGGTGAAAATTACGAAATTCCTGCCCTCCAGTGCGTACTTGAAGTGCAAAATGGCCTGATAGATGGCAGTCAGTTCTCTATCGTAGGTGCTGTACTTCTTTTGCGTCGATGTGAATTTCCTGGAGAAGAATCCCAGTGGTTGTGTCTGCCCGTTGATGATCTGATGTACTACGGCACCCATAGCGTCGTCGGATGCGTCGGTGGTTAGAGTTAATTGTGAGTTTGGTGCCATGTAGTTCAACAACGTAGCGTTTGCAAGCTCGTTCTTGCAAGCGGTGAATGCGTAGTCGGCTTCTGTAGACCAAAGTATCGGGGTTTTGTCGTTCTTTTTATTGCCTTGGATCAGCGTCTGGAGTATGTGCTGGTTCTCGGCTGCTCGTGGGATAAACGGTCTATAGAAATTAATCATACCCAGAAACTTTTTAAGATCTTTAGCGGTAAGCGGTTTTTGAAAATGCCGTATGGCCTCCACTTTGGCTTCGGATGGTTTTAAGCCGTGCTGACTGATGTCATGTCCCAGGAATGTAAGTTGTGTTTTACCGAATTGGCACTTCTCAAAGTTTACGGTGAGATGTGCCTTCCGAAGGCGGTCGAGGATTGTGCGGAGGTGCGTCTCGTGCTGCGCCTCGGATTCTGAAGCGATCAGAATGTCGTCGATGTAAGCAAAAACGAAGTCGAGGCCTTGTATGACGTTGTTTATGTGACGTTGAAAAGTTTGCGCTGCGTTGCGAAGACCGAACGTCATGAACAAGAATTCGAATAGCCCAAAAGGCGTGATAATTGCTGTTTTGGGAATATCTTGTGGTTCGACAGGAATCTGGTGATATGCTTTTTGCAGGTCGATTTTCGAAAATATCTTCTTACCGTATAAGATGCTCGTTACATCCAGTATGTACGGAATAGGATATCGATCCGGCACTGTTACGTTGTTCAGTGCTCGGTAGTCGCCGCACGGACGCCACTCTCCATTTGCTTTCTTTACCAGGTGCAAAGGGCTGGACCAGTTGCTATTTGAGGGACGGCATATTCCTTTCTCGATGAGGTAGGCGAACTCGGATTGTGCAGCTTTGAGTTTGTCGGGCGCTAGTCGTCGGGCGCGGGCGTGAGTAGGCGGGCCGTTGGTCGAGATGAAGTGCGTTACTTCGGACGTTGCTGGCAGCCGATTCGAGTTGATCGTTGCGAGATCGCGATATTCGTAAAGCAATGTAGCGTATTGGTTACTCGTGTCGTAGGATAAAACCGCGTTGATTTTACGTTGGGGCGCGTGACATTTTGATTCCAGCAGCGTAGCCCGATCGATGAGTTTGCGTCGCTTCATATCGACGAGTAAATCAAAATGTTGAAGAAAATCGGATCCGATGATAGCGCAGTTGACGTCAGCAATCACGAAAGTCCACACGAAGTTTCGTCGCAATCCCAGTGACAATGTTATGCGTTTTTCTCCATAGGTTTGTATTTTCGTGCCATTGGCGGCGAAAAGAAGCTTTGGAGTGAGCATAGTTTTTGCGTTTTTGCAGGGTGGCATCACTGAAATGTCGGCGCCGGTATCGATGAGAAACTGTGTTTTGGAGAAATTGTCGTTGATGGCGAGGCGGGCAATTGTGTTGTGGTCTTCTTCGAATTTGTCCGCCGAATCCGAAGATTGATTTAGTTTTTTGGTTCGGATGCAAAAGAGCATGGTTGGCGACATTTCTTGGCGGCGTTACCAAATTTGCTGTGGTACCAACACATGGGTCCGGTTATGGCGCTGTTGCGATCCGTTCGCAAGCTGTTCTTGCGAGAACGGTTTCTGAAGAGCGCGTTGATTTGTTGCTCGATGCGGTCTAGACGATCGTCGGAAACGGCGCTGCTGGTTGACGCCGACTTGGCGTCGATGGTGCGTACCTGATGAAAATCACCGACTTCCATCACTTTATCTGCCAACTTAGCTAAGTTTGCTAGGCTGGCGTCCGATGCTTGCAAGATCGCTTGCACTTGTGTTGGTAAGCGTTGCAGCCACAGTGCTTTCAAGAAAGATTCTTGGACTTTGTTTGCGGCGAGTGCGTTTAACTCGTTGAGCAGTTGCGTGGGGCGCTTGTCACCAAGGTCGGTCTCCGATATTAACTTCTGGATTTTCTTTTGTTCGCTTTCGCAGAAGCGTTCCAGGATGCACGATTTCAAATTTTCGTACTTGCCTGTGCGTGGTTGGTTGACGATGGCGTCGGCAATTCGGGCCAACACCGGTGCTTCGATTGACGCTAGGATTGTGTTAAATTTCGTTTCGTCCGAGGTTATTCCCGCCAGAACGAATTGGGCTTCGATTTGCGATAGCCATAATTCTGGGTGTTCAGGCCAAAACGGCGGTATTTTCACAGCTACTCGGTTGATAAGTGCGTCAACACCGAGACTAACGGTATCGTGAAAAACCTCGGCGTCGTCTTGTGAGGCGTCGTTGTTTGCCATTGTAAGCACCAGTACTCGCGTGTATATAGTGATCACGTCGGGGTCACCAATTTACTTTTCTTATATTTATTGTTTACTATATACTTATATTAAAACTAGAAAGATGATCGGGAGATAAATTCGGCAAAGACTCTGCAGTGGCGGCGGACGAAGCTGACGAAAACTTATTGATGAGAGAGTGTGTCTCCTGGAGATGTACTCCCGTAATATCGATACTCGCGTGAGTTATCGAGTTTTGTCGATAACGAGGACTGAAAGGGGTTGCCACAGGTATTTCTCCTTCCATCCAGTCCAATCCGTTAATGTTTTTTCGATGAATATTATGTTGTTGTAATGTATCATAATTCAACTCCTTAATGTTGTTTGGAGGTTTGAAGTGAAAGAAGTTTGGTATTACAGTTCCTCCAGGCATGAAGGCCAATTCCTTAACAAAAATTTGATTGTTATTTCCAACAACATATTGAAAATCTACTATAACGGAATTTGATCTATCAAATTTAGTCATTTTAGAATGAGTTTTAAATGTAAACTGACTTTGGTGTCTACATTTTAGGTCTTTATATACCATTCATTTTATTATATAATACATGCATTATGTAATATATAATATAAAAGTTGTCCTCATATCTTAGGAGTTTGTATATATGGATATATATTTCATTTCATTATGTAATACATAATGTATAATATATATATATATATATATATATATATGTATATACGGCATACTAAGCCCTTTATAAACCACACATTTTAGTAACTAATTTCAGTTTGTTAATAACATTAAGATTCAATGGATGCACTCCAAGCTAAAAGAGATAGAGCCATAAGAAAAAAACAGAACCATGAAGTTATATTTGGTTTTGAATATTTTGTGGCTCAAAATTTGAAAATAAAATGTGGATTTTCGACATCTAGAAAATTTACTCCAATGATTTGGATGCAGCAGCACAAAAACAATTATATTGGATTTGATAAAGAAGAATGGATGCAACTGCTTACATACAAGGAATTTATACAATTAAAGATTGATCAGTATGACTTCCTAATGTCTGATACAATTTTGGATCACCCTATTTTATCAACTATTAAATGTAATTTTAGATTTAGAAAATCAGATAAACAATATGTTCTGATACTAAATCAATTCGGTAATAAAATTGAAATAGATAGTGACACTTGGAGATCATTAATTCGCCTAGCTATATTTGTAACTACATTTTTATGTTGGAACACTATATTAAAACAGCAAATATCCTACAATAAATATAACAATAACAATAAATATCTAGATATGACTATAATCATATCATTCCGAAGTGTGTCTCTTTACAAAAATTCGATATTCAATTATCCGATTTAGATAGTAACTATGATAAAAATGTTCAAATAGATTTAACACGTTTATGTTTGAAATATCTAAAAAAATGACAAAAGAAATAAAAGAAGATGTAATTCATTATAAGAAATCATTAATCTCTAAGACCTCAGACATTAACAATAAAAAATAAGTTTTTTTTTTTAAAAAATGTTTAAAAAAAAAATAAAAATGAGTAAGCAACAAGTTGTTGATGAAATACATAAAACTTGTAGAAAAAATTTTTTACGTCGAAAGTTCGTTCAAAAAGGGTTGCATGATACTTGGCAAATTGATTTGGTTGAAATGATCCCATATTCCAATCAGAATAATAGATATAAATATTTACTAACGGTTATTGATACATTTTCAAAATATGCTTTTGCTAAGCCTGTAAAATCAAAATCGGCAATGGATGTTGCAACTGTTATGAAATCTATATTGAAAGATTCCAAATACAAGCCAAAAAATATACATTCCGATCAAGGAAAAGAATTTTTTAATCAACTCTTTAAAGAACTTATGAAGAAAAATAATATAAATCATTATCATACATTTACACACCTTAAGGCTTCGATTTGTGAACGATTTAACAGAACTTTAAAAAATAGGATGTGGAAAATGTTTAGTTTTAATGGAAATTATCGATGGATTACCCATTTGAATTCGCTTGTAGAAGACTACAACCATTCTTACCACAGAACTATAAAAATGAGTCCAATCGATGTTTGTAAACAGAATGAAGAGTTTATTTTGAAAACATGTTATAACATTGTTAAGGTATTTCCAAGGCATAAATATGTAGTAGGAGACCATGTTAGAATAAGCAAATACAAGGGTGTATTTGTTAAAGGATATGAACCTAACTGGACAACTGAAATATTTACAATTTCAAAAATTAAGACTACATTCCCAGTTACTTACGAGCTCATTGATTATAAGGGTGACCCTATAAAAGGTACATTTTATGAAGCTGAAATTCAAAAAGCTAAAGACAAAAGTGCATTCCTAGTTGAAAAAGTAATAAAAAGAAAAAAAGACCAAATTTTTGTAAAATGGTTAGGTTTTGATGAAACACATAACTCATGGATAAATAAAACAGATTTATTAAAATAAAATTTTACAAATTGGAATTTATTTATACAAATTATACATTCATATATACATTTTTAATTTTTATTATTATTATTATTTATTTTTATTTATTTTTATTTATTTTTTTATTTATTTTTATTTTTTTTTTTTTGTCTCTTATTTAATATTTTTAAAAATA
Organism: Drosophila bipectinata; assembly: GCF_030179905.1. Lineage (NCBI taxonomy): Eukaryota > Metazoa > Arthropoda > Insecta > Diptera > Drosophilidae > Drosophila > Drosophila bipectinata. Next base: position 23,899,670 of record NC_091734.1, on the reverse strand, counting down.
CGTCCAATATTATTGACATTATCCATTTGTATTTAATAAAGATCTTAATTTATAATGACCATATGCTAAAGTATTAATATTACAAATATATATATTAATATTATATATATTTCGTATTTCAAAAATACGAAAGTTGATATTTCTACCAAGTACCATTACCGATCGTTCAGTTATATTGCAGCTATAGGATATAGTCGGCCGATCCTAATGAAATTTGGTAGGTCGGATCAACTGACCAAATATATAATCTGTAGCAAGTTCCAGCTTTCTATTTTCTAAAAACACGAGTTGGGTCAAAGTTGGGTCATTTCCGATCGTTCAGTTATATGGCAGCTATAGGATATAGTCGGCCGATCCTTACGAAATTTGGCATGTCGTATTATTTTGCCAAAAATAGCTCTCACCTAAAATTTAAACTCTCTAACTTTAAAAAAACCAAAGTTATACCATTTCCGATCAATCAGTTATATGGCAGCTATAGGATATAGTCGGCCGATCCGGGCCGTTCCGACTTATATACTGCGTGCAAAGGAAAGAAGGGTGTGTGCAAAGTTTCAGGACGATAGCTTTAAAACTGAGAGACTAGTTTGCGTAGAAACAGACAGACGGACAGACAGACGGACAGACGGACAGACGGACATGCTCATATCAACTCAGGAGGTGATCCTGATCAAGAATATATATACTTTATAGGGTCGGAGATGTCTCCTTCACTGCGTTGCACACTTTTGACCAAAATTATAATACCCTCTGCAAGGGTATAAAAACACTTTTATCATAATTCACCTTTCGGTCAATTTCCTCATTATTAAAGAAATATTAAAGAAGCGTTTTGCTCAACAATAGAAAATAAATGAATGCATAGAGTGTGTTAAAAACCATTCGAGACATTCGGCTGCATTCCTTATTCCAAAAGCACTCTTTTTACTTCCCACCCCAACTCACTCGGTTTCAAAGCAAGAGAATGCCCATGAGTTATAATGCTCTCTCACTCCCTCTCACTCAATTCGTCTCTTGCACTCATTTATGCTATTCCATTCGGATGTATTCTATGGCTGAGGCAATAAGAATGTATTCCTGCAGTCCTCTAATACCCTACCGATGGCTGATTTTTAGGAGAGTGAGCAGACACAAATCTTTACTTTGACTTTTTTCTGTTTGTTTTTATTATTTAATTTTTTTCAATTTAATTTTCCTTAAAGTGAAGTTATTTTTTTATTTAGTCAACTTTAATGTAATTTTAAAAATAAAAATTTTAAAAAGTGTCCCAACATATTCCAAAAAATTTCTTTGCTACAATTTTTTGTTAATATTAAGGGGCTATATACCTTCTTTGTCGAAGAAAAAGAGGAAAGTTCGGATTTTTTTTAGGTATGTAGCAATAATTTAATTTCACGGATGTTTTAATTTTTTGATACTACATTTTATTAACAATGTTTGTGCAAAATTTGGTGGAAACATATTAAATAGTTTTTAAGGGGTAGCTGTAAATCCGGGTCCCGATGTTGACGCTGTTCCGTCTCAGCAGCGACGATAGGGTGGGCGCAGCGAGCGCGTCCTGCGGGGGCCCTCGAGGAGAGGCGGAAAGTTGCCTAGGCGCGGATGACGCGGGCGGAAGAGCGGTGGACGGCACCCGATGAGTGGCGGACGAAAGCAGTGGAGCGCTTGAAGACTGAAGAATGCCGAGGAGTTGCCGACGAGCGCCGGGAAGTCGATGGCCGTGGATCGGCTTGTGAGTGCCGGAAAATGGCGGACGCAGGGCGAGAAGCACCCGAACCGCGCCGGGAGTTGGCGGATGACGGCCGACGAGAGAGCGAGACACCAGGTGTACTGTCTCCCGTGGGCGGTCACCGGTGCTCCTTGGTCCCGGGGTGCAGCAGCGTGTGACCACATCCTGATCCTGACCACACGTCTTACAGCCGTCCTCACGCCGACAGGATCCGTCGGAGTGCTCGTGGGCCAGGCAGCTCGAGCAATAGCGGTTCACGAGAACCACTCGGAGCCGCTCCTCGGCACTAAGGCGTAGGAAGCGCCGACACTTCTTCAACGGATCCCATTGCAGACTCGGCATCGGTAGGATAGTGTACCTCGAGTACATCTGCTCTCCAGTGACGGGGCGTTGCGTGGGCGTGGCGACATCGTGCTGAATATGACCTTGGAATCTAGAATTAGACCCGGATCAGTCGGATCATCAGCTGATTGCCACCGTGCAGCGTGATGCGATGTGTAAATCGAAGAAGGAGTCGTAACAGAATTATGCTCGCATCCGGAATCGAAACCCTGAACCAGTGAGTCACCGAGGCTGCGGGCAACTCGTGCGGAAAAAACAGACACGCTGCGGGGGTTGGCTGGAGATAATGGGCCTGTCAGCACCCATCCAAAAATGGTCTCCTGACCGAAAAGCGACCCGCAGATGTTAGCCTTGGAATTACCGAGGAGAATGGACGGAAGAATGTCAGCTCCTTATAACACATCGACTTGGGAGCTCTCAAAGAAGTTGGGGTCCACCAGGGTAATATTGGGTAGCCCCTTGAGACGATCTCACGAAATCGGATATGATGGCAGATTTCCTGCCAACTGCGGAAGAACGTAAGCCGCAGTCTCTAATTGTAACCCGGGTCTTGACGGCGACCGAATAGAGAAATGGCACAATTTAGTAGACTGCGCGGAAATGGTTTGATTAAGGCCGGAAACTTGGGCTTGAATCGTCTTGAAGGGAGGCTTGACGAGGTTGAACAGTCGTTCCGTTATGAACGTCGCTTCGGAGCCTGAGTCTATCAGTGCTCGTGCTTGGACGGTGCCCCCCAAATGGCACACGTTGATACGGGCCGTGCCCAGTAGGACGGCTCCTGACCCGGAAGCGAAACACACCTGCACATTCGACTGATCCTCGGGGCCGTTTGTTGACGTAGGCGGACTTGTAGCGGTAAGCTGCGTAGGCGGACTTGGAGCGGTTGCGAATGGATTGCCGCGCTATCCATTGGGCGCTCGTGCAGTCTCGCAGCTGGTGCCCTCGGGCAAAACAGTTTAAACATAACTGCTTCCTCTTTATGTAGTCAGAGCGCCCATTTACATCCATTTCTAGGAAACGCGGACATAAGCGAATGGGGTGATCCTCCCTCGAACAGAGATCGCAGCCCTTTTGGCCCGGAACCACTCGAGTATCGTATGAAGTGAGCCTCCGAGCAGGGGCAGTAGGAAGTCCCGACCTTGGCGGAAATTGCACGGAGCCACTAGGCCTGACGTCGTCGATGGCCTCCAGAGTGCGATGGCGCTCTGTCAGGAAGTTATCTAATTCCTTCCATGTTGGAATCTCGGCCTTATTATGTACGGATTGCTCCCACATAGAAAGTGTGACCTTGGGGAGCTTTGACGAAATCATAAATACAAGGAGACAGTCCCAAGCCTCAACATTAACGGAGGACATTTCTAGGGCTGTCAAACAACTCTGAATGGTAGCTTGCAGCTCCTTCAGCGCGACCCCGGACTCTTGAGAAATAGACTGGATGTTGAAAAGGATCTTCAACTGGCTGTTGACCAATAGCCGCCGGTTCTCAAAGCGGTCTGTGAGGCTTTTCCATGCGGCGACAAACCCCTCATGGGTAAGCGGAGCCTTAGAAACAATGGCGTGGGCGTCACCACTTGTTTTGGACAGTAAGTGGAACAACTTCTTTACCGGGGTGAGCCGCGAGTTTTGATGTAAATGGCCGGAAACAAGTCTCTGAAGGTGGGCCACCGAAGATAATCACCCGCGAAGACCTCGGTATCCACCGAAGGTAACCGGCAGCCTGCAGGCGCGGGCGTGTGGACATTGACGGGAGCCTGAGTGGATTGGGAAGCAATTTTCTCCCGAAGCTGGGCAATACATCTCGAATAGACGGAGTAACAGTTGCTGTACTTCGCTTCCAGCACTGTCGAGGCGGCCGCATTGTCGTCGAACACGGCTAGCAAATCGGAGCAGCTCTCATAGCTCTTCCCCACCTTCTCCCACAGTGCCCGGATTTGGTCCCGATAGACTTCGCACATGTATTGGGAGCCTATTTCCGTTTCTGAGGCACCCGGAGTATTTATGTTAGCCTCAAATTGACTAATTCGATCTGTTGTGGCGATGAACTTTTTCAACGCCACTTCGACCGCACTTGGAGCCATTTTTGCGACGGAGTGAGTCTGCCTCTGTGAAGGACCGGGGGTTGTATTGACGGATTCGTCACTCCTTGCCCTTGGACTGGCACTGGTAGCCTTAGGCTTCAAAAGAGGCGTCCGCGGTGATGCGGATTGAGATCTGTCCAAACGGATGGCTGGGATCGAACGCGGCTTTTTGTCGTCTCCTGTGGGCATTCTCAGAGTCCAATTCGCTGGTCAGCGCTTGTCGACTGACTCGCGCAACAGGTGCCCCGTACGGTCGCACTAATGTGATGAGAACGGTGAGATCGCGGATGAAAGGCAATTACAAGGAGCAAGTGCGAACTAGTGGCGCCGATGTGGAAAGGAAAGTCGTGTGCGGCACAATTCGAATGTGGAAAGAAAAACTTCAGGCACCAGAAAAAACCCAAAAGGAGACGAGGTTTGTTCGGATTGTAGGCGGATGTTGCCTGATGCGAAGTAGAAGCAGAGTTGGAGGCACGAAAAATGGAAAAAGTACCGGAAAATTCGTGCTTGTTCGGAAAAAAAAGATGGTCTATATATGTATGTATATTTCGACTTGTGTGGTTCGTACTGAATTTAATATATACTGATATATTAAATTCTTAACTATTTTCGAATTTGCGGAGCCGGAAGGTGGACTTAACTTTGGCTTGAATTTAACACACAAAAATATAAATAATTAATTTTTGGCTAACTGTCGGATTTAAATATGATGGAGCCAGAAGGGTGGAGTTGAAAATCTTAATTTTTAATCAATTGAGGTTAATTATCACGAAGCTGGAACGGTGGAATTGAAACCTAAATATTTAATTAATTGAATTTAATTAACACGAAGCCATGAAGGTGGAATTAAAAAAACCGCGGCTCTATTCGGACAGAAGGGTGATAATTAAATTAATTAATTATAAATTTCCGATAATTAAATCTTCGACTTTAATTATTGAGTGGCCGGAAAGGTGAATTAAAAAACCTGGCCCTTTGCTCGAACGGAAAATAAGAATTACAAAAATTTTCGTAGTTATAATTATAAATACATAAATTTCTAATTAATTGATTTTTTAATCTATTTTGTTATGCAGCCGGTTATGCCGTCGGCACCCTGTACGTACCTCAAAGAAAAATAAACAGAACCGAAAAACACAACACGGCTAGGTCGAGAATTTAAGCGACACAATCACGGATTTGTAGTGAAATGGCGGTTTATAATTGTTGGTTTTAGAAAATGTAAAATATTTTTTAAATTTTATCGGCTATATTTTTCCTGAAATTGGAGGCAGAAAATATTTGGAAATTATATGGACATGCATGCAAGTAGGGCAAAGGCATGTGGGGCATATGTTGGTACAGTAGAGCTTCGATAAGTGGACTGTATATGTTAAATTTTATCGGATATATATTTCCTGGAATTGAAGGCAGAAAATATATGGACATGCATGCAGGTACGGATATATGTAAGGGCATGTGGGCATATGTTGGCACAGTGGAGCTTTGATAAGTGAACTGTATAATTGGGGGAACAGAACAGGCATTTTATTAGAAAATCTCAACCTGCCGTTGTGTCGGAAAACTCGGACTTGGAGTTGACACGGAGGGAAAAACAATCTTGCAGCAGTGTGAACGAAATTTAATGTTCGGATCACTGCTGAAGACCGGCAGAGAGATGGGGACGGAAAAATGTGCTTATCTTTTGGCGGAACAACGCCGAGAACTGCTGGCAGAAGAAAATCCAGGAATGATCCGGCTCGAAGGACCAATGTTTGTAGGGGGGCGTTGATTCCGCAAAAGACTCCAGAATTGGGGATGAAATGAAAAGTCGGGGGCGTCTTCAGTAATTTACAAAAGAAGCGCGTTCAGCTTTATTGTTCAGTTCAGCTAACTTAGAAAGAAAACAAGGCAAAAGTAATAGAAAAAATACGATCGACGACGGCCGACGACGGAGCGAGAGCGCAAAGAACGAAGCACCTATTGCGCAAGTGATACCAGTGAATTGGATTGTGAGAATGCCCACGGGAGACGACAAAAAGCCGCGCCGATCCCAGACATCCGTTTTGACAGATCTCAATCCGCATCTCCGCGGACGCCTCTTTTGAAGCCTAAGACAACCAGAGCCATTCCAAGGGCAAAAAGTGACGAATCCGTCAATACAATCCCCGGTCCTTCACAGAGGCACACTCGCTCCGTTGCGAAAATGGCTCCAAGTGTGTTCGAAGTGGCGCTGAAGCAGTTCATCGCCACAACAGATCGAATTAGTCAATTTGAGGCTAACATAAATACTCCGGGTGCCTCAGAAACGGAAATAGGCTCCCAATACATGTGCGAAGTCTATCGGGACCAAATCCGGGCACTGTGGGAGAAGGTGGGGAAGAGCTATGAGAGCTGCTCCGATTTGCTAGCCGTGTTCGACGACAATGCGGCCGCCTCGACAGTGCTGGAAGCGAAGTACAGCAACTGTTACTCCGTCTATTGGAGGTGTATTGCCCAGCTTCGGGAGAAAATTGCTTCCCAATCCACTCAGGCTTCCGTCAATGTCCACACGCCCGCGCCTACAGGCTGCCGGTTAGATTAGCTTCGGTGGCCCACCTTCAGCGATTTTTTTTACCCCCATTTACATCAAAAACTCGCGGCTCACCCCGGTTGTTCCACTTACAGTCCAAAACACGTGGTGACGCCTACGCCATTGTTTCTAAGGCTCCGCTTACCCATGAGGGGTTTGTCGCCGCTTGGCAAAGCCTCACAGACCGCTATGAGAACTATTGGCGGTGGCCGGCGGCTATTGTTCAACAGCCAGTTGAAGATCCTTTTCAACATCCAGGATATTTCTCAAGAGTCCGGGGTCGCGCTGAAGGAGCTTCAAGCCACCATTCAGAATTGTCTTACAGCCCTAGAAATGTCCTCCATCAACGTTGAGGCTTGGGACTGCCTCCTGGTATTTATGATTTCCCCAAAGCTCCCCAAAGTCACACTTTCTATGTGGGAGCAATCCGTACATAATAAGGTTGAAATTCCAACATGGAAGGAATTAGAATCCATCCTGACAAAGCGCCATCGTACTCTGGAGGCTATCGACGACGTCAGGCCTAGTGGCTCCGGGCAATTTCCGCCAAGCTCGGGACTTCCTACTGCCCCTGCTAAGAGGCTCAATTCATATGAGAATTGGGAGGCTCGAGTGGTTCCGCGCCAAAGGGGCTGCGATCTCAGTTCGAGGGAGAACCACCCCATTCGCTTATGTCCGCGTTTCCTAGAGATGGACGTAAATGGGCGCTCTGACTACATTAAGAGGAAGCAGTTATGTTTAAACTGTTTTGCCCGAGGGCACCAGCAGCGAGACGGCACGAGCGCCCATACCTGCTTCACATGCCACAGCCGACACCACACCCTCCCTCCACACACCGCGGCAATCCGTTCGCCACCGCTCCGCCTACGCCTACGTCGGACCTTACAACCGAGAAATTTCTGGCGAGTGGAGTGGATGTCTCGGAGTGGATGAGCCGTCAAGTGCAGTCGGACAACGGGAAGACCTTCATCATAGCATAAAAGGGGCTGTGACCGGTGTCTATTGTCACCAGCAGCTTCTCTGGCATTTCATTCCTCCGGGAGCTCCCCACATGGAGGGCCTGTGGGAAGCAGGGGTCAAGAGCTTCAACACCTTGTTCTACAAGTCCACCGTCACGCGGAAATACACCTTTGAGGAGCTGGCTACTCCCCTGGCGAAGATCGAGGCGTGCCTGAATTCGCGGCCACTCGCGCCAATGTTCAAAGACCCTGATCTGTTGGCTCTTACATCCGGGCACTTTCTTGTGGGAGGCCCACTTCTCGCCACGGTCGAGCCCGAGATAAAGGGATACCACTTCCATCATTAATCGCTGGCAACACCTCAAGGCTCTTCAGCAGCAATTTCGACTGCGATGGAAGGAAGAGTACCTCAAGGAGCTCCATAAGAGAAACAAGTGGCGAGCCCCTACGAGGGACCTCCGCGTTGGGGATATGGATCGAGGCGTGCCTGAATTCACGGCCGCTCGCGCCATTTTCTGAAGACCCTGCTGATCTATTGGCTCTTACACCCGGGCACTTTCTTGTGGGGGGCCCACTTCTCGCCACGGTTGAACCCGAGATAAAGGGGGATACCACATCCATTATTGACCGCTGGCAACACCTGAAAGCTCTTCAGCAGCAATTTCGGCTGCGATGGAAGGAAGAGTACCTCAAGGAGCTCCTCAAGAGGAATAAGTGTCGAGCCCCTACGATGGATCTCCGCGTTGGGGATATGGTGGTCATCAAGGAAGACAACCTTCCGTCCAATGAGTGGCGTTTAGGCAGGGTTGAAATACACCTTTGAGGAGCTGGCTACCCTTATGGCGAGGATCGAGGCGTGCCTGAATTCGCGGCCGCTCGCGCCATTTTCTGAAGACCCTGCTGATCTATTGGCTCTTACACCCGGGCACTTTCTTTTGGAAGGCCCACTTCTCGCCACGGTTGAACCCGAGATAAAGGGCGATACCACATCCATTATTGACCGCTGGCAACACCTGAAAGCTCTTCAGCAGCAATTTCGGCTGCGATGGAAGGAAGAGTACCTCAAGGAGCTCCTCAAGAGGAATAAGTGTCGAGCCCCTACGATGGATCTCCGCGTTGGGGATATGGTGGTCATCAAGAAGGAGAACCTTCCGTCCAATGAGTGGCGACTAGGCGGTGTTGACGCGGTGTATCCAGGATCCGATGGCCATGTCCGCGTGGTCGACATCCGCACCGCGCGAGGGCTCGTCAAGCGGCCCGTGGCTAAGGTCGGGCTTCTTCCGATGGAAGCGTCCGCCTGCCCACAATAATTAAGCATTTCTTCCGCTCCAATGTTCCTGTACATTGTGCTGTCTCGTAGCTCTGCCAGTAGCTCCAATTCATAAATCACACCAATTCTGATAACGTTATTTGTTCCTTCATCATATTTCCGTCAGTCATAGTCAGCACGATATCGCCACGCCCACGCAGCCCCCAGTCACTGGAGAGCAGGTGTACCCGAGGTACCGGGGTATTGACACCGCATTGACACCGGGACCCGGATCTTTAACACAGCGGCCCTCATCGACCCGTGCACGCCCTCGAGCTGCATTGACGCATCGCTAGCGGCGTGTTTCCGTCTGCCCACTACCAGCATGGGGGACGAACAAGTTAGTTCAGCCACCGTGGGGTCCAAAACCGGTGGTAGCGTTCGGCTGGTGGTCGTCTTCAAAATCGAGCCTCACGTGCGCGTTCGTACGCCGTCCCGAGAGCTGAGCGAGGCGGTGCGTGACCACTTCCGAGGCGTGACATTGGCGGATGAGTGGTTCCATCTGCCAGCGACGATCTCCGTTGCTCTGGGCGCGGATATGTACCCGCGTACCCACGGGCTGTCAGTGGTCCAGAACACCGTTTTTGGATGGGTCGTGACCGTAGCCTGTCACCAGCTGTAACGACGAGGGAGCTGTTGCACCCCGAGCGATTGCAAGGGGGGCGGAATGTTTAGGTGAGGGGCCGTGGTGCCATCCACATCCACGGGGGGCATCCACATTCGCTCCTCTGAGCCCTCTCTCTCGCTCGTTGGTTGTCGCCAATCGTCTCTTTTGGTACTAGTTTTTAAGTCAGTATTCGATGTAAGCAGCCCAATAAAGCTAAACGCGTTTCTTTTGGAAATTACTGAAGACGCCCCCGACTTATTTTTTCTACCCCCATTTCTGGAAGCTTTTGCTTGTTGCCGCCCTACAAACAATTATAATGAATTAACAATTTGTAAAAATAGAAATATGATAGACATAAGTAATTCTTCTTGCCTACCAAATTTATTAAAAAGTCGCCCCTCCACCTGCACTCAAATCAACAACCAACACATTCCAATTATTGATGAACTCGCACTTGGTGTAATTCTTCTCAACAAATTCTCTGGCAACGTAGAAATAAATGGAACATCCACAAGTCTCAACGGAACCTTCGTTATCAACTTCAGCAATTCTACAATTAATATTGATGGACAGACCTTCACCAACAAAAACCCGGTGCACTATCACCCGATGCCAGCCATTCTCCAAATAGAGATGACCATTCGAAAGATAGAAGAGAAGCTATCACTGGAATTGATCAAAGAGCTAAACATCAACTATTCGAAAACCTTGGAACTCTTGAAAACCACATCGCATACAGCCGATTTTTTAATTGGTTCCATAATAATCACGGGACTTGCAGCAATAGCAATTTCCTTCTTGTTTAAAAGGGTCAAAGTACTGCTCATCAACAAAGTAGCTTCCGGTAACGAGATCAATCACCGCAACGAGCGTGGACACGCACTCGATTTTAAAGGTGGAGGAGTTAACACAAAACAAATTCACAACCGAAGTTGGACACGCGCATTCAAAATCACCTTTTGAAATGGCTATAAAATGAAAACGCGTCAATTATTTTTCAATTCTGATTTTTTCATTGTGAAGCTTAATTCTTCCGGTTTAATGAAGGAACACAACATCATTCATGTGGCTGCCGCGGCTGGCGTGGCAGTAGCCGATGCGATTAGACCAATTTTTGAGGACGTTCTCGAGCGTGTGGGGCTGTATCTGGCCAATAACTTCGCCGATTTCGGCTTTCAGGTCCTTAATTGTTTGTGGATTCTTGGAATAACATTTATCCCTAACGGCACCTTAGAGATAATAGTCCAATGGCGTCAAATCGTAGCTACGAGGCAACCAAGCGACCTCGGCGCGCCGGCCAATAACGCGTTCGTCGAACTTGTCGCGCAGTAGATCGAATATAGCATTGCTTGTGTGGCACGGTGCGCCATTGTCTTCCACGTCCATTTGGTCGATAATAGGCCACAAAAAATCGGTTATCATGGTTCGGTAGCGCTCGCCATTAACCGTGACGGCTCTTCCCGCACTGTCTTTGAAGAAAAACGGCCCAATGATACCACCAGCCCATAATCCGCACCAAACAGTCACTCGTTCGGGATGCATTGGTTTCTCCACGATCACATGAGTGTTTTTTTGTACCCCAGATACGGCAGTTTTGCTTATTAACATAGCTGCCAAGATGGAAATGCGCCTCGTCCGAAAAGATGATTTTTCGTCCAAATCTGATTCGTTACTTTGGAAGTAAAATTTTAAAATTTCCCAGCGTTGTTCGTTCAAGAGGCGTTCCATTTCGTAAACCGGAGTTGATATACTGAACAACTATCAATATGCGACTGACATATGTGGTGACGTTCCCCAAATAACTATTAGTTCAAAAAGTGACCGCTACGTGGACTTCTACAAAAAGTTTTTCTACTGAATTCTTTTCTTCAGCTGCCGAAGAAGAAATAAAGCAATGTGTGAGACAAATGACCTAGAAAAAACCTTAGAGTGGATTTTTTTGGGCGATGGAACGTGGAAGATAAGAAGATTTTCTTGGTTATTTGGTGTTTCTTTTCTAATTGGGCAATGTACAGGAAAGAGCGTTGAACGTTGTTGAGAAACGGACTCCATTCTGGCGGCGTTGCCAGTGTTCGGGTTGCCATGGCAATGCAGATCGACGCGTCGTCTTTTCTTAGTGTTAGTTTTTCTTCTTTATACACATTCGGGCGCTGCGTCGCTTTTAGTTTTTTAAGTTACTTATTCTTCAGCAGTGAATCCGTGAACACGCAGCATAGTACATACAGTCCACTTCAATAAATATATTTGGAAAATCAACATCGCACTACGTTTCTCATCATAGAAAAGTTTGGTCCTTCAGACCCGGATTGACTGGAAGAATAATTCGCTAGGTATTGCCTTAAATGGAGGAATACAAACTACTGGTTGCGGGCCGCCGCAGACTCAAGAGTACGATCACGAGGATCGTGTCCTTAGCTGAGCGTTTACCTGCAACACAATCAAAGGATGGAATCGAAGTTTTGCTGGAACGATTAGATTTTGCATGGAGCGAATTCGAAAAGCTTGGAGATGCATTATCCGTTCATGATCAGGTCGATGGGTACGTAGATCCAGCCGACGACAACGCAGAATACGAAGCAAGGTACCTGAAAGCAAGGGAGTTCCTTGTCTCAGCAAAGCGCTCACTGGAGCCACAAGCACCATCAACAAGTCAATGCAATGACTCAATGGGCAATGGAGTCGCACTTCTCCAGTTGCTACAACAACAACAACAGATGCTGGAACGTATGGCTGGTTCCGACGCAGCAAGTACACCTATTTCAAACAATGGCGTCGTGGACGCAGAACCAATGCACAATGAATTACCGAAAATTCAAATTAAGCGTTTTGCTGGAGACTACAAGGAATGGCCAGCATTTCGAGACATATATGACAGTACCATTCATAAGAAACGACATCTATCAAATACGCAGAAGTTTCATTATTTGAAGTCACTGTTGACCGATGAGGCGGCAAGCCTTATTGCACATTTACCAATAACAGAAAGCGCATACGAAACAGCAGTTTTGCGTTTAAATGAGAGATACGACAGACCACGCCACATTGTTTTTTCCGTATTGGAGAAATTCACGAAGCTGCCGGAGACCACAAAGATTGATGTATCGGTCCTACGTAAAGTAACTGATGGAGCAAATGAGATAGTTCGAGCGTTGGACGCGATCGGAGAAAACACACGAGATTGCTGGATCATCTTTTTGATTTTGCAAAAAATGGATGCCGAAACACGCCGTAAATGGATCGAAGTCACCAACAACCAACGATTTGTTTAAGTTCCTGGATACTCGCTGTGAGGAATTTGAACTCAGTCAACGCCAAAGCAATTGGGATGGCAAACCTAAGCAGCAGGAAAAGGCAAAAAGACCTATGCATGCCAACGCTATGTTGGCTGTCGAGAGGGGCACTAACGTCAGAGGCAAAATGAACGAGCACCACCTAGCAGGCTCTGCGGACTTCCTGGCGCTGAGTGTTGAGCAACGGCGATCAATGGCAAAGGAAAAATCGCTATGTTTCAACTGTTTGAGATCGGGACATTTTACAAGGCAGTGTGAATCCAAATTCAACTGTAGAACATGCCACGGACGACATCATACGCTACTACATGTACAACAAGCTGCATCCGCGCAAGGCTTTGCAGCAACTACGAACACTTCGCAGGCTACGGTACAGGACGTACCAACTGGAAGGGAGAATCAGCGTAATCAGGACGAATCTCAAGCTACATCGGTGACAGTGAGTCACTTAGCGCGAGCACATGGCTCACAATTGGCTGCATACGCACAAGGCCTTGCAGAAATTACACACAAACATGGGCGTCGCCAAAGCACGCTACCGACTGCATTGGTATTTGTTCAGAACGCAAATGGAACATATATAAGCTGCCGGCTACTATTGGACAGTGGTTCTGAGTCATACATTTCGGAACGTTGCATTAACGCACTTGGACTTGCACGTTCATCATCTCGGATATTGGTATCGGGAATTTCTTCCATCAAGGCTGAGGCAACCAGAGGAATCACACAGCTGAATCTCAAATCGCGATTCACAGACAGAGCACTAAAGATTACTGCACACGTTCTCAGTAAGATCACATCGTCTTTGCAGAGAAACATCATCGAAACATCATTCCTGATGGCGGATACCGACTTCGCATCGGTGGCTCCGATAGACATTTTATTGGGGAGCGACTACGTTTGGAGCACGCTAACGGGCCAAAAGATGCACGACAACATGGGTAATCTTATTGCCATATCTTCGATATTTGGATGGGTCATCACATCGGTTGGAGTTAATCCGTCTCCAACAACTACAACGCTATTCTCCACATGCAACATTGATAGTACACTACAACGATTTTGGGAGATAGAAGAAGTCAGCAGCTACGCTCGCAAGGATTCAGACGAAGACACGGTGGAGAAACATTTCCTCGAGACGCACAAAAGGGACAACGATGTAAAGTATATCGTCGAGCTACCATTCAAGACGGCAAATCCGAAGTTTGCAGACACACTCCAAGGAGCACAAGCTCGCTTCATGGCTGTAGAAAAACGGCTACAGCGCAATCCGGATCTACGAGAGAAGTATCCGGATCTACGAGAAAATTCATGCAGGAATACCTAAGTCTTGGTCATATGACCGAAGTTAAAACATTGAGCAACGATTCAGGTAACCTCTTCTATCTGCCCCATCACCCTATAGTTGGACGAAAACTTAGGGTCGTATTTGACGGGTCATTCAAGGACGCAAATGGAGTGGCTCTGAATGACACACTACACGTTGGGCCGAGCATTCAGCGCAACCTTTTTGCTGTTTGTCTCCGCTTCAGAATGTATAGATATGTATTCTCCGCAGACATTGTCAAAATGTTTCGCCAAGTTTGGGTAAGCACCGATCATCAAGGCTACCAAAGAATCCTATGGAGAGAGCATCCATCTGCGCCTTTGAAGCACTACCAGTTACGCACTGTAACTTATGGAACAGCTTGTGCGCCCTATCTGGCTGTAAGGGTATTGGAGCAACTGGCACAGGATTACAGAGAAGAATATCCAACTGCATCGAGAATTCTTCTAGAGGACTTCTACGTCGACGATGTACTCACTGGAGCGAACCGCGAAGATGAGCTACTAGCAAATAAAAATGAGCTATTACAACTGATGTCACACGCCAAATTGGACCTTGAAAAGTGGGTATCCAATTCATCACTAATATGTAAGCCTGATTTCAGAGACGCTATCAGCACGGGAAACGCACGAGTACAAGATTCGATAAAGGTTCTTGGAATTTACTGGAATCCAACCGACGACACGCTGATGTACCAAACCGGCTTGACATCAAATCCGAGCTGCACTAAAAGGCAAATCCTCTCAGATGTTGCACGTATCTTTGACCCACTTGGCCTACTATCGCCGATTGTGGTACAATTCAAAATCATGTTCCAAAGGCTATGGTTATTGGATCTCGATTGGGATTCGGAGCTTCCACCAAACATTGCCGAACCTTGGCTCAAGTGCAGAGCAGATCTCGACACGCTACGAAAATTGCAAATACCACGATTTGTCCTTAGCAAGGACAAACTCCATGGAGCTACACGCCTTTTCCGATGCATCGACCAAGGCATATGCTGCTGCTGTTTACTGCAGGTGTCGAAACAAGGACGGAACCTATTCGGTTTCGTTGATGGCTGCCAAAACCAGGGTAGCACCACTGAAACAACAATCCTTACCTCGACTAGAGCTGTGTGGAGCGCTGCTGTTAAGTCGCCTGGTACGATCACTCAAGGAAGGACTACGACACAAGGAAATTCAGGTTATTGCGTGGTGCGATTTAACTATTGTTTTATCCTGGCTATCATATCCACCATCGAAGATGAAAACCTTCGTCGCAAATCGCACTTCGGAAATTCTGGAAACGTTGCCACGACATACCTGGCATCACGTAAGCTCAAAGGAGAATCCCGCCGACTGCGCATCAAGGGGAATGACGACTTCCCAACTACTAGAATTTCACCTGTGGTGGAACGGGCCACCATGGCTGCTCAACGATGACGAGTACACGGCTAAGGTACAAAACTCTGAAACTAGTTTCAAGTTTTCAGATCATCATGCACAAGACGAATTGAGGACCACAGCCATGCTCACTCGTGAGAGGATGGACGACTCATTTTCAGCGTTCGACGACCTTGTTGAACGCGTTTCATCCTGGCAGAAGCTGGTACATACCGTGGGCTATGTTCTACGCTTTATCCGACGACTGAAAAAGACACGAAACCGAGCGGAATCAACCACCCTGTCTTTTGAGGAGATCAAGGCAGCACGACTTGTATGCCTGAGAAACGCACAGGCGTGCTTTGGAGAAGACCGAATGCTTCTCCAGACGAATCAACCACTGCGAAACAGGTCGCAATTGTCAAAGCTTGCACCGTTTATTGGTTCGGATGACCTACTACGAGTTGGCGGGCGCTTGAGACAATCTAAACTACCGGAAGAAGTCAAACACCCGATACTGCTGCTGAAGGCTCACCGCATTACGAAGCTGCTCTTGGAACACGAACACTGGGTAAACTTGCACCCAGGTACATCGGCACTATTTGTAATAACTCGTCAACGTTATTGGGTTATTGGTGCACGAAATCTGATAAGGAAGGTAACTCATAACTGTATCAGATGCTTTCGTCAAAGGCATCATACTACGCACCAACTCATGGCCGATTTGCCAAGTATCCGAATCACACAATCGCTTCCCTTTGTCAACTCTGGATGTGATTACGCTGGACCAATAATTCTTAAGGGTCGAAAGGGTCGCAACGCTAAGAAGTCAAAGGGATACATATGCCTTTTTGTGTGCCTCGTCACTTCGGCACTACATCTGGAACTCGCTACTGACCTTAGCACAGAGGCATTTCTAGCAGCCCTCAGAAGATTCATGTCCCTACGAGGAAAATGCGCACAGATCTACAGTGACAACGGTAGGAACTTTGTCGGAGCAAAGCGAGCACTGGATGAGATGCAACAACTTCTGGCATCTACAAATCACAGAGACCTGGTCTCACAGACTCTGGCAGACGAAGGCATTAACTGGGTTTTCATTCCACCGTATGCACCTCACTGGGGAGGAAAATGGGAGTCCTCCGTTCGATCAGTCAAGCTGCATCTGCGCCGCATCATTGGCAACACTATCCTGACGTTCGAGCAGATGCACACCTTACTAGCTCAAATCAGTGCAGTGGTAAACTCGAGACCATTGTACTATACACCGGACACCGATGTCACATATCTATCTCCAGCACATATGTTGATAGGCAGATCATTTACAACCATTCCTGAAGGGGACCTGAGCCACATCCCTGAAAATCGACTTGACTACTGGCAAGGCGTTCAAGCACTCTACCAAGGATTCTGGAAGCGCTGGCACCAGGAATACCTTACTACGCTACAACAACGTCCCAAATGGGAAACACCGCAGCCGAGTGTGGAATTGGGAACCGTCGTCCTCATCAAGGATTCGAATACTACACCAGCTTCATGGCCACTGGCAAAGGTTATCGCAACGTACCCTGGAGCTGACGGTATGGTTAGGACTGTCAAATTGAAAACTGCCACAGGAGAAGCAACTCGACCCATAACCAAGATTGCTAAACTACCTTGTTCAGAAACCATGTTTTAGGGCGGGCCGGGATGTTGAGAATCGGAATCCATTCTGGCGGCGTTGCCAGTGTTCGGGTTGCCATGGCAATGCAGATCGACGCGTCGTCTTTTCTTAGTGTTAGTTTTTCTTCTTTATACACATTCCGGCGCTGCGTCGCTTTTAGTTTTTTAAGTTACTTATTCTTCAGCAGTGAATCCGTGAACACGCAGCATAGTACATACAGTCCACTTCAGTAAATATATTTGGAAAATCAACATCGCACTACGTTTCTCATCAAACGTTTTGGTAAAAAGCAGTTACTTGTAAACATAGTATATTGGTTTCGGGTATTTATTATACCTATAGCTCAACTGACGAGAACCCATAGCACGAGAAATGTCAAATAGGTAAAGAGTCTTGGTGCGAATACCAGAAAGCTGCAGCTACAGGTACTTTAGAAGGCTTCAAACACAGCTACACAGCCCTTCCTCCTGACGTTTTGACATCATGTCTATTATGAGGATTTAAGCACTAACCATACAGCATATAACAACCCATTTCAAACAACGAAAATTGGCGCAAAAATTTCTTGCGACAGGCCCCAGAACGAAATCTTACTCTCTATTCTCATTAAATGCTTTCTGTTTCTCAGTCTCTGAAAGCAGCGCGATGAAGAAGGTTGGCCTGCGCTTGGATTGATCGTTGCATGCATGTATGCGTGGCACACATTCAGCGCATAAAATTTCAGGCCCCAGAGCGAGTAAGCGCATTTGAAGCCAGCGCATAAAATTTTGATTTTTCTAACTTTTCAGGCTTGCTACCCTAACAAAATTTGGGTATTCGTTATTTGGTGAAATAACGAAAGAAATAATATAGTATTATTTGTTATATTATATATTTTAATTTTTCAGCATACATCTTACATTTTTTTTTTAGGGATGAGACTAAGTGTTAGCAATAAATGTTTTGTATATACTTGTATATGTTTTTACGAATCATTAAAAATTAATTTACTGAGATAGGAACAGGGTATATTTCAGTCGGGGTCACTTAAAAGGCTGATTGCTTTAAGTTTTTGTTGTTCTGCAAGAGTCTTGTGCATGCCTGTTTTAACGATGGAACGATTTAGGGGAGTGTGAATACACTAAAACAGCTGATTGACTTGTTTACCTTGTTTACAATTTTTCAGGTACTTGTTATTATTTTGGTTTATTATGAGATCTAAATTATTGCCGTTATTTAAATAATTTCCTTTAAAAGTTTGGTTCTTAAAAAAAATCGCCGCTCGAATTTGTTGCAATGGAGATACACAACTATTAAATAGGTATTGTGTTATCATATGTTATATTCAGCCGGTTTCAAAGTGGCTTCCTTGGGCTGCGATGCAGAGCCCTAAACGTTTCTGGAAATTTAACACAATGGGCCGCAGGTCTTCTTCCGATAATGGTATTGATCTGGCGAGTAAGGTGGCCCTGGATGTGATAAAGTCCGGAAAATTGGCTTTGCACCAATCCTGAGTCAATTTGGCTCTATGGGCTGGCGCTGAATCATGTTGAAACGTCCATTCCGTATTAGAGGCTTGACGATCCATCGATGTTTTACCGATGTATCGATGTTTGAAAAAAATACCCAACATCGATGCATAATTTTTAGTATCCATATAAACATCGATATTTTTGTTTAACATCGATGGTTGAATTGAAAATTTTCCTATCATTTTTTTTTACAATAAAAAAGAGTGAGAAAAAGGTAAGTACCAATAGCTGCGTATAAATTTATTATCAAGAAGCATATGTGCGTTCCAGCCACTTCTTGCGACTCCGAGCGTATGTTCAGAGAGGCGGGACAGCTCATTTCAGATTGGAGGTGCTCGCTGAAGCCTACCGTAGTAGACAAATTACTTTTTATGAATAGAAACTTTGATCTCAACTTTAATTATTTGTTACTTTATTTTAAAACTCTGATAAAACTTGAATAAATTTATATTTTGTTTAAAATTTTTTCGATGTATCGATTAGTATCGATGTTTTCGCTCCAAAACATCGAAAATTTCGATGTTATAAAACATTTTTTTAAAAAACATCGATGTTTCAAATCTTGTTATTGTCAAGCCTCTCCTCCGTATCACCAAAGTGCTGCTGGGCCCAAGAAAGCACAACAGTTTCCAAAATGTCCCGACGGTACCGCCTTTTCACGATCTGGCGAATTTTTGTTTCAGAAAAGTGCAAGCTATCCATAAATGCATTTATTTATGGGCTGCATCATAACACATTTATAATAGATTTCTATATTAAGCCTAGTACTCTGACGACGAAAATCCGCTGTAACACGTGTGCTAGCGAAATCTAGCTAGCTAGTGTGACCAAAAAAATTTAGGAAAAGGGTAATACTGAACAGCTGTTCTCTTTCTCTCTCTCTCTCTAATATTTCTCTTTGAATTTTCGCTCCATGTTTGGGGTGTTAAAATAAATCAAATGAATTATTTTTACACCCCGAGATCAGCTGTTTACTGTTTTGATGTGGCAACGCCAATTCAATTTTTTATATTTACACTAATATCGACCTACTCAATTGAGTTTGCTAAAGAAACCCGGGATCACCCTATCACCTATCAGAGGATGTGGGGCTGGTTAAGTACATACAAAAAAGGGGTCGACAAAAATTTTGACACCCCCAAATTTTCTAGTTATTGTTAAAAAACTGTTTTTCGGGGCATTTTTGCTCTTAAAAATTCCTAAACGCATAATATTACGCGAATTTTAAAATCCGACGTTTTTCAATAGTTAAATGTTGTAGCTTTTGAAAAAAAGTGGATCTTCAATTATTTTTAACAAAAAGGATACAAATTTTACAAAAAAAACTGACATTTTTGTCGGGTTTTTCGGATTGTGACTTCATTTTTTCGGTACAACTAATAAAATATGGTATCATTTTTGTCGCATATCAATATTGTCTCATTAATCCTGAATAAAACGGGACCAATTTTATTGGAAAATTATGAAAATTGTTTCAAGTTCTAAAGCTTTTCCCAAAACAAAATGCAATTTTACGAGCGCTTGGGAGTAACAGCGTGTAAATGAAAAGAATAGGCGAAATGGGAAGGCACACTACTGCTTCGGAACGCCAGCAATTTAAGTGAATTTTTTTTTTTTTTTTTTAGCACTGTTTTATTTGCCTCAATATTAGAACTAGACGAAGAGCTTTTAAAACAAGAAAGGAAAGCTAGCTTCGGGCGGAGCCGAAGTTGATATACCCTTGCAGTTAAAAGCGGATATAAATCGCAAACATCGGATAAAGGTTGCCGGTCCTTATGAGAGTATCATCACAAAACCAATTAATTACAATAAAATCAGTTAAAACCGGATATATATTGCAAACATCGGATATAGTTGGCCGATCCTTATGATTACATCATAATAAAACTAATTAACTAAAATAAAAAATCTAAAAAAAGTCCCAAACTTCTATCTTCAAAAATACGAAAGTTGATATTTCTACCAAGTACCATTTCCGATCGTTCAGTTATATGGCAGCTATAGGATATAGTCGGCCGATCCTAATGAAATTTGGTAGGTTGGATCTACTGGCCAAAAATAGAATCTGTATTAAGTTTCAGCTTTCTATCTTCAAAAACACGAAAGTTGGGTCATTTCCGATCGTTCAGTTATATGGCAGCTATAGGATATAGTCGGCCGATCCTTATGAAATTTGGCATGTCGTAATGGTTTGCCAAAAATAGCTCTCGTGTCAAATTTGAACTCTCTAACTCTAAAAACACGAAAGTTGGGTCATTTCCGATCGTTCAGTTATATGGCAGCTATAGGATATAGTCGGCCGATCCGGGCCGTTCCGACTTATATACTGCGTGCAAAAAAAAGAGGGGTGTGTGAAAAGTTTCAAGACGATAGCTTCAAAACTGAGAGACTAGTTCGCGTAGAAACAGACAGACAGACGGACATGCTCATATCAACTCAGGAGGTGATCCTGATCAAGAATATCGGAGATAGGGTCGGAGATGTCTCCTTCACTGCGTTGCACACTTTTGGACAAAATTACTGTGTAGGCGACTGTGTAGGTCTCACTTGCACAACATTCGGGGGATGAAAACCGAATTGAATGAGTTAGAGTTACAGTTCGCATTCGAATTGTTTCGAATGCATTCCTGTATTTTTAGACGCTGATAATAAAATAATTCAAAAGTGGAAGTAAGTCATTGTTTTGTTTTCAAAAATATTCATTATTAAGCTGTATATTTTATTTTACATATTTTACTTATATGAATGTAAACATATTTTCAATATTTATTAATAAATAACTTTCCAGCACAATTTTTCCGCTTAAAAAATTTGTAAAATAATTTAATTTGGAAAAACTTAAGAAAACTAAACAAAAAACACTAAGAAAATAATAATAACAGCTAAAAACCATAAGTAAAAAAACACTTTCATCATAATTCACCTTTTGGTGAATTTCCTCATTATTAAAGAAATATTAAAGAAGCGTTTTGCTCAACAATAAAAAATAAATGAATGCATAGAGAGTGTTAAAAACCATTCGAGACATTCGGCTGCATTCCTTATTCCAAAAGCACTCTTTTTACTTGCCACCCCAACTCACTCGGTTTCAAAGCAAGAGAATGCCCATGAGTTATAATGCTCTCTCACTCCCTCTCACTCAATTCGTCTCTTGCACTCATTTATGCTATTCCATTCGGATGTATTCTATGGCTGAGGCAATAAGAATGTATTCCTGCAGTCCTCTAATACCCTACCGATGGCTGATTTTTAGGAGAGTGAGCAGACACAAATCTTTACTTTGACTTTTTTCTGTTTGTTTTTATTTTTTAATTTTTTTCAATTTAATTTTCCTTAAAGTGAAGTTATTTTTTTATTTAGTCAACTTTAATGTAATTTTAAAAATAAAAATTTTAAAAAGTGTCCCAACATATTCCAAAAAATTTCTTTGCTACAATTTTTTGTTAATATTAAGGGGCTATATACCTTCTTTGTCGAAGAAAAAGAGGAAAGTTCGGATTTTTTTTAGGTATGTAGCAATAATTTAATTTCACGGATGTTTTAATTTTTTGATACTACATTTTATTAACAATGTTTGTGCAAAATTTGGTGGAAACATATTAAATAGTTTTTAAGGGGTAGCTGTTTCCCTTAGAGGCTTTTTTTTAGAGCCTTGCGGTGACAGTTCCCCAGGTCGAACAGGTCAACTTAAACCATAAAAGTAAAAAAATTTCATTAGTTTAGTGTAATTCCTTGTGCTTGAACGATCGATTAATAAAATTTTTAAAATGCATACGGGAAATAAATTTTTTATGCATACGGGAACTTTTTATGCAAAAATGAACTTTTTGGTCTCTAGAAATTTCACTAAAAAATTCATTTCGGCGAAAAAAAAGTTTGTGCGTGAAAAGTTCAAGCACAAAAGAATTTCATTACGAACATTTTAAAAAAAATTTGAAGTAAATCGGTTCAGTAGTTTTCCGCCAATCCATGTCACCGCAAAGTCATTTTTGAAGAAACACTATTTCAAGATATGCGCGTTTAATGTTTCAAGTTCAGTTCAAGGCCGCGACAAGGCGCGCGGTTAGGAGCGTTGTAACTTTTTTTCTACTGCTCCAATCTCTATGAAAATTTGGGAAAATGTTCTCAAGGAGTTGTTCTTCAAGATATAGCAATACAAAAATTTTCGATTTTTTGAAAATAAAAAAGGTATATAACCCCTTAAATGAAAAAAATGCATAGCAAGTGTCCCAAAAAAAAAATTGTTACATATTTTTATTGCTGTCCGGTCCCCTTTTACATTTTCCCCTTTTAATTTTACATTGGCTACAATTAGTTTTACAATTAGTTTATTTACTTGAACATGATCGATTTACATTTTTGAAATACGGCTTTTATTGGCCCGCTTGCCAATGACTTCGTTAGAGTGAAGTCGTACGTTTTTGGAGCAGTTATATATTGCAGTTACAGTTATACTTTAGTTTATTTTAGTATGAATTTACAAGATAATATGGATAGATGTAGTAATTGAGTAAGATTAATTTGATTAACAAATGATGGATTTAATAATAATTAATAATGTAAGTTTATGTAAAGCAATGTAAAAGGAACAACAAAAAAAATTGTACGCCCTTCTTCTCAGCTTTTGACGTACATTCTTTTTCTTTTGGGTTGCCAATCTTTCGGTAAGTTCTCGTTGCCACAGGTTCAGCGGTCAGCTGGCGATCGGTCGGCAGTTGCCAATTAGCTTTACGACGTAACAGCTTTATTGATTTGTATAGTTAATAATTAAATTTTGTGTTCCTGATCGAAAGTTTTCTGAATTAGCTTTTACATTTTGGAAATTGTTTTTGTGTTTTGCATTCTGATCTTGATTATTTTAATTTGTCTTGTGAAATTGGTTTCTTTGTTTGCTTGTATTATTATTTTGATATTTATAGTTTTGATTTTTCGTTTAAATAGATATTTTTTAAATAATGTTATTACCATAGCTTCTTCAACATTTTTGGGTCTTTATATAAATGTTTTATATGAACATATGAAATATTAACATACTCAAATTTTTCGTTACAAATTATACTTCTTAAAGATAAAAATATATTTTACAATATCGTGTTTGTCACTTAGCATAAACGTTTCTTGGTAGAGTTGATTATAAGACTCATTTACGCCAAAATTCCGAATAAGAATCGCCTTAATGTCATCCCACGACGGCTCGGAATTCTCGATGATTCCCACATGTAGAGCTGCGCCTTGGATTTTGTTGAGGTTGACACGGCGAAGGACTTATACTCTTGCAGTGTGGATGTGGGAAGTAATAATGAAAATATCGTCACCACTTCATGACTAAATAATGATAGAGTCCTTGAGTTTTCTCCTCTGTACTCGTGAATGTAGTGGGCATCCTTAAGAATGTCCCCAAACGGTAAGGTAAAATCGTTTGCTATCGCTAAAAAATAGCGTAAAAATAGCTGCCGAGTTTTATTGAACTTACAATAAGTAATATAAATAGTTCCGTAAATTCTCGTCGCTGATCAATGAAAACCGTCATCGAACCACTTGTGAACAGAATAAGTTCGTTCTGAGATTAGAGACTCTGAGATAAAGATGGGTACGGGGCGGGTCGGGCCTGAGGCCCGACGGGCCTCGACAAACAAATGCGGGCTCGGGCCTGCTACCAAAAGCCCTAAAGGCCCGAAAAGCCCGATTTAATTTTAATTTTGGGCCTCAAAATCGGCCTCAAAATTTTTAATTTTAGGCCCGCGTAGAGTAGATCTCTACTCTGAGACTTAGACTCACACAGACTCACACACAGTCACACATTTGGTAGATACAGAGCGGATTACAGTTTTAAGTACCGGCACGCTGATGATGTTTGACAAGACGTTTATAGGTAAAACACGAAGTTGTACGGGATGCAGCAAACATCCGATGCACGAAAACACCTAGTTGGTTTATTTCTCTGTACACACACTTGGGAATCTCATTATCAAACGTGCCTTTTCAGGTTATGTGTTTTTTTGCACATTGAAAGTATGAAATTACATACAAACACCAATTCGCTCAATACCGCACTTAAGTGGGTATTTTAATGTTTTAGGTTCGTTTCAGACTGCGCCAGTTTAA
The DNA here is from genome assembly GCF_030179905.1 of Drosophila bipectinata. Lineage (NCBI taxonomy): Eukaryota > Metazoa > Arthropoda > Insecta > Diptera > Drosophilidae > Drosophila > Drosophila bipectinata. The sequence goes on along the minus strand of NC_091734.1, from coordinate 23,874,835 downwards.
TTAAAGTTTTGTTAACATTTAATTCAATATAAACAATTGTTTAGGTGAGGGGCCGTTGGGCCGCTTAGCTGAGCTTAAGAGCGCATCCGCGCTGAAGAGCGCACCCGCACTGAAGAGCGCATCCGCGCTCGCTTCTCTGCGCACTCTCTCTCGCTCGTCGGCCGTCGTCGATCGTCCGTTTATTTTTCTAAGTTAAGTTTTTAGTCCCATGTAAGCAGCGAATAAAGCTGAATGCGTTTTTGAACCGAACCAAACCTCACGACGCCCCCGAATTCTTTCTTTTTCGAGCCACTTGGATCTTTTTGCGGCAGCATCGCCGATCGCGGCAGCATCGCAGCATCGCCCCCCTACAACATTTTGGTCCTTCGAGCTGGATTTTCCTGGATATTTTTCTACCAGCAGTTCCCGACATTGTTCCGCCAAAAGATAAGTACGACATTTTTCCGTCTCCGTCTCTCTGCCGGTCTTCAGCAGTGGTCCGAACATTAAATTTCGTTCACACTGCTTGAAGGTTTTTTTGTTTCCTTCCGTGTCAACTCCAAGTCCGAGTTGACACGGTTTGAAATTTTCTACTCTTCTTCGTCTTCAAATTCTGCAAATTATCCATTCGCTTGCCAACGGTCGAGCCATATGTTCATCCATATAAATACATACACACATTAATTTTTTTGGTGCAATTAATCCGCAAAAAAATTTGCAAGTGAACTGTGAAATTGTGTGCATAATTAATATTGGCCAGCCGGTGGTAATTAGTTCCGGAAATTTCCAAATTCACAGAACAGTCCGCCGCTGTCGTAATATTTGTTTTTTTTCTTCCCCAATCAGTGTCATTTTTTACACCAGATAAGTTTTCTGTTTCCCCAGTAAAAGAGTTCACTTATCAACGCTTCACTGTGCCAACATATGCCCCACATGCCCTTTCATATATCCGTACTTGCATGCATGTCCATATATTTCCATAAATTTTCTACCTCCAATTTCAGGAAATATATAACCGAAAAGATTAAAAAAAAATAATTAAATTTTCTTAAAGCCAATAATTATAAACCGCCACTTCACTACAAATCCGATAATTTCGCTTAAATTCTCAACCTAGCCGTTGGTTGAGAATGGTGCTGTTCCTTTCCTGTTCCTTTTTTTTGGTGCTGTTTTTTTTCCTTTCGAGTGAACTACTAACAGGGTGCATACCCGTCTGCGTAACAAATAACTTCAAAAAAAAAATCAACTAATTATTAATTTATATATTTATAATTATAACTACTACAATTTATTAAATTATTATTTTCCGTTCTAGTGAAGGGCCAGTTTTGTTTAATTCACCACTCAATAATTAAAGTCGAAAATTATTAATAATTTAATTATCAACCTTCTGTCCGAATAGAGCCGCGGTTTCAATTCCACCTTTCCGGCTTCGGGTTAATTAAATTCAATTAATTAAAGATTAAGGTTTTAACACCACCCTTCCGGCTCCATAATAATTAAAACCAACAATAAGTCAAAAATTAATTATTATTAATTATTTATTTTTTTGTGTTTTAAATCCAATCCAAAGACGAGTCCACCTCTCCGGCTCCGCAAGTTCGAAAATAGCTAAGAATTCAATATCTACGTACGAGTCACACTTGTATAAATACACATATATAGATCGTTATAAATTTTTTTTCCGAACGAGCACGAATTTTCCGGTACCTGTCCATTTTCCGTGATTCTAAAGCTGCTTTTACTCCGCATCAGGCAACATCCGCCTACACTCACAACAAACCTCGTCTCCTTTTGGTTTTTTTTTTTGGTTCCTGAAGTTTTTTTCCACATTCGAATTGTGCCGCACACGACTTTCCTTTTGACGTCGGCGCCACTAGCTCCCACTTGTTCCTTGTAATCGTATTTCATCGGCGATCTCACCGTTCTCATCACATTAGCGTGACCGGCCACCGCTTCGTACGAAGCACCTATTGCGCAAGTGATACCAGTGAATTGGATTGTGAGAATGCCCACGGGAGACGACAAAAAGCCGCGCCGATCCCAGACATCCGTTTTGACAGATCTCAATCCGCATCTCCGCGGACGCCTCTTTTGAAGCCTAAGACAACCAGAGTCATTCCAAGGGCAAAAAGTGACGAATCCGTCAATACAATCCCCGGTCCTTCACAGAGGCACACTCGCTCCGTTGCGAAAATGGCTCCAAGTGTGTTCGAAGTGGCGCTGAAGCAGTTTATCGCCACAACAGATCGAATTAGTCAATTTGAGGCAAACATAAATACTCCGGGTGCCTCAGAAACGGAAATAGGCTCCCAATACATGTGCGAAGTTCATCGGGACCAAATCCGGGCACTGTGGGAGAAGGTGGGGAAGAGCTATGAGAGCTGCTCCGATTTGCTAGCCGTGTTCGACGACAATGCGGCCGCCTCGACAGTGCTGGAAGCGAAGTACAGCAACTTTTACTCCGTCTATTCGAGGTGTATTGCCCAGCTTCGGGAGAAAATTGCTTCCCAATCCACTCAGGCTTCCGTCAATGTACACACGCCCGCGTCTACAGACTGCCGGTTACCTCCGGTGGATACCGAGGTCTTCGCGGTTGATTATCTTCGGTGGCCCACCTTCAGAGACTTGTTTACGGCCATTTACATCCAAAACTCGCGCCTCACCCCGGTAAAGAAGTTGTTCCACTTACTGTCCAAAACAAGTGGTGACGCCCACGCCATTGTTTCTAAGGCTCCGCTTACCCATGAGGGGTTTGTCGCCGCATGGCAAAGCCTCACAGACCGCTATGAGAACTATTGGCGGTGGCCGGCGGCTATTGGTCAACAGCCAGTTGAAGATCCTTTTCAACATCCAGGATATTTCTCAAGAGTCCGGGGTCGCGCTGAAGGAGCTTCAAGCCACCATTCAGAATTGTCTTACAGCCCTAGAAATGTCCTCCATCAACGTTGAGGCTTGGGACTGCCTCCTGGTATTTATGATTTCCCCAAAGCTCCCCAAAGTCACACTTTCTATGTGGGAGCAATCCGTACATAATAAGGTTGAAATTCCAACATGGAAGGAATTAGAATCCATCCTGACAAAGCGCCATCGTACTCTGGAGGCTATCGACGACGTCAGGCCTAGTGGCTCCGGGCAATTTCCGCCAAGCTCGGGACTTCCTACTGCCCCTGCTAAGAGGCTCAATTCATATGAGAATTGGGAGGATCGAGTGGTTCCGCGCCAAAGGGGCTGCGATCTCTGTTCGAGGGAGAACCACCCCATTCGCTTATGTCCGCGTTTCCTAGAGATGGACGTAAATGGGTGCTCTGACTACATTAAGAGGAAGCAGTTATGTTTAAACTGTTTTGCCCGAGGGCACCAGCAGCGAGACGGCACGAGCGCCCATACCTGCTTCACATGCCACAGCCGACACCACACCCTCCCTCCACACACCGCGGCAATCCGTTCGCCACCGCTCCGCCTACGCCTACGTCGGACCTTACAACCGAGAAATTTCTGGCGAGTGGAGTGGATGTCTCGGAGTGGATGTGCCGTCAAGTGCAGTCGGACAACGGGAAGACCTTCATCATAGCATAAAAGGGGCTGTGACCGGTGTCTATTGTCACCAGCAGCTTCTCTGGCATTTCATTCCTCCGGGAGCTCCCCACATGGAGGGCCTGTGGGAAGCAGGGGTCAAGAGCTTTAACACCTTGTTCTACAAGTCCACCGTCACGCGGAAATACACCTTTGAGGAGCTGGCTACTCCCCTGGCGAAGATCGAGGCGTGCCTGAATTCGCGGCCACTCGCGCCAATGTTCAAAGACCCTGATCTGTTGGCTCTTACACCCGGGCACTTTCTTGTGGGAGGCCCACTTCTCGCCACGGTCGAGCCCGAGATAAAGGGATACCACTTCCATCATTAATCGCTGGCAACACCTCAAGGCTCTTCAGCAGCAATTTCGACTGCGATGGAAGGAAGAGTACCTCAAGGAGCTCCATAACAGAAACAAGTGGTGAGCCCCTACGAGGGACCTCCGCGTTGGGGATATGGATCGAGGCGTGCCTGAATTCACGGCCGCTCGCGCCATTTTCTGAAGACCCTGCTGATCTATTGGCTCTTACACCCGGGCACTTTCTTGTGGGGGGCCCACTTCTCGCCACGGTTGAACCCGAGATAAAGGGGGATACCACATCCATTATTGACCGCTGGCAACACCTGAAAGCTCTTCAGCAGCAATTTCGGCTGCGATGGAAGGAAGAGTACCTCAAGGAGCTCCTCAAGAGGAATAAGTGTCGAGCCCCTACGATGGATCTCCGCGTTGGGGATATGGTGGTCATCAAGAAGGAGAACCTTCCGTCCAATGAGTGGCGATTAGGCGGTGTTGACGTGGTGTATCCAGGATCCGATGGCCATGTCCGCGGGATCGACATCCGCACCGCGCGAGGGCTCGTCAAGCGGCCCGTTGATTAGGTTGTGCTTCTTCCGATGGAAGCGTCCGCCTGCCCACAATAATTAAGCATTTATTTCGCTCCAATGTTCCTGTCCATTGTGCTGTCTCGTAGCTCTGCCCGTAGTTCCAAATCATAATTCACACCAATTCTGATAACGTTATTTGTTCCTTCATCATATTTCCGCCAGTGATAGTCAGCACGATGTCGCCATGCCCACGCAACGCCCAGTCACTGGAGAGCAGATGTACTCGAGGTACCGGGGTATTGACACCGCATTGACACCGGGACCCGGATCTTTAGGTACCCGAATGTACCCGCGTACCCACGGGCTGTCAGTGGCCCAGAACACCGTTTTTGGATGGGTCGTGACCGTAGCCTGTCACCAGCTGTAACGACGAGGGAGCTGTTGCACCCCGAGCGATTGCAAGGGGGGCGGAATGTTTAGGTGAGGGGCCGTGGTGCCGCTCAGCTGAAGAGCGCATCCGCGCTGAAGAGCGCACCCGCGCTAAAGAGCGCACCCGCGCTAAAGAGCGCATACACACTCGCTCCTCTGAGCCCTCTCTCTCGCTCGTTGGTTGTCGTCGATCGTCTCTTTTGGTACTAGTTTTTAAGTCAGTATTCGATGTAAGCAGCCCAATAAAGCTGAACGCGTTTCTTTTGGAAATTACTGAAGACGCCCCCGACTTATTTTTTCCACCCCCATTTCTGGAAGCTTTTGCGGCAACAACGCCCCCCTACAAATAATTATAATGAATTAACAATTTGTAAAAATAGAAATATGATAGACATAAGTAATTCTTCTTGCCTACCAAATTTATTAAAAAGTCGCCCTGCCATCTGCACTCAAATCAACAACCAACACATTCCAATTATTGATGAACTCGCACTTGGTGTAATTCTTCTCAACAAATTCTCTGGCAACGTAGAAATAAATGGAACATCCACAAGTCTCAACGGAACCTTCGTTATCAACTTCAGCAATTCTACAATTAATATTGATGGACAGACCTTCACCAACAAAAACCCGGTGCACTATCAACCGATGCCAGCCATTCTCCAAACAGAGATGACCATTCGAAAGATAGAAGAGAAGCTATCACTGGAATTGATCAAAGAGCTAAACATCAACTATACGAAAACCTTGGAACTCTTGAAAACCACATCGCATACAGCCGATTTTTTAATTGGTTCCATAATAATCACGGGACTTGCAGCAATAGCAATTCGCTTCTTGTTTAAAAGGGTCAAAGTACTGCTCATCAACAAAGTAGCTTTCGGTAACGAGATCAATCACCGCAACGAGCGTGGACACGCACTCGATTTTAAAGGTGGAGGAGTTAACACAAAACAAATTCACAACCGAAGTTGGACACGCGCATTCAAAATCACCTTTTGAAATGGCTATAAAATGAAAACGCGTCAATTATTTTTCAATTCTGATTTTTTCATTGTGAAGCTTAATTCTTCCGGTTTAATGAAGGAACACAACATCATTCATGTGGCTGCCGCGGCTGGCGTGGCAGTAGCCGATGCGATTAGACCAATTTTTGAGGACGTTCTCGAGCGTGTGGGGCTGTATCTGGCCAATAACTTCGCCGATTTCGGCTTTCAGGTCCTTAATTGTTTGTGGATTCTTGGAATAACAAGTGGTCCGCTACGTGGACCACCCTGTACTTCCACAAAAAGTTTTTCTACTGAATTCTTTTCTTCAGCTGCCGAAGAAGAAATAAAGCAATGTGTGAGACAAATGACCTAGAAAAAACCTTAGAGTTGATTTTTTTGGGCGATGGAACGTGGAAGATAAGAAGATTTTCTTCGTTATTTGATGTTTCTTCTCTAATTGGGCAATGTACAGGAAAGAGCGTTGAACGTTTTGGTAAAAAGCAGTTACTTGTAAATATAGTATATTGGTTTCGGGTATTTATTATACCTATAGCTCAACTGACGAGAACCCATAGCACGAGAAATGTCAAATAGGTGAAGAGTCTTGGTGCGAATACCAGAAAGCTGCAGCTACAGGTACTTTAGAAGGCTTCAAACACAGCTACACAGCCCTTCCTCCTGACGTTTTGACATCATGTCTATTATGAGGATTTAAGCACTAACCATACAGCATATAACAACCCATTTCAAACAACGAAAATTGGCGCAAAAATTTCTTGCGACAGGCCCCAGAGAGAAATCTTACTCTCTATTCTCATTGAATGCTTTCTGTTTCTCAGTCTCTGAAAGCAGCGCGATGAAGCAGGTTGGCCTGCGCTTGGATTGATCGTTGCATGCATGTATGCGTGGCACACATTCAGCGCATAAAATTTCAGGCCCCAGAGCGAGTAAGCGCATTTGAAGCCAGCGCATAAAATTTTGATTTTTCTAACTTTTCAGGCTTGCTACCCTAACAAAATTTGGGTATTCGTTATTTGGTGAAATAACGAAAGAAATAATATAGTATTATTTGTTATATTATATATTTTAATTTTTCAGCATACATCGTACATTTTTTTTTTAGGGATGAGACTAAGTGTTAGCAATAAATGTTTTGTATATACTTGTATATGTTTTTACGAATCATTAAAAATTAATTTACTGAGATAGGAACAGGATATATTTCAGTCGGGGTCACTTAAAAGGCTGATTGCTTTAAGTTTTTGTTGTTCTGCAAGAGTCTTGTGCATGCCTGTTTTAACGATGGAACGATTTAGGGGAGTGCGAAGACACTAAAACAGCTGATTGACTTGTTTACCTTGTTTACAATTTTTCAGGCACTTGTTATTATTTTGGTTTATTATGAGATCTAAATTATTGCCGTTAATTAAATAATTTCCTTTAAAAGTTTGGTTCTTAAAAAAATCGCCGCTCGAATTTGTTGCAATGGAGATACACAACTATTAAATAGGTATTGTGTTATCATATGTTATATTCAGCCGGTTTCAAAGTGGCTTCCTTGGGCTGCGATGCAGAGCCCTAAACGTTTCTGGAAATTTAACAAAATGGGCCGCAGGTCTTCTTCCGATAATGGTATTAAGATCTGGCGAGTATGGTGGCCCTGGATGTGATAAAGTCCGGAAAATTGGCTTTGCACCAATCCTGAGTCAATTTGGCTGCAAGGGGGCGGGATGTTTAGGTGAGGGGCCGTTGTGCCGCTCAGCTAAGTTTAAGAGCGCATCGGCGCTGAAGAGCGCATCCGGGCTGAAGAGCGCATCCGCACTGAAGAGCGCATCCGGACTGAAGAGCGCATCCGCACTGAAGAGCGCACCCGCACTGAAGAGCGCACCCGCACTGAAGAGCGCATCCGCGCTCGACCCTCTGTGCACTCTCTCTCGCTCGTCGGCCGTCGTCGATCGTCCGTTTATTTTTCTAAGTTAAGTTTGTTTTTAGTCCCATGTAAGCAGCGAATAAATCTGAATGCGTTTTTGAACTGAACCTAACCTCACGACGTCCCCGACTTTTTCTTTTTCGAGCCACTGAGATCTTTTTGCGGCAGCATCGCCCCCCTACAAAAACAATGTTCTTATACCCTTGCAGAGGGTATTATAATTTTGGTCAAAAGTGTGCAACGCAGTGATCACCTCCTGAGTTGATATGAGCATGTCCGTCTGTCTGTCCGTCTGTCAGTCCATTTCTACGCGAACTGGTCTCTCTGTTTTAAAGCTATCGCCTTGAAACTTTGCACACACCCTTCTTTCCTTTACACTCAGTATATAAGTCGGAACGGCCCGGATCGGAATTTATATAAAAGTATTTATTTTATTTTTAGGATCGGCCGACTATCCTGATGGAATTTGGTAGGTCGGATAAACTGACCAAAAATATAATCTGTACTAAGTATAATGTGTACTAAGTAAAACACGAAAGTTGGGTCATTTTCGATCGTTCAGTTATATGACAGCTATAGGATATAGTTGGCCGATCCTTATGGAATTTGGTAGGTCAGATAAACTGACCAAAAATATAATCTGTACTAAGTTCCAGCTTTCTATCTTATAAAATACGAAAGATGCGGCTTTTCCGATCGTTATATGACAGCTAAAGGATATACTCGGCCGATCCTTATGGAATGGTAGATCGGATTAACTAACCAAAAATATAATCTGTTCTAAGTTCTACCTTTCTATCTTCAAAAACACGAAAGTTGGGTCATTTCCGATCGTTCAGTTATGTGGCAGCTATAGGATATAGACAGCCGATCCCGGTCGTTCCGACTTATATACTGCGTTTAAAGGAAATAAGGGTGTGTGCAAAGTTTTAAGTCGATAGCTTTAAAACTGAGAGACTAGTTTGCGTAGAAACAGACAGACAGACGGACAGAAGGACATGCTCATACCCAAGATAAGCCAGCCCAAGAAGAGCCGCCCCGACGTGCTCATAATAACGGGGAACGCAGGATCCTCATACAGCGATGTCCTCAAACTGGTTACCCGACAGCAAGATGGCAAACTCAATGATGTCAGCCAAAACGTTAAAAAGATTAGGCGCACGGCAAAAGGCGATCTCCTGCTGGAACTGGCAGCGAAGGATGCAAACGCTCTCAAGATGCGACAGACCCTTTCCCAGGTGCTGGGCGAGGCAGCGAGCGTTCGTGCGGTCACAGGCGAGACCACCATCGAGATCCGCGACCTGGACGACCTTACCACGAAGGACGAAATAGTGGCAGCTATTAAAGCCCGAACGAGCGGACAGGAGGAGGCAATCAGGGTGAAGTCCCTTCGCCCTGGCTTCTCTGGAACACAAGTAGCCCTTTTGGGAGTGGAGCCGAGCCTGGCATCGAAGATCCTGTCCGATGGCAGGATTAGGATAGGATGGACCATGTGCAGGGTCAGGGAGCGCTCGGCCCAGCGTCGCTGCTTCAGATGCCTCAGTTTCGGGCACATCGCCGCTTATTGCAAAGAGCGAACCGACAGAAGCAACTGGTGCTTTAGATGCGGTAAGCCAGGTCACAAGGTAGCTTCCTGCACAAACGCGGCTGAGTGCTTCCTTTGTGCAGCTGCAAACAACGCAGAGCGTGCCCACGTAGCTGGCAGCAAGAGATGCCCTCTCGGCAAACCTGATGCAGCGGCCCAAAGCAGAGAATGAGGATCATCCAGATCAACCTCAACCACTGCGAAGTAGCCCATAGCCTACTCGAGCAGGTCTTAAGAGTGAAGCGGGCAGATATAGCCCTAATAAGCGAGCCGTACAAAGAAGTCGAGACGCAAAGCTACATCCTGGACTCCTCCAAGACAGCGGCTATCTGGGCGCCAGGCAGACAACCCGAAAGCGTACAACCCAGAGTAGGATTCATCAGGGCCAAAGTGGGCGCGTTCTGGCTTTACAGCTGCTACCTCCCCCCGCGCCTAACACTGCAGCAGTTCACCCACATATTAGACGAGATAGCCCATGACGCAAGGCACAGATCCCAGGTGGTGATCGCTGGCGACTTCAACGCCTGGTCGGAGGATTGGGGCTCAACGCGCACCAACGCTAGGGGTCGAACCCTCCAAGAGACCTTTGCGACTCTCGACGTAGCCCTGCTGAACACCGGCTCCCAAAACACGTTCAGCAAGGCGGGGTATGGATCAATCGTGGACCTTACCTTCTGCAGCAGTGGTTTGTATCGGAGGACAACGTGGTCCCTCAGCAATGACTACACTGCGAGCGACCACAAATACATAGTCTGCGATTTAGAGGATAGAGATTAAGCTCCCACAGCGGCGAGGCCATCAAGATTCAACCCGGCTTCATTGCAACCGCTGAAATTCGCAGAGGAACTAAGGATTCCAGATCCTTCAGGCGACGTAGAATGCGAAGTTCACAACACCATGGCTGCGGTTCTACAGGCCTGCCGAGCCAGCATGAGGTGTAGCCGCGGGCATTCAAGACACCATGAACCGGTGCCCTGGTGGTCCCCGGAGATAGCCCATGCGCGCAGGGAGTGCCTTCGAAGGCTGCACCAAAGAGCCAGAGGAAGGCCGGACTTCGAAGAAAAAAGAGAGGACTTCGCGGCAAAGAGGAAGCTTCTGAAGAAGCTGATAGAGAGGCTAAGACTAAGTGCTTCCTCGAGATGTGCGACGCTGCAGAGCAAGAGTCCGGTAGGCCGATCCCCGGAACATATAGTCGTAAGACCCGACCGCAATGAACTTGGGTAGTAGTAAGGCGAGATAAGAAGTTCTTTAGAGATAAGAAGTTCTTATTAAGAACATTTCGGTACTTTGTTTTCGTTAATAGATTTAGCATTACAGATAAGAACATTTTCTGTACAGTCAGTCGATATTTGGAGATCACATGCGCCGGTCGTCACCGGTCATCAATAAAATCTCAACTCACAAACCCACGTGGATAATTATTATATAATTAATCGGGCACGCTAGACCGCTGTCTAGCTGGACCGAATAAATAAAACCTATTAACAAACATAAACTTAAACATCTTAATTGGCTCCCAAATCGATTTTCGAGCCTACGACAACTAACGAATTTAAAATAAATTATACCAACCAAACTCGTTGAAACGCCGGTATAATAAAGACACATAAAAAAAGATAGAATGAATAGCGAAAACTTTGCAAATCTCTTTCTAAAACGGACTAAATACAATTAAATAAATGTAGCAACCAGAAACAACAACGGCAGCAGCGGCTACTCTTTAACTTCAGCAACCTAGTGTCATAAAATATAAAATAGTAAAAAAGTATAAACAGTTAAGCGCACTTATTTATATGGTATAATAAAATATTGTTAAGCAATTCCTTGTTTTTTGTAATATAAATCATCTAAGTTCATTGTAAGTATAACGCATATTGAATGATTGAAAAATTCTCATATTTCTTATTACGTTTTCATTTATATTATATTATCCGTGCAAAGAGAATTGACGACAAAAACACATGAGCGACAATGAAATTGTTTTAGACGACCTCTTGTTAAGTTTGAATAAGTGGTCAGTGCATCAGGCAAGGCGGTTAGACAGTGCAAAAGAAAGCAACTCGTCAGGAAATAATTGGTGGTCAAAAACAAATAGAGTTAGCAATATGGAGTTAAGTGAAGCTCAGTTAAAAACGATCGTCGAAAGTGCTGTTGCCGGTGCGCTCGCAGTTCAAAAACAAACATTTGAAAAATAATTACAGGAGATTAGTGAGTAGATACAAAAGTTTACAGTCGAAATCCCAGAGGTGGAAACTTACACAGATACCGAGATCATAGAAGGTGTTGTGTGTAAGGAACCCTTAGATATAATAAAGTCTCTGCCAGACTTTGAGGGCAAATGTGAAACATATGTGTCGTGGAGGAAAGCGGCTCATGTCGCTTTTAAAGTTTTTGAAAAATACGAGGGCAGTTCAACATACTACCAAGCTCTTGGCATTATGCGAAATAAAATAAAAGGCTCAGCAAACACGGTGTTGGCTTCTTTTAATACACCATTCAACTTCAAAGCAATGATCAGCCGTCTTGATTTTACATATGCCGACAAAAAACCGGTCTGACATGACGCTTACGGAATTCTACGAAGAGGTCGAAAAAAAACTGACCCTACTTACTAACAAGACAATAATGACATTCGATAATGCCTTGGCCTCGACACAAAATGAAAAGCACAGGGTGGACGCGTTACGTGTGCTTATAACTGGAGTGAAGAAAACGTTGAGCGAAATTTTTTTTGCGAAAAGCCCAAAAGATCTACCGACAGCTCTTGCTTTGGCGCAGGAGGTCGAATCTAACCATGAGCGTTACCAATTTGCCCTTAATTACTCGAGAAAATTAGGAGACAGAGGTCAGAGAACCGATCATAGACACAACGATAGGGATAGAAATTCACTTATGCCCATACAAAAACAAAACCCTTATTTCACTTACGGTAGCCAGGAAAGGCAAGGTCGCATCCAGTCAATGAATCATGATGTTTCTATGCGCACTGTTCGAACGGGTCAAGATCAACTTAGGCAAACACCTTTTCCGACTCAGGGAAATTTTTGGCCACCTCCTCAACAAAATGTTTGGCCAACTGAACAAAAAAATACATGGCCAATGCACAATCAAAACGCGTGGCAAATTCAACAACAGAACGCACGTCAGGATCAATCATACACCAATTATGCACAGCCATCAAAGAGACCAAATAGTGGCACTGCAAGGTTTACAGGACCAAAACAACAAAGGATTAATCACTTAGCTCATGGGGAAGGTCAAGGTAGGGAAGACGCCGACGATTATCATCAGGAGGCTGAAGCGACAGTTGAAGATTTTGAAGACGAGCTCACAGGTTATGATCATGTTCATTTTTTAAGCCACAGGTCCCAGCTACCGTACATAGAGAGAAAAATAGCAGGGCGAACCATAAAACTTTTGATCGACACCGGGGCTTCAAAAAACTACATACAGCCCCTTTCTGAACTAAAATACACAACGCCGGTACAAAAAGAGTTCGCAGTAAAATCTTTACATGGTTGCAATACCGTAAAATATAAATGATTTATTAATCTTTTTAATACAGATGTTCCCTTCTTCATTCTCCCGGACCTTTCTAGTTTTGACGTCATAATAGACGCCTAGATTTTAGAACCAAAACTCTAAAAATCAACAATGAAGTCGAGCCAATTAAATTTTTGAGGTGTAATGGTGTGAATTTCACCAATATCAATGACATTGTGGTACCAAACCAGATATCCAATAAATTTCACACAATGCTTAGAGACCGAATGGCTGTCTTCGCAGAACTGGAAGAAGCACTGCCGTATAATACCAATATTATTGCCACAATACGTACCGAAGACGATCAACCCGTTTACTCAAAACTTTATCTGTACCCCTTAGGAGTAAGACATTTTGTAAATGAGGAGACAAAAAACTTGTTAAAGGACGGAATTATCAGGCCCTCGACGACACCTTACAATAATCCTGTTTGGGTAGTCGATAAAAAAGGTACAGATGAAATGGGAAATACGAAAAAAAGGTTGGTCATTGATTTTAGGAAGCTTAACTTAAAAACCGTCGACGACAAGTACCCTATACCAAATGTAGTATCCATCCTGTCAAATTTGGGGAAAGCTAAGTTTTTTACGACCCTCGACCTCAAATCGGGATTCCATCAAATCCTGCTGGCGGAAAGGGATAGGGAAAAAACAGACTTTTCAATTGGAAATGGAAAATATGAGTTTTGCAGATTGCCGTTTGGTCTGAAAAATGCACCAAGTATTTTTCAACGTGCCATAGATGATGTTCTTAGGGACCAAATAGGAAAGTCTTGTTATGTTTACGTTGATGACGTGATCCTTTTTTCTAAAGATATGGAGGACCACGTGAATAACATTGCTTGGGTACTAGATAAACTGTTTGAGGCCAACATGAGGGTCTCTACAAATCTTTTTTTTTTTAAAGAATATCGTAGCGTAGAATATCTTGGATTCACGGTATCTAGCGGAGGTATTATAACCAGTCCTAGTAAAGTAGATGCTATCAAAAATTATAAACAACCCACAAATTTGTTCAGTGTTCGATCATTCTTAGGGTTGGCAAGCTATTACCGCTTTTTTTAAAAAAAAAAAAAACAAGTTAAATTTTATTTTAGTCGCCGGAATCGTTCAAAACCATTTGAATATAACCGGGCGCTTAGAAGGTAGGGTGAATATGGTACATATGGGATATGGGCCTAGACTTTATACAATAATTTACAGTTATTTACATTAGTTTACAATATTATTGAACAACACGGGAAGACAGATCGCTGGGGTGAAATCTCTTTAAGCGCCTAAGAATTTGCGGGTCGGCCAGCCTGCTAGCCAGTGGATTTGGGTGACTCGTTAGCCTGTCCGAGTACCGTCGGCTGTGTTGGTTTAGGAGGTCGCCCACTGGGACAAGGCGTAGGTCGTTTTGGATAGCCTGGTTTGTCACGTACCAGGGAAGTCCGGATGCCCGTCGAGATGCTTTGAGCAGCAAAACTTTCGTCGAAAGCTGGAGGCTTTTGGATTCCAGCAGCCAGTCGAGCTTTTGTAGTTTGCGAACACATTTGGCTTTGATCGCCGTGATGTGGGTGTTCCATATGAGCCTGTGATCTAGGTGTACACCTAAGTAGCAGTGAGAGGTGGCGTTATTAATAGCGTCACCATTGAAGGTATGTACGATGTCGATCACAAGATCACAAGTCTTAGGGAAAAAGTGACGCAAGCCGACTTGCTGCCATTTATGGCAATGTTCCATTGCCTGGTCCAGCGCTCCATTGCATTCAGCCAGTCCTGAACAGCAGCCAAGGCTGACAGCTGAGACGTGTGGGATACAAGCAGGGCCGTCGGCGTAAGTAGCCAGAAGCATACGGGCGTTTGTGGTGGGCGACCGAACTGGCATATCACTCGGGTACATGGTGTATAGGAACGGACCAAGTACACTTCCTTGGGGCACTCCTGCGTGAATGTGTGCCAAGCTGGATCGTGAGTCCTTTACTGCTACAACGAAGGTTCGGTCGGCAATGAAGGACCTCAGGATGGCGAAATAGGGCGTAGGGAGAAGTTCCTTGATTTTGTAAAGAAGGCCCTCGTGCCACACCTTGTCAAAGGCTTGCTTTACGTCGAGAAAGACGCCTACAGTGTGCAGTTTATGCTCCAGTCCATGGGTGATGTGGTTGACCAGGCGATGGACTTGTTCTGGGCAGCCGTGGGATTTTCTGAAGCCGAACTGATGTTGAGGAATATGGCCTTCTACTTGTGGTAGCTCCAACAGTCGGCTGAGTAGAATCCGCTCGAACACTTTCGAGAAAGTGGATAACAGGCTGATTGGGCGGTAGGAGTCGATGCGAGATAGTGGCTTGCTTGGCTTCGGGATCATGATGATCCGGGCTTGCTTCCACTGTCTTGGAAAATGTCCCAGGCTTAGCATGGCGTTGTAAATTTTCACCAGCTCTAGCACTCCTTTGGGTGGAAGAGCCTTGGCCGCTCGATTGTCGATGCCATCGGGTCCAGGAGTCTTTTTTAAATTGAGCGCCTTTAACTGCAGCGTGACTTCTTGCGGCGTGGTGTGTCTGATGGGGCGCGATGGCTGAGAGGGAGCGCGTAAGAAGTTTGCAACCTCATCGCGGTGTGAAGCGTCTGGAAGTTGAAAAGGAGTGAAGGTGGCAGACAGATGTTCCGCAAAAGCGTTGGCTTTGTCGGAGTCGTTCTTAAGCCACCGGCCAGTGTGGCTTTTTATTGGGGATTGTACAAGTGGCTGTCTTTTAATTCCTCTTGTTAGCTTCCATATCGAAAAATCGCTGCAGTTGTCCGGGCCAGCTCCCTCCAGCAGGGTATCGATGTTCTTTTGGCGGGTTTTCGCTAGCAACCTGCGCAGTCTATTAGTAATGCTAGATAGACGCTGCTTTGTTGCAGGATCGCCTGACGCAATGAATTGCCTTCTGAGGTGCCTTTTTAGATCCAGGAGTGCCCTTGCCTCCGGGGTTAGTATTGGTGCCCTTCTATTAGATGGGTGACCAGATTGGCGCTGAGGTGGCGTAGCTCTCTGGGCGGCTTCAGTAATTGTAGAGGTGAAGCTATCTACGTATGCGTCCAGATCGCTGCAAGTTGCTATTGGTGTGTTGAGCACGGTGTGAGCATCGATGTAAGACTTAAAAGTGGCAACGTTTGCATGCGCAGGTAGCATTTTGGGGACTCCTTTATGGAATTGAGCTTCTTCGTCTATTATAAAGAGCAACGGGAGGTGGTCGGAAGATAGCTCGGTGAGTGCTCTGACAGTGACCTGCTGTTGTCTGAAGCCTTTTGAGATGCCAAAGTCAATTGCACTGGGGGTGGCGTTTGCACGATAGGGGTAGCATGTGGCTTCTTCAGTTGCTACAATGTCGACATTGACATTGGCCAGGACAGAGCTGAGGGTCCGGCCTCTGGCACACATCCTGTAGTTGCCCCACCATCTGTGTTTGGCATTCCAGTCACCTGCAGCAAGAAACTTATCTCCGAGATTGGAGAGGAAAGTCGTGAAGTCTGCTTCCGTCCACCTGAAAGCAGGGGGGCAGTACACCGAAGCAACGTTAAACCTCCCCCTTCTTGTAGATATCTCGATGGAGACGGCTTGTATGTGCTCTTCCGAAAGAGTGAAAGAGAGTTGATGGGCTATGGCTGACTTGACGAAGATCGCTGCGCCCCCATGTCGCCGGTCATCCGGATGATCGGCTTTGTGCAAAGTGAATCCAGGGATCCTGAGGGTGGACCGCGAACAGAAACGGACTTCTGACAACAAAAGGATGTCTATTTCGTAAAGCTCTATGAAAGCAATGATCTCGTTTGCTTTCGAGCTTATCCCATTGGGGTTCCAGCACGCTATTTTAAGAGCTCCCATTGCGGAGGGTAGAGGAGGGTGGACGCGTCTGCAGGATTGCTTGCATTAGAGTCTCTACTAGGGACATCATCCTGCCGAGCCTCATGAAAAGCTGTTCCAGTTTGGCATTCAGAGCGGCGTTTTCGGTGGATTGTGTTGGAGGGGGAGTATTTTCCATCTCTTTCTGAGGGATAGGTAGGTTTCTTCTGGCTACACTTGCAAATGATTCCTTACCAACGTTGGGTGAGAGATCGGTTGAAGGAAACGTATTCGATTCTGTGGCTGCTGTGAGCCTTGATTGAGCACTTTGCTTAAATGCGACTTGCAGATATTTGCGGCATCCTCTAAAGTTGGCCGCGTGAGAGCTGCTGCAGTGAAAGCAGCACCTAGGGTCGTCCTTCCCAAGCTTGCATTCCAGGGTAGGGTGGTTTTCACCGCATTCTCTGCAGATGTAATGCCGTGTGCAGTATGCTTTTGTATGTCCGTATTCCTGACATCTATGGCATTGTACGGGACCGGATTGCTTGCGTGGCTTCTCCCAGGTCACTACGTGTCTGCAAACAGCAGAGATATTCTTAAGAAGCTTGTTGTTGTCAGCCTTTTTGATGTCCACAAACCTCATGTTAAGCGGAAGCTGTGTTACCTTATTGCGAGGGGTATAGATGCGCAGAACGCAGTGACCCTCTTCCTGCAGGCACTCAATAATATCCTCTGATGGGACATCATGGTGAATGTTCCTCATTACCATGCGAAAGGGTCGGTCTTCTGGCAGCTGGTGGTGGTGGAAAACAGTTCCTTTTTCGCGGAAGTGCCTGGCAACAAGCCTGTAGGCGTCGGAGGAGTTGCACTGAATGGCACAGTCACCTGAGTTCAGCGCTTTGATGGAGTAAGAGTCTCCAATAAGAGCATCCAGCTCTCTGCAGAAGGCAGAGTAGCTAACCACACCGGGAACCATAATCCTTGGAACCTTGGGAGATCGAGCTGCTTGCGGTGCTGCTGTTTGGGCTTGTACTGAATTTTGGGATTTTGCCGGCAGCACAGTTGCGTCGCACTTCGTTGTGGCGCGGTTTATCGCGGCTTGCAAAGTAGAAGGCCCGACGTCCATTTCTTCCTCGTCGCTTAGGGTTATGAAGCGGTTTCCAGAATTGGCGGTATGGCTTGTCTTCTTGTGGCTGACCTTGGGAGAGAGAGCGGTACCTGCTCTCTTCTTAGCTGCACCTTTGATTGGCTTAGCGGTGACTTGCTGCCAGCCTGGGGTGGGGTTGCATGATAGTGTGCTAGTGGAAGCAGGATCATGCCTCGTACTGGATGCAGCGGAACACAAGCTGCCGGGGCCCAGTGCTTGTGAAAAGAAAAACTGTGGAATCACCTATAGCTGATTCACTTGGGGGTTGCTAACGTGAAGATAGGTAGGACGATTGCAGTCCTACAGTGAAGGAACTTCCCGAAAGCTTTAGGTTTAATGTTTGAATACACTTGATAAATCACCAATAACACGTCTTACTCTTGCAAAAGCTCGACTCGACTGCTTTTACCGCTGCTTCATCAAGGACTTTGCCTCAGTTGCTAAACCCCTGACTGATATTTTGAAGGGAGAAAACGGAAAAATTTCCGCCAGCCAGTCTAAAAAGATTTTTTTTTTTTCTGTTTTTTTTTTTTTTGCGGTCTTTCAGAATTTGGAAATGGCTTGTGCATCAATAAGAGCATCAGCTGGCATTCCTGTATTCACCATAAAGCTTGATGAATCATAAAGCTTGAGGCCCAGACGACCGAGGGGCGCTCGAGAAACGATTTGTACAAATTAAGCTAATTGAAATTTTTTAAGCTAAGAGGAGTTAGAAAGGAAATTTAAAATTATATATT
This sequence comes from Drosophila bipectinata, assembly GCF_030179905.1. NCBI lineage: Eukaryota > Metazoa > Arthropoda > Insecta > Diptera > Drosophilidae > Drosophila > Drosophila bipectinata. The sequence continues at coordinate 23,856,293 of NC_091734.1, read as the reverse complement.
TTAAATTTGAGGCACAGGAAAGAGATGTAATAGAGTAGAGACCATTGTAGTTCGAACATAATACCCTAAAAGGGTCATGCAGTGCATATGTCGAACTACAACGGCTAAGGAACAGAGGACTAAAGTTTCGAGTCCTTCTATTAGGAATGTTAAAATTTAAGCGTGTTAGTAAATGCTGGCTATCTACATCCCCGTTAATAAGGTTATGCAGAAAAACTACACCGAGCATTGTCCTACGATTTGTTAAGCTAGGTAAGTTTATAAGTTAAAGTCTGCTACTGTAGGATGGAAGCTAAAGATTTGCATCCCAGTATAGACCTCTAAGTGCAAATATTAAAAAGTTCTTTTGTACGGATTCTATGCGGTCCTTATGTACTCCACATTGGGGACTCCAGACACATGAACCGTACTCTAGTATAGGACGGACCTATATATTTTATATATTTTAAATTTGAGGCACAGGAAAGAGATGTAATAGAGTAGAGACCATTGTAGTTCGAACATAATACCCTAAAAGGGTCATGCAGTGCATATGTCGAACTACAACGGCTAAGGAACAGAGGACTAAAGTTTCGAGTCCTTCTATTAGGAATGTTAAAATTTAAGCGTGTTAGTAAATGCTGGCTATCTACATCCCCGTTAATAAGGTTATGCAGAAAAACTACACCGAGCATTGTCCTACGATTTGTTAAGCTAGGTAAGTTTATAAGTTAAAGTCTGCTACTGTAGGATGGAAGCTAAAGATTTGCATCCCAGTATAGACCTCTAAGTGCAAATATTAAAAAGTTCTTTTGTACGGATTCTATGCGGTCCTTATGTACTCCACATTGGGGACTCCAGACACATGAACCGTACTCTAGTATAGGACGGACCAAGGAAATAAATAAAGTTTTGGTTATTTCTTTTGACAACCTTTTGATAAAACCAAGGACTCCTTTAGCCTTAATAACCATTAAGGTAATATGGTCGGCAAATTTAAGTTTGATGTCTAATAGGATGCCGAGATCATTAACCTGGGTTAATTTTTCTAAGGCAATCCCATTAATAGAATAAGTAGCTTGCAGAGGGCAAGAACGATAAAAATATCAAGCGGAAGAAAATATCATGTTAAGCGGAAGCTGTGTTACCTTATTGCGAGGGGTATAGATGCGCAGAACGCAGTGACCCTCTTCCTGCAGGCACTCAATAATATCCTCTGATGGGACATCATGGTGAATGTTCCTCATTACCATGCGAAAGGGTCGGTCTTCTGGCAGCTGGTGGTGGTGGAAAACAGTTCCTTTTTCGCGGAAGTGCCTGACAACAAGCCTGTAGGCGTCGGAGGAGTTGCACTGAATGGCACAGTCACCTGAGTTCAGCGCTTTGATGGAGTAAGAGTCTCCAATAAGAGCATCCAGCTCTCTGCAGAAGGCAGAGTAGCTAACCACACCGGGAACCATAATCCTTGGAACCTTGGGAGATCGAGCTGCTTGCGGTGCTGCTGTTTGGGCTTGTACTGAATTTTGGGATTTTGCCGGCAGCACAGTTGCGTCGCACTTCGTTGTGGCGCGGTTTATCGCGGCTTGCAAAGTAGAAGGCCCGACGTCCATTTCTTCCTCGTCGCTTAGGGTTATGAAGCGGTTTCCAGAATTGGCGGTATGGCTTGTCTTCTTGTGGCTGACCTTGGGAGAGAGAGCGGTACCTGCTCTCTTCTTAGCTGCACCTTTGATTGGCTTAGCGGTGACTTGCTGCCAGCCTGGGGTGGGGTTGCATGATAGTGTGCTAGTGGAAGCAGGATCATGCCTCGTACTGGATGCAGCGGAACACAAGCTGCCATTCAAGCTTGTTGTGAACGTCATTTGAGATGTGATCGAGGACGTTACAGTACAAGTTGTGATGCAGCTTGTGGGAGCCCATCTGGTTGTACTGCCACCGTTTAAGCAGCTGTCCGTTAGACCGTCTCGGAAACTAGCTCGTAGTTCGGCGGGAGTTGCTCCAGCAGTATTCCTCATTGATTTAAAATCAATGGATTTTTTTTTATTAGATTTATCCATTTTTAGCAATTAGCAAAAACTTTACCAGATAAAGTTAAGTAATTAACTAAGATGGGACACAAACCAGTTGAAAGCTTAAAGCTTCAACAGTAGATCGCCTCGTGGAGATCAGTGGACCACCAGCAATTGCCGAAGCCCAGTGCTTGTGAAAAGAAAAACTGTGGAATCACCTATAGCTGATTCACTTGGGGGTTGCTAACGTGAAGATAGGTAGGACGATTGCAGTCCTACAGTGAAGGAACTTCCCGAAAGCTTTGGGTTTAATGTTTGAATACACTTGATAAATCACCAATAACACGTCTTACTCTTGCAAAAGCTCGACTCGACTGCTTTTACCGCTGCTTCATCAAGGACTTTGCCTCAGTTGCTAAACCCCTGACTGATATTTTGAAGGGAGAAAACGGAAAAATTTCCGCCAGCCAGTCTAAAAAGATTTTTTTTTTTTCTGTTTTTTTTTTTTTTGCGGTCTTTCAGAATTTGGAAATGGCTTGTGCATCAATAAGAGCATCAGCTGGCATTCCTGTATTCATCATAAAGCTTGATGAATCATAAAGCTTGAGGCCCAGACGACCGAGGGGCGCTCGAGAAACGATTTGTACAAATTAAGCTAATTGAAATTTTTTAAGCTAAGAGGAGTTAGAAAGGAAATTTAAAATTATATATTTTAAATTTGAGGCACAGGAAAGAGATGTAATAGAGTAGAGACCATTGTAGTTCGAACATAATACCCTAAAAGGGTCATGCAGTGCATATGTCGAACTACAACGGCTAAGGAACAGAGGACTAAAGTTTCGAGTCCTTCTATTAGGAATGTTAAAATTTAAGCGTGTTAGTAAATGCTGGCTATCTACATCCCCGTTAATAAGGTTATGCAGAAAAACTACACCGAGCATTGTCCTACGATTTGTTAAGCTAGGTAAGTTTATAAGTTAAAGTCTGCTACTGTAGGATGGAAGCTAAAGATTTGCATCCCAGTATAGACCTCTAAGTGCAAATATTAAAAAATTCTTTTGTACGGATTCTATGCGGGCCTTATGTACTCCACATTGGGGACTCCAGACACATGAACCGTACTCTAGTATAGGACGGACCAAGGAAATAAATAAAGTTTTGGTTAATTCTTTTGACAACCTTTTGATAAAACCAAGGACTCCTTTAGCCTTAATAACCATTAAGGTAATATGGTCGGCAAATTTAAGTTTGATGTCTAATAGGATGCCGAGATCATTAACCTGGGTTAATTTTTCTAAGGCAATCCCATTAATAGAATAAGTAGCTTGCAGAGGGCAAGAACGATAAAAATACATATGTTTGCATTTTGATCCATTAAGTCTTAGATCATTAGCTAAACACCATTTTTGAAAGTTATCAAGGTCAGACTGAAGACTGCATTGGGCAGAGATGGATCTGTACTGAAGACAAAGCTTTACATCATCTGCATACATAAAAACTAGAGAGTTCGTTAAAGCAGGGGGCAAGTCATTAATAAAAGCGTGAATAATAGCGGGCCAAGATGACTTCCTTGAGGGACGCCAGATGTAGCACGGACCAGGCGGGACTGTATGTTTTTAAATAAGACTCTTTGTGTCCTTCCATCTAAATAGCTGATTCCAATTAGCTTTGATGAAAAACAATGTTTCGCTTTTGAGAAGCTTAAGAATGTCCTTGTTTCTGAAAATGTGATGTTACTGTATCCCGATTACAAGAAACCCTTTGACTTAACTACGGACGTTTCGGCTCTGGGCCTGGGGGCAGTCCTTTCTCAGGATGGCAAGCATATTACAATGATTTCGAGAACGTTACAGGATAGAGAGCTTAATTTCGCGACAAATGAGCGAGAACTTCTGGCCATCTTTGGGCCTTAAAGTCTCTTAGGAACTATCTGTATGGTGTCAAAAACTTAAACATTTATACCGATCACCAACCGTTAACATTCGCGTTAACCGTTGACAAGCCTGTCAACTGTTTCAGAAACCAGATAGTTATAGAAGAAGGTACAGCAGACTTTACCCGCTCCTTTGTTATTTTTGGAAGAAAGTCAAGGCATATTATACAATTTTTGAACAAGGATTCTTTACTAGAGAGAATTCGTGATGATTCGCTCCCTTGTTATTTTTGATATGTTGCTTTGTTAAGCAAGATGTTGTAAATGCACTACACTGCGAATTACCCGTACTTGCTTTCATTCAAAACAGTCTCGTAGATGAGTTCCCAGCAACAACTTTTCGACACACAAAAAAAAATGGTCATTGACATTTATAATATCGCAGAGCAAAAAGAAATAGTAGCTACGGAGCACAACAGAGCGCACAGGGCCGCGCAGGAAAATGTAAAACAAATTCTTCAGTTTTACTTTTTCCCTAAAATGTCACAATTAGCCGCTAGTTTTGTAGCTAACTGCTTGGTTTGTCAAAAAGCCAAATACGACCGCCATCCGCAGAAGCAAAATCTTGGCACAACACCTATTCCTTCACACGTAGGCGAGACCTTGCACATTGATATTTTCTCCACAGACAGAAAGTACTTTTTGACCTGTATTGATAAATTTTCTAAATTTGCTATTGTGCAACCCATAGTTTCTCGAACAATAACTGATATAGAACCTGCAATAATGCAATTGATGAACTTCTATCCTCATTCAAAGACAATATTTTGTGACAATGAACCGTCTATAAATTCCCAGTCAATCAGGTCACTTGTTTCAAATAGATTTGGTGTTGAGATAGCAAACGCACCACCACTCCATAGTACTTCAAATGGGCAGGTGGAAAGGTTTCACAGCACACTTTTAGAAAAAGCACGCTGCCTGAAACTTGAAAGAGGCATGAGTGATACGGTCAACCTCATACTTCAGGCAACTATAGAATATAACAAAACAGTTCATTCAGTGACAGATAAAAGACCGATCGACATCATTCATTCAATTTCTCCCGAATTGGCACATAAAATCAAAGGAAAAGTTAAAGAAGCTCAGGAGAAACAGCTAAGAAGGATAAACGAAACAAGACGAGACAGAACTTTTGAGGTGGGAGAAACCGTCCTAGTCAAGTTGAACAAACGTCTGGGAAATAAACTTACCCCACTATATAAGACAGAAACGAGCGAAGCAGACCTTGGGACAACGGTTTTCATAAATGGAAGGGTCGTTCATAAAGATAATTTACGTTAAAACCAATGAACATCAATTAATCGTTTAAATTCTTAAGTTTTGTTGTTTATCTTTTGGGCTGACAACCGCCAAGCAAGCTAGCCAGCTTTCTTCAATGCAGGTTCACGAATTTCACGAATGCAGATTAAATACTGGTAACAAGGTTGGCAAACGTTTATCAATTAAACATTTGACAAATCTTACTATAAATAAATTAAACTACACCTTGATATTATTTCTTTTTGCGACATCCTCTTTAGCATAGCTAAAGAGAAATGCTACACACCAATGATTTCACAAATTTAAAGATTACGAAACCAGAGATTTTTGTAACAAATTTATTCATTCAATTAGCGTTCTACTAAGACCGCAAAAACAAATTTAATATAAATGGCTTTCATATTTTCGTTATTATAATTTTTAATTTAATTAGTATTTAAAGCTTAAAATAAATAATATTTAAGAAGGATCTTCAATCTATCAACTTAAAAATCGCCACAGACGCGGCAAGATGCGGCAACAAGGTTCTTACGCTTAAATGCTGCAACGTCGCAACGAATATCTACTGCTATTAGCTGTTTTATGCAAGATGCTCACAAAACTACACTCCAGCGGTGTAGAAAAAGTAATCCCAAACCTTTTTAAGTCATGCAGTAAAGCCGACAATGGCACCTGATCATAGGCATAAAGACAGTTGCAATAAGGAGGGTGTTGACTTCGATACTCCGGAAATCCGGAAATCAGCGATGAAACCGAAACCCAAGGATTACCATTTTTTTCATGGCTAGACGCAATACCAGTACGGGATTAATCGGCGAAGAAGAAATCAAAATACGTCACCAATGCTATCCAAAGAAACAGTTGCAAATTAGATCGTCGTTCAAGTCCTCACAGTCAATTTTAATAAGTCTGTGGACAGCCTTCGACTTAGAAATGGAGGAGTTAACACAATCACCCGGCTGCAAATTTAAGTTAAAATCTGATATATAATAATATAACATGTTTGAACATATAGTCGTAAGACCCAATGAAGTTCAATGAGTCGCAATGAACTTGGGTAGTAGTAAGGCGAGATAAGAAGTTCTTTAGAGATAAGAAGTTTTTTAGAGATAAGAAGTTCTTATTAAGAACATTTCGGTACTTTGTTTTCGTTAATAGATTTAGCATTACAGATAAGAACATTTTCTGTACAGTCAGTCGATATTTGGAGATCTCACATGCGCCGGTCGTCACCGGTCATCAATAAAATCTCAACTCACAAACCCACGTGGATAATTATTATATAATTAATCGGGCACGCTAGACAGCGGACCGAATAAATAAAACCTATTAACAAACATAAACTAAAACATCTTAATTTATATATACTTTATAGGGTCGGAGATGTCTTCTTCAATGCGTTGCACACTTTTGACCAAAATTATAATACCCTCTTCAAGGGTATAAAATCTTTAGTAGGGACATGGTCATCACTCGAATCGTCGTAGATCGAATCGAAAAGGGACTGGGAGAAGGATTCCGAAATAGCATTGTGAGGTGGTGAAAACATTCCTTGGCTAAGGTTAATATTGGAAGTGGTTAAATGTTGTTAAAATAGGTGGTGAGATTCCTTCCGGTGCCCAAACAAAAGATTTATTTTAAATTCATTTTCATTAACGTTATAATTTGGGGAAATTTCTTATTAAATTAATCAACATAATTACAAGAAGGGGGTTTTCATTTACCATAAGAATTTAAATAAAAGTGATATTTAGAATGTATTAAGAATGAATAAGAATGAATGAATAAGAATGAATAAGAAAGAATTAAGAATTAAGAAGAATACATTTAAGAATGTATTCAAAAATACATAAGAAAATCCAAGACTCTACAGGCAGAGGGGTTGATTTTTCCGGCGGGATTTTAGCGACAGGTTGTAAAAATATAATCCCTGAAGCTTGGGGAGATCTTCTGTAGAAGAGCCTACCGTGGTGCTCACGTTGCATGGATCCCGGGGTTAGGTCAGATGGTACCTCCAAATCCACTGGCATCGAGGGTCATCCAGCAACAAAAATCCGCTAAACGGGAAAATAAACACTAAGCCAATGCAGGGAATGGCGTGGAGCTCTATATTTGCTCACCTCTATTTTGCTAAAAAAAATTCACACAAATTCATTCCCTGCCCAAGCAGGGAGTGGCGTGGAGCTTTATATTTGCTCACCTCTATTTTTTTTTAGTTTAAAATCACTAATTTTTCCCTACGAGGTTGGGTTACAGGTCTTACAATTTTTATGCACAATTTAAATAATGAGATTTAGAAAAAAAGTGAACTCAGGTAGCAGACAGGAAATGCCACTTATTGGTTGTCACTTTTTGACAGGTGCCTACGTGGGTGGGTGAATTGCCAAAGGGGAGCAGCTGTGGGGGGGTGAATGTCAGTTGGTGTCAGCTGAGCCTATGGATATTAATATTTAGCTACATTGGGGGTCAGATACTATTTTTAAAATTTACTTTACTATTTTTTTAAATTTTCAAATTAATCTTTTATTTATTTTTATACCCTTGCAAAGGGTATTATAATTTTGGTCAAAAGTGTGCAACGCAGTGAAGGAGACATCTCCGACCCTTTAAAGTAAATATATTCTTGATCAGGATTACCTCATGAGTTGATATGAGCATGTCCGTCTGTCCGTCTGCCTGTCCAACTGTCTGTTTCTACGCAAACTAGTCTCTCAGTTTTAAAGCTGTCGACTTGAAACTTTGCACACACCCTTCTTTTCTTTGCACGCAGTATATAAGTCGGAACGACTGGGATCGGCCGACTATATCCTATAGTTGCCATATAACTGAACGATCGGAAATGGTTTTTGGTAGAAATAACAACTTTGGTATGTTTGAAGATAAAAGTTTGGGCCTTTTTTTAGATTTTGTATTGCCATAAGGATCGGCCAACTATATCCCATGTTTGCGATATATATCCGGTTTTAGCTGCAAGGGTATATAAACTTCGGCTCAGCCCGAAGTTAGCTTTTCTTTCTTGTTTGTTTTCGGTTTGGTCCAACGAGCGAGCCCCATAAACACTGAGCTTGGTTGTTGAACTGTCCTCCTTTAAAAGACAATGGTGTTGCAGGAAGTACTGGCCAGTGATGCTCGCAACAGCAGGCACGGAGACATGACTTAACTCCAAATACTTCTTTATAAAGGCAGCATATTGCTCCCTTAATTGAGAACGGCGACAGAGATTCCCTTTAAGGGAGAGAAAATGTGGCACGGCTTGGGAATAAGATTCTCCCTGCAACTTAAAACTGAATTTCAAGCGGTGGTATTCGGTGGTATTCAGCTGAGCAACATGTTGTACGAAGTGCGCATCACGATCTAAATCCTCCTTCACCCGCTTCACAATAGGGTCGGAGCAGTCTTCAATTTCCCTAAACCGGTAAAGAGGACAATTAAAACGATCATCAAGCATAGTTGCGCTCTTCGCAACATCCTTGTGGGAAGTGGAAACGATGTCTCTCCCCACACAAGAACCATCCATCGCGGGCTTTTGCAGCAACGGCAGGCCAGCTGAGAGCTCAATTTGCTTAAAACAGCTCATAAAAAAGACTCATAGCAAAGTATTCGGAGCGGTGGGACCGCAGGAGAACATCAATAGAGAATCTTTCTGTCTCAAAGCCGGCATCGCCAAAACCAGACACCACCATGAATGATTTGCACCTCCGGATCTGCAGCTGACTAGCCAGTCGGGAAGTGATCACGTACACCTGTGATCCAGAATCCAATAGAGCTCGGCATGGAACAAGGGCTCCAGCGTGACTACGAACAAGAATGTTCGCTGTAGCGAAAAAAGCACTCGTCTATGGCTGACGTGGCAGGACCAACCAAATGCTGGCTTCTAGAAGACTGCAATTCCAGAAAATACAGGCAGATGGCAGCGAATTAGTAACAATAACAAATGATTGACTATTATTTGCACCTCAACGGCCACTATGGCCACGTCCATAGCCTTCAGCGTCAAACGTCGCTGCTCCAAAAATTCGGCCACCGACTCCCAAGTAGGGATGACGTCTGATCTTGAGGAATTTTGACTCAGCCTAAGTAGCTGGGTCCAACCTATGCAGAACCATCTGGACGATGATGGCGATTTGATTTGACGTACCGCAATTCTAAGAAGCTCGCATATGGGCATTGAATTTGTCGGAAAGACCTCGATGAGCTGCTTTTGAGCCACTTTTCAACACACTGAGGCCCAGAATTTCGTTCATATGGGCCTAAAATATTAAGTGACGGTTATTAAATCGTTTCTCCAATAAATTTAGCGCGACATCAGAATTCTCGTCGGAGACTTCCAAGGAACGAGCTGCCTCGAAAGCGGACTCCGGAAGGCAAAATCGCAACCTTTGCAGCTTTTCCACCTTACTGATACGAGGATTACTGCCGACGATTGTAGAGAAATTCCGAGTTTAGGTAAAGGTAGGGAAAGGCAGAAGAGGCAACGCTTGAAAACTTTGACTTAGCCCCGGGTCAGCCTGCATGGTGGACATTTCGTTGGCAAAGGGGCAGTGGGCAGCAATTCGAGCAAAGCAAAGTGCCGTCTCGTGCTCGATTTTGGCATGCATCGTCAATACGAGCTCCGAAAAAGTCCATCAGAGGTCACTACTGATCTGCGAAATTTCCAAATCCTCAAGAATTTATATAGAATGTTACTAAAAATTAACTTAAGTAAGTTAAACTTACATACAACGTCAATTTTTGCTAGTGTGATTGTGTCAATTAAATTTTTCAGATCATATGTTAATAATCGTAAGCGATGTTTTCGAAGTGGTAGATCTTGATCAATAAATACTTTTTTAAAATCATCGGATAGAGATTCTATTTCTTTGAATATTTATATTTCTTCTTGTTTGTAGGGGGGCGTGGTTGCCGCAAAAGATTCCAGGGTTAGGGATGAAATGATAAATAAAAAGTCGGGGGCGTCTTCCAGTGGATATAACGCGGTCAGCTTTATTGGGCTGCTTTTATCGAATTAGAAACTTATCTTAGAAAAGAAAACAAGGCAAAATTAATAGAAAAAATGCGATCGACGACGGCCGACGAAGGAGCGAGAGCACAAAGAGGGGCGAGCGCGGATGCGCTCTTCAGTGCTGGTGCGCTCTTCAGCGCCGGTGCGCTCTTAAAGTTGCGGCACAACGGCCCCTCACGTAAACATCCTCCCCCCCTTGCAATCGCTCGGGTTGCAACAGATCCCTCGTCGCTAGCTATGCGTCACTCCAGCTAGAGGGCGTACACGGGTCGATGAGGCCCCCGTGTCGAAAATCCGGGTCCCGATGTTGACGCTGTTCCGTTTCAGCAGTGACGATAGGGTGGGCGCAGCGAGCGCGTCCTGCGGGGCCCTCGAGGAGAGGCGGAAAGTTGCCTAGGCGCGGATGACGCGGGCGGAAGAGCGGTGGACGGCACCCGATGAGTGGCGGACGAAAGCAGTGGAGCGCTTGACGACTGCCAGCCAGTGGCGGAAGAATGCCGAGTTGCCGACGAGCGCCGGGAAGTCGATGGCCGTGGATCGGCTTGTGAGTGCCGGAAAATGGCGGACGCAGGGCGAGAAGCACCCGAACCGCGCCGGGAGTTGGCGGATGACGGCCGACGAGAGAGCGAGACACCCCGTGTACTGTCTCCCGTGGGCGGTGACCGGTGCTCCTTGGTCCCGGGGTGCAGCAGCGTGTGGTGATCCTGACCACACGTCTTACAGCCGTCCCCACGCCGACAGGATCCGTCGGAGTGCTCGTGGGCCAGGCAATTCGAGCAAAAGCGGTTCACGAGAACCGCTCGGAGCCGCTCCTCGGAACTAAGGCGTAGGAAGCGCCGACACTTCTTCAACGGATGGATCCCATTGCAGACTCGGCATCGGTAGGATAGTGTACCTCGAGTACATCTGCTCTCCAGTGACGGGGCGTTGCGTGGGCGTGGCGACAGCGTGCTGAATATGACCTTGGAATCTAGAATTTGGCCGGGATCAGTCGGATCATCAGCAGATTGCCACCGTGCAGCGTGATGCGATGTGTAAATCGAAGAAGGAGTCGTAACTGAATTATGCTCGCATCCTGAATCGAAACCCTGAACCAGTGAGTCACCGAGGCTGCGCGCAACTCGTGCGGAAAAATTAGTAGTAGGCATAATTTAGTAGACTGCGCGGAAATGGTCTGATTGAGGCCGGAAACTTGGGCTTGAATCGTCTTGAAGGGAGGCTTGACGAGGTTGAACAGTCGTTCCGTTATGAACGTCGCTTCGGAGCCTGAGTCTATCAGTGCTCGTGCCTGGACGGTGCACCCCAAATGGCACACGTTGATAAGGGCCGTGCCCAGTAGGACGGCTCCTGACCCGGAAGCGAAACACACCTGCACATTGGACTGATCTTCTGAGCCGTTTGTTGACGTAGGCGGACTTGGAGCGGTTGCGAATGGATCGCCGCGGTGCAAGAGGGTGTGGTGTCTGCTGTGGCATGTGAAGCAGGTATGGGCGCTCGTGTAGTCTCGCTGCTGGTGCCCTCGGGCAAAACAGTTTAAACATAACTGCTTCCTCCTTATGTAGTCAGAGCGCCCATTTACATCCATTTCTAGGAAACGCGGACATAAGCGAATGGGGTGGTCCTCCCTTGAACAGAGATAGCAGCCCTTTTGTGAGGTCTGTGAGGCTTTGCCATGCGGCGACAAACCCCTCATGGGTAAGCGGAGCCTTAGAAACAATGGCGTGGGCGTCACCACTTGTTTTGGACAATAAGTGGAACAACTTCTCTACCGGGGTGAGCCGCGAGTTTTGGATGTAAATGGCCGTAAACAAGTCTCTGAAGGTGGGCCACCGAAGATAATCACCCGCGAAGACCTCGGTATCCACCGGAGGTAGCCGGCAGCCTGTAGGCGCGGGCGTGTGGACATTGACGGGAGTCTGAGTGGATTGGGAAGCAATTTTCTCATGAAGCTGGGCAATACATCTCGAATAGACGGAGTAACAGTAGCTGTACTTCGCTTCCAGCACTGTCGAGGCGGCCGCATTGTCGTCGGACACGGCTAGCAAATCGGAGCAGCTCTCATAGCTCTTCTCCACCTTCTCCCATAGTGCCTGAATTTGGTCCCGATGAACTTCGCACATGTATTGGGAGCCTATTTCCGTTTCTGGGGCGCCCGGAGTACTTATGTTAGCCTCAAATTGGATAATTCGATCTGTTGTGGCGATGAACTTTTTCAACGCCACTTCGACCGCACTTGGAGCCATTTTTGCAACGGAGTGAGTCTGCCTCTGTGAAGGACCGGGGGTTGTATTGACGGATTCGTCACTCCTTGCCCTTGGACTGGCACTGGTAGCCTTAGGCTTCAAAAGAGGCGTCCGCGGTGATGCGGATTGAGATCTGTCCAAACGGATGGCTGGGATCGAACGCGGCTTTTTGTCGTCTCCTGTGGGCATTCTCAGAGTCCAATTCGCTGGTCAGCGCTTGTCGACTGACTCGCGCAACAGGTGCCCCGTACGGTCGCACTAATGTGATGAGAACGGTGAGATCGCGGATGAAAGGCAATTACAAGGAGCAAGTGCGAACTAGTGGCGCCGATGTGGAAAGGAAAGTCGTGTGCGGCACAATTCGAATGTGGAAAGAAAAACTTCAGGCACCAGAAAAAACCCAAAAGGAGACGAGGTTTGTTCGGATTGTAGGCGGATGTTGCCTGATGCGAAGTAGAAGCAGAGTTGGAGGCACGAAAAATGGAAAAAGTACCGGAAAATTCGTGCTTGTTCGGAAAAAAAAGATGGTCTATATATGTATGTATATTTCGACTTGTGTGGTTCGTACTGAATTTAATATATACTGAGATATTAAATTCTTAACTATTTTCGAATTTGCGGAGCCGGAAGGTGGACTTAACTTTGGCTTGAATTTAACACACAAAAATATAAATAATACATTTTTGGCTAACTGTCGGATTTAAATATGATGAAACCAGAAGGGTGGAGTTGAAAATCTTAATTTTTAATCAATTGAGGTTAATTATCACGAAGCTGGAACGGTGGAATTGAAACCAAAATATTTAATTAATTGAATTTAATTAACACGAAGCCGGGAAGATGGAATTAAAAAAAACCGCGGCTCTATTCGGACAGAAGGTGGATAATTAAATTAATTAATTATAATTTTCCGATAATTAAATCTTCGACTTTAATTATTGAGTGGCCGGAAAGGTGAATTAAAAAACCTGGCCCTTTGCTCGAACGGAAAATAAGAATTAAATAAATTTTCGTAGTTATAATTATAAATACATAAATTTCTAATTAATTGATTTTTTAATCTATTTTGTTATGCAGCCGGTTATGCCGTCGGCACCCTGTACGTACCTTAAAGAAAAATAAACAGAACCGAAAAACACAACACGGCTAGGTCGAGAATTTAAGCGACACAATCACGGATTTGTAGTGAAATGGCGGTTTATAATTGTTGGTTTTAGAAAATGTAAATTTTTTTTAAAATTTTATCGGCTATATATTTCCTGAAATTGGAGGCAGAAAATATTTGGAAATTATATAAGTGGACTGTATATGTTAAATTTTATCGGTTATATATTTCCTGGAATTGAAGGCAGAAAATATATGGACATGCATGCAGGTACGGATATATGTAAGGGCATGTGGGCATATGTTGGCACAGTGGAGCTTTGATAAGTGGACTGTATAATCGGGGGAACAGAAAAGTTATGTGGTGTAAAAAATGACACTGATTGAGGAAGAACAAATATTACGACAGCGGCGGACTGTTCGGTGAATTTGGAAATTCCGGAACTAATTCACACCAATGGCCAATATTAATTATGCCTTCTTTTTGCACCACACAATTTCACTGTTCACTTGCGAATTTTTCGCGGATTAATTGCACCAAAAAAATTTGTATGTGCGTATGTATGTATGTGGATGCACATATGCCTCGACCGTTGGCAAGCGAATGAATAACGGAGAGGCCGAAAACGGCGAGGAATATGGGCAGAACACAAAACGGAGACGGATAGAAAAATTTGCCGAATTTTTAGATTATTATAGATTATTAGAAAAATCTCAACCTGCCGTTGTGTCGGAAAACTCGGACTTGGAGTTGACACGGAGGGAAAAACAATCATGCAGCAGTGTGAACGAAATTTAATGTTCGGATCACTGCTGAAGACCGGCAGAGAGATGGGGACGGAAAAATGTACTTATCTTTTGGCGGAACAATGCCGAGAACTGCTGGCAGAAGAAAATCCAGTAATCATCCGGCTCGAAGGACCAATATTTGTAGGAGGGCGTGGTTGCCGCAAAAGATTCCAGGGTTAGGGATGAAATGATAAATAAAAAGTCGGGGGCGTCTTCCAGTGGATATAACGCGGTCAGCTTTATTGGGCTGCTTACATCGAATTAGAAACTTAACTTAGAAAAGAAAACAAGGCAAAAGTAATAGAAAAAATACGATCGACGACGGCCGACGAAGGAGCGAGAGCGCAAAGAGGGGCGAGCGCGGATGCGCTCTTCAGCGCAGGTGCGCTCTTCAGTGCTGGTGCGCTCTTCAGTGCTGGTGCGCTCTTCAGCGCGGGTGCGCTCTTAAAGTTGCGGCACAACGGCCCCTCACGTAAACACTTCTTTTATTCTGAACTGTAATAAAATCATCATGGTCCGGAGTTCGAGCTAACCATTTCCACACGGTGCCTAACTCATTCATCCCTCTTTTTGATCTAGTTGATATTAATTGTGATAAAATTAGTTTTATTACTTTTATGTCATATTTAATTTCCCATTGTTACCTTATTTTAGTATCCCTTTTAATATTATCTGATTCCAAATTTTTTATTTCTTTTTGAAAGCTTTAGTTAGTTACGTGGAATAAATCTGCGTATGAATCGTACGTCAATACGTTTTTATTATCCTTAAATAGAAGATACTCGTGACTTTTTTAAACAATTATTTCTGTTTTTGTTAATAAAATAAGATGTAGCATGAGCACCTGATAAAACATTTTCTGGGAAAGGAAAGAAAAAAAAATTGATATAAATTAACAAAGTGTCCTTTTTAGGATTTATTTAAGACGCGATTTTATTTCGCGAATGAGTAGACTTTGTAATTGTGAGGTTTGACCGTCACCGTTTATTTCCAAAATTCAACTAACTGCTAAGTACATTAATTCTTATAACGAAAGCCCTATGCCATAAAAGTGCTGACCCGGCTGCCCATGCATGGTGTTGGGTAGCCGCCGTTGCATCGCAGTGCATTGCCCGCTGATTGCGCTGACCGAAGCCCGGGACTTCGGCAACGTCGTTGTGCAACGTCCGCAGGTGTCGCTAGCCTTGCATTATTTTATGCTGTGAAGCATTATCAACCTGGGAACTTCCGTTTTGCTGGGAGACCGTGTTAACTCCTCCCTTACTTAGATGAAGGACGTCCTCGGACTTCTTGAAGCTGTCAATAATAACTTGAAGGTCACGCTGACGTTGGTCTCGCTGGCATTTCTGATAGAGCTTGTAAATAGTAAAGCAGATGACCAAAAAGGCGATCGCGGCCACTCCAGATATTATAGGCCGTGTTTCCAGTGCCTTTTCTATTTTACCAATGTAACGTAGGTTTTCCATATTTAATTTATGTAAGTATGGTAAGCTCAGTATTTCTTGATGGTCCTTAATGTTAAGGACTGTTGATGCAGCGGGGGCTGGTGATTTTTTAACGAAGCTCTTCAAGTTTTGGTATATGGTGTTATTTATTTTTACCTCGTCGTCGAATGTAACGAGGAACGTTCCGGTTACCAGTTGTCCATTGATCGTAGCTGTTCCGCCATTGAGAATGATGACGCCATCATCGATGATTGTTAGGGGTTTAAGGTGGCTGGTGCGAGTCGAGCAGTGTGCGTTGCCTTCTTAGTGAAGTTGCTGGGGGCAGGTTGTGTAGGGCATTTTTCTGCAAAATGTTTTTTTAAGTGCGGTGATGCAGTTTCCAATCGGCATGATTTTGTTACCACAGTCAGCTATAGTATTATCTTCAGCAAAATTAAGAATAGTGCCGTTGTTTTCAACGGGGTGCAAGATTTTCTTCTTACAAGCTACGTACGGCCTAAAAATAACTTAAATTTTAATATTAAGTGCAAAAAATTATTATTTGATAAAACTTCCATTAGATCAGTAACAGTAACATTTGTAGAATATTCATTGATTAAATGTTGTGAATCATTTGAATCTAAAATTGCAGGGTTGATTATTCCAATATTCGCAAGTGTAACTGACAACATTAAGGCTTCGAGTTCGGAAATAATTATTCTATTTCTTGATAGCAATTTAATTTAATAAAGTACTGTCCAAATCCTAGGGTGTTGAAAGTAAAAGAACAGAAAAATAAACTTTATTTTAATTACCTCAAATTGTCCTTATGAACCACCCTCCCTTTTATTAAGACTGTGGTCCCCAAGTCTGCTTCAATGGTTTCCTCGGTGTACAAATTTGATAGTTTGTTTCCCAACCTCTTATTTGATTTTACGAGAACTTTGTGTCCTACTTGAAAATTTCTGTCTTGTCTAGTTTTATTAAATCTTTGTAGTTGGATGTTCTGTGCATTTGAGACTAATTTCTGCGTTAGGCTTTATAGTTGATGAGTGAATTATGTCGATGGGTCGTTTATTTGTTGCAAAGTGAATGGTTCTATTGTATTCTATAGACGCGAGTAGTATTAATTCAACCGTGTCCTTAATACCTCTTTCGATTTTTAAACACCGTGCAATTTCTGTTAGTGTACTGTGGAATCTTTCCACTTGTCCGTTCGATGTACTGTGAAGCGGTGGTGCATTAACGATTTGCACGTTAAACCTGTTGCTTAAAAGAGACCTAATTGTTTCAGATTTTATAGAGGGCTCATTATCGCAATACATTGTTTTCGGTCGCCGGTAGAAATTAATAAGTTGTAAAATCGGGGCTTGCACGTCTGCAATGGTTCTGGAAGCAATTGGTTGAACAATTGAAAATTTTGAAAATTTTTTTACGCAAGTTAAACAAAATTTTTTGTCTGTCGAAAATATGTCAATGTGTAGGATTTCGCCTGTGTATAAGGGAATGGGTGTTTCTCCGAGAGGGGTGTTTCTCTCATTTACGCTTGTAAATGTTAAGTTGTCTCCCTCTTTATGCAAAATATTTTCGAATCGTTATAGAATAGTGCTAAGCTGGTTCTGATAATTATAATCAAGATTTTCTAGCCTCGTAAATTGACTTACATTAGCTGTAAAGTTTTAAGACGGTTTTGGGTGTTGAGTCAGACTTTCATTATTTAAAATAATTTTATGCTCTCAATATGTTTCCTCCAATTATACCGTCGAAATGGTCGTGAAAATTGTATTCCAAGAATTCAATTTTTATGTGTAATTTATGGGTAATCTTGATTGTCCTTTGATTGAAAATTTGTATTAATCTAGCCTACATCCATGGGAGCTGGTGGTCGTTGAGTATCTTTGTTAGGGTTATAACTAACTAGTTGTTGCGGTTTGATGGTATTGTAGGACATTCGAGAGTTAGTGTTTGGATTAGCAGTATGCCTGTTAAAATAATTATTATGATTGTTTGCCAATCTTCTAATAATTTGCCTATTTGAAGTACCAGGGTTATCTTCTGTCCGTGGTTGGTTCTGATATTCATTTTGGATTGAGTTATTTCGATTATAATTATTATTACTGAAGTTTGTTTTAAAGGGAGTTTTAATTTAAACTGTTTGCGAATGGGGCCATAGAGTGGGCAGCTTGCTCACTCATTTTAATAACTTCTTCCGTAGACTTGCCACCAGCAATGAGATCATCTATGTAGAAATCATGCTGGAAGCTCTCGGACCACAAAGAAAAATGAGTGATTTCATCCTCCTGGCAAGCGTGTAGATTGCTGTTACGGCTTAATATAATGCAGGCTTAGTTTCGTAGGTGACCGTATTCAACTTATACGTCAGGACCTCATCTTGGAGAGACTCATGACAGAGAATACATTGGTGGTAGCTGTCATCAAAAAAATAACAAAATAACTTTCGTGCCAAAGCATGGAAGTATCTCAAGGCCTGCGTATAAGAATCTTCCAGGACATCGTAGCTGCATTAAGCATGAAGACTGATGGAATACTTCAACCAAACAAAGGTTTTAGAAAAATGAGCCGCACAATTAAGCTCCTCCTTCGATGCCTTCACGACTGGATCGACACAACTTTCGACTTGGCCTATGTCGGTAAAAGTCAGGCGGTTTGTTCATAGAGAGCCTGCTAAGGTAATTGACCTCCCGGCGATTCTACCTTTACCGCATTCGCAATCTTAAAAAAACCCTCAGTAAGCGGCGCCACTGGCGGCGTTACCTCTTATTCTTCTCAAGCTGCAGTTCGTCACCCCGTTTGCTCTCTGCTGCGTTACCAACAACAAACGGCGTGGGCGTTCATGGTAACGGTTGACGCTGTCTTCAATTCCTCCAATAATTGGCTTCGTTTGCTGATCGATATTCTTTAACAACAACAACTTTTTTCAAGGCGAGTTGTTTATTTCTTATCTTCACTTGTGGATGCCCAGCAACAACAAGACGATGGTAATCGAGACGTTGGCAGCGCATCGCTTATCTTATCTCTTTTCGCTGGGCCACTTGCTGGTGCTTTCTTTTCGCCGATGGAAGATGTTTATTTACGTTTTGGACGTGTGGGTGGATCTTTGCTGCGTTTGGATGTGCTTGACTATGAAGGCTCAATGTTTTCACCTGGCACTGGGTCTGCCTTGCAACTGGACTCTCGCAGGGCTATTGAGGAGTCTAATGGAAATTTCTATGTGTCCTTGTCGGCAATTTTGCAAGCTATGCGTATTGGATATGCCTCCACATGCACCAGTACCAGGAGTGCACTTTCATCATCACCGCCTTGCCGACCAATTCCCAGTTTGGACTGTAGCTACTCGTTGTCCTCAGACGCTAATAAAAGTTTAAAAGTTCTATTCCAAAATATATCGGGAATGAGAACCAAGACCCGGATGGTATTCCTCAATTCTTCTGCCTGTGATTTTGATGTAATCATCGTTGTGGAAACTTGGCTCAATGACAAATTCAGCTCCTCTGAGTTCTTCGAGCCTAATTTGTACCATGTATTTCGAAAGGACCGAGATGCATTCAGTACCCAGTGTGGGCGAGGTGGAGAGGTGATCATCGCTATCCGTCGATCTCTTCAGGCTACACCATTGCGCCTTCCGGTGGCCGACCCTTTACTGGATCAGCTTGCGGTTTCAATCCAGGGCGTCCATGGCCCGTTCGTCATCATTGCATCATACATCCCTCCGAACAGCGTATTTAGTATCTATCATGCGCATATGGAAAACATAAGTAGTGTCTGTGCTAGAGCGTCGGACCCTACCGCTTTGATGGTAGCTGGCGATTTCAACCTGAGCTCCATTGTCTGGTCTTGGGACCCGGATTCTCCCTGCATGCTACCTAGCAACGTTCACCAGAGTCATGAAATTGTAGTTTTAGATAATATTTTTAGTCTAGGCCTCTCCCAAGTAAATAATATTTTTAATGATTTATCCAAAATTCTTGATCTTATATTTTTAAATAATTTGGTTAATAGTAGAGTAGAATTATGCAATGTACCATTAAGTCCTTGTGATATGCACCACAAGCCGTTGGTAATTAATATTGAGTTTTATAGTTTTTTGCCTTCTGCTTCCCCCATTCCATATTATCATCTGAATGATACTAACTTGTCACTTATTAATGCCTCTATTTCAGACTTTGATTGGGTTTCCCTTTTTTCGGATGGCTCAATCGATGATTGTTATACTAAGTTTTTAGTTGCCCTTTTTAATATTATTGATACTTATGCCCCTGTGAGGGTACGAAGATCCTATAGGCTTCCCTGGTATACAAAAGGTTTAAAAAACTTAAAGAATAGAAGGGATAAGCAATACAAACAATTTATAATGACAGGTGAGACTCGAGCAGGAGAGCTGTACTGGCAATTTAAGCGGGAATTTGATTTCCTTAATAAGTTCCTCTACAATCAGTATATATCCGATGTTGAAGCTAGCCTTCGATCCAATCCTAAAGCTTTTTGGCGGTTTGTTAACAGCAAAAAGTCAAAATCGGACATACATACCTTCATCCATATGTTATGGTAATTTAGCAGCCGACTCGGATCAGGGCGTTTCTGATCTTTTTGCAAAATACTTTGCCTCTAACTTGGAGCCGAAGGTTCCTTGGAGTGATCATGAAACTCTTCTTAGCATTGAGCCTTTTCTTAATGTGAGTAACATGGACGTTTTGGACGGTGACCTAGTTGAAGCCACTGGACATTTGACCGAGTCGCTCACACCTGACGTTTACGGTATCTCCCCATACTATCTTAAGAGGAGTATCGCGTCTCTTTCGACTCCCCTTCAACTGCTGTTCTCCTTTTCGCTCTCATCTGGTAGATTTCCCCACCGGTGGAAGATGACTTTTATAACGCCTGTTCACAAAGGTGGCAGTAGCTGTGATGTTAATAGAAGGGATAAGCACTACAAACGATTTATAATGACAGGTGAGACTCGAGCAGGAGAGCTGTACTGGCAATTTAAGCGGGAATTTGATTTCCTTAATAAGTTAATAATAAGTTATCCGATCGTTCAGTTATATGGCAGCTATAAGATATAGTCGACCGATCGTTATAAGATTTGATAGGTCGGATTAACTGACCAAAAATATAATCTGTACCAAGTTCCAGCTTTCTATCTTTAAAAATACAAAAGTTGGGTCATTTCCGATCGTTCAGTTATATGGCAGCTATAGGATATAGTCGGCCGATCCCTAAGAAATTTGGCATGTCGTATTATTTTGCCATTAGCGGATGGACTTCGTAGAATCTGCGATCATAATACACCCTTAAATAGACCCGAAATAAATTAAAGCTTTTCTATAAACTTAAATGGAACCGATATATTTATGGGCGAACTTATAAATCCAATACAATATCAAAAATAACACAATAAACCAACCTATCACTTCTTCTCAGATCTTATAAACTTGTTTTCCAGCAAATCATTAAATTATGAAACCATTCACAGTGCTCAATCATATTACTTAAATTATATACGAAATACAGAAAACACTCTTAACATATACAAATTACAAATTGTACTGGAAAAATCAGATAAGGAATTAAGAACCATGAAACTCTTGTATAAACGAAAATAAGACATATTATACACACAAATGGCAATAACGAAGATTTATTAGAGATAATGCGAGACATTCTACCTGAAAAAGGCTTAATAGCCATCTTTTGTGAAGACACACCTGTACGTAAAATTGTTTTATTGTAATTATTTGGTTTTATTATGATATTCACATAAGGATCGGACAACTATACCCGACATTTTCGATATATATCCGATTAACTGAAAAATTTACCAATTTTAACTGAAAGGTTATATCAACTTCGGCTCCGCCCGAAGTTAGCTTTCCTTTCTTGTTTGTGGATATTTTATGTTTAATAACGCTTGTAAATGTTAAGTTGTCTCCCTCTTTATGCAAAATATTTTCGAATCGTTATAGAATAGTGCTAAGCTGGTTCTGATAATTATAATCAAGATTTTCTAGCCTCGTAAATTGACTTACATTAGCTGTAAAGTTTTAAGACGGTTTTGGGTGTTGAGTCAGACTTTCATTATTATACCCTTGCAGAGGGTATTATAATTTTGTCCAAAAGTGTGCAACGCAGTGAAGGAGACATCTCCGACCCTATAAAGTATATATATTCTTGATCAGGATCACCTCCTGAGTTGATATGAGCATGTCCGTCTGTCCGTCTGTCCGTCTGTCTGTCTGTCCGTCTGTCTGTTTCTACGCGAACTAGTCTCTCAGTTTTAAAGCTATCGTCTTGAAACTTTGCACACACCCTTCTTTCCTTTGCACGCAGTATATAAGTCGGAACGTATAACGTGGTATAACTTTGGTGTTTTTAGAGTTAGAGAGTTCAAATTTGACATGAGAGCTATTTTTGGCAAAACATAACGTCATGCCAAATTTCATAAGGATCGGCCGACTATATCCTATAGCTGCCATATAACTGAACGATCGGAAATGACCCAACTTTCGTGTTTTTGAAGATAGAAAGCTGGAATTTAATACAGATTCTATTTTTGGTCAGTTGATCCAACCCATCAAATTTCATTAGGATCGGCCGACTATATCCCATAGCTGCCATATAACTGAACGATCGGAAATGGTATTTGGTAGAAATATCAACTTTCGTATTTTTGAAGATAGAAGTTTGGGACTTTTTTTAGATTTTGTATCGTAATAAATTGGATTATATATTCCTATTTCCATAAGGATCGGCCAACTATATCCGATGTTTGCGATATATATCCGGTTTTAACTGCAAGGGTATATAAACTTCGGCTCCGCCCGAAGTGACCAAAATAATGAAGAAATAAGGTAATACTGAACAGCTGTTGTTTGTAAACAAAAAACCAACAAGCAAAAATGAATTCAAATCAATTCAATGTTTGTGTTTTGTTTATGTATTTCGCCGCTAAGGAGCTGATTAAGAAATAGAAAACTGGGTCAAAATCAAAATCCATTAAAAATCATTTCAATGCAATTTTATGGAATTAACATGCCCCTTGTGGGTCAAATCCCATATTATGGGCTTCGTCTTGACCGCAGAAATTCATTTTAATTTGTCCTGGCGCGTCGAAAATTTTTCGGGCCGACTATTTTTTTGTTTGATCAATTGACCCTCCATGTCACACCTATGGAAATAAATGAAATTATTTCTTTTAACTCCCCGAGATCAGCTGTTTATTTTTTTTGATCCGGCAACACCATTAAAATTGATAACAAAAATTGTCGTCAACTCAGTACCCGCAAAATCCAGAAGGCAAAAATTTCTTCTTCTTTCCTTTTTTACACCGTTTTTTTTATATGGAGTTTGACAGCTGTCACTCGTTGGACAGCGGATTTTCGTCAACTCAGTACTATGCTTTACAAACAACAGCTGTTCACTATTACCTTATTTTTTAATTTTTTTGGTCACACTAGCTCGGTAGCTGAATAAAGTGCAATATCGCTATCGGATTTTCAACAGCGGATTTTCGTCAACTCAGTACTATGCTTAAACAACGAATCAAAAGTTCAAAAGCATAAGTACAGTGTGCCACTAAAGTCATGATACAGCAGACGATTTCTACGAAACTTGCAAAATATACCTTTATTAAACGAAAAATGAAAAAACTAAGGATGACATGTTGTGTGATTCACTTGCCTGAACAATATTACAAAATAAAATAACTACTTTTCCTTATAGTTTACTTAAAAATAAGAAAAAACTTTAAAAAAATCTTAAATTTAGTTCCACAAAAGTCATGATACACTTAAGAAATTACGCACTTCTATCTTTTCTGTTTTGACAATTGTAACGGGACTTTTACCATATGCTTTTGTGTGCCTTCCTTTGCATTTGTGCAGTTCTGGGAAAAGCAAAGTTAAGAAGGAGCCAGAAAAATGACGCGTAAAGAGCTCACAGTAGAGGAACGTAAAATTATATTAAATTTACACATAAAAGAACGGAAATCGTATTCCGATATATCTAAAATTATGTGTAGAAGCCGGTCAACAATTCAACACGTGGTCGGACGTTTTAAGAACGAGGGCCGGGTTGAAAATAACCAAAGAACTGGCCGCCCGCCAAAACTAAATGATAGAGACAAACGCACAATTAAACATATAATTGATAAAGAGCCCTTTCAAAGTGCCGTTTAAATAAGTTATGTGATAAACACAACTCTGCAGAAGGATTTCCACCCAGAAACCATCCGCAGGACAATAAAAGAGTTCGGGTTTGGCTCATATACACCACCACCTATAAACCCAAATACACCATAAAGACCGTAAAGCACGGTGGAGGAGGAGTGATGGTTTGGGGTTGTGTGGGCTCTGCAGGCGTTGGAGGTCTAGAATTTATTGATGGTATCATGGACCACAAAAAATACATCGACATCCTTAAGCGAAATCTCAACCAAAGTGCAGATCGTCTTGGAATTGGGTCATCTTATTACTTTTACCAAGATAATGACCCGAAACACACGGCCTTAAACACTCGCCTCTGGTTGCTCTACAATGTTCCTCACGTCCTAATCCTCCACCGCAGAGTCCCGACCTCAACCCCATTGACCACGTATGGAATCAGCTGGAAAAAAACATAAGGGGCCGCGAAATTCGCAATAAATCCGATCTGAAAGCAGCGCTAAAGTAGGAGTGGGACAAAATGGATCTAGCATATCTAGAGTCATTAGTCTCATCCATGCCAAGAAGGCTTAATGAAGTCATCAAAATGAAGGGATATCCTACAAAATATTATATTTAATTTTAAGCCGTTAAATATAGTTTAAGTGACCTTAATGAAAAGTGACTTTTGTGGAACTAAATTTAAGATTTTTTTAAGTTTTTTCTTATTTTTAAGTAAACTATAAGGAAAAGTTGTTATTTTATTTTGTAATATTGTTAAGGCAAGTGAATCACACAACATGTCATCCTTAGTTTTTTCACTTTTCGTTTAATAAAGGTATATTTTGCAAGTTTCGTAGAAATCGTCTGCTGTATCATGACTTTAGTGGCACACTGTATGTCGTATGTCTTTTCATTTTCCCGCAATCCATTCTCAAAGTTTGCTTAATTTCGAAAAAATTCAAAAGAACCTCCCCTAAAGGGGCCCATCCACAGGCGAGCATGTTCGACGAACATGTTCGCCTACTTCAATTTCATTTTCCCCACTAACTAGAGCCAACATTCGTGCGAACATCATTTTTCGAAACTGTCAAATATTTTCAAACTGTCAACATGTCAACGGACAACGACAGCGGCACTGTAATTGCACTTATGGCAATAAGTATTTGCTTAGAAAAAAAGAAAAAACAAAATGAAGCGAAAAAAAGGAAGCACAGTATGTGGATGAAGGAATGGTATGCAAAGCGGATAAAATTCACACATACGAAGCTTTTAAAGGAGTTGCATGAAACGTCTCCTATAGATTTAAAAAACTTTCTTCGAATGGACAGTTCTACATATGAAGAACTGTTAAATTTAGTAGTGCCTGAAATACGAATAGTGGCTGTCATCAAAAGTGCTTATTCCATCCACCGAGGATTCTGTTTCATTAGGAAAAGACAGGTCACTAAGGTACCACAAGCTCGGCTGGTAAACATCGTCCACTCCAGCGCCTGATTTTTCACTTCGATGCACTTTTTGTAGTTCTCGTCTATATGAAGCACGCAACGAATTGACTTTCTTCTTAACGGTTTCTAGTGTGGCGTGCTCATCGAACTCTTTATATTTTTTGAGTAGAACTTCCCATGCATTATTACGCGATTGCTTATTTTTATATGCATCGCTTTTGGCGTGCCATAGCGCAGGCTCATTTTTTAGGCTATCAATAAAATCTAGCAGGAATGTTTTGTTCATTTTGCTCTACAAAAACGTTTTTCCAACTGACGTTCGTGCCAACATTGCCATCCATTTACGAACATGTTGTTGCCAACATTGTCAAAATAGAACGATTTCAATTCCATTCGAACATTTTGACGAACACAAAATTTGACAACGAACACTACCATCCACAGGAAAAATTTCGTCGAGCACAACATGTTCGTCGAACATGCTCGCCTGTGGATGGGCCCCTTTAATTGGGATGCAAATCTTCATCATCAATTCATATCATAGCAGACTCTTATAAATAATCTTACCCCCTTAATAAATCGTAAAACAATGCTGGGTGTCGTTTTCCTACAAAACAGTATAAATCGGGATAAAGATTACTAAGATGCTTGCATTTTAAAATTCCTAATTGAAGGACTAGAAACTTTGGTCTCCTATTCCTTAGCCATTGTAGTTCGATTTATACACAACACGATCCTTTTAGGGCTCGAACTACAATAGTCTCTACCGCTTCATCGAACTTTAACTCTTTAAATCAAGGACCGTAATTGTTATAATTTTTAAAATAAAAATTATTTGTTGATTTTTATGACAAAAATTGAAATATAACTCTTATGAAATATAACTCTTATTTTCAATTTTTGTAACAATAATTAAGAATAAGAATTATTTTTCAATTTTTATAAAAAAAATAAATATTATGATTCAATTTTTATTAAAACAAGAAAGGAAAGCTAACTTCGGGCGGAGCCGAAGTTTATATACCCTTACAGTTTAAACCGCATATATATCGCAAACATCGGATATAGTTGGCCGATCCTTATGGAAATATGAATATATATGATAAAATATGATATATTCCTATTCCCATAAGGATCGGCCAACTACATCCGATGTTTGCGATATATATCCGGTTTTAACTGCAAGGGTATATAAACTTCGGCTCCGCCCGAAGTTAGCTTTCCTTTCATGTATTGTAATCAATTGGGTTTATTATGATATTCTCATAAGGAGCAGACAACTATATCCGATGCTTGCGATATATATCCGGTTTTAACTGCAAGGGTATATAAACTTCGGCTTGGCTTCGGTTAGCTTTTTTTTTCTTGTTTTCCATATAACTTCTCGTATACTAACTCTTCTGGGTAATAATTATTTTCTAAGAATATTTTAATGTGATGGTTTAAAATTATGTTTGTGCTACCTTTAATATTAGTGGTAAGACGCTGTAATCTGTTTGATTGAATAATACGCAAGTATACGCAATATACTTTTCACGCTTAAACCTAAAACACGCTTATTATCAGCTAGAACTTAACGAAGCCATCAGGGAAATTAGGACGTTCATAACACCAAAAGGACTCTTTTCGTACAAACGGCTGATGTTTGGAATTAACTCTGCTTCAGAAATATTCCAACGTCACCTCGAGCAGCTATTGGCTCCTATTACTAATGTCATGAATTATATTGACGAAGTTATAATTTTTGGAGCTAGCGAAGAAGAACATGACAAGACTGTAAGAGAGGTTTGTAACGCATTTTAAGAAAGCGGCGTTTTATTAAATGATCAAAAGGGCATCTGGAACACAAACAAACTCAAGTTCCTTGGTCAAATTATTTCTGAGAAGGGCATTGAAGTGGACCCGGATTAAATTAATGTGATTAGAATGTTTCGAGAACCACGTAACAAGAAAGAGATTTGGAGTTTTCTAGGTTTGGTGACATACGTCGGAAAATTTATTCCAGTCCTGGCAGATTACATGGATTCGCTAAGAAAATAACTGAGGAAGGACTAGAAATTCAGCTGGGGCGAAACAAAAAGAGATGCTTTTCGGAACTTAAAAGATTGACTGGAAAGTGTGCCCAACCTCGCATTCTCTAACCCGCTAAATTGAACTCTCCTAATAGCAGATGCGAGTCTGCAGATTACAGACGAAATTCTCTGTAAGTGCTGACCCCTTCATTATTTCATTCGCAAAGTAGAGCTTTGTTGGACGTTGACAAACGTTATTCCCGAACTGAAAAAAAAGTCTGGCTCTAGTTTTGGTTGACGAGAAATTTTACTTTTATCTAGCAGGACTTCATTTCGAGCTAGGGACAGATCACAAACCATTAGAGGCCATTTTCAAACCGACATCGAGACCCCCTGCGCGCAAAGAGAGATGGTTATTACGTCTACAGTCCTTTCATTTTAAAGTCCTCTACAAAGCGGGAAAAGAGAACATCTCAGACACTCTATCCCAAAGCCGGGATAGAAGACAAAGGTCAGTTATGATCATCCAACTCTGGTCGGATGAAACAGAAATAATCTGTTCTGGTGGAAAAGAACTGGATTGTAGCATATTACGGGAGATAGAAAACAGCATTCCCCAATCAATGATTATCTCGGAAATTGCAAAGCATTCGGTAAAGGACGAAGAAATTATCAATGCGAAGGCCTGTCTGGAGTGCGACTCATGGAAACCAGGATCCCTAAAACTGATGTACCCTTTTCGATTTGAGTTATCGGCAATAGGACCCTTTCTTTTGTGAGGTAACCGAATTGTTATTCCTCAATTACTTCGGAATCAAGTACTTGAGCTGACTCACGAAGGTCAGCTATGAAAAGGCGTCTGCGATCTAAGGTATATTGGCCCCTAATTGATCGTGATGCAGAGAACTTTGTCAAAAACTGCAGAGATTGTCTTCTGGTCTCCCAATGACCTATGCCAGCACCAATGCATACAAACCAATTTCCAACAGGCCCATGTATTTGGGCACATAGCTTCAGACATATTGGGGCCCCTACCAAACAATGAGTTTGTTGTAGTGTTTATTGACTATTACTCCCGCTACATGGAGTTCAAATTCTTACGGTCTACTTAGACAACAAGCTTAATTGACGATTAAGTAAGTAAGACGAAAAAAAAAAAAAAGGAAAAAGGAAGCCGTGATAAACGTAGGGGATAAAGTACTCTTTAAAAATATAGTTTTTCCTAGTAAGTTGACTCCGAATTTTAAGAAAACTTAGTTCGAGATTGTTGAAAAGGATAAAAACATAGTAAAAGTTAGGGCAGGGGGTAGGACTCTCACAAGAAATGTATCGCACGTCAGGAAAATACCAATAAACGCAAGCCACCTGGAGACATTTGGAGACTCATCGTTAAGCAGCTCTCAACCGAAGATGACATCTACTCCCCAGAAGTCCCCAGAAATAAAAAAATTATTGATTAACTGGAAGTTGGTGGATCTGTTCGAAAAAAGTCTAACATATTCGGTGTTAGCCATATGACCGTGCAGCGAGATTCAAAAAACAAAGTTTATAAAACATTCTTATTAATCCTGGAGATCGACCTAGAGTTTTGAGTGAAAGTGAGACACGCTACGTCGCTAACTTGGTAACAAGTAATCCTGATATCTCACCAAGTGCCAGTACTTATTGAGGGGGACTTACGCGTTACTACAACCGTTCAAGTTTATTTGTTTACGTTTTATTCGCTGAGCTTTGATATTTTAAGGCCATATGGTTATTGAACTTGTTTTGGATAGTGGCAAAAATAAAAAAATTATTGATTAACTGGAAGTTGGTGAATCTGTTCGAAAAAAGTCTAACATATTCGGTGTTAGCCATATGACCGTGCAGCGAGATTCAAAAAACAAAGTTTATAAAACATTCTTATTAATCCTGGAGATCGACCTAGAGTTTGAATGAAAGTGAGACACGCTACGTCGCTAACTTGGTAACAAGTAATCCTGATATCTCACCAAGTGCCAGTACTTGGACAGTTCGTTGAAGTTTTAACAAATTGGGTCGTTAAACCAAAGAAATTAAAAAAAAAACATTTCTTACAAAAAGACACAAACAGGTGCGTCAAAACTTTTTAAGTCATTGCTACCAATGTCTAAATATATCGTACGGTTCTGGTTTGCACTATGGGGAATTTGGCCGATTTCATGGTGTTAATTAATAACTTTTAAACTAAGTAAGATTTTCCGAAACGGTTTTTATTATTGTTATAGACGCCGATAGGAATGTTTTTAGAAAAATGGGCGTGGCTGCGCCCCGTCCCTGACGAAATATTATTTATAAACTATTAAACTAAACAAGATTTTTCGAAACGGTTTTTTGTATTAGGCTTATGAAGATCGTTGGAAATATTTTTTGGTAAAATGGGCGTGGTTCCACCCTCCCATTTGGATAAATTAATCAATAACTTCATAAATAATAAATAATCAATAACAAACGTTTGTTACTGAGTGGATTGTTAAATTGTAGTTCTTTGCTGCTCTTATGATAATGAAACTATTTCGACTTGTCCATTCGAAAGGATATGTCCGGGGTCTGCATAATGAATTTATATTAGACGTCTGCGTGAATAGCTAAAAAACGACATTCAAATGGACAACCTTGAAAATGAAATAAGTGAGATAGAATGCTTAGAATGCACAGTGCGACTGTGTAGGTCTCACTCGCGCAACATTTGGGGGACGAAAACCGAATTGAATGAATTTCAGATCGCATTCGAATTGTTTCGAAAGCATTCTAGAATTTTTTAAAAGAAAGAAAAATAGAAAAAAATTATAATTTTCCAACACAATTTTGCGGCTAAAAAAATTTTCTTAAATACTTAAATTTGAAAAAAACTCACAAGAAAACTAAACAACAAGAAAGGAAAGCTAACTTCGGTCGGAGCCGAAGTTTATATACCCATACAGTTAAATCCGGATATATATCGCAAACATCGGATATAGTTGGACGATCTTTATGAGAATATGATAATATAACCCAATTTACTATAATACAAAATTTAAAACAAGTCCCAAACATCTAACTTTAACAATACCAAAGTTGGTATATCTACCAAAAACCATTTCCGATCGTTCAGTTATATGTCAGCTATAAGATATGGTCGGCTGATCGTGAAATTTGGTAGGTAGAATTATCTGACCAAAAATAGAATCTGTGTGAAGTTCCAGATTTCTTTCTTCAAAAACACGAAAGTTAAGTCATTTCTGATCGTTCAGTTATATGGCAGCTATAAGATATAGTCAGCCGATCCAAAAATATCTCTCACCTAAAATTTGAACTCTCTAACTTTAAAAACACCAAAGTTATACCATTTCCGATCAATCAGTTATATGGCAGCTATAGGATATAGTCGGCCGATCCGGGCCGTTCCGACTTATATACCGCGTGCAAAAGAAAGAAGGGTGTGTGCAAAGTTATAAGACGATAGCTTTAAAAATCTGAGAGACTAGTTTGCGTAGAAACAGACAGACGGACATGCTCATATCAACTCAGGAGGTGATCTTGATCAAGAATATATACTATATATATACTTTAATAGGGTCGGAGATGTCTCCTTCACTGCGTTGCACACTTTTGGACAAAATTATAATACCCTCTGCAAGGGTATAAAAACCGGTTATAAACCATGCATTCGCGAAAAAATACTTTTATTATAATTTACCTTTCGGTCAACCCTCTCATTATTAAGGGGTTATAAACAGTTGTACCGCGCAAAAATGTACATGTTTCTGGGTACTTAATTAAATTTTTTCATAAAAAAATATAAAAAATATAAAAAATAAAAAAAATATACTTAACAAAAATTTTATACCCGAATTCCCGGTTTTTATATAAAAGAATTTTTTCCATGGTGTCTTGCGGTGGACAACATTTCTCAAAAACGGTTCATCCGAAATCCAAAATTCAAAAAAGTTTAGTTAGTATATTGTATTGTCTAGTCCGTGAACGAGGGATTTTTAAAAATTTTGATTAAAAAAAATGGCGACGTTTTTAACAAAAAATGTATTTTTTCAAGGTATAAGATTTTCGTTTTTTGTGCGTTGAAAAAAGAGTTTTCAAAAAAATTGAAAATCCCTCGTTCACAAAAAAATATAAAAAATATAAAAAATAAAAAAAATATACTTAACAAAAATTTTATAGCCGAATTCCCGGCTTTTATATAAAAGAATTTTTTCCATGGTGTCTTGCGGAGGACAAGATTTCTCAAAAACGGTTCATCCGAAATCCAAAATTCAAAAAAGGTTAGTTAGTATATTGTATGGTCTAGTCCGTGAACGAGGGATTTTTAAAAATTTTGATTAAAAAAAATGGCGACGTTTTTAACAAAAAATGTATTTTTTCAAGGTATAAGATTTTCGTTTTTTGTGCTTTAAAAAAAGAGTTTTCAAAAAAATTGAAAATCCCTCGTTCACGGACTAGCTAATATCAAAATTAATAAGTGGTCAAAATTTGGTGTTGATCAGATTAGTAGTTTTTTAGTAATCATGTCCACCGCAAAGGTAATTTCCCAAAAAAAAGATTCTGAGATAATAGCGTTTAAAGTTTCAAGTTTGTTCAAGTTTTATATGCAGATAGTGCGCTATAAATAGCTACAGCTTCGGTTCTAATGCTCCGATCGTTACGGTTTCAAAGCAAGAGAATGCCCATGAGCAGTGCTGCCAACTTTTCTGGACAATAAAATGCTAAAGTAACTTTGAAAACCTGCTAGACAGCACGTGCTGAATTTAAAGAAAACCAGAAAAAAGACATTTTAGTTTGGTGTAGTTTTGATGAATATTTTTGAATATTTTGAACATTGAACTGATAGAAAATTATTGAGCTCAATGAAATCGATATTTCCCTCAGCAGTGTACGAGTTGTTTGTACCAATCATGTCATGATCATGTTCAAGTACTTTTAAGGCACTTCGAAATTGTGGAAACATTTAGTTGCCCGTCGCAATCCATAACTGTGAATATACAAGTATATTAATTAATGTATAATAAGAAGTTTTTCGGGTCAAGCAGCAAGCAACTAGTTTCAATAATTAATTATTAGCCTAAGCATTGTTGGTCGCAAGCCGACTCCTTTTCGGCCGCTCGGCTTTAACTAATTCGGCATCTAAAGCTAGCGAGCATCCGCTCAGCACATTATCGAACGTCTGCGTCACTCTAGTTCGTTGTCTTATTTTGCTCGCACCCTAAATTGGATTTCACAAATATCTATATATATAAAAGAAAGTCGTGTTATGTTACACCACTTATAACTCAAGAAAGGCAGAAGATTTTTGAGTGAAAATTGGTAGGGAGGTAGCTTAGAGCCAAGAGACGGACGTAGGATACTTTTTATCCCGTTCGACAGCGTTCCTCCCGTGCCCATACTTTTTTATTTAGGCAGACAGCTAAGAAGAAAATGTCAAATGAAAATGTCAAAATGTCAGTTAGAAACTAAGTCAAATTCAAAGTCAGGCTCTCAAATTTAACAACGAACCAAAAGGATTGTGTTGCGCTTCCGGGAAAGTGAAATTGCCTCAACTTGAAGCACCACCAGAGCCTCTGCACTCTCTATTGTATTTGTAAGAAATCAATATTAAAACTATTTCTATTAAATAAATAATTAACAAGTGGATTGAAGTGAAGTGAAGTTTAGTTAATAATGCCGCGACCAAGACGATCGAACCTTTCCCGACAAAGCCGTAATGCAAGAAGAATACAAAATACTGCATATGAAAGGACTGAAGAAGAACAAGAAATTGCGCCGCAATAGTATGCTTCTCAAATAGATAATTTGCGACGCAGAACAAGATATTTAGCTGATTTGAATCGAGCTGCGTTTCGATACGATTGCAGCAATGATTACAGCTTGCATCTTAGCGTTTGCATTGGGCAAATGGACGTTGTTTGCGAGTATTGTGGTGCATTAAAGTTTTCCGGAGAAACGCCTGGATTATGCTGCGTTAATGGTAAAGTGAAATTGCCAGTGTTGACTCCGCCACATTGTATTCATTGCTTTGCGGCGAAACACAAGAATCACGCCACTTTCTTGCAAATACTCGAAAATACAATAGTTGTTTCCAAATGACGTCATTTGGGGCAGACATTATCGAAGAAGGAGGTTTTAATCCGACATTTAAGGTATTTATTTTTGTACTTACATAGAATGTAGTTAAAGAATCTGGTTTTTATTTTGTAGATACAAGGACAGATTCACCATCGAATTGGATCATTACTACCTTTCGAAGATACACAGAATAAATTTTTACAAATATATTTCATGGGCAACATGGAAGAACAACTTGATCGACGCCTAGGGATCAATGCAGGAATAAAGCGAGCAATTCTTCAAGACTTGCAGTTTCTGCTTCATGAACATCATGCGTTGGTCAGGTTGTTTAAGAGTGCTTTAGAGCGCATGCCAAATGATGACTATAGAGTTGTCATCAAAGCAGATAAACGACCATCTGGAACACACGAACGCACATTTAATGCTCCAACAGTAGTCGAAGTTGCCATCCTGATTGTTGGTGAACAATTGGAATGATGGTGTTTTGATAATGAACAATTATCAAAATAATCCAGATGCAGTGTGCAACATAAAAACAATCGTCTATGGGCATAGTGCCCATATTTTGGATGAATGCACTATAGGACGTAAAAATTCGCTTGGGGAATTGCATTGGTCATTTAGGGATATAAGGAACAATGATAAACTATTTTACGTCCTTTTGTTACTCCTTTCAGGCGTTCACGGTTAACGTACGCTGATGAATTCAATGCTTACTTAAAATCATCGCAACTGTGGCGTAATGTTGAAAAAAAACTGACCAAGAATATGCGCGATCAAATGCTTCAGGATCCATATTTTCTCTAAATAACTGTTAGATATTGGCGAGGGAAATTTTGCTGTACGTGAAAATACTGGATGTACTTGAAATACTGAAAAGCATTTATTAACCAAAATAAATGAAGAAAAAACAGCTAGCCCTTATAGAAAACAAAAAAGGGCAAAACAACGTTTGACGGGGTCGCTAGTATGTATATAGATCCCAATTTCATATGCAGACAAACAAGTATTTTATAGAGTTAAATTTAATACAAGTAACTTTTTATTTTACTGACATTGAAAATTATCAATGACCAAACAAAATTAAAGTTTTTATTATTGTGCTAAAAATGATAATTAACGTATGTGTAAGACCAAATTAAGTGTTTCAATGTTCATTGAGTTCCTCAACTTAGATTTTACAAGGTTCATCTGGCTAAAAACTCGTTTGAGGTTTAATTACAATCGAAGCTAACGCTTTAAATCGGTGATTACCTCTCGAAACGACGTTTACAATGAGGAGAGGCGACTGTTCTGGAGTCATTCTCGGAGGCACCCCAATTCCAGCCAGCCCTACACCCAAATATCTGGGTATGACCCTGGATAGAAGGCTCACCTGGAAAACTCACTTGCTGCGCAAACGGACGCAAATCCGGATCAAGCTACGTCAGCTCAACTGGCTCATTGGAAGGAGGTCCAGGCTGAAGCAAAGGGTCAAGCTTCTTATATATAAAGCCATTGTAAAGCCAGTCTGGACCTATGGTATCCAGCTATGGGGAACGGCGTGTCTAAGCAGCCAAAATATCATCCAGATCGCCCAAAACAAAGCTTTAAGAGCTATAACCGGAGCTCACCTGTACCACGATAACGCAACAATCCACGCCCAACTGGGAGTCCCATCCGTGAAAGCAGAAGTTCAGCGATTCGCCAACAGATACGTGGAGAGACTGGATCGACATCCCAACCCTGAGGCCATCAACCTGTTAGACAACAGCTACACCACTAGGAGGCTAAAACGGACTCACCCACTGGACCTTTGCCAGTCGAACGAATGGGACTAAGCTGCATTTCTAGATTTATCCACGCCCACTAAAGGGTTCACCATAAAATTCTAATTGAAACGTCAAGGCTTAAACAAAAATTAAAGTTAAAAGTAGTTCGTAGGAAAAGCAAAAATCATATTTGTACATTATAACATATTACTCAATATTCCAATAAGCTAAGGTATCATCAAAAAATTTAATTATTGTTCATAATTCCGGACAGATTTTAAATGTAACTTTTGAATGATTGATAATACAAAAAAAAAAAAAAAAAAAAACCTCTCGAATCCACACGTTTTAGTAGTGCTGCCCAAATTTTAACAAATACTATAGGTTGCTAGTTTAATTTAAAAAAATGGCAAATTTCCTGCCAGCAGCTAGCTCAAAATTGTTCCTGCATTTGACGGTTGAAAAATGCCAGATCTGGCCGGTAAAAGGCTAAGTTGGCAGCACTGCCCATGAGTTAGAATGCTTTCTTGCTCTCTGACTCCCTCTCACTTCATTCGTTGTTTTTCTTGTACTCATTCATTCTATTCCATTCGGATGTATTCTATGGCTGAGGCAATAAGAATGTATTCCTGCAGACCTTTAATGGATATTCCTGAACGTTGTTAGAATGATTTAAATTGTGCCGAAGTGAAACTCGGTTCGTTATCCTTCAAAATAGTTTAATCAAGTGGAAATGTTTGAAGTATTTCAAAAGCCTTGAGTCAATGTCAGCCTTACGTTCTCAAACCTTTGGAGAGGGTATTCTAATTTTGGTTAAAAGTGTGCAACGCAGTGAAGGAGACATCTCCAACCCTTTAGAGTAAATATGTATATTCTTGATCAGGATCACCTCCTGAGTTGATATGAGCATGTCCGTCTGTCTGTCTGTTTCTACGCGAACTTGTCTCTCAGTGTGAAATTTATCGTCTTGAAACTTTGCACACACCCTTCTTTTCTTTGCACGCAGTATATAAAACGGAACGGCCGGGATTGACCGACTATATTCTATAGCTGCCATATAACTGGTTGATCGGAAATGCTATAACTTCGGTGTTTTTAGAGTAAGAGAGTTGGGATTTTGCTATATTTGACAAAATAATACGAACCACCAAATTTCATAAGGAACGGCCGACTATAAATTATGTTTTAACTGTGGAGCCACGCGCTGTCCCTCGCCGCTGTTTGGAGAGTGAGAAGTTGCGATCCAATTGCCACCGTGGCTGATCTGGGAGAGGGGGTGATGACGCAATTGCCACAGTGGCTGGCTGCTCTTATGGATGAGCCGGGCGGTTGCCACTGGCTCTCTTCTCTCTTCTTATGAAGACTACGTCGGGAATAACTAACTCCGTTGTTAACGGCCCTTAAGGCTCGATATCCAATTTCAATTAATAAAGTAAATGTTGACGGCCAATGCCGGAGTTTTATTTTCAAGCCAATGCTCTTTATTGAATGTCAAGAAAAAACTGAAAACATAAAAGACTTTACGTAGCCTATGCGCGGCCGGTAAGCCGACCGCTCGTGTAGCAAAGTTCTGACACTAGCAAAATCAATATAACTCACCATACAGTGCACTAATAAGAACCAGGCACAGCCCCTAAAGATGTTTCTGCTAATTTTGCAACTGAACAGTCTGCATCTAGCTTTCTTTGAGCTCGGACGTTTACTTTTTCGCTCATGTCGCCTCTCGTTTGCACCGAGTACAGTGCAGAAGTTACTGCTACCCAACTTCGTGGTTATGAGGACGTTCGGTGCGCGTCGATCTGCCGGCACGGCCCCTAAAGATGTTTCTGCTGATTTTGCAACTAAGCACTAAGGTGATCCAATTATCACCCAAGATCTGTATCGTCTTATGATTACTCCTTAACAGTGTTAACAACTCTCCCCTTAGGAATATGACCGTCCCCGGTCATCTGGAATTTGTCGACGACTTGCTGGATCTCGAGTCTCGTCTCCTCCTTAGCATCATGATGAGTAGGAAGGAGCAGCTGATGAGAAGACTGGCTCCCAAGCCGACCGCGAACCAGGTGTCGATTGTTCCAGCCGATTTCACTTCTTCCTTAAGCCCTTGGATAACCTCCAAGTTTTAGTTGTTAATTCTTTGGAGAAGTGGCAAGCTTAGTGTGGAATCGTGGCCGATGATGTTGAGTAACGGAGATACCGCCGTGCCCGGAGTTTTTCTTATGGCTTCACGTTGGTTTGAGTATTTGGTGCCATTGATGAAAGGCACTCGCTCGAGGGCTTAGGTGGCTGGCTTGCGTCTCGCATAGTGCGGTACTCCCCGCGTGTAGGCCTCGAGCACAAGTATCATGGGTCGCCAACTAGCAAAACGACGCGTAAGTTGTTGTTACGCAATCGGTTACTGCTAATACGTTTGCATAACATTGCATTCGGCTACTGTGTTCTCCTTCAATTGCAGTATGGTATGTTTGTGTGATACATGGAAGATCGTGACTTATTTACAAATAGTTTTAATCTTAAGGTATGCGATTAGCACATGGATTATACAATCGGAGTATATGGACGCCTCTGGAAGGCTAATGATGGGGACTTCTATGGGGTGATCAACAAATACAGACTTCAAATCGTTTTGATTAAAAATTTGCAAGTGGCTTTTGCAAGTGAGACTGTAAGCATTCCGTTTTAAATCTCGGTTATTAGTATTCTATTTCTGGCCAAAAGTACCTCGTACAGGTGAGAAGTGTCAACTTTATTAACGGCCTCTGTTAATCCATTAATTTTATTCTGGGTCTGCGTTTTTCTTACAGCCTGCCGGTTATTTGAATCAATTAAACGTGCCTTGGACACTTCTAGCATATCGAAGTTGGCCGCATCATGTGTGCCCGCAATTACTTTGAGTGCGGTGCCAATGAAGTCTAGGCTCCTGGCCATCCTATGGTGTATTTTTAAGACAGACAATAAACTTCTAACAAGTTCGGTATCTACGTCTAACAATTTTTTTATATGAGACTGTGGGAATACATCGGACAACCTTGTAGTTTGAAATTGAAAATTCGGACAAATTACTTGAATGTCGAAGCAAGTTTCTCTGTTCCCATACCGACGCAGTTCCGTCCGTAATTGGGATATACTGAGCATGCGAATAATCCGTTACTTTAGCGTTAACTAGGGTTGTCCTTGTGGACTCCCTCTAATAAGGACAGACGTTCCCATGTCTGCTTGTACACGCTCTTCTGTGTACAGTGCGGTTAGTTTATTTCCTTACCTTTTGTTATTTTTGAGATATACTTTTTCTCCTACCTCAAAAATTCTGTTTTTTCTAGTAGGGTTGCACTTATCTAGATTGGCCTGTTGTCCCTTTTCAATATTACTTATTATTGCCGATTTCTGTTCGGCATTAGCTGAGTGCAAGGCCTGCTTAGGTGGCAGTCTTGTCATTGAATGTATTGTCTTGTTTTATTCTACCGTGGCTGTCATAATAAGCTCAACGGTATCGTCAACCTTTTGGTCGATTTTCATGCACCTAGCGATCTCAGTTAGGGTACTGTGGAATCGCTCTACTTGTCCGTTTGAGCTGCTGTGTAGAGGGGGTGCATTAACAATGTCAATGTTATATTGATTTTTCAGTAATGAGGTTATAGTCTCCGAGTTGAAAGGCGCCTCATTATCACAATATATTGTTTTAATGGTTGGGAAAAAATTTATTAGTTGTAATATGAGACTGCGCACATCGACTATGGCCCTAGAAAGTAATGGCTGTACTACAACGAACTTTGAAAATTTATCTAAACAGGATAAAAAAAAAAATCTCTTATCGTATCGTAGAGTATATGTCAATATGCAGCATTTCGCCAGCATATGAAGGTGTTGGTGTGAACCCAACTCCTGCTTCTTGGGGTGTCTGTTGTACTTCTCCTTGGTGCATGTCTTGCAGTTTACAACCACTTCGTTGGCCAGTTTGGGCATATTTGAAAAAAAGTAATCCTGAAGGACTTGTTTAACATTTTTCTGGGCTGCCCTATGAGCGCGGTTGTGTTCGCAGATAATTATTTCTTATTGTTCATTTGCATCCTTGATCTCATTCACGAAATTTTTGCAATGCCAGAACTTGGTTGCTGGGAATCCGGTCACCAAGGAATGTTAGATGCATACTAGTGCAGAGAGGTCGCAGTAAATGGCGTTAACAACGACTACGTTTGCCACCTTTTTGACCAATCCGAACAGCGCGTCCCTGTTATTGAATTAGATTATGTGTCGGTTTTTGGTCCCGAAAACTATAAAGTGTCGCCGTAAAGGCTGCTTTTGCTTCCTCCGGGATTATTTGATTCCTGTAGAAGTTCAAGGGTTTATCGGTAGATTCGACCGTGTAGGTTACGGAAAGTTTACTGTGAATAGTGGCTACGTAAGATTGGGGTTCGTTTTGTATAGCGTTTATGTTTTGTCGTGACAAAGCATCGGCCACAATATTTTCTTTTCCGTGGTTGTAGAATACCTTGGCGTTATGTCCTTCGATGAATGCTTTCCATCGTTTAATTTTAGCATTTTTATTTCGCTTGAATACAGCGAAAGTAAAAGGTTGATGGTCCGTAAAAATCCTGATCTCTTTTGTGCCGTATAGGTAGTTTGGTAGTTTTATTTGCTAATAATTCTCATTCGTTGGTTGCGTAATTGAGCTCACAGTCTTTCAACGTACGAGATATCATTGTGATTGGCCTGTCTTTTTTTTTGGGACAGTACTGCACCGATACCGCTTGCTGAGGCATCGGTGGTCAAATCGAAAGGAAGTTTGAAATTTGGATACGTTAGTATCACACCTTCTGATGACAAAATGTCTCGCAGGCGCTCCAACGCTTTGCGTTGGGACTCATCAAATTCGATAGCCACTTTTTTCGACATGTGTTTATTAACCGTGCCTTCCCTCCCTTAAGTATGGAGGTAAGTGGTCTGGCTATGGTAGCGAAGTCCTTGACAAAACTTCTGTAGAAACTGGCAGCCCTAAAAAAGACCTGAGGCTGATCAAATTTTTTGGTTCGGTGCTTTCGGAGAATATTATCACGTCTGCATCAAGTCCCTTTTTGTCAACAACCCATGTTGGGCTGTTAAATGGCAACCTAGAAGGCCGGATAAAGCCATCCTTTAACACCTGTTTGATTTCTGTTAACGAAATCTGCTGCTTCCGTGGGGTAAGGATATAGCTTGGAATATACGGGTTCGCTAGTCTCCGTACGAATTGTGGCAATGATCGATGTGTTACAAGGTAGCGCCTCGTTAGAGTGCAAAAACATTTGTTTCCTCTTAAGGATTATTTTTTTAAATGCAGCTTTTACTGAATTTGGGGCTATTAAGTCATCGATATTTGTGAAGTTCACAGTATCGCATTCGTGGTATATGAGCTGTTCAGATATGTTTTCATACCTGATTGTGCTGTTATGTAAATTTAATGCCGCTCCGGCCTGGGTTAGCAAGTCGAAACCAATCATGGCATCAAAAGTGTTGATAGTATCGAGTAAAAAAAAATTGAGCCTTTAGGCCGAATATGTTCATAAAGCATTTTTCTTTTATATTACTGGAGCCATGAATGGAACTCACAGTGAATGGGAAATCGACAGGCATTATATTCTTTAGCTCCTTTAGGGGCTTTACATAATTCTTTGCCGCTCCAGTGTCTATGAGAATTTTTATAGTTCTCCCCGCCAGCCCTCGCTCAATTTAGGGCAAGCGAGACCTTTAAAAAATTGACGAGGTCGCTACCGTCAAATGAGTCACTGTCATCATCAATTTCATTTAGTGCGGCTGTGGCGGGCACTAAAGAGACCAAAAAAAGATTGGTCTCTTTGGGC
This sequence comes from Drosophila bipectinata, assembly GCF_030179905.1. Taxonomy (NCBI): domain Eukaryota; kingdom Metazoa; phylum Arthropoda; class Insecta; order Diptera; family Drosophilidae; genus Drosophila; species Drosophila bipectinata. Next base: position 23,815,265 of record NC_091734.1, on the reverse strand, counting down.
CCTGCAAGTTTTGGTATTGAGTGTTTTTTCCCTGTTTAAACACGTAGGATGTCAGAATTTAGAAGATGATGGATCAATATCCATAGGTTCCGGTAATTGATTATGTTTACCCTGATCTACCCAGTTGTCCTGTTTACGTCATAGATCATTGTTCTGATACTTGTTTGGCTTTTTGAAAAAATGGGGATTTTTTTCTGGTCTGCGGTCGGCACCAGAATTTTTCCCTTGTTTCTCGGGCGCTCGATGCTGGCCCTTGTGAAAATCTGTACTTTGATTTTTTTGCTCAGCTACTTGGGCATATGTGGCCGCGAACATACTTCGTTCGATACTGGCCTCTGCCTCTCTAGCTAATGCCAGTGCATTGCCTGTGCAGGAAATACAACAGCCTTAGTGATTTTTGTAGACCGGAACAGAATACGTGTACAGCGTCAGCCCTAACTTCTGAATTGAGTAATGAAGCCCTTTCGTCGTCATGTGTCATGACCATTTTTTTTTGTCACGAGGGTCAATTTTCGTTCGACCTCATCGTAGTACTGCATAAGTGTTTGTTCGCCCTGACGGACCTACTCAGGTCCCTGCCGTAATAGGCGCAAAGATGTTTTATCTGCGTAGAAGCAGTCTAATCTATCTAGTATGGCTTTAAAATTAAGCACTGTATTATAAGAAAATAGCAGCGCGCGCGAGTTAACATGCCCTAGTTAACATTCCCTCTCCACAGCCACAGGGAGAGAACACAGAAACGGCAACTGTAAAAAACTAACGCCGATGGAACAACAAAAAACATCGCCAAAAAAAGAACTCTGACGGACACGCACAATTCTCGTGCACTCATACATATTCCCCTACATACTTCTTTATAATAAAAAGATCATTCTTATTCTGTACTCCAAGCTAAACGGTCGTTTATTTGCAAGCCTTCTTTCCAGCGTTAGAAAAGGCGATAGCCATATACGAGATCCCCTTTACTCCCTCGGTTACGAGACTGTAACTGGCGCAGCCGGACTACGAACAAGGGATTAACCATGCCCACTACGCTTATCGTTCAAATTTGCTTGTAGGAGGTGAGTGAACAGGTGACAGCAGTGGTTGTGACACATTAGTAGTGAAATAATTACAAATAATACATACATACTTAAAAGAGAGAACAATTGCAAATGGGATTTCGGGAGGGAGCGACACCAAAAATGTGCAAATAAAATTAACGAAATCAAATTCTAAATGCCATGCAAGCGACCGTATATGTGTACATCAAACGCTGATAAGGCACCGGGTTCGCTAGTAAGGGACAATTTACTACTACTATACCAACAAGCTGCTGTGTGCGATGACCGTATAAGTGTACATCAATCGCTGATAAGGCACCGGTATCATCAATACACAGCAGCAGCTCAACAGAAACAAAAAATATAAATAAAAAAAAAAAGAAAAAAAAATTCGACATCTTAAACTGCTATGTGTGGCGATCGTGTGTGTGTCGGAGAGCACTTTGTGTGCACATGTGAGAGAGCCACGCTACTATTGCATCAGCCTATAGCTGAATTGTGATTGGTTGTTGTGGTTTGGCGTCTCCAAGAACAATCGTTACGACGCGACGACAGCCTGGCGCCGCTGTCGCCGAGTATGGTTCACTGAAGAAGCAAATTAAGGAAATAGATCAGTCGAACATTAGACTTCGTTGTGACCAGAGCTCGATATCAACCCATTTATCAATCGCCGACAACGGAAGAGGACAATCTGCACACAGTGGTTTACAAAGATAAATGTAAGTTGTGTGATTAACGACCGTATATGTGTACAACAATCGCTGTTAAGACACCGAGATCGTTTCCATTTGTCAATTTACATGAATGCAAATGTATTATTATGAAAAACAAAACAAGAACAAAAAAAAAAAAAAAACCAAAAATGGTAGAATAAATTAAACCTGCACAAATATTATACTGTTCCCTTCAGCAAATATCAGGCAAACATTGTATGTATTTGTGTTACGCCGCTCGTGAAACTCTTGTTGCGTCGTTGTGCAGTGGCTGCCGCCATGAGCCGATTACGCGCCGGAGTGGCGGAGTGACACTTGGTGCCGTTTGGCTTGTACATTGCTGAATTCCCTTTTTGCACTACACACTAAAGAATAATAAAATTAATTGAAAGAAAATGCTATACCTTCTATTTCTATATTACATGTCAAAAAAAAAAAAAAAAAAAAAAAATATATATATAAAAATAAATAAATAAATAATAATAATAATAAGAAAAAGAAGAGAAAACAACAAGCATTCCATGAACAACATAACTTTCATTGCTGTCACGTGTTCACTAACCTATAATAAAAAAAAAAAATAAAAAAGAAGAATAATATATATATTTTTTTTTGTATATTTACTAAATCGCATACAACAACAAGGTGGAAGGAAACACAGCAGCACTACACGAATGGCATACAACTTACACTAAACACAGAGAAGCAGCAAAACTACAGGTTTTCCTTTTGCTTTGTAAAGAATACATACATATATGTACATAGTATCACATATTATAGTACACTATTTAACCACATTAATACACAAACGAAGCCGTGTGGCAAATTTATCCTAATTTATACTATACTTCAAAAATACATACACAAATAATTAATTTACATATATATAGTTACTACTTTACATATTATTACTATTTTATATACATTACATACGTAGCATTACCATACTTCAATATAGCCAGTTTTTTTTTCTCAATACATGTAAAACAGTCACCACTAGTAACATAGTTAGGGGCAGATTAGATCTAAAGAGCGAGGCCAGTCTATCTGAGAAAAGGGAAGCGATAGAAACAAAAGAGAAAGACCAGCTAGTTCAATCCCAAAACAAACAAACAAATCCCAAACTACATATTAGGACAACAGAATTATAATAAAGGGAACAACGGCCGCCATGTACCACGACATGATAACACCAACAACGACAATAATAGTCGCTTTACACAGCGACAGCAAAATTTTAACAACAATGATAATAGACGCTTCACAAGTCAATATAATTCCAATAACGATAGAAATGGTCGACACGATAGACAAACTTTGGGTAGGAACCCCTTCCACAATAACACCAAACCAGAGCAGACCCTAAACCACCAAGGCAAGAACAACCATAATCCAAGCGCTCCCCTATGTAACATCAACGATGATGAAAATTTTCTACTAGAAGCCTCGGGAAACCAGTCGGTTACATAAGCAAGAAGAGTCACGGATCTTCCTTGCCATTTGTTTTCCTATCATCAAACTTCATGGTGTCAAAACCTCTCAAATATCTAATAGATACTGGATCTACCTACTCATTCATAAACCCAGCACTTATTAGCGAAGACCGCATCAAAAAACTTACATCCGATATAAATATCCACACTGTACTCAGTACATTCAAAATTCGGGAATATACAGATGGAATAAATTTCAAACAGTTCAAAAAAATACCCAATTTTAAGTTCTTACTATTTAACTTCCACCCTCACTTCAATGGTCTTCTAGGCATGGATTTCCTATACGGCCTAAATGCAAAAATAAACTTTGCCGACTCCATATTAGAAACATCAGAAACCGCCATTCCAATACTCACAAGAGCAAACCCTGTAGATACATTACATACCATACCACAAAATACCAAATTGCGACTACCGCTCCCAGTATACTTCATGCAGGGAGACTTTATATATGAAACCACTAATTTGGATAATCAAATAGTCATAACAGGTGGCTTATACACCGCAATCGCAGGATCCGCCTATTTCGAAGTCTGTAATAACTCAGACCAGATCCAAACACTTTATCTGGAAGAACCGTTACAGGCAGAAGAGTTCTCTCCACAAACCCACCAATACTTAAACTGCATGTCCGCGGCAACTAATACAGAATTACCGGATAATCAACAATTTAACATTAAGACGGAACACCTCAATAGCGAGGAAAAAAAACATATTCTAAAACTATGCAAATCATTCAAAAGACTTTTTCACGGTGAAAACAATCAACTAACGTTTTCTAACGTAGTCAAACACTCAATACCAACAACAGATAATATACCAATTCACACAAAATCCAACCGTTACCCATTTATTCATAAAGACGAAGTTCGAAAGCAAATTTCAAAAATGCTGGAACAGAACATCATAAAAAGCAGCTATTCCCCATGGAGTGCACCCGTCTGGGTCGTACCTAAGAAAGAGGACATCACAGGCGAAAAAAAGTGGCGCTTGGTAATCGATTTTCGAAAATTAAATGAAAAAACGATCGCTGATAGATACCCTATTCCGAACATTGCAGATATACTAGACAGCTTAGGAAAGACTATGTATTTCACAACAATAGACTTAGCAAGTGGTTTTCACCAAATACAAATGAACCCACGCGACGCCAACAAGACGGCATTCACCGTCGAAAATGGGCATTATGAGTTCACAAGGATGCCCTTCGGGCTCAAGAACGCCCCTGCCACGTTCCAACGCGTTATGGACAACGTCTTAGGTGACCTAGTTGGTAACGTCTGTCTCGTATATCTCGACGACATAATAGTATTCTCACCCTCACTCCAAAAACATATAGCAGATATTAAATCTGTATTCATAAAGCTCCAAAACGCAAATCTAAAAATCCAGCCGAGCAAGTGTCACTTTTTAAGGAAGGAAATAAGCTTCCTGGGACACATCGTCACCCAGGAAGGAGTCAAGCCAAACCCACTTAAGATACAAGCCATCAAGGACTTCCCCTGCCCAAAGACAGCTAGGGAAATTAAGTCATTGTTGGGACTATTAGGGTATTACAGGAAATTCATTAAGGACTTCGCAAGAATAACTAAACCCATGACGAGACAATTAAAAGGAGGGAAATCTATAATAATAGATGAGGAATTTAAACAGGCATTCGAAACGTCGAAAGATCTCCTTTGTAATGATCCCATACTCATATACCCTGATTTTAATAAGCCGTTCACGTTGACCACAGAGGCAAGTAACTATGCGATAGGCTCTGTGTTGTCACAAGGCCCGGAAACTAATGACAAACCCATATCCTTCGCTAGCAGGACACTATCGGATACGGAAGTCCGCTATTCTACGATAGAGAAAGAAATGCTAGCTATCATTTGGTCTGTAGGTCATTTCAGACCATACCTCTTCGGGCGTAGATTCAAAATAGTCACAGACCATAAGCCATTAATCTGGTTAGACAATCTGAAAGGCCAGAATACAAAACTACTTCGATGGAAAACGATCCTGGCCCCTTACGACTACAAAATCGAATACAAAAAATGGTCGCAAAATGTAGTCGCCGATGCACTTAGCAGAATTGAGCCAAACTTGAACATAAACGAAGACCCACAAATTATACCAATCGCTTCACAACCACTAAATCACTTTAATAGTCAAATAGTATTCCGTACTGGACCAACAACTGCAAGACAAATAGAAACACCGTTTGCCCAAAAAATAAGACACATAATCACAGAAACAACAGAAACCTCCAAACAATCCTGAAACCGAATAAAACATTCGCAATATTTGCACCAGACAATATTTTCAAAATAATGGAAGAATCCTATAATAACTATTTCTTCGAAAACGACGTATACAAACTTTCCCGCTGCAAAATACAGCTAACCGAAATTACTGATCCTCATGACCAGGAAAACAAAATCCGAGAGTACCACTTTAACACCAATCATAGGGGGATAGATGAAACATATAACCATTTAAAAAGGGACATTTATTTTCCGCATTTAAAAGACATTATCACAAAAATTATAAAAAATTGCGATACCTGCCTAACCCTCAAGTACGACAGACACCCCCATAGACCACTGTTGCAAACTCCATCCGCCCCAGAGGGACCATTGGCGGTCGTGCATATAGACATATATTTCATTAACAATACTTGTAACCTCACCATTATAGACAAATTCACCAAGCTAGCGCAAGCCTACCCCCTTAGCAATAGGAATTCAATAAAAGTCGACGATGCCCTATTACAATTTATAAGCCACTACGGCCCACCAAAGGAAATAATTTTCGACCAGGGCGCGGAATTTTCAGGCAGTCTATTCAATGACCTCTTAACCCAATTCCAAATAACAGCTCATAAAACTTCATTTCAACAATCAACGGGCAACGCTTCGGTCGAAAGACTGCATTCCACCTTAACTGAACTATACAGAATAATCATCAACAAACGAAAGGAAGCACGCCTAGAATGCGGGCATGACCAGATACTCGCAGAAGCTGTTGCAACATATAACAATGCAATACACTCCAGCACTTCTTATACCCCTTTTGAGCTCTTTCACGGAAGAACTCACATATTCAACAAAACAATAACATTCAACAATCACCACGACTATCTTAAGAAATTAAACGAATTTAGGAAAGAAATATACCCAAAAGTACAGGAACATTTAAACTCGACCACAGAAAAAAGATTGGCTAAATTAAACGAGGACAGAGAGACACCAGTCCAAGTTGAACCTAATGATACGGTATTTAGAAAAGAAAACCGTAGAAACAAGATAACTCCGAGATTTTCATTACACAAAGTAGGTAGGGACAAAGGCGTCACCTTCCTAACAACTAAAGGTCAAAAGTTACACAAACAAAAAATTAGAAAAATAGTTAAGAAATTTATAAAACCCGGAGCACCAGCTTAAGCAACAATACTAACACCGACACAATTCTCAACGTACTTCGACCCGTAGTCCAGAATCCTTTTAATAACCACCCAGCTCTTAAAGTATCATTAGAAGTCCTACGAAACAAATCAAACAGGTAGAAACCGAAATAGATACATTCTTTCCGCACACTAGAAGTAAAAGCGGTCTTATTATGGTCTGGGGACCATACTCAAATCTACCCCGGGAAACCTAGATGATACATTTATCCATTTCAATATATAGTAATAAGATAAACTATAATATAGACACACTGAACTGATAGTCACTTAATCAGTAAACTAAACCTTATCGCTAAATTTTTATTTAATAAGCAACAAATACAACATAAGAAATATAATAAGTAAACAAAATGTAACGTTAGCATAAGATGAACATATTATAAATTAAGTTATACCCTAAACACAACACACATGTTTAATATTAAGATAACCATTTTTGATATAAATTGTTAAATTCAAATATCGTCGGAGTTCGTGGCGCACACCAACAACACGTCGCCTGGCTACCTGACTCCGATCCGGCCATTCCCCCTCTGTGGCCTTCTCTTCGGACTGGGGGGGGGGAGGAGTTAACATGCCCCAGTTAACATTCCCTCTCCACAGCCACAGGGAGAGAACACAGAAACGGCAACTGTAAAAAACTAACGCCGATGGAACAACAAAAAACATCGCCAAAAAAAGAACTCTGACGGACACGCACAATTCTCGTGCACTCATACATATTCCCCTACATACTTCTTTATAATAAAAAGATCATTCTTATTCTGTACTCCAAGCTAAACGGTCGTTTATTTGCAAGCCTTCTTTCCAGCGTTAGAAAAGGCGATAGCCAGATACGAGATCCCCTTTACTCCCTCGGTTACGAGACTGTAACTCGCGCGGGCCCCTAATTTTTTTTTTAATAATAGTAACGGCTTGGTAATGCGCGGAACTGCCCTCATAAGACTCGAATAATTCATAGGCATCGGTGGCGGATTGCCTCCATGCCACGTACTCGTCTGTACGCCAGTAAAATCTAGAATTGACTTCACTATATGTAATGGTATATCGCACTGTGGTGCTCCCGGTATTGCCCTTACCCTCTGGTAAGATTCTACCTCTGGCGCTTCTAAACGCAAGCTCTAAAGCTGTTGATTAACGGCATTGATCTGACCCGCGAATTCGGCTCTGAGCCTCTGTTCTTGGCTAGCTAATACGGACAGCAAAAACGCCTCTATTTGTGTCGCGTTCATGGTTTCTGCGTTATTTTCTTGTTGTGCCCGTGTTGATACTAATTTGTTGATACTTAACACAAGTTATTGGGAGGCCAAATGTTTTAATTCGACATAATTAATTTTTTATATTATAATTTTATATTAAAAACCGGGTGCTTGGCGTCCTAAAGAAAATTTTATTTTGGTACGGCCGAAATTAATTCACTTTATTTGTAAGTCGCCTTTACTGTGAAGTACTGTAAATTTTTTAATTTTTTGTAAATAATTTGTAGGGATTCTTATTTATTTTCTCCCTGTATGTGTATTTGAATTTTGACTGTATTAATTTTGATCAGCATTATCAGCTGTATTTATTTTGATCACTTACATATTTTTGTGTCGTGGATTCGGTATTAAAGTTGGGTGCCAATTATGTTTTAACTGTGGAGCCACGCGCTGTCTTTCGCCGCTGTCCGTGAGGGTGAGAAGTTGCGATCCAATTGCCACCGTGGCTGATCTGGGAGAGGGGGTGATGACGCAATTGCCACCGTGGCTGACTGCTCTTATGGATGAGCCGGGCGGTTGCCACTGGCTCTCTTCTCTCTTCTTATGAAGACTACGTCGGGAATAACTAACTCCGTTGTTAACGGCCCTTAAGGCTCGATATCCAATTTCAATTAATAAAGTAAATGTTGACGGCCAATGCCGGAGTTTTATTTTCAAGCCAATGCTCTTTATTGAATGTCAAGAAAAAACTGAAAACATAAAAGACTTTACGTAGCCTATGCGCGGCCGGTAAGCCGACCGCTCGTGTAGCAAAGTTCTGACACTAGCAAAATCAATATAACTCACCATACAGTGCACTAATAAGAACCAGGCACAGCCCCTAAAGATGTTTCTGCTAATTTTGCAACTGAACAGTCTGCATCTAGCTTTCTTTGAGCTCGGACGTTTACTTTTTCGCTCATGTCGCCTCTCGTTTGCACCGAGTACAGTGCAGAAGTTACTGCTACCCAACTTCGTGGTTATGCGGACGTTCGGTGCGCGTCGATCTGCCGGCGTGCCTACCACACCGGTTGTGTGGATTTGCCTTCGGGGGCTATAAAACTACTTATTAACATTCCGATCTTAATGTGGCAATGTGATAGCTGCTTCATTGGAAATGATTCGCATTCCAAAATAGATGAGCTAAATCATAAAGTTATGGATCTGGAATCCCTTTTCGAAAGCTTTAATGCCAATGTGGACCATGCCCTGGTAAATGGATCGGCTGGACCCGCTGGATGTATCTCTTCCGCTGGGGTGCAAGTTGTTGCTCCCCCTTCTATGCCCACCAGCAATGGGAGCAAAAAGGCTACACTGGGCCAGGCCCCAACGGCATCTTAGGTGCCTGTCCCGAGGAAAAAGCGGCTCAACCCTAATAGGCGCATTGTGGGACAAGCACCCAGTTGCGCTCAGCTTCAAGTGCTTCCCACCTTGAAATACCCACATGGTGGTAAATTTGCGATGTCTACCCAACCGGATGCATTGTGCAAGTTTGTCGCAGATAAGCTGAATGTGGAGCCAAGTGATTTAGCCTGTGCTAGGCTGATCAAAAAAGATGCTGACATCAACGCCCCCAAGTTCGTCAATTTTAAATTGGGAGTTCCGGAGCAATATTTCCCTACAGTCTCCAATGATAATTTTTTGCCTATGTCGGTAAATATCAGCCGGTTAGTCCATAGAGAGCCTGCTAAAGTTATTGACCTCTCGGCGATTCTACCTTTACCACAATCGCAATCTTCAAAAAACCCCCAGTTAGCGGCGCCGCTGGCGCCGTTACTACTTGTTCTTCTCAAACTTCAGTTTGTCACCCCGGTGGCTCTCTGCTGCGCTACCAGCAACAAATGGCGTGGGCGTTAATGGTAACGGTTGACGCTGGAATTCCTCCAATAATTGGCTTCGTTTGCTGATCGATATTCTTTAACAACAACAACTTTTTTCACGGCGAGTTGTTTATTTCTAATCTTTACTTGTGGATGCCCAGCAACAACAAGACGATGGTAATCGAGACGATGGCGGCGCATCGCTGCTCATCTTATCTCTTTTCGCTGGACCACTCGCTGGTGCTTTTTTTCGCCGATGGATGATGTTAATTTACGTTTTGGACGTGTGGGTGGATCTTTGCTGCGTTTGGATGTGCCTGACTATGAATGCTCAATGTTTTCACCTGGCACTGGATTTGCCTTGCAACTGGACTCTCGCAGGTCTACTGATGAGGCTAATGGAAATTTATATATGTCCTCGTTGGCTATCCTACAAGCTATGCGTATTGGATATGCCTCCACATGCACCAGTACCAGAGTGCACTTTCATCATTGCCGCCTTGCCGTCCAATTTCCAGATTGGACTGTAGCTACTCGTCGTCATCGCACCCCAATAAAAGCCTAAAAGTTATATTCCAAAATATATCGGGAATGAGAACCAAGACCCGGATGGTATTCCTCAATTCTTCTGCCTGCGATTTTGATGTAATCATCCTTGTGGAAACGTGGCTCAATGACAAATTTAGCTCCTCTGAGTTCTTCGAGCCTAGCTTGTATCATGTATTTCGAAAAGACCGAGATGAATTCAGTACCCAGTGTGGACGAGGTGGTGGTCACTATTATATCACTATTGTCTGTGCTAGAACGTCGGACCCTACCGCTTTGATGGTAGCTGGCCATTTTAACTTAAGCTCCATTGTCTGGTTTTGGGACCCGGAATCTCCCTGCATGCTCCCTGCATGCTCCAACGTTCACCAGAGCCATGAAATTGTAGTTTTAAATGATATTTTTAGTCTGAGCCTCTTTTTCAAGTAAATAATATTTTAAATGATTTATCCAAAATTCATGATCTTATTTTTATACCCTTGCAGAGGGTATTATAATTTTGTCCAAAAGTGTGCAACGCGGTGAAGGAGACATCTTTGACCCTATAAAGTATATATATTCTTGATCAGGATCACCTCCTGAGTTGATATGAGCATGTCCGTCTGTCTGTCTGTTTCTACGCGAACTAGTCTCTCAGTTTTAAAGCTATCGACTTGAAACTTTGCACACACCCTTCTTTCCTTTGCACGCAGTATATAAGTGGAACAAAGGAACTTGGTACAGATTCGCAGTGGAACTTGGTACAGATTCTATTCTATATTCCGGTTTTAACTGCAAGGGTATATCAACTTCGGCTCCGCCCGAAGTTAGCTTTGCTTTCTTGTTATAAATAATGTGGTTAATAGTAAAGTAGAATTGTGCAAAGTACCATTTAGTTCATGTGATATGCACCACAAGCCGTTAGTAATTAATATTGAGTTTTATAGTTTTTTGCCTTCTGCTTCACCTATTCCATATTATCATTTGAACGATACTAACTTTTTACTTATTAATACCTCTATTTCAGCCTTCAGCCTTCACCTCTTCAGCCTTTGATTGGGTTTCCCTTTTTTCGGATGAAAAAATCGATGATTTTAATACTAAGTTCTTGGTTGCCCTTTTTATACCCTTGCAGAGGGTATTAAAAAAACTAGTTTCTCAGTTTTCAGTCTCTTAGTCTCTAGTCCCCGCAAATCCGCAAACGACATCGAATGAAGAGTATTTCAGAGTCACCACATTCATTCCTTGCATCGATACTTTGATACAAAATTTGACGGACAGATTCTTCAGGAACGAAGATATTTTTTCCAGTTTCCAACTGCTACTGCCAGGATATGCTTGCGAGAAAAAAATTGATGAACTGGAAGAAGGTCCATACTTTCAAGACGAAATGCCATTGTCCGCAGTTCAAGCTGAGTACAAGTTATGGTGTACCAAAATTTCATCAATCAACCGAAATTTTGAGACTGTTGGAGTGTTGTGATGGAACATTTTTTCGCGGGATAAATCTTCTTGTGACTATGTCAATTCACTGGGATACTGTTGTTGATCCGGAGGAAGTTCTCGACCGTTTAGCGAAGAAAAAATCAAAGAAGTTACTCATTTAAGGTGTATGTTCTGAAGGAAAATACATACTGTATTCACATTTTGCTATTGGCAGATATTTGATGTGAAACATAATTATTGCTTCAATTTTTTTTTAACATTATAGTAACTGTTAATTGTAACCTTATACCTTATACTGTACCTTTGTTTTGCACAATAAATAATAAAAGATCAAACGTCACGGACTGATTAATGATTGATGTGTGATTTGCCTTGTTCTGAATTTATTCGAATAAGTCCACATTTTTTATTGATTTTTGTCCTTGTCCAATGTCGAAGCTAGCCTTTGATCCAATCCGAAAGCTTTTTGGCGGTTTTTTAACAGCAAAAAGTCAAAATCGGACATACATACCTTCATCCATATGTTATGGTAATTTAGCAGCCGACTCGGATCTGGGCGTTTCTGATATTTTTGCAAAATACTTTGCCTCTAACTTGGAGCCGAAGGTTCCTTGGAGTGATCATGTAACTCTTCTAGGCATTGAGCCTTTTCTCAATCTGAGTAACATGGACGTATTGGACTGTGACCTAGTTGAAGCCACAGGACATTTTACCGAGTCACTCACACCTGACTTGGATGGTATCTCCCCATTCTTTCTTAAGAGGGCTATCGCTTTCCTTTCTTCTCCCCTTCAGCTGATGTTCTCCTTGTCGCTCTCATGTTGTAGATTCCCCTATCGGTGGAAGATTACTTCTGTAACGCCTATTCACAAAGCTGGCAGTAGGTCTGAACTATCGACCTTTAGCCAAAATTTGCAACGTCGCTAAGACACTGGAGCGGATAGTAACTAAAAAATTTACTTTTCTGGCTCGCTATCTCAAGTCCATTTGTCACTTCCTCTGGTCTTCCACAAGGCAGCTTTCTTGGACCTCTTCTATTTATTATTTTCATTAATGACATCTCGTCATGCTTTCCTCATTGCTACTTCTTAATGTATGCGGATGACCTTAAAATCTATAAAGCCATTAGCTGCATTAGTGACAGTTACTTGTAACAGGAGGATATGTCCAGAGTTTACTCATGGTGCTTCCGTAATCTTCTTCCATTTAATTTATCTAAGTGTATGTTTAACCGTTACAGTAAGCGGTCTCTTGAAATCTTCACGGGTTATTCCTTCAGTAATTATAATTTATCAGCTAAAGAGGAGGTGTAAGACCTTGATGTCTAATTCGACAGCAAATTTAAATTTTCTGGTCACTTAGACTATATTCTGCCTAAAGCGTATGCTTTCAGGATCCTCTACCTTCATACCAAGCCGCTGCCTTCTTCTCAATGTTTGCATATTGGAGGATCGGCGTAAACTTGCAGTTTTAACTTTTTGGAACAATGAAGTCGTTGATAACATAATTTTAATGTTCCTCAAAGGGATCTTCGTACCGTTGCCCCCTTTCGGGTCAAGTGTCATAGGGCCAATTATCTTTTAAATGAGCCGATTGAGCGGGCTCTTTCTTATTTTAATTCTTTGCCGCCTAGCCTCCGAATTGAGTAGGAATTGACTCTGATAAGGTTGTGTCTAAACTCATGTTAACCAGGCAATTATTAAGTTTTTATTATTATTTTAGTATTATTTATTACTTTGTAAGTTGTTATTATGTATGCCGTTGGCGAAATAAATACATAAATGTGTGAGATTACTTTACTTTACTCTAGGGTTACTTTATTGGACATGGTCCAGCTACCATCCGAGGTTTTAATGCATCCTACGTTAGGATTTATCTGTTGGCAAAATAAATAAATAAATAAATTTATTTAAACACTCTTTAGTCACCCAAGATCTGTATCGACTTATGATTACTCCTTAGCAATGTTAACAGATATTATATAGGGGCCATACAACTGAACGATAGGAAATGACCCAACTTTCGTGTTTTCGTACAGATTCTAAGTTAATCCCACCTACCAAATTTCATAACGATCGGCCACTATATCTTATAGCTGCCATATAACTGAACGATTGGAAATGGTTTTTACCAACATTACCAACATTTTACCATAATACCATAGTGTTCTTGAAGATAGAAGTTTGGGACTATTTTTTAGACTTTGTATCGAAATGAATTGGTTATATTATGATATTCTCATAAGGATCGGCCAACTACATCCGATTTTTGAGATATATATCCGGTTTTAACTGCAAGGGTATATCATATTCGGCTCTGCCCGAAGTAAGCTTTCCTTTCTTGTTGTTTGATATTTTTTTTCGACTAAGTGTTTGGAATATTAATCAATTCAAGTTAAAAACGTAAGGCTTTGCGCGTAGAAAATATCGATATGTTAGTGCTGACCTTCTATTTTAGAAATGGGAGCTCCCCCGATGAAGATTTGAATTGGATTTCTATTATATTTATTTGTCATCGTTATTTGATGTATCTTGAACAAAAATTCTGGTATTCGAATTTTTCGAATATAGTAGTTTTCGAATATATTAAGTTTTGATGATAAATTATTAAATAACAACAATTAGAAATGATTTTTTGTTTCACTTATTGTTATATCAAAGCTACTTTCTGCTGAGTGTTGAGTGCCTGAAGCACTGGATTCTTCATGATCTTCTTCTGTAAAATTATTTTTTTCGATTCTTGAAGGAGCATCCGCTACTACCATTGGTAGTACCACGTTTATACGAAATTTTAAGTACGGCCAAGGCATAATATCCAATTTTATAAACAATTAAAATTGTCCGTAGAAGGAAGCGGCGTAAGGTGAAATAGAAGAAGGATAGAAAGATAGAGATTACGTGAAAGAGGAGCCGAGCACACACACGTGCAAATTAACCCCAATCTGATGACGCAATAGGAGCTAAGCGAAGCATCCAAACTTAAACTGGCTCATCCATGTGTATCGGCGTAACCCAAACTGTTAAACCACGCCGTGGTATTGTTGCTCCGACCTCGTACCACTATTCCACATTTTCCACAATGGCTCACATCCAGCACTAATCCCAGCACTAGCCAAGCGAATTATCACTAGGATAAGAGAAGTTTAACACGTTTGATGAATTGGAATTAAGAATTAAGAATTTTGAAGGGACATTTATCTAGGTTAATTTATATTTTTCTTTAGTATCTTAATGTAACTGCACATGCGACACACAGCCACCGCATTCCTTCACTTCTTCCTTCACCTTCTCACTTCACGAGAAGCGACCTTTTTACAGGAATCTGCATCTTCGATGGGCCCAACGAACCTGCATCGCCGGAAACGAGAGTGAGTCCGTGAAAACAAACGTAAATGTGGCAGATAGGCTAAAATAACGTAAGATGAAGTTGACACAATGGAATCTTACTTCTTGTTTTGAATTTTGATTTATAATTTCGATATTCTGTTATGGCGCAAATTCGTATGAAGTTTATTTTGAGTTTAATATTAAAGAGAGCACTTATTATAATGGAATAGACGGTTATTATTTGGGTCTGTTGCTTTTGTGATGCGGTTGTCAGTTATCTCCGAAGTTGTTTGAATCTGTAGAGAACATTTTTACAATGGATACCCAATAGATCCATATCGAGGTATCAAGGTAGGGAGGGTAAAGAAAGGGGAGCGAACGACACCTTAGCCGTCCTGATCAAACGCTAGTTTCCCTGTCTCTAAATACAACCCGACGTCTGTCCGTTTCTAACTGGTCCCATTTCAAATATTTGCTCGATCATTAACGAACAGTGAAGTGTACTTAAATAATTATTAGAGTAGAGTGGTGTTATTTGGGAGACAAGGAAGAACCCCCATAGTTCCGACGAGCTTAGAACCGAGCAACGCTAGAAGTGCACAACCCCGAAATCTCCTATACACCGTGGGTAAAGACTGCAGGCAGCCAGGTTTCCTTCATAAATGTGGTAAAGCGGAAGGGAAAGACAATGAGGGTTTTTTAAGGCCCCATGCGACAATTGGCCACTGCTGTTACTAACTGTACACTACATATAATAATAAGGCGCCCAACGTGAGGGGCTCAAGAAAATAAATAATATAAAATTTGTGAAAAGGTTACTGGGCCCCGGAAGTGAGTTGCGAAACTCGCTTAGTTGCTTAGGTTTTAAGGATTTAGTTTCAGATAGCATTCAGGAGCACGAGAGCCTGACAGAAAGTATCTAAAAGTTCGCGCATTGAAATTGCGACCGCGATTCGAGTACGTACGGATCAGGACGACCACGTGAACATCAGATACTGAAACAGCCTTCTTAGTATGTGAATGAGAACCAGCTGAATTTATTGTGGATTTGATGAGGTGATTCAGGACAACGTATCTAGGAATCGCGGCCTTATTTCGAGGTAAACGGAATGGTCGACCAGAACGAACCGACACTTCAAAACCGATAATTTCTTGCATTCCAGTAGTGAAAGTATGGGGCATTAGTTTGTGGAGTTACATCTTTCGGAGACACTTTGATCGAATAGTACCGGAACAAAGAAGACATACTTAAGCCGCTAAGTCAACATTGATTTTTATAATTTTTATTAATGTAGGGTTCCGGGAGTCACCAGTAGGAAAAAAAAACAATTTAAAATTATTTTAGAGAAGCCACTACACATTGGGGGTTGGAGCACAACAAGTTCCAAGAAATAAAGGAAAAAGTTCCAGTTGGGAAATTGCGCGAAGCAATAGGCTTAGTACTGACACAGATACACTGGACAAAAAATTCCTCTGTTTTTTATTTTAATACAGAATTATAAAGGGAGACACAGAAAAGACGAGGGGAAAGTTCTTCCATGCGTGAGCGCCACTCAAATATTTTTAAACACAGAAACTGCGAGCTCTGGCACAAGTTTGTTAGTTGATAAAAATATTATATTTAATTGACTGGTAATGCGTTTTTATTTTAATATTGTAGTTTGGTATGAAAAAATTTTTAGGGAATTCATTTATTATAATTTTTTCACGTAGTGACCTGGATGCTATTTTAGGCGCACAGTCCCTTAAATCTTATACTTTCATTTTGGTCTCACGCCGCTGTCGTTAATGTCACGGTTGGGCCGGGGTAATAGTTATATCACGGCTAGTAGTTACTGGGGAGTCGAGTGGTCGCCTCGACTTTTTTCCTTCGGTCTCTGTTGCTATGGCCCTTGAGGCACAATAACAAATTTGTCAAATAATAAATAAACTCAAAATAAAATTAACCCTAAAATTTAGAAATTCGCCATAACTCTTAATTTTTTCTAAATACAAGAAAAGATTTCTATTTTCAAAAAAAAGTTTCTGAAAACAAGAAAAATTTCTTATATCAAAGAAGTTTTTCTCAAATATAGAAATAGTCGCCATAAACTGAAATCGCCCTAAAATCAAGAACATTTTTCTATAATTAAGGCAAATTATGACTTATTTTCAGGAAATATTTTCTTAATAATAGAAAGGCTCACCATAAAAGATATTACCCTAAAAAATAGAAAACTGTTTCTACAATAAAGAAATTCCTTTCTATAAAACTTCACTTCCCTCTCTTTCTCTTAAGCGAACGGTCGTGTTTTTTTGTGCGCACTGCGTTTTATTATAAATATTGGTAAATCGGTGTTTACATACTTGTGAATTAAATCTTGTAAATCTTAACAATCTTAAAGCCTAAACCGTATCGCTTCGCGAGTGCTGTGGTATATTTGGAGTCGAATTAATATTTTTTGCCTACATTCTATTCCAAGCATAGCTCAGCTCTGCTTCTTCGCCGCCTTATCTATATTTCTGCATTTCTCTTTTGCACTCTTTCAAAGCTCCCGCTTCGGCTTCTTGTTTGGCACAGTGGTTCAAGGTATTGTGTTTTTTAACTTTGTTAATATTAATTTTTGTTTTATTAAATAAAAAAAAAAATAAAAAATAAATAAAATGGAATTTAAACTGGTCTGTGCCATTAAGTCTTGTAACAAGACAATTTCCACATCCCAGCCTAGCATCCATTGCTGGTTATGTGAAAACGTCGTGCACGCCAAGTGTGCCGGTTTCACTGCATCAGTTTCGGATGCCATTTCCCGTAGGTCTGGGATACATTATTGTTGTGAGAATTGTCGTGCTGTGCAAGGCGAAATGAGGTCGTTCATGAGACAGACAAAAAATGGATTTAAAGAGCTGATCACTGGTTTTCGTAAAATCAATGAACAGCTCTGTGCGCTGGACACTCAGTTTAGTGGCCTTCAGCTGCTAAATGAGTCCCCTAAGCGTAAGAAATCCGCTGTTTCTGATCCGCCTCAGCCTGCTCAGCCGACATTAATGCAGCCGCTTATATCTCTGGCCACCCCAAGGGCTAGAACTGAGAAAAATTCGTCCGAATTTCTCAGGGATAATGAGCAATTGTCCGATATGTCCGCCATGGCATCCCTTCAAGTGATGCCACAGGTCCTAGGGAACGAAACCCCCATTAGAGTCACCCAAAAGGGTATTCCACAGTCCGGACCACCGGCACCGACTGATGCTGCAGTTCTCGTACCTGCGACACCAAAACCCTTACAGGTGATTCCTCCATCGAAACATATATTTGTTTCTCGGCTTGCCCCTGATACTTCAGAGATTGATATCTCGGCTTATATCAAAGCCAAAACAAAAGCCGATATAAAGGTGGAGGACATAACTAAATTTAAATATAATTATACACGGCGCACGTCTTCTTTCAAGATTCGTGTGCCCGCGCTGATGTCCAAGACGATTTGTTCTCCCAGTTTATGGCCAGAGAATCTTTTCGTCCAAGAACATCAGCCTAGTTCCGTGAAGAAAAAAGTTAAAAAACCAGTGGGAGTGAGACTTCCCAATATCGGAACCACCGACCAACCCTCTACCTCTTCTTTGGCTACTAACCCAAAAAACTAGTTTCCTCATTAACTCTTACATATCAGAATACTAGGGGGCTACGTAGCAAACTCCCCAAGCTATATTCTGATAGTTCTTTCTTTGCATCCCATATAATAGCATTTACAGAAAGTTGGTTAAATCCGGAGATCTTTAGCTCCGAAGTTTTTCCAAGTAAGTACACCACTTTTAGACGGGATCGATCTCAGCGAAGAGGAGGTGGAGTCCTCATTTCGGTAGACTCTACTCTTGCTTCTGAAGAGGTGAAATCCCATGAGCTTGGTGACATAGAATTTATTTGCGTTGAAATCACTATGTCCGTTAAAGCTATATACATTACATGTTCATATATACCTCCTATGTCTGAACCGCCTACATATTGGCAGCATTTGTCCGCCATTCGATACGTCTCTAATCTTATGACGGATCGTGACCAACTCGTAGCGGTGGGCGACTTTAATATCCCAGAATTGAAGTGGTTCAACGTCGATAACTCACCATCTTTGTCACTTATAACTTACCATGACTTCACCGCGGGCATGTTTGACATGTCCCTAGGTCAGATCAATCATGTTAGAAATTCGCTAGGTCGGCTTTTAGACTTGTGTTTTGTATCTGATCCTGATGGTACTGCTCTCTCCAGAGCATTTCCCCTTTCAACCCCAGAGGATCCATATCACCCCACGCTGGAGGTCTCAATCGCAACCACTCCTGGTATCGATCAGATGTCTCCGAGCGTGGTAAATAAGATTCGCTGTTTCCGTAAAGCTGATTTTCAGAAACTTAATAGCCTTATCGATACATTTGACTGGTCTGATATTCTGGCGTGCACTGATCTTAATGTCACTTTAGAAAAATTGTATTTTACTTTAAATACATTTTTTGACTCATGTGTGCCTTGGAAATATCCGTCCGCTTCAACAAATCCTCCTTGGTTTACAAGGTGCCTCACTAACTTAAAAAATAAAAAAAATAAGCTTTTACTTAAATATAAAAAAACCTGCAGTAGTGTTGATTTCTCAAGATACCTACTAGCTCGGTCGAATTTTACCGTGCATAACGCTGAATGTTATAGGAATTATATTGGCCGCTGCCGGATACAATTTACTCAGGATCCAAAGCAGTTTTATAATTTTTTAAACACTAAGCGTTAACACGTAACTTTTTCACCCCTTCTTACGTTTGAAAATTCCTCTGCGACTTCTGATCAGGCCATTGCCGATCTATTCGCAGAATTTTTTCAAACAACTTATTCTCCTCCTAAATTGACTGATCAGCCTTACGCATATAACATTCAAGCAGCAAATCTTATTTTCTGTCCGTTTTTTTCTGAGAACAACTTATTATCTGGTCTTTTAAGGGTCAAACCCATTTATTCGCCAGGACCCGATGGAGTACCAGGCTGTGTGCTAAAATACTGTGCCAGGGCTCTGTGCAAACCTCTTCTTAGACTTTTCAACTTATCTTTGGAAACCTCGATTTTTCCCCTTAAGTGGAAGGACCACAAATTCCACCTCCACCACCACAAATTCACTGGAGTTGACATCCTTTGTCATAGATGGCTTTTGTAAAGGATATCAAACCGATGTAATTTACACAGACTTCAGCAAAGCATTTGATCCAGTTAATCACTCACTCTTGTTGAGTAAACTGAATATGCTGGGTTTTCCTAAAGACCTCTTAACGTGGATCTCCAGCTATCTAGATGGAAGGACACAAAGAGTCTTATTTAAAAACATACAGTCCCGTCTGGTCCGTGCTACATCTGGCGTCCCTCAAGGAAGTCATCTTGGCCCTTTATTATTCACGCTTTTTATAAACGACTTGCCCCCTGCTTTAACGAACTCTCTAGTTCTTATGTATGCAGATGATGTAAAGCTTTGTCTTCAGTACAAATCCATCTCTGCCCAATGCAGTCTTCAGTCTGACCTTAATAAGTTTCAAAAATGGTGTTTAGCTAATGATCTAATACTTAATGGATCTAAATGCAAACATATGTCTTTTTATCGTTCTTGCCCTCTGCAAGCTACTTATTCTATTAATGGGATTGCCTTAGAAAAATTAACCCAGGTTAATGATCTCGGCATCCTATTAGACATCAAACTTAAATTTGCCGACCATATTTCCTTAATGGTTAATAAGGCTAAAGGAGTCCTTGGTTTTATCAAAAGGTGGTCAAAAGAATTTAATGACCCCTATATAACCAAAACATTATTTATTTCCTTGGTTCGTCCTATACTAGAATACGGATCATGTGTCTGGAGTCCCCAATATGGAGTACATAAGGACCGCATAGAATCCGTACAAAAGAACTTTTTAATATTTGCACTTAGAGGTCTATATTGGGATGCAAATCTTCAGCTTCCATCCTACAGTAGCAAACTTTTACTTATAAACTTACCTAGCTTAACAAATCGTAGGACAATGCTCGGTGTAGTTTTTCTGCATCTTTTTCCTGTCCCTCTAAGCTTTATGATGAATACCGGAATGCTAGCTGACGCTCTTATTGATGCACAAGCCATTTCCAAATTCTGAAAGACCGGTACAAAAAAAAAAAAAAAAAAAAAAAAAAAAAGATACTAACCCTAAAAAATAGAAAACGGTTTTTACAATATAGAAATTTCTTTCTAAAAATGCACAGTGTTACCCTTTATTTTAGGTAACCGTAGAAAATATAAATATTTTGATTAATATAGAATTTTTTTATATTTACAATACATTGTAAATAGTTTTTTTTTTTTTTTGTCGCGGTCTTTCAGGATTTGGAAATGGCTTGTGCATCAATAAGAGCATCAGCTAGAATTCCTGTATTCATCATAAAGCTTAGAGGCCCAGACGACCGAGGGGAGCTATTATGCTACTTGAAGTTTGTTAAGCTAAGGGGCCGTCCATATATTGCGTGAAGCGAATTTCAGACTTTTGCGAGGTTATGATGCGAGGTTAGACCCCCGTGACCACAAACCGTGACGTTAACCCAAACCCCCTCCCCCCCCCAGGCGCGTCACGCAATATATGGACGGCCCCTAAGAGGAGTTAGTAAGATAGTATAAAATTCTGTATTTAACATTAGAGGAACAGGAAAGAGATGTAATAGAATAGAGACCATTGTAGTTCGAACATAATACCCTAAAAGGGTCATGCAGTGCATATGTCGAACTACAATAGCTAAGGAACAGAGGACTAAAGTTTAGAGTCCTTCTCTTAGGAATGTTAAATTTTAAACGTGTTAGTAAATGCTGGCTATCTACATCCCCGTTAATAAGGTTATGCAGAAAAAATACACCGAGCATTGTCCTAGGATTTGTTAAGCTTGGTAAGTTTATAAGTAAAAGTCTGCTACTGTAGGATGGAAGCTGAAGATTTGCATCCCAGTATAGACCTCTAGTTCGAATATTAAAAAATTCTTTTGTACGGATTCTATGCTGTCCTTATGTACTCCATATTGGGAACTCCAGACACATGAACCCGTACTCCAGTATAGGACGGACCAAAGAAATTAATAATGTTTTGGTTATATAAGGGTCATTAAATTCTTTTGACCACCTTTTAATAAAACCAAGGACTCCTTTAGCCTTATTAACCATTAAAGAAATATGGTCGGCAAGTTTAAGTTTAATGTCTAATAGGATGCCGAAATCATTAGACATAAAAAGACGATAATGAGACATATGCTTGCATTTTTATCCATTAAGTATTAGATCATTAGCTAAACACCATTTTTAAAAGGTGTCAAGGTCAGACTGAAGACTGCATTGGGCAGAGATGGATTTTTACTGAAGACAAAGCTTTACATCATCTACATACATAAGAACTAGAGAGTTCGTTAAAGCAGGGGGCAAGTCGTTTATAAATACATCATCTACATACATAAGAACTAGAGAGTTCGTTAAAGCAGGGGGCAAGTCGTTTATAAAAAGCGTAAATAATAAACGGCCAAGATGACTTCCATGAGGGACGTCAGATGTAGCACGGACCAGACGGGACTGTATGTTTTAAAATAAGACTGTTTGTGTCCTTCCATCTAAGTAGCTGGAGATCCACGTTATGAGGTCCTTAGGAAAACCCAGCATATTCAGTTTACTCAACAAGAGTGAGTGATTCACCAGGGACCGTAATCATTATTAGTAATATTTTAAAAATTCCTTTATAATTATTACTTATCGATTTTTAATTTTTTAAATCAAGACTAATAATTATTTTTGATCGAAAAAAATAAAAATGACAAATAATCATTAAGCTTGAACAAAAAATATAAAACTCAAAATAATGATTATTCGTGAGAATATGAGAACTCTGGAGGACCTGCCGTCCCTCCAGTATTAACCGGGCTTATTGTTTTAAGCGGGCTAAGTCATGATGGACGAACCCCTTTCCGCCTTCTAGTGGGTCCAAAGCATGAATTCTTCAAATTTACAAACAAAAACCAAAGTGGGGATTGAAACTTCTTCAGGAAATCTGGAAATGGAGTCAATGATTCGTCCAACTTCAAGGTTCTCAAAGACCAAGGAGCTGCCGACTTTTAACCGGCAAGGACGGAAGTGAGTCTGGAGCCAAAAAAGCCGCAGAGTTCAAAAAGGCAGAGGTCGACCGGAGGTGGGGCCTAGGTGAACAAGAAGAAGGTCCAGCCGCAGCCGACTAACCGATCGTTCGCCTTTATGGGGAATCCAAAGGGCTGATTCTCATAACCTCTGACGGAAGGTAGTCAATGAGCTTCATGACCACTTAATTAAGGAATACTAAAGTGCGGGGGTCCTCCGCACTTCCAGAATTCGAAGACGTACACTCAAAATAAAATTTACCCTAAAATTTAGAAATTCGCCATAAAACTTAATTTTTTCTAAATACAAGAAAGAATTTCTAGTTTCTAGAAAAAATTTTCTGAAAACAAGAAAAATTTCCTCAATCAAAGAAGTTTTTCTCAAATATAGAAATAGTCGCTGTTGTATTTTAGGCTGAGGTTCTATTTAGGTTCTATTTATTTATTATAATGAAGGTGTTGTAGAACAAGGTTGTTGGCGATAGAGGCGACAGAACGGAAGAAGAAGCCTTGGAGGAGATACTTATAAAAATAACAAAGCTCCCGATATATATCGGGTAGTGCTGCCAATTGTATTTCCAATACTTCCCCTCAATTGGTAAGCTGCTAATCGGCTGGACGTGCACCCAAGGATGTCTTACAGGTGTTGTGTTTTGAGGCTCCAAGTCCTTTTGTTAATATGTCTGCTGGCATCTCGGTCGTTGATATGTAATTCACGGATATAGTTCCCTCTTCAACCAGCTCTCGGATGAAATGGTGGCGGATGTCAACATGCTTGGTGCGTTTGTGAAATACAGGGTTGCAAGCAAGTTGACCGGCTCCTTGATTGTCGTTGTGAATGACAGTTGTCTCCAGTTGCCCCAAAACTTCGCTAAGGAAACTTCTAAGGTGAACCGCTTCTTTTGATGAGTATGATAGAGCCATGTACTCCGCCTCTGTGCTTGACAATGCAACCGTCCGTTGCTTTCTACTTTCCCAGGATATTGCTGCACTTGCGAACTTGAAGGCAAAACCTGTGAAAGATCTGCGTTCGTCAATGTTTGCGGCCCAGTCAGCATCTGCGTAGCCTACTAGGTTTTGGCCATTTCGTTTATAAAACAAGCCATGGTTTTGGGTTCCTTTTAAGTAGCGTAATACCCTTTTTGCAGCCATCCAGTGCTGTTTCCCAAAATTTGTGTTACATTGGCTTAGTGCACTCACTGCGAACGCTATATCAGGGCGCGTTGATACTGCCAACCACATTAAGGCTCCTACCAAACTCTGATATGGCACACAAGACATTTCTTCCTTTTCGCTTTCTGTGGTTGGACACATTTCCGTAGACAATTTTTCGCTTGTATTAATTGGAGTATAACAAACGTAAATGTGGCAGATAGGCTAAAATAACGTAAGATGAAGATGACACAATTTTGGAATCTTACTTCTTGTCTTGAATTTTGATTTATAATTTCGATATTCTGTTATGGCGCAAATTCGTATGAAGTTTATTTTGAGTTTAATATTAAAGAGAGCACTTATTATAATGGAATAGACGGTTATTATTTGGGTCTGTTGCTTTTGTGATGCGGTTGTCAGTTATCTCCGAAGTTGTTTGAATCTGTAGAGAACATTTTTACAATGGATACCCAATAGATCCATATCGAGGTATCAAGGTAGGGAGGGTAAAGAAAGGGGAGCGAACGACACCTTAGCCGTCCTGATCAAACGCTAGTTTCCCTGTCTCTAAATACAACCCGACGTCTGTCCGTTTCTAACTGGTCCCATTTCAAATATTTGCTCGATCATTAACGAACAGTGAAGTGTACTTAAATAATTATTAGAGTAGAGTGGTGTTATTTGGGAGACAAGGAAGAACCCCCATAGTTCCGACGAGCTTAGAACCGAGCAACGCTAGAAGTGCACAACCCCGAAATCTCCTATACACCGTGGGTAAAGACTGCAGGCAGCCAGGTTTCCTTCATAAATGTGGTAAAGCGGAAGGGAAAGACAATGAGGGTTTTTTAAGGCCCCATGCGACAATTGGCCACTGCTGTTACTAACTGTACACTACATATAATAATAAGGCGCCCAACGTGAGGGGCTCAAGAAAATAAATAATATAAAATTTGTGAAAAGGTTACTGGGCCCCGGAAGTGAGTTGCGAAACTCGCTTAGTTGCTTAGGTTTTAAGGATTTAGTTTCAGATAGCATTCAGGAGCACGAGAGCCTGACAGAAAGTATCTAAAAGTTCGCGCATTGAAATTGCGACCGCGATTCGAGTACGTACGGATCAGGACGACCACGTGAACATCAGATACTGAAACAGCCTTCTTAGTATGTGAATGAGAACCAGCTGAATTTATTGTGGATTTGATGAGGTGATTCAGGACAACGTATCTAGGAATCGCGGCCTTATTTCGAGGTAAACGGAATGGTCGACCAGAACGAACCGACACTTCAAAACCGATAATTTCTTGCATTCCAGTAGTGAAAGTATGGGGCATTAGTTTGTGGAGTTACATCTTTCGGAGACACTTTGATCGAATAGTACCGGAACAAAGAAGACATACTTAAGCCGCTAAGTCAACATTGATTTTTATAATTTTTATTAATGTAGGGTTCCGGGAGTCACCAGTAGGAAAAAAAAACAATTTAAAATTATTTTAGAGAAGCCACTACACATTGGGGGTTGGAGCACAACAAGTTCCAAGAAATAAAGGAAAAAGTTCCAGTTGGGAAATTGCGCGAAGCAATAGGCTTAGTACTGACACAGATACACTGGACAAAAAATTCCTCTGTTTTTTATTTTAATACAGAATTATAAAGGGAGACACAGAAAAGACGAGGGGAAAGTTCTTCCATGCGTGAGCGCCACTCAAATATTTTTAAACACAGAAACTGCGAGCTCTGGCACAAGTTTGTTAGTTGATAAAAATATTATATTTAATTGACTGGTAATGCGTTTTTATTTTAATATTGTAGTTTGGTATGAAAAAATTTTTAGGGAATTCATTTATTATAATTTTTTCACGTAGTGACCTGGATGCTATTTTAGGCGCACAGTCCCTTAAATCTTATACTTTCATTTTGGTCTCACGCCGCTGTCGTTAATGTCACGGTTGGGCCGGGGTAATAGTTATATCACGGCTAGTAGTTACTGGGGAGTCGAGTGGTCGCCTCGACTTTTTTCCTTCGGTCTCTGTTGCTATGGCCCTTGAGGCACAATAACAAATTTGTCAAATAATAAATACACTCAAAATAAAATTAACCCTAAAATTTAGAAATTCGCCATAACACTTAATTTTTTCTAAATACAAGAAAAGATTTCTATTTTCAAAAAAAAGTTTCTGAAAACAAGAAAAATTTCTTATATCAAAGAAGTATTTCTCAAATATAGAAATAGTCGCCATAAACTGAAATCGCCCTAAAATCAAGAACATTTTTCTATAATTAAGGCAAATTACGACTTATTTTCAGGAAATATTTTCTTAATAATAGAAAGGCTCACCATAAAAGATATTACCCTAAAAAATAGAAAACTGTTTCTACAATAAAGAAATTCTTTTTTATAAAAGATACTAACCCTAAAAAATAGAAAACGGTTTTTACAATATAGAAATTTCTTTCTAAAAATGCACAGTGTAACCCTTTAATTTAGGTTACCGTAGAAAATATAAATATTTTGTTTAATATAGAATTTTTTTATATTTACAATACATTGTAAATAGTTTTTTTTTTTTTTTTTTTGTCGCGGTCTTTCAGGATTGGGAAATGGCTTGTGCATCAATAAGAGCATCAGCTAGAATTCCTGTATTCATCATAAAGCTTAGAGGCCCAGACGACCGAGGGGAGATATTATGCTACTTGAAGTTTGTTAAGCTAAGGGGCCGTCCATATATTGCGTGAAGCGAATTTCAGACTTTTGCGAGGTTATGATGCGAGGTTAGACCCCCGTGACCACAAACCGTGACGTTAACCCAAACCCCCCCCCCCCCCCCAGGCGCGTCACGCAATATATGGACGGCCCCTAAGAGGAGTTAGTAAGATAGTATAAAATTCTGTATTTAACATTAGAGGAACAGGAAAGAGATGTAATAGAATAGAGACCATTGTAGTTCGAACATAATACCCTAAAAGGGTCATGCAGTGCATATGTCGAACTACAATAGCTAAGGAACAGAGGACTAAAGTTTAGAGTCCTTCTCTTAGGAATGTTAAATTTTAAACGTGTTAGTAAATGTTGGTTATCTACATCCCCGTTAATAAGGTTATGCAGAAAAAATACACCGAGCATTGTCCTAGGATTTGTTAAGCTTGGTAAGTTTATAAGTAAAAGTCTGCTACTGTAGGATGGAAGCTGAAGATTTGCATCCCAGTATAGACCTCTAGTTCGAATATTAAAAAATTCTTTTGTACGGATTCTATGCTGTCCTTATGTACTCCATATTGGGGACTCCAGACACATGAACCGTACTCCAGTATAGGACGGACCAAAGAAATTAATAGTGTTTTGGTTATATAGGGGTCATTAAATTCTTTTGCCTTCTTTAGCCTTATTAACCATTAAAGAAATATGGTCGGCAAGTTTAAGTTTAATGTCTAATAGGATGCCGAAATCATTAGACATAAAAAGACGATAAAGAGACATATGCTTGCATTTTTATCCATTAAGTATTAGATCATTAGCTAAACACCATTTTTAAAAGTTATCAAGGTCAGACTGAAGACTGCATTGGGCAGAGATGGATTTTTACTGAAGACAAAGCTTTACATCATCTACATACATAAGAACTAGAGAGTTCGTTAAAGCAGGGGGCAAGTCGTTTATAAAAAGCGTAAATAATAAAGGGCCAAGATGACTTCCATGAGGGACGTCAGATCTAGCACGGACCAGACGGGACTGTATGTTTTAAAATAAGACTGTTTGTGTCCTTCCATCTAAGTAGCTGGAGATCCACGTTAAGAGGTCCTTAGGAAAACCCAGCATATTCAGTTTACTCAACAAGAGTGAGTGATTCACCAGGGACCGTAATCATTATTAGTAATATTTTAAAAATTACTTTATAATTATTACTTATCGATTTTTAATTTTTTAAATCAAGACTAATAATTATTTTTGATCGAAAAAAATAAAAATGACAAATAATCATTAAGCTTGAACAAAAAATATAAAACTCAAAATAATGATTATTCGTGAGAATATGAGAACTCTGGAGGACCTGCCGTCCCTCCAGTATTAACCGGGCTTATTGTTTTAAGCGGGCTAAGTCATGATGGACGAACCCCTTTCCGCCTTCTAGTGGGTCCAAAGCATGAATTCTTCAAATTTACAAACAAAAACCAAAGTGGGGATTGAAACTTCTTCAGGAAATCTGGAAATGGAGTCAATGATTCGTCCAACTTCAAGGTTCTCAAAGACCAAGGAGCTGCCGACTTTTAACCGGCAAGGACGGAAGTGAGTCTGGAGCCAAAAAAGCCGCAGAGTTCAAAAAGGCAGAGGTCGACCGGAGGTGGGGCCTAGGTGAACAAGAAGAAGGTCCAGCCGCAGCCGACTAACCGATCGTTCGCCTTTATGGGGAATCCAAAGGGCTGATTCTCATAACCTCTGACGGAAGGTAGTCAATGAGCTTCATGACCACTTAATTGAGGAATACTAAAGTGCGGGGGTCCTCCGCACTTCCAGAATTCGAAGACGTACACTCAAAATAAAATTTACCCTAAAATTTAGAAATTCGCCATAAAACTTAATTTTTTCTAAATACAAGAAAGAATTTCTAGTTTCTAGAAAAAATTTTCTGAAAACAAGAAAAATTTCCTCAATCAAAGAAGTTTTTCTCAAATATAGAAATAGTCGCTGTTGTATTTTAGGCTGAGGTTCTATTTAGGTTCTATTTATTTATTATAATGAAGGTGTTGTAGAACAAGGTTGTTGGCGATAGAGGCGACAGAACGGAAGAAGAAGCCTTGGAGGAGATACTTATAAAAATAACAAAGCTCCCGATATATATCGGGTAGTGCTGCCAATTGTATTTCCAATACTTCCCCTCAATTGGTAAGCTGCTAATCGGCTGGACGTACACCCAAGGATGTCTTACAGGTGTTGTGTTTTGAGGCTCCAATTCCTTTTGTTAATATTTCTGCTGGCATCTCGGTCGTTGATATGTAATTCACGGATATAGTTCCCTCTTCAACCAGCTCTCGGATGAAATGGTGGCGGATGTCAACATGCTTGGTGCGTTTGTGAAATACAGGGTTGCAAGCAAGTTGACCGGCTCCTTGATTGTCGTTGTGAATGACAGTTGTCTCCAGTTGCCCCAAAACTTCGC
The DNA here is from genome assembly GCF_030179905.1 of Drosophila bipectinata. Classification (NCBI taxonomy): domain Eukaryota; kingdom Metazoa; phylum Arthropoda; class Insecta; order Diptera; family Drosophilidae; genus Drosophila; species Drosophila bipectinata. The sequence continues at coordinate 23,785,765 of NC_091734.1, read as the reverse complement.
TAAGGAAACTTCTAAGGTGAACCGCTTCTTTTGATGAGTATGATAGCGCCATGTACTCCGCCTCTGTGCTTGACAATGCAACCGTCCGTTGCTTTCTACTTTCCCAGGATATTGCTGCACTTGCGAACTTGAAGGCAAAACCTGTGAAAGATCTGCGATCGTCAATGTTTGCGGCCCAGTCAGCATCTGCGTAGCCTACTAGGTTTTGGCCATTTCGTTTATAAAACAAGCCATGGTTTTGGGTTCCTTTTAAGTAGCGTAATACCCTTTTTGCAGCCATCCAGTGCTGTTTCCCAAAATTTGTGTTATATTGGCTTAGTGCACTCACTGCGAACGCTATATCAGGGCGCGTTGATACTGCCAACCACATTAAGGCTCCTACCAAACTCTGATATGGCACACTAGACATTTCTTCCTTTTCGCTTTCTGTGGTTGGACACATTTCCGTAGATAATTTTTCGCTTGTATTAATTGGAGTATTTACAGGCTTGAAGTTTTCCATGTTGAAACGTTTCAGGATGTCTGCTATATACTTTGGTTGGGCCATGGTGAACTCTGTCTTGTCTTCGCTTTGTTTAAATTCTATGCCCAAACAATACGATATCTTGCCCAAATCTTTCATCTGGAATTTGTTAGACAATTCATGCTTCAACTGCGAAAACATTTGGACGTTATTTGTTGCTATTATGAGGTCGTCTACGTAAAGCGATACTATCAGGATCCCATTTCGTTCACGTTTTAAGTACACGCACTGATCGGCTGCGAGTGGTTTAAGATTCAGTTCTTTGAGTTGGCAGTCTAGCTTTTTGTACCATTGGCGACCGCTCTGCTTTAGACCATATAGTGCCTTTCTTAACTTGCAAACTTTCTCGGGGCCATACATCTTCTTCTCATTTGCTGTCAATATTTCCTGGAACTCAGGTGGGACGCTGACATAAAGTTCTTCCTCGATGTCCCCATTTAAATAGGCGCTGTTGAAATCGAATTGGTGAACATCCAATCCGAGTTCCGTGGCTAAAGCTATTAATGTCCTTATTGAGCTCATTCGGGATACTGGAGAAAAGGTCTCGTCGTAATCAATACCTTCGCGTTGTGTAAATCCTTTTGCGACCAATCGAGCTTTTCGACAATTTATCTTTCCGTCGGGCGAATATTTTGTTCGTAGCACCCACTTCGTTTCGATAACCTTATGGTTTTTCTGACGATCGACAACCTCCCATGTATTGTTCTTTTTCAATGACTTGTATTCGTTTATCAATGCCTCCTTCCATTCGATGGCGTTCGTGCCTCTAAGAGCTGCGCTCGCAGTTAGCTCCTTTGAGTTCATTGCAAGTGAGGTGGCTTCATAGAATATGTCTTCTTGATGTGACTCGGGCTGCTGGTTTGATGTGTCGATTCGGTCTGCAATTATTTGATTGTAAATTAACTTGGGCCTTCCTGGTTTGCCTGTTAATATCTTCTTTGGCCTTCCGCGTCCACGTTTCATCAATATTTCCGGTTCTGGTTGTTCATCATCTGGTTCAGGGTCCTCTGGCTGGGGATCTTCAGTTTGGCTGCCATCGTTGTCATCTGGGTCGTCATTTTCTGGTCGATCAACTGCTACTGGTTCAATGTCGATATTGATTGGGAATTCCATAAAATCCTCGTACTTATAGTCATGCCCAAATAAGTGTGTAAAAACGACATCTTGGCTTTTAATTAACGTTTTGGTTTGTACATCATACAGCCTTTAAGCTTGGCATCGCTGCAGTATCCCACGAAAACACATTTCCTGGATTTTGAGCTGAACTTACTCTTCGATCGTTTGTCCAGTGAGTAAGCGTATGCTTACTTCTTATAAACTTGCTTATAACTATATGCTTCTGCATATGCTTCACAACTGGGATGCGACTGGGAAGTTATCTGTAAATGTCAGAAAATAACGGCTGCCTCCGTGGCTGTTTACTCGCATGGGCCCGCATACGTCGCTGTGGATTATTTCTAGTACATCCCTTGCCCTTGAATTCGATACTGGGAACGGCTTCTGGGACTGCTTCCCCTTGATGCATATTTCACAAATTGGGAGACTCTCCTTCAGGTTTACCTTAGCTCCTTGACCTTTGCCTTTTCCGATCAGTTCTTTCAGATCCGGCTCATTTAGATGGCCGAAACGCTCATGCCATTCTTTGATGCTGTTTTGCTTACTTATAGCGATCTGGCTGCTTTCGTGTGTTTCCTCGATCTGGTACAAGTCCAACTTGCGAGGAGCGGTAAAAATTAATTCTCCTCCCTTGAATCTAACTACCTCAGCTTTCTCTTTCTTGAATATTACATTGAAGCCGTGATCACATATTTTTGAGACCGATAAGAGATTGGTTCTTAAATCCGGCACATAGAGTGCGTTTTTCAGGCTGGCGGTGAACTTGTTGTTTGGGGAGAACTGCACGGATCCACATCCTTTTATATCTGTGGCCTCATTGTTTGCCAGTCTGAGCTTCGAGCCTCCAGTTGGCTCCAGGGTCTCGAACATATTTTTCTGTGAGCACATGTGTGACGTTGCTCCAGAGTCTAGACACCAGTTACTGCAATCACTGTTTGTATAATTAGCTATGTTGATGTATATGCTTTCGCTCTGGTTCTTCATTGGCTTTGATCTGCACTCAGCTGCACGGTGACCGACTTTTCCACAGCTGTAACATTTAAACTTAAATTTTTGATTGGTGCTTAGTTGTTTCGGCTTGCTGGGATTATACTTCTTGTGCACCAACAATGCTCCAGGCGTCGACTCGCTTGGATTTCTGTTTCTTGCCTCGTATTCGTCTAGTAACTAAATTTTTAGTGCTTCTGTTGATATTACGTTTTCCTGAGTTTCAATCGCAATTCGAAACTGTTCGTACTCCTCTGGTATACTGTATAGTAGCAAGATGGTTAACAGATCGTCAATATTCAGCAGATTAACTTCGTTTATTTTGTCAACTAAATCGGAAAACTTATCTATGTGGCTTCTCATATCTCCGCCTGCATTCATTTTCAGTAAGATCAGCGATTTCAACAGTGCTGCTTTACGGGCTGGCCCTGTATCTCCCATATATAATTTGCAGTTTCGCAGTTCTTCGTATGCCTAAGTTCCGATGTTGACATGGCCAAAATGAGATCGGACTTAGCCTTTGCATCTTCGTTTATCCGTTGTGCGAAATTATCTTCGGGTTTTAAAAGAGTCCCGTTGACTTATTTCCACGAGTCATTTTTTATCAAAAGGGCCTGCATTTGTATTTTCCAGGTGTCGAAATTGTCTTTGCCCAAAGGCTCTATGCGTATACTAGCAATACTCATTTTGCTTTTTGATCTGCGTTTAGTTATGCTACACAAGCTAACATTTCACGTAGCTACACAAGCAACGAACACGCTTCTTTCCTCTGTTGCCAATAAGACTTTTACATGCACACGTGATGTATATATGTGTGTGCCGGCAATTTCACCACAAATTGAGATTTGCCATTTGAACTCACTATTTGTTCACTATCCTTCTTTGAACTATTCTCTGGCGCAGTGGAAGCGTGCTGGGCCCATAACCTGTTGTATTTTAGGCTGAGAAATAGTTTTATTTAGAATTCCTGTATTCATCATAAAGCTTAGAGGCCCAGACGACCGAGGGGCGCTATTATGCTACTTGAAGTTTGTTAAGCTAAGGGGCTGTCTTATACTATCTTACTAACTCCTCTTAGGGGCCGTCCATATATTGCGTGACGCGAATTTCAGACTTTTTTGACCCCCTCCCCCCCCTGCGTGACAAACCATGATGCGAGGTTAGACCCCCGTGACCACAAACCGTGACGTTAACCGTGACGATTCAGTTTACTCAACAAGAGTGAGTGATTAACCAGGGACCGTAATCATTATAAGTAATATTTTAAAAATTACTTTATAATGATTACTTGATTTTTAATTTTTTAAATCAAGACTAATAATTATTTTTGATCGAAAAAAATAAAAATCACAAATAATCATTAAGCTTGAACAAAAAAAATAAAACTCAAAATAATGATTATTCGTGATTTTTATTTCTTTTGATCAAAATAAAACTCACCAAGCAATAACTTTTGATCCTTTAAGGATATTGCCAAAATTGTCCTATGTCCTTATGAAGGGACCCTAGAGCAATAACTGACAACAACAACAATAACAAAAAAATGCATTTTACCTGTGTTTGTTGCAATTATTTAATATAAGGTCAACTGTTACATACAGAGCAGTAGCAGCAGCAGATATACACAATTACCAAAACAATGATAATAATGATAATGATAATCATTATCATGATCAACAAGTAAAACAATTAGGTACATTAATTTTCAATTTATTATGCATTTATAACATAATATGAGAAAACAAAAGAAGACAGCGGAGGCGCACGCGCTTAGATCTATTTTTAGTAGCGCTTATCTTTGTCTACCAGGTCTATGCATATGAGATTGCGTTTCCCAATTCTGGGCATTTTTGCGTATTCTGGGCGTTTTTGGAGCAGAGATTCTTTCAATTCTTCCAATTGTTGCTGGTAGCGTTTGCTATCAATGGTTTCACCCGGTTTTAGGAGCTCATACCAAACGATTCCGGCCTGATTCCGGTTTGGCCGAGATTGGGATTGGGCCGGCTGGCCTGGACTAACATAGGATTTTTTTCATTTTGGGTTTTGAAAATATATCAACTTTTCATTTCCAGTGACAATTCAATGCAAAAACGAGAATTTCCAAGAGAATTTCGCAAGTCATTTTTCAATGTCCGCTAATAGTGGTTTGTGGGTACAAAACTCAATATTAATATTAGAATATATTCAATATTAGAAAAAAAATTGCTCTTGGAAAAAAACTCGCGAATAACGTTTAAGCAGTGTTCCCAGATGTCAAAAGATGCTACAAAAAATATTTTACCAACAATTTTCGATCACTTTGTTACCGATAATTAACAATGAAGTAAAACACAGTTTCATATGCATAGACCTGGTAAGACTGAAACTTATCAGTAAGAATGACTTATTGTAAATCATTTCTATTGTGTTTCGATATGGGTCGCAAACGAAATTTTGTTCTCCGCAAATTTTTTATTTTCCACGCGGGAAATAATGTTTCCGAGTGCAAAATTTGCAAATCAACGTTAGCTGGCGAGTACGTGTGCAACATGAAGCGGCATATGCAAACTAAGCATGAATCGAAGTATGAAGCTGAGATAGCTAACATTCAGGAAAACGAAGCTGGCGAAAAAAAAAATTAAATTTGCAATAACGATGGGCAAAATGAAGTGAAGGATGCGTGCATCGATTTGGTGACGCTGGAAAAGCTTCCGTTGGCTATTTTTGATTCGGAGTGCTTCAAAACGCTAACGTTTCAAATATTTTTTGCACTGGATATGCCGGCTGTTTTGTCCAGAAACATAATGGGCATGGTGGAGGAAAAATATAATGACGTTGAAAACAGCATAATGGCCAGTCTCACGGACAAAATGCTTACCATAAAACGGACACAGCCACCCGGTGTAATCGTCGGATCTTGTGCGTAAATGTGCAATATATTCACGACACTGGTATTGCGATAAGGACCTTGGGTTAAAGAGTTAAAGATGTCGCACACGTCCAGAAACATCTCTGAAATTGAGTCACTGCTGAGCCAATTCGCGATTCAGAAGCAGCAAATATACACCATAACCACTGACAATGGCCGAAATATGGTGAAACCAGTTGAGCTGCTTAATGATACTGACATTGACGAGGACGACGAGGATGAGGAAAAGCTAATGTTTAATACTAGCATTGGTTTTATCACCTCCGTACGTTGTGCAGCACACACCCTTCAGCTAGCTGTGAAGGACTTCCTGGAAGACTTGGAAGCAGCTGATTTTATTTCTAAGGCGCGAAAGCTTGTGAAGCTGTAAAGGACGCCAACCTACAGGTCTGTTTCATAACATTTTATTTATTACCTTTTATAAATTAACTATTTTTTTTGTATATATTTAGGCATTTGATAACTGAGGCAGCATTACCGCAGCATGTAATTGATGTTGCGACTCGATGGAGCTCAACATATAATATGTTGAGTAAACTGCTGGGCTTTGAGACCTTTTGGAGCGCCACGTCAAAAATTCAATGAAGCTGACTCCGACTGAGTGGTTGGATTTAAAACAATTGGTGAAAGCTTTGGAGCCAGCTTACATGGCAACAATGCAATTTCAAAGCAGCCAATTATTTATTATCTACTAGCTTTGGATGGAACTCAAGCTCACAGTCGGGGCAAAGCAGACTACTTATATTAAAGCGTTGAGGCTTGCTATTGAGGCGCGAGAAGAAAGCCTGTTAGCAAATAAAGTCGTTATTTGCAGCCTCTTTCTGGACCCACGCTTACGTCGCATATTGCTGCAACAGCTTAAAAACGTGATGCGCGCGAAAACGGAGTTTAAAAAGCTCTTACGCCAACTGTGGCAGTTGAAGGAAAAGGTTAGTAAATTCATTTTATATAAATAATAAACAATAATTAATTCAAAATATTTTCAGATTGATACAGATGAAGCCAGCTCAACCTCTAGCTTGACAGAGACCAATTTGCTTTCGCAAAATTCTCAGTCTTGCTCGCTCTTGACCGAGCTTTTAAGTAGCATTGAGGTCGATGCTGAAGAGGAAGCTGACGATGATGGGCAGCAGGAATTATTAAAGGGATATGCTGAAATTGATAGTTACAGCCCGAAGCCCATCAGCCTAGGCGCTGATATAATGCAGTACTGGAGTGAGAAGCAATTTCAGTACCCGAATTTATATCAGCTTGCTAAGGTGGTGCTCGCGGTTCCAGCTACCCAAGTTAGCGTAGAGTGCGCCTTTTCTGCGCTTAAAATAATGCTAACCGACCAAAGGTGCAACTTGTCGAGCGAGTCGCTGTCAAAATTGTTATTCCTAAAATTAAATAAAAATTATAAAAATACATAAAATTCAAAATATTATGTCATTAATGCATAATAAATTGAAAATTAATGTACCTAATTGTTTTACTGGTTGATCATTATGATGATTATCATTATCATTATTATCATTGTTTTGGTAATTGTGTATATCTGCTGCTACTGCTCTGTATGTAACAGTTGACCTTATATTAAATAATTGCAACAAACACAGGTAAAATGCATTTTAATACCCTTGCAGAGGGTATTATAATTTTGGTCAAAAGTGTGCAACGCAGTGATGGAGACATCTCCGACCCTATAAAGTATATATATTCTTGATCAGGATCACCTCCTGAGTTGATATGAGCATGTCCGTCTGTCTGTCTGTTTCTACGCAAACTAGACTCTCAGTTTTAAAGCTATCGACTTGAAACTTTGCACACACCCTTCTTTCCTTTGCACGCAGTGCGGAACGTGCGGAATCGGCCGACTATATTCTATAGCTGCCATATAACTGAACGATCGGAAATGACCCAACTTTCGTGTTTTTGAAGATAGAAAGCTGGAACTTTGTACATATTATATTTTTGGTCAGTTTATCCGACCTACCGAATTTCATAACGATCAGCCGACTATATCTTATAGCTGCCATATAACTGAACGATCGGAAATGGTTTTTGGTAGAAATACCAACTTCGGTATGTTTTAAGATAGAAGTTTGGGACTTTTTTTAGATTTTGTATTGTAATAAATTGGATTATATATTCATATTCCCATAAGGAGCGGCCAACTATGGTATATCCGATGTTTGCGATATATATCCGGTTTTAACTGCAAGGGTATATACACTTCGGCTCCGCCCGAAGTTAGCTTTCCTTTCTTGTTTGTTATTGTTGTTGTTGTCAATTATTGTTCTAGGGTCCCTTTATAAAGACATAGGACAATATTGGCAATATCCCTAAAGGATCAAAAGTTAGGGCGAATTTCTCAATTTTAGGGTTAATTTTATTTTGAGTGTAGGCTGGTAGCAGGGTAGCGTCAAAGCGATAGTATGCCAGACGCGCGTTCGGTAAAACTATACAAGCATATGGAGGAGTGGAATTCCCGGTTTTGTTTGGGTTCCACTGGTGTTTTTGTTTTAGCCTGATTGCGCCAGTTATGCCTGTTCCATTTATTCTTTTTTCCAACCGGCAATTTGGGGCATATTCCCAGTGAAGTAAAATTTTTCTGTTATTGGCTTCCCTAGGCTAGAGTTTGTGAGAGGAGTTTGGATTTTAGGCTCCATATTAGGTTGGAGTGGTGTGGTGGTACCTCTGATGTCCCTGCGACCAGGGCCCCAGATGAGGCTTGTGACACTGAATCTGTTTTTGAGCTTCTGGTGATCGAGCTGATCGATCTAACCCATCTGCATATTACATTCTTGGGGCTGGGAGCTTGAGCCTCCGATTCCTCTCTTTCGGTAATCATGGTACTGAAAAGAGTTTTTATGTGTTTCTTAGTAGTACAGTAGTCTGTTCTGCTAAAAATTTTGGTATCGTTTAATAAAAGAGTGCAGTTCTCGGTTTTGTTCGGGTTTCACTGCTATTTTTTTGTAGCCTGATTGCCGCCATTTATGCCTGCTCCATACTTGAATTTTTTCCAACTCTTCCAACACCATACCGGTATGGCGGATTTTTCGACCTTTCTTCAATGCTTAGATTTCCATTTGGCTTCCTATCTAGTTTCATCCCTAGGTACTTTACTCCGTCGCTGAAGGTGAGCCTCTGGTTGTTTAATATTGGTAGGGTATGTGCTGGGTTTTGGAGTCTTCTACTGAAGAGGTCTAGCTTTATTTTTTTGCGCGATTATTCCAAGGTCATTTCTGCATATCCAGTTTGCCAGAGCTTCCAGTTTTTTGCTCCTCACGAAGTCGAACAGGGACTGAGGGTATTTTCCGGTGAAAATAATGGCAACTTCGTCCGCATTCGCCACTCCCTTGCCTGCACCCTCTTTCATATTACATACATTCGAGCTGGTACCTATCTTAAGAAGGAGAGGGGAAAGGACTCCTCCATCTATTAAAACCTACCCTAAAAATGTAGAAACCACTTCCAAATATTCACTCCCAAAAAATATCGGAACTGCGTAGTTTCCTGATATACTAGACCTATCAGTATACAATAGGAAATTACATTTAACCATACCATTAACTAGAATTTTAGAAGGCTCTAACGGAAAAGTTTCTAAGAGAATGTCAAAAAATGTTTCAATTACTCTATAGGAGACCGCAATACAGGCTTTTAATTACCTTAAAGACTTAAAGAGCCCAAACTGATTATTCAAAACAGTTTATAATAACAACCGAAAAGGAAATCCGGTTTCTAAAAAACTTAACAAAAATGAAAGAATGCGACGAAAAAAAAGAACATTTAGCAATAGTATGGGCACTAAGAAACTTAAGAAACTATTTATATGAAGTGTCTTGACAATGAAAGAAGCCGATGCCCCTTCAAGAATCGAAAAAAATAATTTTACAGAAGAAGATCATGAAAAATCCAGTGCTTCAGGCACTTTACACTCAGCAGAAAGTAGCTTTGATATCATAAAAAGTGAAACAAAAAACCACTCAACCAATTTAAACAGCAACTTCTAATTGTTGTTATTCAACAAACGCCATATTATCGAATATGACCAACCAGAAAATAAAGTCACAATTTTAAAGGAATATTTGCAACCAAATATTAACACAAGGGTTCATTGTACCCCTAAATACTATACGAAATTCAAATTCCAATGAAAAATAACTTAATAAATAAATTCTTGTACACCAGAATAGATATATTTATTTTATACTTTTATTCAAGATATATCTAATAACGATGACAAATAAATATAATAGAAATCCAATTCAAATCTTCATCGGGGAAGCTACTATTTCTAAAATAGAAGATCAGCACTAACATTTCGATATTTACTACTCGTAAAGCCTTACGTTTTCATAACCTTGCAGAGGGTATTATAATTTTGGCCAAAAGTGTGCAACGCTGTGAAGGAGACATCTCCGACTCTATAAAGTATATATATTCTTGATCAGGATCACCTCCTGAGTTGATATGAGCATGTCCGTCTGTCCGTCTGTCCGTCTGTCTGTTTCTACGCAAACTAGTCTTTCAGTTCTAAAACTATCATCTTGAAACTTTGCACACACCCTTCTTTCCTTTGCACGCAGTATATGAGTCGGAATGGCCGGGATCGGCCGACTATATCCTATAGCTGCCATATAACTGATTGATTGGAAATGGTTTAACTTCTGTGTTTTAAGAGTTAAAAAGTTCAAATTTTACATGAAAGCTATTTTTGGGAAAAAAAACCACATGCTAAATTTCGTAAGGATCGGCCGACTATATCTTATAGCTGCCATACAAACGATCGGAAATGAGGCAACTTTCGTGTGTTTGGTAAGAGAAAGTTGGAACTTACAGAATCTTGTTAACTTCCATTGCAAATACTTAGTCGTAGAAGAAATCACTAACAACAGGAAAGGAAAGCTAACTTCGGTTGAAGCCGAAGTAAATATACCCTTGCAGTTAAATCCGGATATATATCAAAAACATCGGATAGAGTTGTCAAAACCTTATGAGAAGATCATAATATAATCAATTTATTACTATACAAAATCTAGAACACAAAAGAGGGTATTTTTACTAAATACCATGTCCGATCATTCAGTTATATGGCAGCTTTAAGATATAGTCGGCCGATCGTTTCGATTTTTTGCATTCATTCAGAAACCCTTTTTTTTAACTCTAAAAACATTAAAGTTAAAGCATTTGCGATCAATCAGCTATATGGCATCTATAGGATATAGTGGCCCGATTTCGGCCGTTCCGACTGAGAAAGTAGTTTGCGTAGAAGCCAACAGACAGACGGACATGCACTCATATCAACTCAGGAGCTGATCCTGATTAAGAATATATATTCTTTATACGGTCGGAGACGTCTTCTTTACTGCGTGGCACACTTTTGGACTAAATTATAATACCCTCTGCAAGGATATAAATATAAATAAAAAAATAATAAAAAAAATTTTCAATATTTAGCTATTATTAAATAGCTTAATTTTTGTCCACCTTTTTATTATAATTTTAATAATGAACTAATGGACAAAAAAATTCTTTGCGCTGAAAATATTTATCAAAACGAAGTGGACCATTCTACCACGAAAACAAGAAAGTGTTTCTTGGAGTGAAAAGTTTTCAGTAATCTAACAGAAAAATACCCTGCCCGGATTTAACACGGGTCACTGTCCTGGCGCCCCCACAAACTGGGGGCCTCCACAAATCTATTTAAAAATACATATTTATTTGAAAAATACATATTTATTTTTAATTTTGGTCAAAAGTGTGCAACGCAGTGAAGGAGACATCTCCGACCCTATAAAGTATATATATTCTTGATCAGGATCACCTCCTGAGTTTTTATGAGCATGTCCGTCTGTCCGTCTGTCTGTCCGTCTGTCTGTTTCTACGCAAGCTAGTTTGTCTATTTCTACGCAAACTAGTCTCTCAGTTTTAAAGCTATCGACTTGAAACTTTGCACACACCCTTCTTTCCTTTGCACGCAGTGCCAGACAGACAGACGGACAGAAGGACAGACGGACAGACGGACAGACGGACATGCTCATATCAACTCAGGAGGTGATCCTGATCAAGAATATATATACTTTATAGGGTCGGAGATGTCTCCTTCACTGCGTTGCACACTTTTGGACAAAATTATAATACCCTCTGCAAGGGTATAATGAGTCCAGTTCCTATTATTCAAAACGCTGTACCAGCGCCTATCCTCTTTATCATGGCTCAGCATTGAAAATGATTTGCTACGAGAAAAGAATTTCGAAGAGATCATTGATGATTTTTCTTCAAAAAGATCTAGAAAAAAAAATTTGGTTTAGCTCAATGGTTTGCACGATCTATAAACAATACTTGTACGAATACTGGTATATGTATTCAATGACCAAAACAATGACCAATGATAGATTTAAAAGTAAATAAACGCACTGTAAATACGTATCAATTAAGTTTTATATGAGCAAAAGTATAAGTCGATTTAAAAAGTCGAATTTTGTGCGACATAAAGGTCCTTCACAAGTCTTTTGCCCCAGGGCCCCCACACACCTAAATTCGACTCTGAAAATACCTTTGACTAACAGCAAGTAAAGGGAATGAGGAACTCACGAAAAGTTCTTCTTATAATTCACCGTCGCATATGCTAGACGCAACACATGGAAATGACTTTTCTTTTCCCATATTTAGGAGCAATCCAACAAGAAAAGGAACAAAAGTAGTGTGTTAAATTAACATGGTTTAAATAAAAAAGGCACATAAAATAAAATATGTGATTATAATCTGTCAGTGTTTGATGATTTCTTAGCCGAAATGTTTATTGGCTTGAATTTTTAACGAACTCTTCTTCACTTCAATTTTAATACTACTCCTTCCACTTTAAAGCTTTCTAAAAATGGCTGCGGCAAAATTAAATAATAGTCAAATTTTTTACGAAAATATATTTTTAAAACACTTTTAAATAACTGTTTATTTTAAGGCCGACAGTTTCCTTGAAATGCAAAAATGTTATTTTTCGACGGAGATAAAGACTTACCTGTTAGTGCGTTTGGAACTAGTTTTTAACTTGGTGCTGCCAAACTTTGTCTGGGCAAATGTGGCCGTCGTAAAGGTTAACGGTGCGTGCGCACCACGTTGCATAAAGGCTGCAGAAGAAGCATTAGAGGTAGCAATATTTCTAGGTAAAGCGACTGGGCCGGCGCCTAAAATTGACGCAGATCCGCAGTCCATAGGGCTTGGGCTTCCATGGTGGGTGGGAGAACTAGAAAATGTCGAGAGTGGCAACGAGCATACTTGAGGCAGGACCAACGAAAGTGCTTTTGCACTTAAGCTTAGAGTATTTATTGTTGTATTCACGGCATCAATTGGTCGAATGCACTGGGCCTCTGGGCTATAAGTCTTGGTGACCTCTCGATCTGTCGAATGGCTTTCTTCGTGATTTTCATTATTTTCCGAGTAAATGATCTAAAAAAATGCATAAAAACAACATTGTTTTAATATTTTTATAGCAGAACAACAATAGGATGTGTTTATTAACCCTTTAATGATGTATGCGGCTTAAATTTAAAAACTTAAACTTAAATTTAATTTTATATAATAAAGGGAGTTGAACTTATTTCCAAAATTTAATTTTTAACAGTTTTGAGATGGAAATAAGGCGTTGCTTTTGTGTTTTAATTTTTGTTTGAATTCTTAATCCTTAAATATATTCTTATCTTAAAATCAAATAAAACAAGAAAGGAAAGCTAACTTCGGGCGAAGCCAAAGTTGATATACCCTTGCAGTTAAAATCGGATATAGTTGGCCGATCCTTATGAGAATAAGATTATATAACCCAATTTATTATAATAAAAAATCTGAAAAAAGTCCCAAACTTCTATCTTCTAAAATACCAAAGTTGGTATTTCTACCAAAAACCATTTCCGATCGTTCAGTTAGATGGCAGCTATAGGATATAGTCGGCCAATCCTTATGAAATTATTAAAATTTATTTATTTATTTATTATAAAAAGGATCTGTTATTTAAGAATGTAGATTATTATAACTAAAAGTAAGGATAAATTAAGTTAAAAGATATTCCATAATTTTGGATTTAATTACATCTAGTTATGAGTTATAGTGAGCTATAATTTTTACAAATAACGCGAATTGGATCGTGCTCAGCAAAATTATACCTAGAAATTGGTAACCAAAGGGGTCGGAAGGATCTAGTTACTCTATAAGGAACAGAGAACATTAATTTTTCAAGAAGTACTTGTACTTCTAAGCACATGAAGTAGCACAACCCCAGCACAAGTACGGCGCTCTTTTAAAGGAGGTAGGTTTAATAGTTTTAACCGGCAATGATACGACGAGAGGCAAGTAGCAGTATCCCAGTTTAAGCTTTTTAACACAAATAGCAGAAAGTGGTTTTGCACAGATTCAATCCTCCTTTGGTGAACAAAGTATTGCGGACTCCAAACGCTAGAACAGTATTCCAAGATAGGAAAAACCAACGATACATATAGAGTTTTAGTTGTGAAAGGATCACTAAATTCTTTAGACCAACGTTTAATAAAAGCTAGCACACCTCTGGCTTTATTAACTGTTAGTGATGTGTTCGTTGAAGGACAACTTATTGTCAAAAATGACTCCAAGATCGCTAATAAGGGAAACACGATCTAAGACGTTATTCCCAAGAGAGTACGAAACGATGTGAGGCACACTGCGATTGAACGTCATAACCTTACACTTAGAGCAGTTAAGTAAAAGGAGATTGTTTGAGCACCACAAGAAGACTTCGTTAAGGTCTAATTACAGGTTTCTATGAAGGAAATGGTCGGGGAAAAAAGACATAACTTGACATCATCAGCATACATAAATGTAGTAGCATAGTTTACAACACTAGGTAAATCGTTGACAAAAAGAACAAACAGAAGAGGTCATATGTGACTACCTTGTGGGAAACCCGATGAAACGTTTATAATCTGTGATGAACTGTTTTTAAACAAAACACGCTGCGTGCGGTTGGCTAGATAAGAGGTCAACCACTGTACTAGAGAAAAACCCCATAAGACACAGCTTATAAAGGAGGAGAGTCAAACGGTTCACAGAGTGGTTCACAGAGTCAAACGCTTTACTAAAGTCAGTGTACACATCAGTTTGCATGCGGCTCAGAAAACCTCTGTGGATAAACGAAGTGAATTCAAGAAGGTTAGTTGTGGTAGAGTGATGCTTGACAAAACCATGCTGTGAAGTGGGAATAATGCTTTTACAAAAATGTTGCAGTTAGAAAGTAACCAGTTTCTCAAGCAGTTTGGGAATCGCAGATAGCTTAGAAATCCCCCGGTAGTTCTCAATAATAGCTTTAGAGCCTTTCTTATGAAGCGGAATAATAAATGATTCATTCCATCGCTTGGGAAGACATGCCAACTCCATGGATAAGTCGAATGAGATAGTGAGAGGATAGCAAAGGATATTAGAACAGTACCTTCGAACACAGCTAGGAACATTGTCAGGACCAGCAGGGAATGAGATATCTATTGTTGAAAGAGCTTCGAATTCGAAATTTTGAAAAGTAAATGTTGTTTTTATGTGGTAATTTATAAGGATAAGAAGAATTGAGGTTATATGAATCGGACGAATAAGTGGTTTGAAAAAATGACGCAAAGAGATTAACAATACCTTGCTCAGAAGAATGTGAAATGTTTTTATATGATAGGGAAAGAGGAAAAAGATTTGATTTACGTTTCATATTAACAAAAGAATAGAAGGAGCTTGGATCGTTACGAAAATTTAATTTATCATGATATACTGCTTATAAAGTTGATCGTTGAGAATAATAAACTGGTTGCGAACGAATGTGAATTGGACGCAGATCGCACAATATGCCTCCTGTCTGCCGCAGAGTTTGCGTATTTGACACCGCTTTTCATATTTTTACCATATTCTGATTTGTTTCTCACAAAATTACTCACATAATTTTGGCTTTGTCCAATTTTTTGAACGATTTTGCGATGGCTAAGACTACTTTCACGATAGGTTTTAATTTGGCCTCTTTCAAACTCGGATAATTGTCCCATTTTTCAATTAATTTAAAGAAAATATATGAATTTAAAAATTTGCATAAAAAAATTTATCACTAAGCCACCAAGTTTATTTCCAAACTAAAAATCTTTCAGCTGGACCTATTCAGATGAACCAAAAAATTGCACAGAAATTAGCGGAAGCAATAGCAAAACAGAATATGTAAAGAAATGGTAATTAGGTTCTAGGTAATTAGGTAATTAGGACAAACGGTTCTTTACTAGCACACACTGATTAATACAAATTTTAAGTTGAAATGTATTTAAAAAAACAATGCTACGATCAATATGTGATAAACGAATCTTTAAAAATGCAAGCGGATTTATGAACCTATTCAGTTGAGCGGCAGTGTACATATCAGTTTCGTTCATCAATATCTGATAAAAGCCAGATTAGATTCTAAATTTTAGTCTTTCCCAAATTGGATAGATATACAGATGGATGCTGAATTTAGTACCTATCAGGTATCGTACATTTGTCCAGTTTTTTATAGATAATAAAATTTATTTTCTTTATTGGAAGGTCCTTATAATTCCAAGTTTTGCTTGGTCGTATTATTTCTTCGTATTAGAGAGTTGACACTCTCGTTTTTCAAAATTTCAAACAGTTATTTTATCAAAATATCAAAATTTTTAAACAGTTATTTAATTTTATTTTATTACAGAGTCTGGTCTAAAAAATGATCCTCCTCCATATTA
Organism: Drosophila bipectinata; assembly: GCF_030179905.1. NCBI lineage: Eukaryota > Metazoa > Arthropoda > Insecta > Diptera > Drosophilidae > Drosophila > Drosophila bipectinata. The sequence goes on along the minus strand of NC_091734.1, from coordinate 23,769,498 downwards.
TCTACTTTCATGATTTTATTTACGGGTTGTTTGATGGTGGTGGTTCTCTTTTTAATGGTGGGTGACTTGTCTAATTAAATGAGGTTATCGCGTTGCCAAGAATTTCTATTATAATAACACAGGACGAAAGCATAAAATCTCCACGCATAATTTCTTAATATACGCATATATGTATATTATAATAATAATACAATACACGCATATGCGCCATAACCTCTAGGCTTCCCTGAACCACAGTCCAGAGCAACATAAGTTCCATCCCACAGTTTTCGCGGTACACCTAAGAGAAGAAAAAATTAAATTGTTATCAAATTTAAAATCAGTCCAATTTTTGACAATTCGAAATATAAAAAAAGGTCCCAAGCTTCTATCTTCAAAAATACCAAAGGTGGTATTTTTACAGCTATAAGATATAGTCGGGCGATTGTTATGAAACGGTAAGTGGGATCAACTGACCAAAAATGGAATGTGTACAAAGTTCCTGTCTTTAAAAACACGAAAGTTGGGTTTACGATTTATTTACGATTTTTCAGTTATATGGCAGCTATAAAATATAGTTATATGGCACGCAGTATATAAGTCGGAACAACCGGTATCGGCCGACTATATCCTATAGCTGCCATATAACTGATTGATCGGAAATGGTATAACTTTGGCGTTTTTATAGTTAGAGCGTTCAAATTTAGACACGAGAGCTATTTTTGGCAAAAAATTACGACACGCCAAATTTCATAAGGATCGGCCGACTATATCTTATAGCTGCCATATAACTGAACGATCGGAAATGAATGATCGGAACTTGAAGATAGAAAGCTGGAACTTAGATTCTATTAGATAGTACAGATTCTATTTTTAGTCAGTTAATCCAACCTACTAAATGTCATAACGATCGGTTGACTACATCTTATAGCTGTCATATAACTGAACGATCGGAAATGGTTTTTGGTAGAAACTTTGGTTTTTTTGAATAAAGAAGTTTGAGACTTTTTTTAGATTTTGTATTATATTTTGCGTCGGGCCGCAGGTCAAAAATGGGAGCGTATTCTTTTCACGGACGAGAAGATATTCACCATCCAAAAGGCGCACAATCACCAAAATGACAGAAGCTGGTCTGCTAAAGCTCCAGGTACCTCTGCAATAATCGAACGCCGTCAATGTGAGCAGTCTTTAATGGTTTGGGGAGGAATATGCGCCACTGGCAAAACACCCCTTGTTTTCATCGATCAAGGGGTCAAAATCAATCAGGAAGTGTACCGCCGGGACATTTTGGAAACTGTTGTGCTTCCTTGGGCCCAGCAGCACTTCGGTGATACGGAGTGGACGTTTCAACAGGATTCAGCGTCAGCCCATAGAGCCAAATTGACTCAGGACTGGTTCAAAGCCAATTTCCCGGACTTTATCACATGCTGTGAATGGTCACCTTACTCGCCAGATCTTAATCCGATGGACTAGAGTGTGTGGTCTGAAGGTTAGGATAATAATATATCTTTTTTATTTCTTAAAAATTTCGTTGATACCCTAATGGTTGTTTCCTAAATATTCCTCGTCGATTATTTTTAAAATTTCTTCCTTATCTGTAATATCGTTAAAAAGTGAAAATGATCTTATTACCTTTATATTAACGTTGTAAGCAAAATTGTCTATAGCATTCCTGGAATTTTACGTACAGGTGTGTCTTCACAAAAGATGGCTATTAAGCCTTTTTCAGGTAGAATGTCTCGCATTATCTCTAATAAATCTTCGTTATTGCCATTTGTGTGTATAATATGTCTTATTTTCGTTTATACAAGAGTTTTATGGTTCTTAATTCCTTATCTGATTTTTCCAGTACAATTTGTAATTTGTATATGTTAAGAGGGTTTTCTATTTTCGTATATTTCGTATATATTTGTATTTGTATTATATATGTATTTCGTATATAATTTAAGTAATATGATTGTACACTGTGAATGGTTTCATAATTTGATGATTTTCTGGAAAACAAGTTTATAAGATCTGAGAAGAAGTGATAGGTTGGTTTATTGTGTTATTTTTGATATTGTATTGGATTTATAAGTTCGCCCATAAATATATCGGTTTCATTTAAGTTTATAGAAAAGCTTTAATTTATTTCGGGTCTATTTAAGGAGGTATTATGATCGCAGATTCTACTAAGTCCATCCGCTAATGCGTTTTATTTCCCTTTGATGAATTCAATTTCGAAATCATATTTGGTTTTTTAAGGTTTTTTTAAATTTTTTAGTCATACTAGTGGGCGGTGGTCGGTTTTAACTATAAATCTTCTCCCATACAAGTAGTAATAAAAATGTTTAATTCTCCAGAAAATAGCTAATTAATCTTTTTCTATCGTGCTATAGTTAAGTTTATAAGTTTATATGGTAAAATACGACTAGCATAGCATAGAACTTTTTTATCCTACATAAGAACCGCTCCCAAGGCATAGTTGCTGGCATTTGTAATAAGTGTTTTTTTAAACACTGACTGCTTTTTAAGTCAGGGTAGACTACAATTGGGTCACTTTTGATTAATAGTTTTAATTTTTCTTCTATATTAATAATGCTTCTATATTATATTATATTATATTATTATTATTCCTTGTTTTAGCATTTCGTTTATTTGTTTATTTACCTCGTCCTTATGGGCTCGGGGTACCTTACGCTACCTATAGGCGTATACGCCTATACGCTAGATAGGTATCTCATTTTGTTGTGACAAATGCCGTTCATGGGCGTAATGTCACAGTTCTGATCGGGGGTTTTAAATCCAAATGACTAGACACAGTAATGCATTGAACTTCGGTTTTCAGTGAGTCGACGCGAACTTGTCCATCTTCTCCAGGGTGCAAATCGATTAGTCTAGCCATCTTCCATTCGTTTGGGGAGAGCCGGTCATCCTTGATTACAACTAGATCGTCAATTTGCAGATTCGTTCGTCCTTGGCGCCATTTCGGACGTGCTTGTAGATGTGAAAGCCAATCGGCGCTTCATCGATGCCAAAATTGTCTCAGGAGCCGTTGACTGTCGACGAAGCGTGCCTTGATGGACTTGATGAAAGAGAAGGTTCCGGAGGTGCCAATAAAGGTCCTCCTATAAGGAAATGCCCGGGGGTAAGTGGGGACAAATCGTTTGGAACTGCTGATAAGGGGCAGAGTGGACGTGAGTTTAAACATGATTCGATTTAAGTCAGCACCGTAGATAGTTCTTCATAGGTCATAGCAGTGAGTTTGAAGGAACGATACAGATGAGTTTTGACGGCCTTTACGTTCGCCTCCCACAGTCCTCCAAAATTAGGACTGTGCGGTGGGTTGAAATGCCATTGGATTCCACGGGCCGTAAGAGTAGGTGCGATGTCTGTGTCGATAGAATTTCGAAACTCCTTTTGCCAGATGCGAAGAGAATTGTCTGCTCCGATGAAATTGGTTTCTCCATCGCTGTATAGATGCGTGCACAAGCCTCTACGTCCAATAAAGCGTTGATGAGCCCATAGGAAGTGTTGAGTAGATAGTCCTGTGACCGCTTCTAGATGTATCGCCTTGGTTGCTAAACATATAAACACTGCGATATATGCCTTGTATGTGTGATGCTCACGAAACCTGGATGCTTTCAAGTAAAAGGCGCCCGTATATTCGACGCTAGTGGCTTTAAAGGCTCGACCAGGTGGGTTGAGTCGATGTAGTGACAGATCCCACATTAACTGTGAGCACTAACCATACAGCATATAGACAACCCATTTCATACAACGAAAATGGACGCAAAAATTTCTTGCGACAGGCCCCAGCAGGCCCCAGAGCGGATTTCTTACGCTCTCTTACGCTTATCGTTCGTTCATCTTACGCTTATTCTCTCATTAAATGTTTTCTGTTTCTCACTCTCTAAACGGAGCGCGATGAAGAAGGTTGGCCTGCGCTTCGGTTGATCTTCGTATGTATGCGTGTCACACATTCACATACACGGGTGTATGTGTAAATGCGATTTCGTTTCGAAGCCAGCGCACAAAATTTTGATTTTTCTTACTTTTCAGGCTTGCTACCCTAACCAAATTCGGGTATTCGTTATTTGATGAAATGACGAAAGAAATTATATTATTTTTTATATTATATTTTTTATTATTTCAGCATACATTTTTAATTTATTTAGGAATAAGATTAAGTGTTAGTAGTAAAATGTTTTCTGTATATATATTTTTACGAATCATTAAAAATCAATATACTGAGAAAGTGTCAGAGTATATTTCAGTCGGAGTCACTTAAAACGCCGATTGCCTTTAAGTTTTTGTTGTTCTGCAAGAGGCTTGTGCATGCCTACTCTAACGATGGAATGATTTTTAGGGGAGGGTAAAGACACGAAAACAGCTGATGGACTTGTTTACCAGCCACCGAGGTATTTTTAACTGTTCAATGTTTGGTAAATGATGTCGGAATTCTTCACGTCGGGCTTGAAGTATTGGGGGTAACGGGCCGTCCACATCGAGAGCGGGTTGGGTTTTGTCGGATGTTTTGGGACGCCACTGCCAGATGTCCTTTAGAATACTCTGGGCAGCAGTAGTGACAGGAACTATAAAGCCTAAGGGATCATAGAGGCGAGCGACTACTGAAAAAAAGGACGTTTAGTAAAGGAGGTAGGAAGGTCAAATCGAACCTTGAAGCTATATAAGTCCTCGTGTGGGCTCCAATAAAGTCCCAGAGTTTTAATAGTCTCCTGGAAATTTACTTCTAGTTGTCTCTTTTGAGCCATGCGCTGGTCAGGTATTCCGGATAAGATCTGTGGATGATTTGATGCCCATTTCCTGAGTTCCATTCCAGCTGATTTTAGTGTAGCAATAAGTTGATTTCGTATTTCCAATGCTCCATGAACAGTATTGTGAGTATTGTAATAAGACTGGAGTTGCTGAGAAAGTTGATGGATTACGCGTATGGCTGTAGACGGTGCTGATGTAGTCCCAAAGGTGACAGTATTTAGGCTGTACTCGGCTTTTTCGTTTTGATCATTCCTCCATAAGATGCGTTGAAATTGAGCATCATCCTGGTGCATGTCGATACACCGATACATTCGTTGGATATCTGCTGCAAACACGTAACGATGTAGCCTCCATTTCATGATGACTCCTCCTTAATCGTTTTGTAGCGGTGAGCCGATGCACAATATGTCGTTATATTGGTTTAAGTGTGTCGTTTCTGTTCAGCTGACGTTCTAAGAGATAGAATCTATTGAGTGCGATTTGGTGAGACTTTCCGATGACTTGTTTCTTATTAAATTCAGTTTTAACGGAAGCCGGACCAGGTATTTTCCATTTGGTTGTCGGGTGCAGGTACGCTGGAAATAATCCTCACACCATTGTTCTTCTGCTGTTAAGGTCCTCTCAGAGCTGATTTGATCGAGATCGAAGAAACCCTTTACCAGTGCATCTAGATTAGTCTGATGGCAACGAATGATTACCACATTTGCCCTTGTTTCATTGCTATGGCCAAACACGATCCAACCCAATTGAGTGAGTTGAGCAATAGGTTGATTTGAAGCTCCTTTCCGTAAATCTGGCAGCAACAAATATGGTATTAGATCTACTCCAAATAACGAGTCGATGTGGCCTGGCCTGGTAAAGGTGGGATCGGCCATGTGTAATCCCTGAAGATGCTGACAAGTGTCCACGTTGACATTGCTTCTTGGTAAATGAGAGGTTATCGAGTTGAGGACATACGCTGGTCGCACCAGATGGTAAAATTGAGGGTCCGTACATGAGCTTATGGGGAACTCTGTACTAAATCTACAGATGTTCTTTGAGTTATCACCCATCCCGGTGATCTGTGCTGTGACTCGGTGACGTAGAAGTCCCAGTAACTGAGCGGCACGTTCTGTGATTAACGTGCCCTCAGAGCCATGATCGATCAAGGCTCGAATAACGGCAGTTTGTCCGGTGCTGTTATTATGTAGTTGTACTAGAGCTGTAGCCAGCAAAATGGATCGAGCTGACTGCGCGGCAGTGGCTTTCAGCACTGTAGTGGAATCAGAAGGATGAGCAGGATCGGAGCTGCGTTCTGAATAATCGGTGATGAGCTGGTATACGTCGTGGGGAAGTGAAGCAGGGGGTATGGTGACGATTGTAAACAATTCTTGTTACTGCCACATTGCGACAAGGGATGATGGATGCTGAGGCAATTTAGACATGCCTTTGTATGGTCAATGATTCGTTTGCGGGCAAAGCAATCCTTGGACAAAAAATCAGGACATCGCCGCAAAATGTGTTGCCACTTACAGTTTACGCAAGAGATGGGACCGCTGGTCAAATGATGGACTATCTATTGCGTGCTAGAATGGATATTCGTTTTGAGACGATTGAACTCGTTGATGCATACGTTGGTTACGTTCAGCATATGAGCTTTCCCTTGAGATAAAGGGTAAGTCGTAGAGAGCGTTCATGTGGTGCATGAATTGTAAACGGGGGTTATCATAGCGTTTGATGATGAGATCCCATACGATTGTGTAGGCGCCATCCGTTAGTTCCATTTGGTGTACATCTTGGTCCTGCTCTTTAGGCAGTGCTTGCTTGAGGAAATGGAATCGCTGAATATTTGACAACGCCTGGTTCTGGTGAATTAGTTGCATAAACAGATCATGGAAAGCTGGCCAATCTGTATACTTTCCGGAAAAGTTAGGTACTGGCAACTTTGGAAGTTGGACTGCCGCACCAGGGCCGAGCATTTTAGGAACAGGCGTCGCTTGTTGCTGACTGGGGAAAAGTGTTTCGGACTCCGTAGATATTAAACAGAACGCTGTGATAAATTCCGACGAATTCCGATTATCGACGAAGTAAGGGTGTGTGGGGTAGCCAGCGCTTACAAACTCTTGATGATTCTTGTTGAATTGCTGGCTTATTAAGTTGAGTTTGGACAGGCGCAGTTGGAAATAGGGCTTAGTTTTCCGAGACGTGCTGTCCTTCTTCAAGTTTACTTGGAGTTGGTTGAGCTGATTGTGAAGATCTTTCTGAAGCGGAAACAAGCTGTCCGCGTTGCCACCCTTTGCCATTGTTTCAGACTCTGCACTGGAAGTGCTCGCTGGCTTGGGCTTGCTCATTTTGCGTATGCACTCACACTTATGTAAGTATCTTCCAAAGTGAGAGAGCGACAATGGGAAAGCGTTTTCGCGACACGTGCGATGCAAAGTTTGATTCCGTTATTTTGGCTTCCTCTTTGTCAAAAAGAATAAAAGAGTTGAAAAGGAGAATAATGGTTCCGTGTTGAAATTAGGTTTCCATTAACGATTTTGATGGACATGTTGGAGATGACCATGGATTGTGGAGTCGTGAGTGGATTGTTCTCCTCATGGGCCACCAAAAATGTTGTGACAAATGCCGTTCATGGGCGTAATGTCATAGTTGAGCACAGTTCTGCTCGGGGACTTTGAATCCAAGCGACTAGACACAGTTATGCATTGAACCTCATTTTATTTACTTGCTTAATTTATGTTGATTAGTTTTACAATTATTTGAATGGGTCAGCCTTTATCCCGCGTGGTTTTCTCTGACCTTCTTCACTACTCCGATCGCCTTGCTTACTCTATGATTTTTCTTACAACAATAACTTTACTAAGGAGAGACAAGACAAGGAAAGCTTTGCAAAGATTACAGGAAGAAATCTGGGTGGATTCTAAGCTCGCTGAAGATGGAGCGATAAATCGAAAAGATAAATAACGCCCGTACACATTTCTATACCCTTGAAGAGGGTATTAAAATTTTGTCCAAAAGTGAGCAACGCAGTGAAGGAGATACCACCGACCCTATAAATATATATATTCTTAATCAGGATCACCTCCTGAATTGTTAAGTATGAGCATATCCGTCTGTCTGTCTGTATGTTTCTACGCAAACTAGTCTTTTAGTTTTAAATCTATCGACTTGAAACTTTGCACACACCCTTCTTTCCTTTGCACGCAGTATATAAGTCGGAACGACCGGTATCGGCCGACTATATCCCATAGCTACCATATAACTGATTGATTGGAAATGGTATAACTTCTGTGTTTTAAGAGTTAGAATTTTAAATTTTACATAAGAGCTATTTTTGGCAAAGAAATACGACATGCTAAATTTCGTAAGGATCGGCCGACTATTTTATATAGCTGCAATATAACTGAACGATCGGAAATGACCTAAGTTTCGAATTTTTGAAGATGGAACTTGGTAAAGATTATATTTTTGGTCAGTTAATCCGACTTCATAACGATCGGCCGACTATATCTTATAGCTGCCATATAACTGAAGGATGGGAAATGGTTTTTGGTGGAAATACCAACTTTGGTATTTTTCAAGATAGAAGCTTGATATTTTGAGCTTTATTTTTTATAAATTGGTTATATTATGTTATTATCATAAGGATCAGACAACTATATCCGATGTTTTCGAAATATATCCGGCTTTAACTGCAAGGGTATATCAACTTCGGCTCCGCCCGAAGCTATCTTTCCTTTCTGGTTTTTTTATATTTTTAATTATTGAAATGGAATTTAAACTCGTCTGATTAATGAAGTCTTGTAACAAGACAAGCTTGTAATCCCAGCCTACCATTCATTACTGTCTATGTGAAAGGGTCTTACACGCCAATTGCGCCAATTGAACCCAATTGGGTTCAATGGGTCATGAGATGGACAAAGAATAGATTTACAGAGTTGATCAGTGGTTTTCGAAAAATCAATGACCAGCTCTGCGAAAGCAATCATTTTAGCTTCTAAATGAGTCTGAAATGAATGAAATTCGCTGTTTGTGGTCCGCATCAGCATGTTAAGCTGACATTTACACAGCCGCTCATATTTCTGGCCAACACAAGAGCTAGAACGGATAAAAATTCGTCATCCGAATTTCTTAGTGCAAATGAGCAATTGTCTGATATGTCCTCCGTGGCATCCTTTCAAGTGATACCACAGGTCCTAGTGAATAAAACCCCCGTTAGAGTCACTCAACAGGGTATTCCACAGTCCGGACCACCAGTACCGACTGATGCTGCAGCTTGTTCTGCGACATCAAAAGCCTAATAGGTGATTTCTCCATCGAAACATATATTTGTTTCTCGACTTGCCCCTTATACTTCAGAGATTGATTGTTCGGCTTATATCAAAGCCAAAACAAAAGCCGATATAAAGATGGAGGACATAGCTTAATATAAATATAATTATATAAGGCGCAGGTCTTCTTTCGAGATTCGTGTGCCCGCGGTGATGTTCAAGACGATTATTTCACCCAGTTTTTGCTACTAATCTTATGACCGATTGTAGCTCTGGGTGACTTTAATAACCCAGAACTAAATTTGTCTAATGTCGATAACACAACATCTTCACCGTAGGCATGCTTGACATGTCCCTAGATAAAATTACCAAATTTATAAATTCGTTAGGTCGGCTATGAGACCTATATTTTGTATCCAATCCTGATGGTACACATCTTTGCCCCTTTCAACCCCAGAGGATTCATATCACCCCAGGCTTGAGGTTTCAATCGAAACCATTTCTGGTATCGATCAGAAGTTTCCATGCGTGGCAATTAAGATTCGCTGTTTCCGTAAAGCTGATTTTATCAAACTTAATAGCCTTATTGACATATTTGATTGGTCCGATATTCTGTCATGCACCACTGTAAATGTCACCTTAGAAAAATTTTACCATACTTTAGATACATTTTTTGACTCATGTGTGTCATGGAAACATCTATCCGCTTCAACAAATTCTCCTCAACGAGAAGGAGGCACTTCAAGGAATCCGCTTCAAAGAGGAAGAAGAAATCCTCTTCAACGAGGCACCTTGGCCTACAAGGTGCCTCACCAACTTACAAAATACTAAAAACCGGCTCTTTCTTATATGTAAAAATACCTGAAGTAAGATAGATATTTCAAGATATCTTCTAGCTCGGTAAAGTTTTACCGTGCATAACGCTGAATATTGCAGAAATTGTATTCGCCGCTGCCGGCGATCCGAAACAGTTTTTTAACTTTGTAAACACAAAGCGTAAACGTGTATCTTTTCCACCTCTGCTTACGTTAAAGTCTGCAACCTCGCAACATTTTTTCGAACAACTTATTCTCTGCCTAAAAATAATTAAAATCAGCCTTACGCATACAAAATTCAATCATTAAATTTTATTTTCTGAGAATAGCTCATTATAAGCTTTGGGTAAAACCCGTTTATTCCGCAGGCCCCGATGAAGTACCAGGCTGTGTGTTACAATACTCTGCCAGGGCTCTGATCAAACCACTACATAGAATTGTTAACTTATCTTTAGAAACCTGGATTTTTCACCTTAAATGGAAGGAATCTTTCAAAATTCCCCTACATAAAAAAGGGAAGAAGTCGGATGCTGCCAACTACAGACGTATCTCTAAATTGTCGGTAATTCCAAAGTTATTTGAAAAATTAATTACTCCTCATTTGCAACCCCTTTGCTCTACGATCATCTTTTTATGTTAGCACGACTTCATTAAGCGTCGCTCTTCCACCACTAATTTACTGGAGTTTACATCCTTTGTAATGGATGGCTTTCAAAAGGGATTTCAAACTGATGAAATCATCATCATCCTTTTAACACAGACTTCAGAAAAGCATAACTTCCCAGTTAAGACCTAAAAAGCATAAGGTCTTAACTGGGACTTCTAATAACTTAACTTAACTTAACTTTCTAATAAACTTACCAACCTTATCTAATCGTAGGACAACGATGGATGAAGTTTTTCTACATAACCTCATTAATGGTGATGTAAATAGCTAGAATTTACTAACACGCTTAAGTTTCAATATTCCAAATAGAAAGTTAAGTCCTCTATTCCTTAACCATTGTAGTTCGACACATGCAAACACGACTCTATAGGGTCGTGTGTTCGTATTACAATGGTCTCTACCCCATCATCTTTCTTTCCTTTACTCAAATTTAAAATCAAGAATTTAAAATTTCCTAACTAATTCCTCTTAGTATAATAAATAAAAAATTAATAACAAATCGTTTCTCATGCACCCTTCGGTCTTCTGGGGCTTTATGATGAATGCAGCAATTGTAGCTGGTGTAGTAATTGGTGCACGAAGCATTTCAAAAATTGTAAAAGACCGCGAAAAAAAACAAAAAAAATAATAAAAACAAGAAAGGAAAGCTAACTTTGGGTGGAGCCCAAGTTGATATACCTTTGCTGTTAAAACCGAATATATATCGCAAATATCGGATATAGTTTGTCGACCCTTATGAGAATATCATAATAAAATTAAGAACGGAAAGCAAACTTCGGGCGGAGCCGAAGTTGATATACCCTTGCAGTTAAAACCGGATATATATTGCAAACATCGGATATAGTTGGCCGATTCTTATGAGAATTTGATAATAAAACCCAATTTTTTATCATACAAAATCTAAAAAAAAGTCCCAAACTTCTATCTCCAAAAATACCAAAGTTGGTATTTCTACCAAAAACCATTTCCCATCGTTCAGTTGGCATCGTTCAGTTCATATGGCAGCTATAGGATATAGTGGGCCGATCCTTACGAAATGAGGTGGATCGGATTATCTAACCAAAAGTAGAATCTGTACGAAGTTACAAGTTGGGTATAATTATAGAATAGTTCAAATAATGCGCCCTTCGGTCGTCTTGGGCTTTATGATAAATGCAGCAATTGTAGCTGGTGTAGTACTTGGTGCACGAAGCACCAATCGGGTGGATCCGTTAAAACGCTTGCAGTTAAAACCGGATATATATCGCAAACATCGGATATGGTTGGTCGACACTTATGATAATATCATAATATATCAAATTGATTACGTTAAAAAATCTAAAAAAAAAGTCCCAAGCTTCTATCTTCAAAAGTACCAAAGTTGGTAGTTCTACCAAATACCATTTCCGATCGTTCAGCAGCTATAGGACATAGTCGGCCGATTGTTATAAATTTTGGTATGTTGAATCAACTGACCAAAAATATACTCTGTACTAAGTTCCAGCTTTCTCTCATCAAAAACACGAAATTTTTATCATTTCCGATCATTTAGTTATATGGCAGCTATAGGATACACGAACAGGATATAGTCGGCCGATCCTTATGAAATTTGGCACGGCGTATTATTTTTATACAGACTTTAAATGCAAAGCATTTCATTTAGTCAATCACTTAGTCTTGTTGAGTAAACTGAATATGCTGGAATTTCCTATAGCATGTCGTATTATTTTGCCAAAAATAGCTCTCATGCAAAATTTGATCAGCCGATCCCGGTCGTTCCGACGTATATACTGCGTGCAAAGAAAAGAAGGGTGTGTGCAAAGTTTCAAGTCGATAGCTTTAAAACTGAGAGACTAGTTTGCGTAGAAACAGACAGACGGCCAGACGGACATGCTCATATCAACTCAGGAGGTGATCCTGATCAAGAATATACATATATACTTTATAAGGTCGGAGATCTCTCCTTCACTGCGTTGCCCACTTTTGACCAAAATTATAATACCCTCTGCTAGGGTATAAAAATATCCATAAGAAGTTTTAAAATCACTTATCAGTAGGAAGAGAAAAATATGTAAAGGAGGAATTGAAAAAAATTTTTCGTGTATGCAAATTTCGGTTGCTTTGAGACATGAACTAATAAGTGTGTGTTTTCCGAGTTTAAAGTGAGGTGATTGAGTAGATTGATTTCAGTTTTTTATGAAATTGGCTCGAAAAATTTGGCGACTTTGATCGTTTGTTGTGGTAAAACTGTAAGAAAAAGTTAATTGAATAAATATCGAAAACGATTGTCCAGGTATGTAAAACTAAAGTTTACCAATGTTTGTGTCGTTTTTGTCCAATCGTACCGTGTTTTGTTTATGTGTATTTTTAGAACGAGCAAAACAAGTGTAGTTGTGTTTCGTGGATCAGTACTTTTGCATGGCAAAGTTTTGCAAAAAGTTGTAAACGAGAAACTATTAACCAAAGTGTGCAGATTAATGAAAAACTAACCCTTTTTGTCCGAATCCACACGTTTTCGAAAAAATCAAAATTTTCTTGTACAATATGAGTTTAGTCGTGCTGAGCTGGTTGAAGTTTGGAGCAACAACAATCGCTCATGAGACGCCGTACAACAGCACATTTTGAGAGTGGTCACACAAAAACATTTAGATCACGAAACCATAAAGTCGATCAAGGAAAAAGTGAAAAGCTTTGTCAGTTATTTAAATAAACACTTGCCTAAATGTAATTCCACTCTAGAAAGATTTAAGGGAAAGCACGCAAAATGGCTTGGGAAAAGCTTGTTAATTGAAATAACTGGTCATTATGCATTGATAAATAAAGTGGGTCGGCCAAAATGTGATTACGAAAGCGCTGGTCCTCGTCTGAAAAGAAAATTAGCCGCAGAACTTTCAGAGGAGTATAACAACTTATCTCCCTTACTCATCCATGCTGCCAAAGTTTCAGCTTTTTTTTAAAACATATGGGAAATGGGCCTAGACTTTATACAATAAATTTACAGTTATTTACATTAATTTACAATATTATTGAACAACACGGAAAGACAGATCGCTGGCGTGAAATCTCTTTAAACGCCTAAGAGTTTGCGGGTCGGCCAGCCTGCTAGCCAGTGGATTTGGGTGACTCGTTAGCCTGTCCGAGTACCGTCGGCTGTGTTGGTTTAGGAGGTCGCCCACCGGGACAAGGCGTAGGTCGTTTTGGATGGCCTGGTTTGTCACGTACCAGGGAAGTCCGGATGCCCGTCGAGCAGCACGTGCCTGCACTACCCTCAGCCTGTTTAGCTGGTGCTTGGATGCGGTGCCCCATACCTCGATCGCATACGTCCAGGTTGGCGTGAGGATTGCTTTGAGCAGCAAAACTTTCGTCGAAAGCTGGAGGCTTTTGGATCCAGGAGCCAGTCGAGCTTTTGTAGTTTGCGAACACATTTGGCTTTGATCGCCGTGATGTGGGTGTTCCATATGAGCCTGTGATCTAGGTGTACACCTAAGTAGCAGTGAGAGGTGGCGTTATTAATAGCGTCACCATTGAAGGTATGTACGATGTCGATCACAAGATCACAAGTCTTAGGGAAAAAGTGACGCAAGCCGACTTGCTGCAATTTATGGCAATGTTCCATTGCTTGGTCCAGCGCTCCATTGCATTCAGCCAGTCCTGAATAGCAGCCGAGGCTGACAGCTGAGACGTGTGGGATGCAAGCAGGGCCGTGTCGTCGGCGTAAGTAGCCAGAAGGTAAAGTTTCAGCTAAAAAATCAAACGAAAAAGACTTGGCTATAGTTTTAAAAGCAGCTGGGAGCTCTGACAGCATTAATGAAATAAAAAAGAAGCTTTTTGCGGATGAGCCTAAACAAATGTCAGCTGACAGGGGCCTTGCATTTTTAATGGAAAATGAATTTACAAAACGTCAGTATATAAATATACAACAAAATGCAAAAATGCACGGATGTGATATATACCCGGCATATCCGGCCGTACTTAATTCTAAATTAAAACTCAGGGCAAAAAGAATATTTGTTTCATTGCAAAATCTTTTGGATCATACATCATCCCGCATTCTTGATTTGCAACACGAGGTCTTAGAAACACTTCCCAACGTGGTACATTGCAAGTTATTCTTCAGCTATGGGTATGATGGTTCGTCCGGCCAGATAACATACAAACAGAGTTTCCAGATCCACGATAGTCCTTCAATTGACAGTTCACTATTTGTTACTTCAATTGTCCCATTAAAATTGACAAATGAAACGCAACAAATTATTTGGCTCAATAAGACTCCACAACCTGTTAGATTTTGCCACCCATTGAAGATTGAATTCATTAAGGAATTTACCTCTCTTATATGAAAAAAAAATGAAAATTTGGATGCCCAGATTCGCAACATGACAATATATTTGTATAAATTTAAAAAAAAAATATATATATGTCGAGTATATTGGTCACATGACACTAATAGATGGTAAAGTACTAAACATATTGATAGACACCAACTCTTGTCCAATCTGTGGAGCAAAGCCAAAACAATTGCTCAACATTAAAGACATAAATTCGAAGGCTTTTATGGCTAAGGCACACGCTCTTCAATATGGAATGAGTCCTTTTCATGATTGGATGCGCTTTTTCAAGTTTGTTTTAAAAATCTCATATAGAATTGAGCTTAAGAAGTGGTATGTCAAGGACAGCAATAAGCCTTAACTAAAAGAACAAAAAAGTCTTTTACAATTAAAAATTATGAAAGAAATGGGCCTAAATGTAAACAAGCCTCTTTCAAATGGCAGTGGAAACTCCAGTGACGGAAACACAGCAAGAAAACATTTTCCAATGCAGCTTTACTGTCATCAATTCGGGCTTTTGATTATGATATTTTACAAAGTTTTCGAACAATTCTAAAACCAATTAACTGCGAGTACGAAATAAGCTCGGAAAAGCTTAAAGACTTCTGTGCTTAAGTTTTTGTGGCCTATCAGGAAAAATATCTTTGGTATCCAATGTCGCCCACTGTTCACAAAGTCTCAGTACATGGCTCTAAATAATAGACATTTGTTTAGTTCCTGTAGGATGCCTTGGGGAACATGCATCAGAGTCCCGAAATAAATTGTATAAGAGCGATAGAAGAGGCCACGCTAGAAAATGTAGTCGATTAGGCAATATTAAAGACGTTTTCAATAGATCCATGGATAGCTCTGATCCGTTGCTGTCCAGTACATATTTAAAAGATCGACTAAATAATATCAAAACGAAAACCATACCAGCAGAAGTTATATCTTTACTACAAGCACCACATTTGGAATTTCAATGCGAAAATGATGATCCAGATTCTACACAGATTTTGACCGAAGAAGATTTTAAAGAACTGGACGGACTTCAGGTTATTGCTTCAGAAGATGAATACTTTAAACTAGAAGATCTATAGAAGAAAATTGTGTAAGATCTATAGTAAGTATAACCAAACTTATTTAAAATTTTGTAAAATGTATCTTTACTTTCAGAATGAAGCACTAATAATGATGATGAATAATAAAATGTGATCTTGAATAATTGTTTTTTTCTTCATTAAATATAAAGAAAATAAGAGATACAAATGTTTAATGGATCTTTTTTGCATGTTATCTTGTGGAACTTCAAAAATGTACAAAAACAAAATTTTAAAGCAATAGCTTGATAAACAAAAAAGTTGGGGCAAATCGGCCAGATCGGTTATATGACAGCTATATGAAATAGTGCTCCAAATCATTTGAAACTTGGTAAGTCGTCTTGGGAGCTTAAAAAATGTATTCAAACCAAATTCAATACATTTAGAGTTTATGCCAAATAAAACGAAAAAAAAATCATAGTGCACCGCACAGTGGTTGGGCCTGTATGGAGACGCGGCCAAAAATACTTCTAAAAGTAAAAAAATTAATCAGATAGGACGTCTATATCCTATAGCTGTATTTAATTCATCTAACAACAAATGCACTCCGCTTAACAATTAGGTTGTAAATAACAATTAGGTGTGCATGGCAGTTTTCTTTGCCCAGTTATAAAAGGGTCTGAACTTAAGAGCAATCTAATAAATAAACCCCTATTTGTGTCAACTCGTGACATTTTCCTAGTATGATATTCTCTAAATTTTTTTATGTTTTTATTTTTGGATTCGGCAGCTTCTTCAGATAATTCTTCTATCGAAACAAGCGCATAATTTATAATTTCAGGTGGAATGTAATACCATGGGTATAATTTAATTAGCATTTTTGCAGTGTCAAGTGCAAAGCATCCAAATATTTCGGTATTTATTATATATCCAGATGTCATGCATTGCAGTAATGTTGCACATCTCTCGAAACATGTTCATCCAATCCTGTTATATTAGCAGACAATTTTGTATCACTGAAAAACCTTCTTGCCGTATTACCGTTATTTGAAGTTTTCGCCGCACCATAAATTAACAAGAAAGGAAAGCTAACTTCGGGCGGAGCCGAAGTTTATATACCCTTGCAGTTAAAACCGGATATATATCGCAAACATCGGATATATATAGAATAGGAATATATACTTAAATTTATTACAATACAAAATCTAAAAAAAGTCCCAAACTTCTATCTTCAAAATTACGAAAGTTGATATTTCTACCAAATACCATTTCCGATCGTTCAGTTATATGGCAGCTATAGGATATAGTCGGCCGATCCTAATGAAATTTGGTAGGTTGGATCAACGACCAAAAATAGTGTCTGTACTAAATTCCAGCTTTCTATCTTCAAAAACACGAAAGTTGGGTCATTTCCGATCGTTCAGTTATATGGCAGCTATAGGATATAGTCGGCCGATCCTTATGAAATTTGGCATGTCGTATTATTTTGCCAAAAATAGCTCTCAAAAATAGCTCAAAATTTGAACTCTCTAATTTAAAAAATACCAAAGTTATACCATTTCCGATCAATCAGTTATATGGCAGCTATAGGATATAGTCGGCCGATCCGGGCCGTTCCGACTTATATACTGCGTGCAAAGGAAAGAAGGGTGTGTGCAAAGTTTCAAGACGATAGCTTTAAAACTGAGAGACTAGTTTGCGTAGAAACAGACAGACGGACAGAGACAGACGGACAGACGGACAGACGGACATGCTCATATCAACTCAGGAGGTGATCCTGATCAAGAATATATATACTTTATAGGGTCGGAGATGTCTCCTTCACTGCGTTGCACACTTTTGGACAAAATTATAATACCCTCTGCAAGGGTATAAAAATATAAGATCGTGCAAACACACTTATAAGAAGAACCTATGAAAATATAATGCAAGGGAATATCAAACAAAATAAAAACTATTAGTAATGATCTGACCACTTCAAAGTTCGGTTTAGTTGTGAAATACTTGTGATGCGCGCAGCTGCGCGAGAAATGAGAAACTGTTCACATATTTAAATCTATTTTTAGAAAATCCCGTTAGATTTCTAGAAAAATTTGGTTTGCCATGAAAAAACCTGGACATTTAAGAGACGATTTGTTTACTTTTCGAACATTTTTGCCGTTATACATTTTTCTTATTTTTAGCCTATGGGAGCTACTACTGTGCACCGCCAACGAATGAAAACGTTTTCATCATTAGGATAATTAAGGTGAGCCATTTTCAACCGTTCTGTGTACTTTTCGGCATAATCCAAGTTTTGATTTTTTTTCTACCAAAATTTTATTACACGATCACACAACTCAAGCTTTCTCCTTTCGCGACAAGTGGAAATATAACGATTAATCTCTAAAAATAAATTGATAAAAAATAAATTCTAAAATATGTTCATGGAACTATTTATTTCCAATTTATACATTTAATCGTTTAAAGTTATCTCTGTTGCGCTTTAACTATATTCTCCAACACAAGTCTCTCCGAGCTGTACTCTCTGGACGTAACCCGTTACATCATAGTTACTGTGGAGATTGTTGTTCTTCACGACGCAAAACCTTCGTTGCACATCTCTTTTGTAACGTCGTCTCTTACATCCGATCTGATCGTCAACTCTCGGCTACAGAGTGCTTCAAAGAGCCTAAATTCTTTACACGCTACTACAGTGGTCTGCAATCCGTCAAAAATGAGTCTAACTTCCACAGGACATGTGCTGGAGGAGGACACAATGGACGGATAAGTGACCTTATCAACAAGAAAATTGGCCTGACGTGGTCTTGCATCGCTTGTAGGGAAATGAAGTCAGAGATGCGGACTTTTATGAAACAGACGAGAAATGGTTTCCTAGATGTTCGCAAGCAATTCTCGGCCCTTTATGAGCAATTCCTCGCTCTTGAAACTCAATTCCTTGGGCTAAAGTTGTTAAGCGAATCCCCCAGACGAAAAATTCCCAACAACAACCTGCTGACTGCTAAATTACTGAATACCCCTACATCCCATGCTGTACAAGTCGATGAATTTTCAACACCAAACATTTTACCGTCGCCTACTTGTCTACCTACTTATGCTGTTCCAGTACCAAGGGACTTGATGAGCCTTCCTTCAGGGCACTCTAATATTTATCCCTTGCAAGAAGCGATCAGCGTACCAAGTACAAATCTCGAGCCACCTCTCATATTGGAACCTCCATCGTTGGACATCGTTGGACAACCCCCATCGTTGGACAACCTACCCTCTGCTCTAGCTGTGATGTCTCCAAGGCCTCTGGTTGGTGTGGCGCCTGAAGTTAGATCTTCTGGACGTACGCTGAGGGCGGTTGCTCCTCGTAAGCCCATTTTTGTCTCTCGGCTTATGCCGGATGCTACTGTTGATGATGTCAGGAGTCACCTGTTAAACCATCTTAAGGTAGCTCCTAATGAAATAGCTGTTTATACCCTTGCAGAGGGTATTATAATTTTGTCCAAAAGTGTGCAACGCAGTGAAGGAGACATCTCCGACCCTATAAAGTATATATATTCTTGATCAGGATCACCTCCTGAGTTGATATGAGCATGTCCAAACTAGCAAACTAGTCTCTCAGTTTTAAAGCTATCGTCTTGAAACTTTGCACACACCCTTCTTTCCTTTGCACGCAGTATATAAGTCGGAACGGCCCGGATCGGCCGACTATATCCTATAGCTGCCAAATAACTGATTGATTGGAAACAGCTATACTGATTGATTCCTTGGGCAACAGTTGTTAAGCGAATCCCCCAGACGAAAAATTCCGTACAACAACCTGCTGATCTTACCTAATTCTAAATTATTGAATACCCCCCTACATCCCATGCTGTACAAGTCGATGCATTTTCAACACCAAATATTTTACCGTTGCCTACCTGTCTACCTACGGAAGCTGTTCCAGTACCAAGGGACTTGATGAGCCTTTTTTCTTTCTTTCTTATCCCTTGCAAGAGGCGATAAGCGTACCGAGTACAAATCTCGAACCTCCTATTATCTTGGAGTCCCATCGTTGGACATCGTTGGACAACCCCCATCGTTGGTCAACCTACCCTCTGCTCTTGCCGTGATGTCTCCAAGGCCTCTGATTGGTGTGGCGCCTGAAGTTAGATCTTCTAGACTTAGCAACCGCCCTGCTCCTCGTAAGGCCATATTTGTCTTTCGGCTTATGCCGAATGCTACTGTTGATGATGTCAGGAGTACCCTGTTAAACCATCTTAAGGTAGCTCCTAATGAAATAGCTGTTTTTAAGTTTAAGTTTAAGCATAAGCGTTCTATTTCTTCTTTTAAAATATTCCTACCTAATTCATTCCTTGAAAAAGCACTTAATCCTGTAGCTTGGCCTGAGCACAGTATCATTCATGAATTCCTAGCAAAAGACGCTCAGAATCCTAGCCCTGCAGAAACTGCTTCAAAAAACTGAATAACATAGTATTTTCCTGCTGCTATCAAAACGTTAGAAGTATTCTGGGTAAGCTGAGCCAATTTTTTACAAAGAGTGCTTCTTTTGATTTTGAGGCTATCGTGCTTACTGAAACTTGGCTTAACTCTTCTGTCTCTGATTATGAAATTCTTGTTTCCAAATTCTAGTGTTTCGATTGGATCATCCAACTTTTGCAGGTGGTGTCCTCATTGCTGTTAGTAATGAGTACCCTGCTGAACTTATTCCTTTCCCGAATGAGTTCGGAATTGAGTTCATTGCGGTGAAAATTTTAACTGGCTCGTCTCATATTTTCCTGACCTGTTCCTACATTCCTTCCATGGCTGAAGATATTGAAGTTTTTTCGTTGATCAAAGACCGTGATTTAATCCTAATCATGGGATATTTTAACCTTCCCATCATTTCCTGGATCCCGTCTGAGGTAGACAATTCCCTGCTTTCCAGTTGTCATAACGACTTTATCGATGGCTTAACCGATCTTTCCCTGCTCCAAATTAATCCAATTCATAACACTCATGGCAGATTTCTGGACCTAATTTTTTCCAATGTGTCATCCTCTGTCTTAAGAACAGGAAATCCAGAGCTTAAAAAAAGTTTCTTAAGTCAGGATCGATGTGCCATCAGTCAAACTTTCTTTATGTTCGCAACCAGTTTATTATTCTCAACGATCAACTTTATAAGCAGTACATCATGAATTTTAAGGTAAACTTTCGTAATGATCCAAGCTCCTTTTATTCTTTTGTTAATTTGAAACGTACCTAAATCAAATCTTTTTCCTCCTTCTCTATCATATAAAAACATTTCACATTCTTCTGAGCTAGGTATTACTAATCTCTTTGCGTTATTTTTTTAAACCACTTATTCGTCCGATTCATATAACCTCAATTCTTCTTATCCTTATAAATTACCACATATAAACATTTACTTTTCAAAATTTCGAATTCAGGATGTGTTTGAAGCTCTTTCAACAATAGATATCTCATTCTCTGCTGGTCCTGACAATGTTCCTAGCTGTGTTCGAAGGTACTGTTCTGATATCCTTTGCCAATCTCTCACTATCTTATTTAACTTATCCTTGGAGTTGGGATGTCTTCCCAAGAGATGGAATGAATCATTTATTATTCCGCTTCATAGGAAAGGCTCTAAAGCACTAATTGAGAACTACCGGGGGATTGCTAAGCTATCTGCAATTTGTTTAAAAACAGTTCATCACAGATTATAAACGTTTCATCGGGTGTCCCACAAGGTAGTCACTTAGGACCTCTTCTGTTTGTTCTTTTTGTCAACGATTTACCTAGTGTTGTAAACTATGCTGCTACATTTATGTATGCTGATGATGTCAAGTTATGTCTTTTTTTCCAGACCATTTCCTTCATAGAAACCTGCAATTAGACCTTAACGAAGTCTTCTTGTGGTGCTCAAACAATCTTCTTTTACTTAACTGCTCTAAGTGTAAGGTTATGACGTTCAATCGCAGTGTGCCTCACATCGTTTCGTACTCTCTTGGGAATAACGTCTTAGATCGTGTTTCCCTAATTAACGATCTTGGAGTCATTTTTGACAATAAGTTGTCCTTCAACGAACACATATCACTAACAGTTAATAAAGCCAGAGGTGTGCTAGCTTTTATCAAACGTTGGTCTAAAGAATTTAATGATCCTTTCACAACTAAAACTCTATATGTATCGTTGGTTTGTCCTATCTTGGAATACTGTTCTAGCGTTTGGAGTCCGCAATACTTTTTTTACCAAAGGAGGATTGAGTCTGTGCAAAACCACTTTCTGCTATTTGTGTTAAAAAGCTTAAGCTGGGATACTGCTACTTGCCTCACGTCGTATCATTGCCGGTTAAAACTATTAAACCTACCTCCTTTAAAAGAGCGCCGTACTTGTGCTGGGATTATGAAATTGTTATCTGTCTCTGATTATGAAATTATTGTTTCCAAGTTCATAGTGTTTCGATTGGATCGTCCAACTTTTGCAGGTGGTGTCCTCATTGCTGTTAGTAATGAATACCCTGCTGATCTTATTCATTGTCTACAAAACCACCTTGGTATAATAAACACCTTTCTCGTCTTAAGGGGACACCCCCATTCTCGGTTTCAAAAAATCGATGTTTTTTTTAAATTTTATTCGAACTATTTACTATTCAAGAATGTTCCCTGAAAATTTCAAGTGATAATCTCAAAAACTCTTGAAGATATAGACGATTTATGGTGGTAGCCTTAGGCGCCGGCGAGAGACTCAAAACTTTAAACGCGTTTTTCTCGAAACAGTGTTTTTACGACTGGCGCATAGGGTTACTCAAAAACTATTAATCCAATCGGTTCCAAATTTCCAAATAACACGTTATTCTATACCAGAGGTCGGCACCACAATAAATTGATATGATTTTACCGCATTAGTGTTAGTAATGTATAGCAGAAAGTAGGCTTTGAGCATGACGTTTCACACATTTATACTGTGTGTGTGTGGCAGAGCTCGGGCAGAGAAATTTCCTATGCCCCCGAGATAGGGCCGTGCCGACCTCTGTTCTATACATATATAGCTCTGGTATGAACTAGGATAAGTCAAATCGGTGAAGATCTTCTTTACATTTCAGCTTGAAAAAAACTCAATTTTAAAAAAATAATTTTCAAAGGTCCGCCATTTTGTTAATTTTTGCTGAGGCGCATGCAAACTGATGTGGTATACACTGACTTTAGCAAAGCATTTTGATTCTATTCTCTTCATAAGCTGTGTCTTATGGGGTTTTCTCCACATATAGTACAGGGGTTGACCTCCTATCTATCGAACCACATGCAGCGTGTTTTGTTTAAAAACAGTTCATCACAGATTATAAACGTTTCATTTGGTGTCCCACAAGATAGTCACTTAGGTCCTCTTCTTTTTGTTCTTTTTGTCAACGATTTACCTAGTGTTGTAAACTATGCTACTACATTTATGTATGGTGATGATGTCAAGTTATGTCTTTTTTCCCAGACCATTTCCTTCATAGAAACCTGTAATTAGACCTTAACGAAGTCTTCTTGTGGTGCTCAAACAATCTCCTTTTACTTAACTGCTCTAAGTGTAAGGTTTTGACGTTCAATCGCAGTGTGCCTCACATCGTTTAGTACTCTCTTGGGAATAACGTCTTAGATCGTGTATCCCTAGTTAACGAATTTGGAGTCATTTTTGACAATAAGTTGTCCTTCAACGAACTCATATCGTTAATAGAGCCAGAGGTGTGCTAGCTTTTATCAAACGTTGGTCTAAAGAATTTGATGATCCTTTCACAACTAAAACTCTATATGTATCGTTGGTTTGTCCTATCTTGGAATACTGTTCTAGCGTTTGGAGTCCGCAATACTTTTTTTACCAAAGGAGGATTGAGTCTGTGCAAAACCACTTTCTGCTATTTGTGTTAAAAAGCTTAAGCTGGGATACTGCTACTTGCCTCACGTCGTATCATTGCCGGTTAAAACTATTAAACCTACCTCCTTTAAAAGAGCGCCGTACTTGTGCTGGGATTATGAAATTGTTATCTGTCTCTGATTATGAAATTATTGTTTCCAAGTTCATAGTGTTTCGATTGGATCGTCCAACTTTTGCAGGTGGTGTCCTCATTGCTGTTAGTAATGAATACCCTGCTGATCTTATTCATTGTCTACAAAACCACCTTGGTATAATAAACACCTTTCTCGTCTTGAGGGGACACCCCCATTCTCGGTTTCAAAAAATCGATGTTTTTTTTAAATTTTATTCAAACTATTTACTATTCAAGAATGTTCCCTGAAAATTTCAAGTGATAATCTCAAAAACTCTTGAAGATATAGACGATTTATGGTGGTAGCCTTAGGTGCCGGCGAGAGACTCAAAACTTTAAACGCGTTTTTCTCGAAACAGTGTTTTTACGACTGGCGCATAGGGTTACTCAAAAACTATTAATCCAATCGGGTCCAAATTTCCAAATAACACGTTATTCTATACATATATAGCTCTGGTATGAACTAGGATAAGTCAAATCGGTGAAGATCTTCTTTACTTTTCAGCTTGAAAAAAACTCAATTTTTAAAAAATAATTTTCAAAAGTCCGCCATATTGTTAATTTTTGAGCAAAGTTAATAATCCTAGTTGATACGAGAGCGAAACATGTACTCTTTCGAATCCCATTGGAAGTTTTGGTTTCAGATGTTCCAGTGAGCGGAAATCACATGCGCCGCCAAAAAGAAGGTCTTTTGTTTGATTGCAAAAAACAACAACAAAAAAAAAAAAAATATTTGTAAAATGGTTTTCTTCTATTTTATGTTTTAATAGACAATAAGTTGTCCTTCAACGAACACATATCACTAACAGTTAATAAAGCCATAGGTGTGCTAGCTTTTATCAAACGTTGGTCTAAAGAATTTAATGATCCTTTCACAACTAAAACTCTATATGTATCGTTGGTTTGTCCTATCTTGGAATACTGTTCTAGCGTTTGGAGTCCGCAATACTTTGTTCACCAAAGGAGGATTGAATCTGTGCAAAACCACTTTCTGCTATTTGTGTTAAAAAGCTTAAACTGGGATACTGCTACTTGCCTCTCGTCGTATCATTGCCGGTTAAAACTATTAAACCTACCTCCTTTAAAAAAGCGCCGTACTTGTGCTGGGGTTATGCTACTTTATGTGCTTATTCTTGGACAGGTTGACTCACAAGTTCTTCTTGAAAAAATAATGTTCTCTGTTCCTAATAGAGTAACTAGATCCTTCCTTCCTTCCCTTTGGTTACCAATTTCTAGGTATAATTCGGCTGAACACGATCCATTTCGTGTTTTTGTAAAAATTATAACTTCCATTTATTATCCCCTGAACTACCCCTAGATGTAATTAAATCCAAAATTATGGAATATCTTTTAACTTAATTTATCCTTACTTTTAGTTATAATAATCTAGTTATAGAATAACAGATCATTGTTTTATAATAAATTAATAAAATAAATTTAAAAAAAATACCCTGTTGTAACTCCATGCTGACCCAAGATCCGTCGTAAGTTCAAGATATTAAAAGCGGCTCAATGCACCACTTTGTCGGAAGAGCATTCACCATGGTAGGGAGTGCTGATAACACCCCCGTTCACATCTAGGGGCGTCGCATGTCAAGTGAGAGGTACTATTTCTTTTTCGTAACTTCTGTCCGATTTTCTTGCTATCTCTTTTCCGGCCGATTTAAGCTCGTTACCTATTCGCACGCGATAAATTTGAATTATTAAAGAAGACTAATGAGCACCCGAAATCTGTGTCCTCTAAAGAACACCACGACATTTGCCGACGAGATGTAATTTCAACGCGTGCGGGATTAACCGTTTGCAAGACCACCAGCTCAACGTTGTTCCTTACAAATTCTCGGTGTAGTTTTGTACATTACCTAATTAATGGAGATGTAGATAGCCAGCATTTACAGCTTTAATTTTAACATTCCTAATAGAAGGACTAAAAACTTCAGTCCTCTATTCCTAAGCCATTGTAGTTTGACATATGGACAGCACGACCCTTCTAGGGTCTTATGCTCGAACTACAATGGTCTCTACCCCACAATCTCTCTTTCCTTTCCTTCAAATTAAAAATAACAAATTAATAATAAATCGTTTGTCATGCGCCCTTCGATCGTCTGGGTCGTCTTTCCTTTCCTTCAAATTTAAAATCTAGTATATGAAATTTCCTTACGTACTCCTCTTACCTTAATAAATAAAAAATAGCTTAGTAAATCTTTTCTCGAGCCCCTCTAGGTCGTCTGGGCCTCAAAGCTTTATGAGGAATGCAGGAATGCTAGCTGATGCACTAATTGATGCTCAAGCGATTTTCAAAATTCTTGAAAAAGAAAGACGCCAAAAAAAAAACAGACAGTCGGACATATTTAAATCAACTCAGGAAGCGATTCTGATCAAGAATATAAAGAATATGTATCCTATACAGCGTTGCATTCTGCAAGGGTAAAATAATAAGACCAACAATGTTTGTAAGTATAGCCCAAAATGTTTCGGGATTTATCCGGGCCCCCCGGGCACTCCCCAAAATCTTTGAATTCAAAAATTTTTTTCTATTTGTTATCAAAAAGTCTTTAGTAAAAGAAACCTGACTTTCGAAAACTTGACATGTCCCCCATACTATTTTGGGCCTTGTCTCAGAAACAACTAGAGGATTGGATCTTAAAATGTCATAAAAATCGCTCCCAACGTTTTGCGGAAATCGAAGAAAAGTGGGCCAACCCGGTTAACAGCCCATACAAAAATGAACCAAAAAAATTATTTTTTAAAAGTTTGAAGCTCTCAGAGGATGCGCCCATATGGACGATAGTGGAGTCGATGTAACACTTTCTATATGGAGTCGATATACAAATCGCTCCCTACAATTTTGAGCTAATCGACTGATAAGAGGAGCGCCAGCTATGGAACCAGCCAACAAAAAAAGTTCGTTTCACTGCCCATTTAAGCCCATTCGAATAGTACCTGTCCCATTAAAATCGCTCTCACTGATTTTGGGGAATCAAGTCCCGAAATCTTCTGACCCTGGTTCGCCAATACTGGTCATTATCATTTTCCCGAGTTTTGACGCGGCCTAACGCCCAAGCCGCCATTATTAATGTTTACCTTTTTTAAAGAGGATGCGCCATTATGCCCGGTATACCACGAGAAAGCTTATTTTTAGCCCATTCGAATGGTACCTGTCAAATTAAAATCGCTCCCACAGATTTTGAGGAATCAAGTCCGGACATTTTCGGACCCTGGTTCGCCAATACTGGTCATTATCATTTTCCCGTGTTTGACGCTGCCCAACACCCCAGCCGCCATTATTAATATTTATTTTTTTTTCAAGAGGATGCGCCATTATGCACGGTATAGCACGAGAAAGCTAATTTTTAGCCCATTCGAATGGTACCTGTCCCATTAAAATCGCTCCCACTGATTTTGAGGAATCAAGTCCCGAAATTTTCGGACCCTGGTTCGCCAATACTGGCCATTATCATTTTTCCGTGTTTGACGCTGCCCAACACCCCAGACGCCATTATTAATGTTTACCTTTTTTTAAAGAGGATGCGCCATTATGCACGATATACCACGAGAAAGCTAATTTTTAGCCCATTCGAATGGTACCTGTCCTATTAAAATCGCTCCCACAGATTTTGTGGAGTCAATTCCCGAAATTTTCGGACCCTGGTTCGCCAATACTGGCCATTATCATTTTTCCGGGTTTGACGCTGCCCAACACCCCAGCCGCCATTATTAATGCTTACCTTTTTTTAAAGAGGATGCGCCATTATACACGATATACCACGAGAAAGCTTATTTTTAGCCCATTCGAATGGTACCTGTCCGATTAAAATGGCTCCCACAGATTTTGAGGAATCAAGTCCCGAAATTTTCGGACCCTGGTTCGCCAATACTGGCCATTATCATTTTCCCGGGTTTGACGCTGCCCAACACCCCAGCCGCCATTATTAATGTTTACCTTTTTTTAAAGAGGATGCACCATTATGCACTGGCCATTATCATTTTTCCGGGTTTGACGCTGCCCAACACCCCAGCCGCCATTATTAATGCTTACCTTTTTTTAAAGAGGATGCGCCATTATACACGATATACCACGAGAAAGCTTATTTTTAGCCCATTCGAATGGTACCTGTCCGATTAAAATGGCTCCCACAGATTTTGAGGAATCAAGTCCCGAAATTTTCGGACCCTGGTTCGCCAATACTGGCCATTATCATTTTCCCGGGTTTGACGCTGCCCAACACCCCAGCCGCCATTATTAATGTTTACCTTTTTTTAAAGAGGATGCGCCATTATGCACGATATACCACGAGAAAGCTAATTTTTAGCCCATTCGAATGGTACCTGTCCCATTAAAATCGCTCCCACTGATTTTGAGGAATCAAGTCCCGAAATTTTCGGACCCTGGTTCGCCAATACTGGCTGTTTGGTCATTGAGCGTTTTCAATGCCGGGAAATGAAAGACGAATTTAATTTTAGTACGACGTTATAAAAATGTTTATTTCTGCCTGCAGATGAAGCCGGATGATCATCTGATAGACCAGCTTATGGTGCAAGCAGAGACGAAAGTAAAGTACAGAGAGAGGGCGGCCCGACAAGTCACTTCGAGCTAAAGCTCCCGAAAGTGGAGAGGGCGGCCCGACCTAGACATTGCCGAGCTAAAACTCTCTATAGAAAGCCCGTTGAGTCGAGCGGCCGAGAGAGAGCCGGCTTGCGATCAACAAAGCTTATGTACAAACTTAAGCCTAATAAATAAACATCATTACAACAAACATTACGTTAACATATTTAACATTAAAATTACACCGCTGCTGCCTGACCCGACATTCCCCCCTCCGTTGGGGCCTGTCCTCCAACTATATTCGTAAGGGGCGAGGTACAGCTTAATCAGCTCCCAGCGAAGCACTCCAACCCGAAGAGGGATCCGCTCCATAGCTCTGCCCAGCGGTTACATCCATAGCCTCCAAAGTCCTGCATCGCTGCTCCAGAAACTCTGCCAGCGACTCCCAAGTAGGGATGGCGTCGGAACTTGAAGAATTTAGACTCTCCTCCCACTTCACCTGGGTAGCTGGGTCCAACCGTTGAAGAAGAACCTGGACAATGATGCAGCCGGCTATCTCATTCGTCGAACCCAAATTCTTCAAAGTTCTCATATGGGCATTGAATTTGTCGGATAACCCTCGAAGACCTGTTATTGAATCACCTTCCACTAGAGTGAGGCCAAGAATCTCGTTCACGTGAGCCTGAAATATTAAACGACGGCTATTAAATCGTTTCTCCAACAAATTCAGCGCGACATCATAATTCTCATCGGAGACTTCCAAGGAGCAAACTGCTTCGAAAGCGGACTCCCGAAGGCAAGATCGCAACCTTTGCAGCTTTTCCACCTTACTGATGCTCGGATTACCGCCAACGATTGTACAGAATATCGAGTAAAACTCAGGCCATTCAGAGTATCCACCGCTGAAGGTAGGAAGAGGCAAGGGAGGCAAAGCATGAAACCTTTGACCTGACCCTGAGTCACCCTGCATGGTGGACATTCCGTTAGCTAGGGTGGAGTGGGCAGCAATTCGGGAAGAGCGAAGGGTCGTCTCGTGCTCGATTTCGGCCTGCATTGTCACTACCAGCTCCGAGACAGTCCATCGGAGCTCACTACTGATCTGCGAAATGTCCAAATCCTCAAGCTCCCCGTGGATGGCCTTGAAGTCGCTGAACATGGCAACTATCTGACCATGACGCACGTTGAGCATGGCATCGTCCACCTTGGAAACAGGCTGAAGAGCTCTTTGGACCCTCTGCAAGTCCTGGAGAATACCCAGGGCCTTGCACTTTAGAATAGCACTACGGGTTGGAGTGGGTGCTCCTGTGTCTGCGCCGCTGGAGTTCATGGTGGATTTATTAAGTTCCGACGAACCCGAAGTAAATAATTCCGGCGCCAAATTTTATCGCTCCAAATTTATTTGCTCGCGACGAACACGACTTGTCCCACTGTGCGCTCAGAACCGTAGCGGAATTGTGGAACGTATATATATATGAAGTCTATGCGCGGGCGAATGCACTTGCTTTGTGGAACGTAAATATGTATGTGTACCAATAATAAACAATTTACCGGGCCACAACTGAACTGCCGTTAGGTTTATGTTTTATTCTTAATTTGAATTTGTTTATTATTTTATATAAACCTGATTGCTTATTAGCACCACAACCGTTCATGTAAATTTTAATCTGCACCACATATGTTTTCGCGGGGATAGCTTGGTTTAGTTTTAGTTTCTATAGCTTTAGTAAATTATAGTTAATAATTTAGTTAATTATATTAACTATATCACGTCGGGGTCACCAATGTTTGGTCATTGAGCGTTTTCAATGCCGGGAAATGAAAGACGAATTTAATTTTAGTACGACGTTATAAAAATGTTTATTTCTGCCTGCAGATGAAGCCGGATGATCATCTGATAGACCAGCTTATGGTGCAAGCAGAGACGAAAGTAAAGTACAGAGAGAGGGCGGCCCGACAAGTCACTTCGAGCTAAAGCTCCCGAAAGTGGAGAGGGCGGCCCGACCTAGACATTGCCGAGCTAAAACTCTCTATAGAAAGCCCGTTGAGTCGAGCGGCCGAGAGAGAGCCGGCTTGCGATCAACAAAGCTTATGTACAAACTTAAGCCTAATAAATAAACATCATTACAACAAACATTACGTTAACATATTTAACATTAAAATTACACCGCTGCTGCCTGACCCGACATTCCCCCCTCCGTTGGGGCCTGTCCTCCAACTATATTCGTAAGGGGCGAGGTACAGCTTAATCAGCTCCCAGCGAAGCACTCCAACCCGAAGAGGGATCCGCTCCATAGCTCTGCCCAGCGGCCACATCCATAGCCTCCAAAGTCCTGCATCGCTGCTCCAGAAACTCTGCCAGCGACTCCCAAGTAGGGATGGCGTCGGAACTTGAAGAATTTAGACTCTCCTCCCACTTCACCTGGGTAGCTGGGTCCAACCGTTGAAGAAGAACCTGGACAATGATGCAGCCGGCTATCTCATTCGTCGAACCCAAATTCTTCAAAGTTCTCATATGGGCATTGAATTTGTCGGATAACCCTCGAAGACCTGTTATTGAATCACCTTCCACTAGAGTGAGGCCAAGAATCTCGTTCACGTGAGCCTGAAATATTAAACGACGGCTATTAAATCGTTTCTCCAACAAATTCAGCGCGACATCATAATTCTCATCGGAGACTTCCAAGGAGCAAACTGCTTCGAAAGCGGACTCCCGAAGGCAAGATCGCAACCTTTGCAGCTTTTCCACCTTACTGATGCTCGGATTACCGCCAACGATTGTACAGAATATCGAGTAAAACTCAGGCCATTCAGAGTATCCACCGCTGAAGGTAGGAAGAGGCAAGGGAGGCAAAGCATGAAACCTTTGACCTGACCCTGAGTCACCCTGCATGGTGGACATTCCGTTAGCTAGGGTGGAGTGGGCAGCAATTCGGGAAGAGCGAAGGGTCGTCTCGTGCTCGATTTCGGCCTGCATTGTCACTACCAGCTCCGAGACAGTCCATCGGAGCTCACTACTGATCTGCGAAATGTCCAAATCCTCAAGCTCCCCGTGGATGGCCTTGAAGTCGCTGAACATGGCAACTATCTGACCATGACGCACGTTGAGCATGGCATCGTCCACCTTGGAAACAGGCTGAAGAGCTCTTTGGACCCTCTGCAAGTCCTGGAGAATACCCAGGGCCTTGCACTTTAGAATAGCACTACGGGTTGGAGTGGGTGCTCCTGTGTCTGCGCCGCTGGAGTTCATGGTGGATTTATTAAGTTCCGACGAACCCGAAGTAAATAATTACGGCGCCAAATTTTATCGCTCCAAATTTATTTGCTCGCGACGAACACGACTTGTCCCACTGTGCGCTCAGAACCGTAGCGGAATTGTGGAACGTATATATATATGAAGTCTATGCGCGGGCGAATGCACTTGCTTTGTGGAACGTAAATATGTATGTGTACCAATAATAAACAATTTACCGGGCCACAACTGAACTGCCGTTAGGTTTATGTTTTATTCTTAATTTGAATTTGTTTATTATTTTATATAAACCTGATTGCTTATTAGCACCACAACCGTTCATGTAAATTTTAATCTGCACCACATATGTTTTCGCGGGGATAGCTTGGTTTAGTTTTAGTTTCTATAGCTTTAGTAAATTATAGTTAATAATTTAGTTAATTATATTAACTATATCACGTCGGGGTCACCAATGTTTGGTCATTGAGCGTTTTCAATGCCGGGAAATGAAAGACGAATTTAATTTTAGTACGACGTTATAAAAATGTTTATTTCTGCCTGCAGATGAAGCCGGATGATCATCTGATAGACCAGCTTATGGTGCAAGCAGAGACGAAAGTAAAGTACAGAGAGAGGGCGGCCCGACAAGTCACTTCGAGCTAAAGCTCCCGAAAGTGGAGAGGGCGGCCCGACCTAGACATTGCCGAGCTAAAACTCTCTATAGAAAGCCCGTTGAGTCGAGCGGCCGAGAGAGAGCCGGCTTGCGATCAACAAAGCTTATGTACAAACTTAAGCCTAATAAATAAACATCATTACAACAAACATTACGTTAACATATTTAACATTAAAATTACACCGCTGCTGCCTGACCCGACATTCCCCCCTCCGTTGGGGCCTGTCCTCCAACTATATTCGTAAGGGGCGAGGTACAGCTTAATCAGCTCCCAGCGAAGCACTCCAACCCGAAGAGGGATCCGCTCCATAGCTCTGCCCAGCGGCCACATCCATAGCCTCCAAAGTCCTGCATCGCTGCTCCAGAAACTCTGCCAGCGACTCCCAAGTAGGGATGGCGTCGGAACTTGAAGAATTTAGACTCTCCTCCCACTTCACCTGGGTAGCTGGGTCCAACCGTTGAAGAAGAACCTGGACAATGATGCAGCCGGCTATCTCATTCGTCGAACCCAAATTCTTCAAAGTTCTCATATGGGCATTGAATTTGTCGGATAACCCTCGAAGACCTGTTATTGAATCACCTTCCACTAGAGTGAGGCCAAGAATCTCGTTCACGTGAGCCTGAAATATTAAACGACGGCTATTAAATCGTTTCTCCAACAAATTCAGCGCGACATCATAATTCTCATCGGAGACTTCCAAGGAGCAAACTGCTTCGAAAGCGGACTCCCGAAGGCAAGATCGCAACCTTTGCAGCTTTTCCACCTTACTGATGCTCGGATTACCGCCAACGATTGTACAGAATATCGAGTAAAACTCAGGCCATTCAGAGTATCCACCGCTGAAGGTAGGAAGAGGCAAGGGAGGCAAAGCATGAAACCTTTGACCTGACCCTGAGTCACCCTGCATGGTGGACATTCCGTTAGCTAGGGTGGAGTGGGCAGCAATTCGGGAAGAGCGAAGGGTCGTCTCGTGCTCGATTTCGGCCTGCATTGTCACTACCAGCTCCGAGACAGTCCATCGGAGCTCACTACTGATCTGCGAAATGTCCAAATCCTCAAGCTCCCCGTGGATGGCCTTGAAGTCGCTGAACATGGCAACTATCTGACCATGACGCACGTTGAGCATGGCATCGTCCACCTTGGAAACAGGCTGAAGAGCTCTTTGGACCCTCTGCAAGTCCTGGAGAATACCCAGGGCCTTGCACTTTAGAATAGCACTACGGGTTGGAGTGGGTGCTCCTGTGTCTGCGCCGCTGGAGTTCATGGTGGATTTATTAAGTTCCGACGAACCCGAAGTAAATAATTCCGGCGCCAAATTTTATCGCTCCAAATTTATTTGCTCGCGACGAACACGACTTGTCCCACTGTGCGCTCAGAACCGTAGCGGAATTGTGGAACGTATATATATATGAAGTCTATGCGCGGGCGAATGCACTTGCTTTGTGGAACGTAAATATGTATGTGTGCCAATAATAACCAATTTACCGGGCCACAACTGAACTGCCGTTAGGTTTATGTTTTATTCCTAATTTGAATTTGTTTATTATTTTATATAAACCTAATTGCTTATTAGCACCACAACCGCTCATGTAAATTTTAATCTGCACCACATATGTTTTCGCGGGGATAGCTTGGTTTAGTTTTAGTTTCTATAGCTTTAGTAAATTATAGTTAATAATTTAGTTAATTATATTAACTTTATCACGTCGGGGTCACCAATGTTTGGTCATCGAGAGTTTTCGATGCCGTAAATAAAAGACTTTGTATTTAAATTTAGTACGAACGTTATAAAAATGTTTATTGATGCCTACAGATGAAGCCGGATGATCATTTGATATACCAGCTTATGGTGCATGCAGAGACGAAAGTAAAGTACAGAGAGAGGGCGGCCCGACAAGTCACTTCGAGCTAAAGCTCCCGAAAGTGGAGAGGGCGGCCCGACCTAGACATTGCCGAGCTAAAACTCTCTATAGAAAGCCAGTTGAGTCGAGCGGCCGAGAGAGAGTCGGCTTGCGATCAACAAAGCTTATGTACAAACTTAAGCCTAATAAATAAACATCATTACAACAAACATTACGTTAACATATTTAACATTAAAATTACACCGCTGCTGCCTGACCCGACACTGGCCATTATCATTTTCCCGGGTTTGACGCGCCCAACACCCCAGCCGCCATTATTAATGTTTACCTTTTTTTCAAGAAGATGCGCCATTATGCACGGTATAGCACGAGAAAGCTAATTTTTAGCCCATTCGAATGGCACCTGTCCCATAAAAATCGCTCCCACAGATTTTGAGGAATCAAGTCCGGACATTTTCGGACCCTGGTTCGCCAATACTGGTCATTATCATTTTCCCGTGTTTGACGCGGCCCAACGCCCCAGCCGCCATTATTAATGTTTACCTTTTTTAAAGAGGATGCGCCATTATGCCCGGTATACCACGAGAAAGCTTTTTTTTAGCCCATTCGAATGGTACCTGTCCCATTAAAATCGCTCCCACAGATTTTGTGGAGTCAAGTCCCGAAATTTTCGGACCCTGGTTCGCCAATACTGGCCATTATCATTTTCGCGGGTTTGACGCTGCCCAACACCCCAGCCGCCATTATTAATGTTTACCTTTTTTTAAAGAGGATGCTCCATTATGCACGATATACCACGAGAAAGCTAATTTTTAGCCCATTCGAATGGTACCTGTCCCATTAAAATCGCTCCCACAGATTTTGTGGAGTCAAGTCCCGAAATTTTCGGACCCTGGTTCGCCAATACTGGCCATTATCATTTTTCCGGGTTTGACGCTGCCCAACACCCCAGACGCCATTATTAATGTTTACCTTTTTTTAAAGAGGATGCGCCATCATGCACGATATACCACGAGAAAGCTAATTTTTAGCCCATTCGAATGGTATCTGTCTCACTGATTTTGAGGAATCAAGTCCCGAAATTTTCGGACCCTGGTTGGCCAATACTGGCCATTATCATTTTCGCGGGTTTGACGCTGCCCAACACCCCAGACGCCATTATTAATGTTTACCTTTTTTTAAAGAGGATGCGCCATTATGCATGATATACCACGAGAAAGCTAATTTTTAGCCCATTCGAATGGTACCTGTCCCATTAAAATCGCTCCCACTGATTTTGAGGAATCAAGTCCCGAAATTTTCGGACCCTGGTTCGCCAATACTGGCCATTATCATTTTTCCGTGTTTGACGCTGCCCAACACCCCAGACGCCATTATTAATGTTTACCTTTTTTTAAAGAGGATGCGCCATTATGCACGATATACCACGAGAAAGCTAATTTTTAGCCCATTCGAATGGTACCTGTCCTATTAAAATCGCTCCCACAGATTTTGAGGAATCAAGTCCCGAAATTTTCGGACCCTGGTTCGCCAATACTGGTCATTATCATTTTCCCGTGTTTGACGCTGCCCAACACCCCAGCCGCCATTATTAATGTTTACCTTTTTTTTAAAGAGGATGCGCCATTATGCACGGTATACCACGAGAAAGCTTATTTTTAGCCCATTCGAATGGTACCTGTCCCATTAAAATCGCTTCCACAGATTTTGAAGAATAAAATCCCGAAATTTTCGGACCCTGGTTCGCCAATACTGGTCATTATCATTTTCCCGTGTTTGACGCGGCCTAACGCCCAAGCCGCCATTATTAATGTTTACCTTTTTTAAAGAGGATGCGCCATTATGCCCGGTATACCACGAGAAAGCTTATTTTTAGCCCATTCGAATGGTACCTGTCCCATTAAAATCGCTCCCACAGATTTTGAGGAATCAAGTCCCGAAATTTTCGGAACCTGGTTCGCCAATACTGGCCATTATCATTTTCCCGGGTTTGACGCTGCCCAACACCCCAGCCGCCATTATTAATGTTAACCTTTTTTTAAAGAGGATGCGCCATTATGCACGATATACCACGAGAAAGCTAATTTTTAGCCCATTCGAATGGTACCTGTCCCATCAAAATCGCTCCCATAGATTTTAAGGAATCAAGTCCCGAAATTTTCGGACCCTGGTTCGCCAATACTGGCTATTATCATTTTCCCGGGTTTGACGCTGCCCAACACCCCAGCCGCCATTATTAATGCTTACCTTTTTTTAAAGAGGATGCCCATTCGAAATAAAAGATGGCCTCTGTTAGGTTTATTGGGTCATATTCATTCAAATCGCTCCCGAGCGGGGAAACAAACACTACTTTCTTTAAATTTCGCCAATCCAAGGTGGAATGCTGTTCCAAGGGGGGACCGAGGGTGTCCGAGGGGGGCTCGGACCTTAATATGAGAACTCTGGCTTATTGTTTTAAGCGGGCTAAGTCATGATGGCTAGTAAAATTGCACTGACTTGTTTTGGGAAAAGCGAAATAACTTTAACAATTTTCATAATTTCCTAATGAAGTTGGTCTCGTTTTATTCAGAATTTCAGAATTTTAAAATCGGTTTAAAATAACGCGTTTAGGAATTTTTCAGAGCAAAAAAGTCCAGAAAAACCGTTTTTTCCAAATAAATCAAGATTTTGAGGGTGTTTGAAAAATTTCAAACATGGTTTTATACTTTACTCGACCTAATGAACAATTCCTACTAGGTCTCTTCAAAAGTTTCTCCAATTTTTCTTTTTTTGTCGCACTGTGTTACTTATCGATTTTTAATTTTTTAAATCAAGACTAAAAATTATTTTGGAGCAAAAAAAAAAAATCACAAATAATCATTAAGCTTCAGAAAAAATAATAAAACTCAAAAATAATGATTATTCGTGATTTTTATTTTTTTCGCTCAAAATAAAACTTACCAAGCAACAACTTTTGATTCTTTAATGATATTGCCAATATTTTTCTATGTCCTTATAAAGGATCAAAAGTTGTTGCTTGGTGAGTTTTATTTAAAAACTTTATTTAGAAAATAAAAATTTTATCAAGTTTTTGAGGTTATGTCGCAACCCTGACATTCTGCAGTTTTTTAGACCTCGGATTCAGATTCAGCGACCCTGAAAACATATAATAAACATGGTCTGACCCACGGACTCCAATATAATTTTGTATGAGGTTTTTTGAGGTTATGTCAGAACCCTGATGTGCTGGGTTTTTTTGGACCTCGGATTCGGATTCAGCGACCCCGAAAACATATAGTTAACATGGTCTGACCTCCAGACCCGAAAAAATATTTTTTTTGTGTGGCTGATTTTTATTTTTTTTGCTAAAAAATAATGTTTAAGAATAGAATAAATATAACAATAAAAAATTAAAAATCATTAAGGATTCATAGTGTATCCTTAAAAGAAAAAAACGTGCTAGTCATGCTTGTTCTATGTTGATTGGAAGTGATTGATTTATTCATTTAAAAATAGCGACAATAATCATTATTTACGGTCCCTGAAAATTATAATACCCTCTGCAAGGGCAATAATGTAAAATTCGAATGGACAACTGTTTTATAATATCCAGAGTTTTGCATAGTTACATATTCTAGCAAGCATGCTTGTGGATCAGACCAAAAATGGACTTCAGCTCCCAGTTGTATACTAGAGGTCTGCATGATTGCACTCAAAATTTTCGGTTATTTGAGTACAATAAGTTTAAGTCGCAATTGAGCGTGCCAAACCGTTTCAACAAAGTGAATTGCGGATTGGTAAGGGTTGTTTTCGTTGTATGCGAAATGAGTGAAATTCAAACCAATGTGGAATGGATAGAATGAGTGAATGCAGAGTAAATGCTTCGAGTACTCGGATAAAATTTTGGCATTTTCGTCATTCATGGCAGGTGCTAAGGAGCAGAAGCTAAAACCAGTTGCACAATTTTTTGTATACCTGCAAGCAGCTACCTGCAAAGAGCCTTTTCAGATGCTAGAAATTTAATTTCTGAAAAGCGATGTATTATTGCTAACAATGCAGATACAATAAAAAAAATTATGTTTTTGCATTCTGTTATGAAAAATTAAATAAATGGCATATATATGTATATATAATAATTAATCCATGCCTTTCTATTTTTCTATTTCTTGTATTGAAAAGCAACACAAAAACAAAAACAAAAAATTAATTTGACGTCACAAATGCGACGCACAACTAACCGAGTACTCGGTTACAAAACTCATTTGGTTATTGCGCCGCCGTTCGGATAGTGTAAATTTTTTACTCATGCCTTTACCACATTTGCCAAATCCGTTTTACTCAATGTCTCACTCAGTCAGTCAGAACTTTGAGTGAGAGTGCCAAATGCTGCTTTGACTGTATTCATGCAGACCTCTATTGTATACTCATATTTCAGACCACATATTTATGGTTCTTAGACCTTTTGACATTAGCTAAAAAAAATAATCTAGAAGAACATAATCTATGAGAAATTATTATTTGCTTCAACATGAACCTTAGGTAATCATAAATAAACTTTTTAATAAATCATAAAAGATATTTTTTATGTATGCGCAAGCATATATTAAATTTTTTAAGTAAATCAATAATGAGGAATATGAGTAGCGATTAATACAGGGGTTTATTAATATGAAGGGGAATTGGCGAATTGCCGTGACTGCAGCTCCATCTGCAGGGGCTAGCGATTGAGTGAAGACTAACTTCAGTCGAACGAGATCGCTGCGCGAGAGAATGCAGTTGCATACATAACACCCCTTAACACCCACACGGATCGTAGAACTGGGGGCGACGACGGTCACGGGCCGATCTGCGTGGTGGTCCTCCAGTCCCGTTTGGCTCAAGCGAACGCTGTGGCCCAGCTGGAGTTGTGGATACGCCAGCTACCGCTTCAGCTGGGGTTGGAGTGGAACAGCAAGTTGGTGATGCTGTCTCCTCTAGTGTTGGCTGCTGCGAAGGACTGTGCAATCGCAGCTGATCCAGATTTCGCCTGACTGTTCGGTCGTCCTCAAGACACACCGAATAGGAAATCGGTCATGTTCGCTTTGCATAGTTCTGGACCCAAACAGGGCTTCCTGTTACAAAAGACTCTTTAGTTTGGGCCTCGCAAGTCTTACCATATGATATTTCGCCTGGACTCAATTTGTTAAAGAATGTCTGGAGCTCCCTATTGAATAGTAACTCCGCAGGCGAATGCTTTGTAACGGAATGTGGCGTAGTATGTGGTCAAACAAGAAACGATCTAAAGCTAAGTTGACATCTGTGTGACGATCTAGTTTCTTCAGGTAACTCTTCGTCGTTTGAAACGTTCGTTCGGCCTGTCCGTTGGTTTGTAGTGTGCGCACCTTATTCCCAAAACAAAAACAAATATCTAGATAGGCCAATATTTCTTTCCTCGACTGTATCTACCCAATAGATGGGAACAGAATTGCATAGACCGATGCAATTCCCACCCACACCTGCATGAACTGACAAAAGTAGGTAGAAAATCGTACGATTACTCCGTTAGGTAGGGAAGGTTTGCTAAAGCATGGGTATGCTGAAGCTCTTAGCAGTTCTTAGCAGCTATTCTTTTTTATCTTTGGCCGAGTAAGAAGTTTCCATCAAAGAATTATAAAAAGTGATAGAAAATTCGGCCAAACACGTGTGGTGATCAAAGAAGGAAAACCCTTGTGCAGCGAAGGCATTCGGCCTAAAACAAAATATAAAAAACAATAGTTATTGTGATCGTGTTGGGGAATTAATTTACAAGGTGAGACAGTGTTTGAATAGTTCCGAAATCCAACATGACCAATTCCTCGTCAGGTGGCACAGCCGTACGACGATTCTGTCCAGGTGCAGCCTGATAGGCTTCCCATTTGGAATTTGCCCTCGGATCGGGCATAGGACAGGTCGAATCAGGAGAACCACCGTAGCAACCCCAACATGGAATCAATGGGACACCCTTAGCTTCATGGGACCCAACATGATCTTCGCATGGTCCGCCGATAGAGTGACGTAACCAGCCAAAAGATAAGCCCCAAGATAAGCATGCATTAGGGAAGATCAGGATGTAGAGGAGAAATAAGAACATTCACAACAACAAATAACTGTTGCCGCTGCAGTTCATCCCAACGTGGGGCAGGGCAATGGCAGGAATCTGTCAGGATAATTCCAAGCGAATGCCCAGATCATTTTCCTTTTTCCTTTCTTTTGGCCACTTCCCAAATTTGATATTTAAAATAGAGCAGCGCTTGTGTATGTAGACCAGTGGATTACTGTGACTCTGAGGATATCGGACACAGAACGTGAATATGCAGTACGCAAGGAAAACGGATTCTAATCGACCACCCGTACAGTGTTAGGGATAGTTTACTGTACCTAACCTTATGCTATACTGTACGCGTTCGTTACAGTTATTTATGGCGCTCAACGTGGAGCAAGGCAAAAGCAGGAATGCGTCAGGATAATTCCAAGCGAATGCCCAGATTATTTTCCTCTTTCCTTTCTTTTGGCCACTTCCCAAATTTGATATTTAAAGTAGAGCAGCGCTTGTTTATGTAGACCAGTGGATTACTGTGACTCTGAGGATATCGGACACAGAACGTGAATATACAGTACGCAAGGAAAACGGATTCCAATCGAATCCAAACTACAAGGTGACTGTGACAGTCATAGGATTTTTATTATTGAGCATGAATGAATACTAGATCACAGCTCTCTAACAACCCAACTATAAATAATCAGCAAACAAGAGCAGGTAGCTCGAACCACAGGCGCGAGACCGTACAGGATTGGATTTCTAGGGAACAAAACTCTATGCAAGAGGAACGTATTCAGCTAATTATATCCAGCTCAATGAAAAGCTATAGAGCACGTATTACAGCCTACATTGGCAACCAAATAACCACAGCTCTTAGGAATTTGAATATATTCTCCCGAGACCCGCGAGAGGAACCCCAACTTGAATGGGATAACGAATTAGCACCTCCATTACCACGAGTGAGTAATGCTAGCAATGCGCGCGACAACAGCCAACGAGTTCGACCACCGAATAGCAGGTCAAGTGATATTTCACTAGAGCAACCAGATAGGATTTCTAACGTCATTTCCAATTGGCGTATCAAGTTCAGTGGTACGACCAACGACCTTCCAATCGAAGATTTCATTTACCGAGTCAACTGTTTAACTTCTCAGTGCCTTAATGGTAATTTTCCTTTGCTAAGTCAGTTAGCTCATCTTCTATTTGCTGGACCAGCACTCTCATTCTATTGGCGTGATTTGGTACGAACACATGAATTGGTACGAATTGTGCAGTCACTTGCAGGAAAGATACCAGGATCAGAGATCAGACCGGGATATTAAAATTCTATTAGACGCAGAAAGCAAGGAGCGAACGAGAGTTTTGATGAATTCCTTGATTCCATCTTATCCATATCCGATTCATTGCGCGAAACAATGTCAGATGGCGACATCGCTATCGAAGTCAGGAACAACCTTAGATCAGACCTTAAACTAGAACTACTACATGTAGACATCCCTGATTTAGCTAGTCTGCGAAAGGAGTGCCATAGGCACATCGAATTTTATCGTAACCTTCGTATGCGGTCAACGACCCGACCCGTCATGCGAAATAATTTTGTGGAAGCACGGAGTGCCCAACAGAAATGAAGAAATGTCCGTCGAGATCGAAGAAGAATTTCCAGATGAGGTTTTGGCCATTAGATCACCTGAGAGAATAAAGTGCTGGAATTGCGAGGAATTAGGGCATCGGTATCATGATTTCCTTAAGCCACGCGAATTTTCTGTTATGGTTGCGGTTTGCTTGATACGTACAAGCCGAGAAATGCAACGCGAATTCGCAAAACTCCGCCAGGGATGTCCGCCGCAATCCGAAAGGGGATATCCGCCAATAGCCTCGGACCCAATAGATACTCATTCCAGTGTCAATAGTCCACAAATCAGTTCTACAGTTAAGACCAATTAAGCCTTACCATATCCGCCTCAAAGAATACCAACAACGTAGAAAATAAATATTTAGTAATCCATACTCTTCTGCAGGAAGAGCAAGATCATCTCAACGTATACGCGATTTTTTGAACAAAAAGAAGATTTTGCGAAGCTTCACCATTTCATCTATTGTACGAAAGGGGGAAGACATACGATTATTTACCACACTTACCGTTCTCGGAAAGGAAATTTTGGCCTTGCTAGACAGCGGAGCTAACAAAAGTGTTATAGGAGGAAGCTTAGCACAACAAGTTCTATCGCGAAACCCTTTTCCTAGTAATTCAAAAGGTGTAGTTTGAACCGCAGATGGACAATCACAGTCCATGGCAGGTCTCATTAAACTTCCTTTAACGTACAACTCCACCTCAGCCGATTTCACATTTTTAGTAGTACCTTCAATTAAGCAAGACGTGATCTGTGGAATAGATTTTTGGAAACGTTTTGGGATATCTATCTTACATTCCAGTAATCTAAATGAAATTTTCGTACAAGATTCCTTGCAACCGCCTCTAAGTTTCAAGCAGCAGGCACAACTAAAAACAGTTATCCATTCTTTTCCGTCGTTTGAAAAAGAAGGACTAGGATATACCTCCTTGATCAAACGCAACATTGAAGTGGTTGACGCAAAACCAATTAAACAACGATTCTACCCAATTTCTCCCGCTAGAGAGAAATTACTGTATGACGAAATAGATCGCATGCTTAAAATGGACGTAATTGAAGAAGCGCCAAGTTCACCATGGTCTTCACCAGTTATGCCTCACGTCAAGCCAGGCAAAGTACGTTTGTGCTTGGACGCTCGAAAACTTAACTCAGTTACCGTGAGGGATGCCTATCCTATTCCTATTTAGAAGGACTTCTCAGCCGTCTCCCACCGCTTCACTGCATCTCTAAGATTGACCTTACAGACGCCTTTTGGCAAAATTTTTTTTTTTTTTTTTTTCAGCTTAGTTTGTTTTTATTGGATCACTCTTTATGAGTCTAACAATAAGGTTGCAAATCTTAAAATAATACAATATCTAACAGTTTGTTTTGAACTGAATAGAGACTACGTGGTCCTAATAATTAGCGCTGGATTGGGAGGTCGTTGCGGCGAAGACGAGAACTGCTGGAAACTCGCGTGAGGGCTCTCGCGAGATGATTTGGATGTACTGATAGCCTGTTGTAGTACTTTGTTTTGATTTGTGCTATCTCTTCTCTGACGAGTGATATGTGAAGGTCCCTGTGAATGTGTTCATTCCGAACGTACCACGGGGCCCCGGTGATGGTTCTGAGAATTTTTGATTAAGTTCGTTGCATTATATCCACACTGCTGTTACTGGCATGCCCCCACAACTGGGAGCCGTACATCCAGATTGGTTTCAATACGGTGTTATATAGGAGTACCTTGTAGTTCAAGCTAAGGGGCGAGTGGCTATTGATAAGCCAGTGGAGGCTTTTGGCTTTGAGCTTTAAATGCGTTCTTTTGGCTTCAATGTGGCTGCGCCAGGTAAGCCATCTATCGAGGTGTACGCCAAGATATGTTACTACATTTGCTATCGGAACCACTGTGTTGTTAAGGATAAGTGGAGGGCAGTCTTGCCTGTTAAGAGTGAACGTTACTTGTTTGCATTTTTGTTCGTTAACTTTGATTCGCCAGTCGGATAGCCATTTCTCCACTGCCACCAGGTGTATAGCAAGTTGCGCCGTTGCTTGCTTGGGGCATCTCGCGTGGCTTAGGATCGCTGTGTCATCTGCAAAAGTGGATGTGGTTAGTTTCCTGCTCGTTGGGATGTCCGCAGTGTAGATAAGGTAGAGTGTTGCTGCCTTGAAGAACTCCGGCTCTAATGATGTAGTCATCGGACATGGCTGAATTACATCTTATTGAGAATTTCCTGTTGTATAGGTATGACGTCAGAAGTTTGTGAGTGTTGGTTGGGAGCATTTCTATAATTTTGTGCATTAGACCTTCTAACCATACTTTGTCGAAAGGTTGTGATACGTCCAGAAATATCGCAGTGCAGTACTCCCTATGTTCGAATGTATTTCGGATTTCTGAGGTTATGAGCGT
Organism: Drosophila bipectinata; assembly: GCF_030179905.1. NCBI lineage: Eukaryota > Metazoa > Arthropoda > Insecta > Diptera > Drosophilidae > Drosophila > Drosophila bipectinata. The sequence goes on along the minus strand of NC_091734.1, from coordinate 23,725,336 downwards.
CGCTTTGCTAGAACGAGCTGCTCTATTTCAACGTTCGTGTATCTATTATTGTACGATGTTTTTTGCGTTTGTGGAGTTGATACGCGAGCTGCTGCGACCAAGACGGATTCAAGAGTGTTTGTGGATAAGTTGATATCAGCTTCGTCATTCAAACGTGGATTCAACTCAATGTGCGAACTTATATATTTTTTGTACTTAAGCCAATTGGTTTTATTCGTTGTTAGTCTGAATGGTTTATCTACCGCAACTGGATGTAGATTTAGATGAAGAAGTACAGGCGAGTGATCAGACGATAGATCTGATAAGGAGTTGGCACTTATCAGGTTGCGAGGAATGTTTTTTGTGACTGCAAAATCTATCAAGTCTGGCAGTTTTCTAGGATCTGTTGGCCAATATGTAGGTGTCCCAGGTGACACACAGTCTAGCATGTTGCTTGCTTTTATTATTGCATTGTACAACTGCCTTCCCTTAGGAGTCACAAGTCGAGATCCCCAGTGCGTATGCTTGGCATTGAAGTCTCCTGCTGCTATAAATTGTTCGCTCAGAGAGTTGAAATATTCCATGAATTGGGATTCTGATATTGTAAACCGAGGAGGACAGTATATAGCGGCAAGCTTTAAAGATCGGGAATCCATTTGCACATCTATTGATGTAGCTTGCATTAAGTTAGTGGCGAAGCTATTGTGGAAGCAGTGCTTGATGCGATTTCTAATCAGAATCCCAGTGCCTCTATAATTTTGTGCATTAGACCTTCTAACCATACTTTGTCGAAAGCTTGTGATACGTCCAGAAATATCGCAGTGCAGTACTCCCTATGTTCGAATGTATGAGCTTTCCTGTCTGGGTAATTCGTGTTGAAAAATAGATAGCCTCGAATTTTAAAATTTATATTTATTTGTGAGATGAGTTTCTGCGAGTAGCATTACATCGATATGGTAGCTAATAAGGAACTGAGTTAACTCGAGTTTGCGCTGTGAGACGCCGTTGGCGTTCCACAGTGCTATACGGAGTGGAGCCATTGATTATTTACTCTGTTTATGAGCAACAAGAAGCTCAATCAAAACGTTCTGGTTTCGCATAAGATCTTGCATAGTTGTCTGCATGAATGACATGAACTCCATCATACTTTGTTGAAGATTACATATCAATGTTTCAAGTTTGTTCGTAGACGGTTCTTCTGGTTGATGAGGGGAAACTGATGATCTTGGATTGGTGGGAGCGGTACTTTTAAGACCCAATTTTAGAGCAGTTGCATAGCTTGCGGATTTGTCGGTGACCTCATTATTGGCTAAAGATTTAACAGCTGAAGGGGGGAAGACATTACGTGTAGATTTCATAGGTGGTGTATGTGAGTGAGCAGTGGTCACTCTTTGGTGTGTACGGCTTTTCGGTTCCTTGTAGACTGGACAGCCCCTGTAGTTAGCCGTATGGTTGCCTCCACAGTTTCCGCACTTTTTGCTGCTGGGATCCTCTTTATTTTTTGGGCATTTGTGAGTTTCATGAAGGTCTCCACAAGCAACGCATACTGGACGAAGCGTGCAATAAGACCTTGTGTGGCCATATTCCTGACAATTATTACAATGCACCGGTCCATTTCTTTTATGCGGCTCCCCTACCGTAATTCTGCGGTGTAGTAGGAACTGGAGAGTAAAGATCGGATGCACTTTATTTTTTTTCAGAGGCTTGGATTTGGTTTCGGGTTCAAGTTCTACCTTGAAAAGAGGTTGAGGCTTTTTTTCTCTGTTCAAAATGTTAATAACATTTTTACATTAAAACCTTTCTCCATCAGTGCTCTTGTAACTTCATCTGGTGTTACTTCCGGCTCGATACCTTTTAGTACTACTTGCTGGCCCTTACTGCTTTTTAATTGGTATGTGTAGAAGTTTTTATTATTGTCGTTTAAATACTTCGACAAAATTCTGTAGTTTTCTTCCGTATTAGTCTGAACTTTAGTTTCATTAATATTTCCCTTTGTTAATGGAATTATGTGGAAATGGTCTGGTCCTATTAGATTCAGTATCGAGTTTACGAGAGAATTCGAACTTTTCTCTCGGATGTAAATCGGCGGCGGCTTAGGCTTTTTGTTGTCCCCTACGATGACTTCAGGAGGTGTATCATCGGATTTATCTGCCAAAATAGCAAATCTGTTTGCTTCTAGGGGCTTCTCTATTGTAGATTGTTTTGAGGTGCCTCGAGTTATTATAGCAGAGTTACCAAGTCTAGAGTTCTGCGGGCTAAGCTTTCGTTTTATTTGTATGTAGCGATCCATACCAGTCTGTACGGCCGAACGTTGTTTTGAAGGGGGCACGCTGGTGTAAGGTGCTGCATTATTTGCTTGCACAGCAGTTTCCGATATTACGGTAGATGGTATTGCGCGAGCAGTCGATACCATTGTAGTTGTTGTAATAGTTGCCGTTGCTAATGACGTCACTGTACTGGTGACCGTGGCTATGCAGGCAGGCATGAGGGAAGGGTATGGGGTTTTATCCAACGAGAGCGCAGGAGAGCAAAAACGCGCCCTGCCTTGCGATGTTGGATAGAGTTCATTACTCGGGGTTGGGGTTATTGATCACGGTTGGTTATTTTTTGTTGTGTTTGCGGTCGCGTTGTCTTGCGTTGACACAAATGAGTGGTATGCGTTGTTACGTAGCAAAGAGAGTCGACGCTCGTCTTGCTGACGTTGCAGCACCGTATGAGTGTCGAATTCACTCATAGCTTAATGTTTTTGATTATTTTGTTTTTTATTTACACAAAAAGTACGAAGTTCATCGCACTAAGCGTTTTTTCGCCCACTGTGTATTTTTGTTTAGAGCTTGCACTGCACTATGCTTAGTTTTTGTTTAATTTTCGTTGCACGATAAGAAGACAAAAAGAATGCACGTCTGCACTCGCCGACGTTCGAAAACGAATCCGAATTTTGGCAAATATGCCTCGACAAAGATTCTCGAGCAAAAACAGCTTTTACCATACCTAACAGACCATTGTACCAATTTAAGCGGATGCCATTCGGTTGACGAACTCACCTCAAACAATGTGTAGGTTAATGGATCTAGTACTTCCGTACAATCTTAAGCAGAACGTCTTAGTTTATTTAGTTTATTACACTTATCCGAAGTAGCCACCCAATTACGTAAGGCAGGACTCACCATTAACATAAACAAAAGCCAGCTTTGTCTTAAACAGGTAGACTACCTGGGTTATATAGTTGGGGAAGGTAGCTTACGAGTCAACCCAGACAAAATATCCGCTGTTTAAGAATTCCCGATTTCACAGAATCAGCGACAACTCAGGCGATTCCTTGGAAGGACTGGTTGGTACCAACGTTTCATTCCAAACTATTCCACAATCATATTTCCCTTGATCGAACTTCGAAGAGGAAAACTATTTCAATGGAATCCCATAGCCCAAGCAGCTTTTGAAGAAATCAAAAAGCAGCTGTGCTCTGCTCCATTTTTGAGTCATTCAGACTATGTTAAGCCATTCATAGTGCAGTGTGACGCACCTTCATATGGTGTAGGAGCTGTCCTAGTCCAAAAAGATGACTCCGGGTGCGAACGTCCCATAGCATATATGTCAACGAAACTAAATAAAGCTCAGCGCAATTATACTGTGACAGAACTCGAATGCCTAGCAGTCGTTTTAGCCATTCAGGAATTCCGAATGTATATTGAAGGAAATGTGTTTGAGATAGTCATAGATCATGCAAGCCTAAAGTGGCTCATGAACCAATCCGACTTGAATGGGCGATTGGCTAGATGGGCTATTAAACTCCAAGGGTACGGTTTCACAATTGTTCATCGCAAAAGGAAGCGAGAATGTTGTGGCAGACGCTCTTTCCCGAAGTTCAGCTGCAGATACAATCTTCGCTCTGGAGTTTGAAACTCTTCCACAAATCGAACTAGACTCAGAAGCATTCAAGTCATCCGAATATACTTCATTGATAGAGAAAATCAAGAACGTCGATTCGCCAGATTATCAGGTTATTGATGGTTATATTTATCATCGAACGGAGTTTTCGGAAAACGGCCATGCTGATGATCGATGGAAACTTTTAGTTCCCAGTTCACTGCGAGTCGGAGTAATATATGCAGCACACGATCAGCCAGCTTCAGCTCATTGCGGCATCGCCAAATGCTTTGACCAAATCCGGCGAAGATTCTATTGACTCAATATGGTAGCAGACGTTAGGAAGTATATCAAAAATTGCCAGGTGTGTCAAACCACTTAAGTACCGAATCGACCTTTAAAACCACCAATGGGAGCTAAAGTGACATCTGAACGACCGTTCCAACGTCTATACTTAGATTTTATAGGACCATTTCCACGAACAAAGAAAGGTAACATAGGAATACTGATTATCCTCGACCACTTCACAAAATTCACATTTTTGAAAGCAGTCAAAAAGTTCACATCAAGGGTAGTCATAGACATCCTAAAAGAGGACATATTTACATGTTTTGGAGTACCCGAAACCATCGTCAGCGATAACGGTACTCCATTCAAGAGTCGCGAACTCACTGACTTCCTTTCTAAATATGGTGTGGAACAAATCTTTACAGGTTTATACGCCCCACGCCCATCTAACGCAGCAGAGCGCGTAAACAGGTCAATAAACGCAGCCCTTAGAGCATATAGGATACAGATAAATAAAACAGCCTAGGATAAAATCGAAGATTGTCTCACCCCTCTTGTTCGTGTCATTGCTTCCCCACTGATGATGATGGGCGTTAGCATCGCAACTTATGATCAGGTCGATCTTGTGCTTCCTGCTGTCTTCCACCAGCTGTTTGATTAGAGGGTGCGGGGGGAGGGCCTCCTGGTCGTGGCCCATATACGCCGAACATATCCTTAGAGGGCCATTTGGGCTCTCTATGGCTGCGGCTACGTGGTCTTCATTGCTAAAATTGGGTAGCAAAAAGAGGTTAAGGTTTTTTTTTGCGAGGATTCTAGCTCGCCTTTTACCTGTTGTATCGGCTTTGCAGAGCCTATACTCCGACGCCCCCAACCCAAGAATCCTGTCTCCTAGGATCCAGGGTTCCTGGATGAGGGCCACATCAGCTCCACTCTCGGCGAGGTGGAGTAGTAGGGCAGCTGACGCCGCTTTACTGTGGTGGAGGTTTATTTGCAAGATCGTCAGGGGCATCCTTACAAATCTCCACCACAGTAATTTCTGCCTCCGTCTCGGAGCTCAGCAGAGAGTCCTCCTCCATTCCGACTCCGCCAAGTGCCCTTGCCAAGTCGCTTTCCTCCGAGGTGTACCCTTCCAGGATGTCCTCCTCCTCATCCGACATTCCTTCCGGGTGCCCCTCTTTGGTCGGCTCCTCCAAGTCTGGGCTTCAACGGTCTCCTCGTTGATTGTGAGGACGACCTGCTTCCGCAGTCTCACCGCCTCCTCGACCTTGGCGACTCTCCAGTCCGCCGTGGGGAGCGACGGGTTGCACATCCTAAGCATTGTTAGAATGGTTTTAGGGTCGGCTGGCTTTTCAGTGAGCCACACTCGCGCCCTCGGCTTGCTTGGGATCTCGTCCCAGTCAAGCGCCACCAGCTTAGCTCCAGGGTAGACCTCTCCCCAGTGAAAACTGGCTTCACTCAAGAATGCAGTCGCATACATAACAGTATTTTTGTATGACTTGCAGCTAAGCTTTCCTCATTTAAGTGTACTAGCGCAAGTTGTACTGGCTACACCTGCAACCCAAGTTTCCTTAAGCGGGCATTCTCAGCGCTACACTTCATATTAAGTGATCGAAGAAGTTCGATAACTGCAGAACATCTGAACGCCTTACTTTACGCACTGCTCATTGAAGGAGCGACATACAAAGAGCTCAACGAAAAGCAGTCAACTGAAAACATAAATGAAAGAGAAGAGGCTCTTGCTTAGAGCGAGAGCGAGAGAGAATGATCTCTTTCGGTTGTTCTCGCAACGAGAGCGCAAGAAGGAAAACGGTCGACCGTTATTTGCGAGCTCTGCTTGCAGCTCAAGAAGTGCTGAAAGAAATCTCAATAACAAGCGGACTCGTTCTGGAAGCGATTGTTTTAAAAATAACTTAGTTTACCAGTCAGTGCCAGAGGTCTGTTTTATCTATTCTCTAATCAAGGTAAACTTTTTTTGAAATTGTGCATATTTTTTAAATTATAATGGAATTCAAACGGGTCTGCCCCTTTAAGGGGACCCCCCCATTCTCGAAACAGTGTTTTTACGACTGGCGCATGAGGTTAATCAAAAACTATTAATCCAATCGGTTCCAAAATTTAACACGTTATTCTATATATACATATATAGCTCTGGTATGAACTAGGATGTATCAAATCGGTGAAGATCTTCTTTACTTTTCAGCTTAATATGTGGCTAAAAAAAACTCAATTTTTAAAAAATAATTTTCAAAGATCCGCCATTTTGTTAATTTTTGAGCAAAGTTAATAATCTTAGTTCATACGAGAGCCAAACATGTACTCTTTCGAATCCCATTGGAATTTTTGGTTTCAGATGTTCCAGTGAGCGGAAATCACAGGCGCCGCAAAAAAGAAGGGCTTTTCTTTAATTGCAAAAAACAACAACAAAATAAAAAAAAAAATTTTGTAAAATGATGTTCTTTCTTTTTATGTTTTAATATATGTATGCACAGTTACAACCCTAAAAAATAATTTATGGTCATTTTCTAGCCTATTGAAAATCGTCAAAATTTGGGGGGTCCTCTTAAGTCTTTTAATAAGACAATCTCCATTGAAAACGTTGTACATGCCAAGTGTACCAGGTTAAATTTCTCGGTACAGTGATTTGGAACTTTTGAAAAGACCTATTAGGAATTGTTTATTATGTCGAATATAGTACAAAACCGTGATTGAAATATTTGTAATACCTTCAAAATTCTGATTTATTTGAAAAAACGTTTTTCGTGACTCTTTTGCGCTTAAAAATTCCTAAACGCGTAATTTTAAACCGATTTTAAACTTCCGACGTTTTCCTATAATTTTTTATTTATTAATTTATTTATTAAGGGCTAACAGATTATTAAAATTATGGGCTAGCAATAATTTTGAGCAATGGCAACTTGGGCCTTCAGCTCGAATTGTACATAATATTTTTGGTTCTCTTATAACTATTTATTTATATAATCGGCTAAGATAGAATAGAGTTGTATGCGGTGGTATAAAATTGTGTTTTTTAGGAATTATAGGATTATTCAAATTTTTGGTGGTGTGGGGTTTGAAAGTGCTTCCAGTGCGTTGGTGTTTTGAAACATTTGTTGTCTTTGGATGTTAAGCGCGTTGCAGGTGGAAAGTAAGTGTGTTATTGTTACAGTAACGTTTTGCAGAAAAGGCAAGTGTTGTTGTGGTTTGGATCGGTGTAGTGTGTGTGGGTTAATTTGGTGTGACCAAGTCTGAGTCTTGTTATTTTTATTTGGTCCAGACGTGAGATGGCTGGGTGGTTGTTTTTGATGATGTGGTAGCTGTTGACTTGGAGTTGGTTAATTGATTGTGTTTAGTCGTAATTTGTTTAAAAAATAATATGTGAGGGAAATACGTAGAACTCGCAACTTGGGCTACTTAGCTATGAGACGGGGCATAGCAAGCTACGAGCAAATAAAATAACCCCCAACGAGCCCGAGCTGCAAATTATTTACGTGTGTTCCTTACGCCCATACTTATGAGAAATATTTGAATTGTTCCGCCTACAGATTTTATCGCTCTGTTAAGTACTCGTTTGTTACTCGTTGAGTCGCAGTTTCGAAGGAAAGAATAGAAGGAGCAGATAGAAACTAGTAATAAATGAACTTCCATTGAATTCGGTTGATGCGTTTCTACTGGGACCATAGTTGCTGGCCTGAAACAGGCATTTTCGCAGTTTGCCATTTTGGAGCAAACATTTTTTGGCGCCCCCGGGTGGACTCAGAAGGACGTATCATCATATATACATAGCAGATCAGCTATACGTCCATCCGCAATCTCAGTTTGGGCTTGTACTCGACACGCCGCTGGAATTCATCGTTCATATAGCAGATAGAGCTTGACGTATCTCAAGCTTTCGACCGAGTTTGGCTCATCGGACTCATGCACAAAATTCAAACGTAATTGCCAACATACACCCACAAGCTACTGGAATCATACCTTACAATAGGGTATTCTCAGTGAGTTGCTACTTCGGGCGACTACATTATTGAAGCTGGAGTTCCACAAGGAAGCGCACTCGGCCCGTGTCTATATGTTTTGTATACTGCGGATATTCCTACGAACGCACAACTAAAAACCACTAAAAATCGCCAATGTGCCTGGACTTCAAGCTACTACTGCACAATTCAGTCCTAAAGACATTCTGGACGTATGGCTCCCAAATGTGGGGATCGCGAGCAGCAGCAACATAGACATCATACAGCGCTCACAATCAAAAATCTTGAGAACTATAACTGGGGCACCTTGGTAAGTTCGCAACGAAAACATCCAAAGGAATCTGGGCATCCTCGCAGTGAAAGTCAAAATCCAAAAGCAAAAAAATAAAAATAAAAAAATACCTGAAGATCTTGGTCAACGCTTACAGATCCACAGGGAGGATCATCAGGGAGGATTGTGTATCATCTTGCTTGGAATTGGTCAAGCTAATTCACAAGTAGAGAAAAAGATAGACACTGTCAAGAATCAAGAATTATTATTATCAACAGATAGTTGTCTTCAATATGCCTGATGAAATACATGGCAATCCAAGGTAAATATATATTAAGTAAATATGTCAAAAAAAAATATATATCAAAAAATATATCACATAAATGTACGATGAAATACATCACGAATGGTGGATTTTGAATACATAATCTCGTTAACGTGTGGGTTTGAATAGAAAATTCACTAAGCTCGTAATTAATACACAGCTCCGGTAAATTGGTTTATCGCGTTCTTTCTTTCTTCAATACGCTTTTTAATCGGAATATAAAATTGATTGGAAAATAAGAACGCTAATATATGATCTAGGGACGTGATTTCTTTAACGGATTCGAATGTGGACGCGCTTAAAGCATCAAGTGTAGCAACAAATGCAGAGCCGAAGCCCAAAATAACGAAATGGGCTGAATACAGTAGAAATTACAGAGAGACAGCGTCGAAAACTCGCACGGCCTCCGAAACCTCCACCTAAAACGCGAGCTGCATTTAGTAAAGCGTACCGAGAACGTCAGAAATTGTTGAAATCGATTGAGACTGGTGCTGCAAACATTATGCCATCAAAAGAAAAGTAACAGCGAAAAGTCACTCAGCCCAATACGACTGTTGCTCCAGTCCTTAGCCCAGACATATACAACATACGGTACAGGTGCATCGACAGTCTCAACCAATAACACAAAATGTTGCCAGAAAGACAACAACAGCTCAGCGGAAAAAATCAACTAAGATTGATAATAGAAACATACCTTAAATGGTATGTTCGAAGTGAATAATGCTTCTTATAATACATTGATCGGGATTCTCACGGATTTTAATAATAATATATAAAAAAAATATGGAAACCTGAATTTAACACAAGAAAGTGGGGAGAGATCTAAACCGGGGCTCGCATGCATGGAACAACCAACTTAGAAGTTTCACTGCTGCCGTGCGTGAGTCTGACACACCCAGTTTTTTTTACAGCAGCAATTCTTAAACAAATCAAAACAGTTTTTTGAAAACAGTTTTTTTCAGTGAGGGCATCATTTTAAGTGAGACCTCGGAACGAAGTCCCCGAGGTTTTTTTGAAGCGCATGCACTTTTGGGCACCTTGTAGAACTGCTGCGCACTAGCTCGTCGTATATTTGTGTCTCCACCACCTCGCCTCTTTCCCACATAACAATAGACATCTGTATAGCTCGGAGCTTTTCTTGCTAAGCTTCGATGACTTGTGTACTCGACGTTGATTTGAGCGGCTGCAGATTTTGGGTTAATTAAAATCTCCTTAAAAACTATTAAAATTAAACTGCAACCTTTTTATTTATTCGGCCGCAATAAAAAACTATTAATTGCGTAACCTTATAGTGACCCCGATGTCATTCAACCCCGTTTTGGATATTGTGATCAATTTAAAAGTGCCACGAAAACTTGTTGTTTTTATTTAAGTAAATAATTAAGTCTGGAGCTGAAGGATGTTGCGGAAACGAGTAGAGTTGACATGTCCAAGAAATGGAGGTCCTGAATTGAAAGGTTAAGGCTGCGTAGCGAACCGAAGATTAAACCATTATGACCCTCGAGTCAATGCAGAAGCCTCTGCGTGATCGATTCACCACGCTTCAGGAGGAATTGGATGAGCTAAATTATAGCGAAATCGGAGGAGATTCATATTGGAAATTCTTCATATTGGAAAATAGAGTTGACATGTCCAAGAAATGGAGGTCTTGCATTGAAAGGTTAAGGCTGCGTAGCCCCTCGAGTCAATGCAGAAGCCTCTGCGTGATCGATTCACCACGCTTCAGGAGGAATTGGATGAGCTAAATAATAGCGAAATCGGAGTAGATTCATATTGGAAATTCTCTCAGCCGGCCATGTGCTAATTGACATCAAGGTGAAAGTTGTCAAGCGCTCTATTACAGTTGCTGCCCACTCTACGCTTTTGGATAGTACTAGTGACGTGTGTATTTCACCCACTCATTTCATACAGGCCTGCTCCCCCATTGCCCTGTTGCCGATGCCCCGTGACTATGCCAGGTGGCCGGATTTCTGCGACCTGTTTAGGACGAAGACTGACAGGTATCCTCATGTGACCAAGATGGAGAAGCTCAGGCTTATCTCATGTCTCCGGGAGTCAGCCTCAGAGACCGTGAGAGCGCTGATGCCTAACTAACTGTGATGCCATCTATCTAGTTTATTTCAATTTTTTGAAAAGTGCTTGTTAACTCGCAAAATACCACATCTGGAAGCTTGCAATATTATCCCGGCACACCAATTTGGCTTCCGAAGAAACCACGGAACCATCGAGCGAGTGAACAGATTAACATCTGAAATACGCTCAGCCTTCGAACAGCGAGAATACTGCAGCGCTATTTTTCTCGACATATCTCAAGCTTTGAACCGAATTTGACTCATTGGACTCATGCACAAAATTAAAGCGTATTTGCCAACATACACCCACAAGCTACTGGAAACATACTGGCAGCTACTTCGGGCGACTACACCATCGAAGCTGGAGTTCCACAAGAAAGCGCACTCGACCCTTGTCTATGTGTTTTGTATACTGCGGATATTTTTACGAACGCACAACTAACAACGTAAACGTTCGCCGACGATACCGCTATCCTTAGTTTCTCCAGATGCCCAACGCAAGCAACAACCCAACTGGCTAATAATCTAATGGTAGTGGAAAGGTCCGAATGGCTTATTAAAATAACGTGTTACGTTTATTCCAAATAGACAAACATTCCCTCCGCTTTTATTAAACGCTTTGCAGATCCCTCGACCTAATGAAGTAACGTACCTTGGCGTCCACCTTGATAAACCACTAACCTGGCGTCATCGCGTCGAATGCAAGAAGACGTTCCTTAAAACTGAAAGCTCTGAGCTCTCTAAAACCAGAAGCCTCCACTGGATCAAAAACTCATGACCAGCACTGTGCCTAGACTACAAGTTACTACTCTACAATTCAGTCCTAAAGCCAATCTGGACGTATGGCTCCCAGCTGTAGGGGAACGCGAGCAGCAGCAAAATAGACATCATACAGCGCGCATAATCAAAAATCTTGAGAAATTTCACTAGGGCACCTTGTTATGCTCGCAACGAAAACATCCACCGGGATCTGGGCATCCTCGCAGTGAAAGACGAAATCCAGAAGCAAAAATAGTCATACAAAGAAAGACTGTCTTTGCATCCAAATTTTCTCGCTCGGGGATTGACTCGGGTTTCTAGCGTATCCCGCCTTAGACGCAACGACCTCCCAACCCAGCAATCGATTTTTAGGGCCGTTTAACTCCGTATCAGTCAATATGACTGTTAGTTAAGTTAAAAATATAAGATTTTATACACCTCTTGTTAGTCTCGCAAAGAGAAGATTCAAGAAATAAAAGCAACGTTAAAAAAAAAAAAAAAATTATTCATCTCCATTATTAGTGCTTCATTCTGCAAGTAATGATACATTTTACAAAATTTTAAATAAGTTTGGTTATACTTCTTATAGATGTTACTCAATTTTCTTCTAGTTCAAATTATTCATCTTCTGAAGCAATAACCTCAAGTTCGTCCAGTTCTTCAAAATCTTCGTCGGACGAATTCATTTTCGCATTAAATTTCCAAATGTGGTGCTTGTAGTAGAGATATAACTTCTGCTGGTATGGTTTTCTTTTTGATATTATTTAGTCGATCTTTTAAATATGTACTGGACAGCAACGGATCAGAACTATCCATGGATCTATTGAAAATGTCTGTAATATTGTCTAATCGATTACATTTTCTAGCGTGGCCTCTTCTATCGCTCTTATACAATTTATTTCGGGACTCTGATGCATGTTCCCCAAGGCATCCTACAGGAACTAAACAAATGTCTATTATTTGGTAGCCATGTACTAAGACTTTGTGAACAGTGGGCGACATCGGATACCAAAGATATTTTTCCTGATAGGCCACAAAAACTTAAGCACAGAAGTCTTTAGACTTTTTCGAGCTTATTTCGTACTCGCAGTTAATTGGTTTTAGAATTGTTCGAAAACTTTGTAAAATATCATAATCAAAAGCCCGAATTGATGACAGTAAAGCTGCATTGGAAAATGTTTTCTTGCTGTGTTGCCGTCATTGGAGTTTCCACTGCCATTTGAAAGAGGCTTGTCCACACTTAGGCCCATTTCTTTCATAATTTTTAATTGTAAAAGACTTTTTCGTTCTTTTAGTTAAGGCTTATCGCTGTCCTTGACATACCACTTCTTAAGCTCAATTTTATATGAGATTTTTAAAACAAACTTGAAAAAGCGCATCCAATCATGTAAAGGACTGATTCCATATTGAAGAGCGTGTGCCTTAGCCATAAAAGCCTTCGAATTTATGTCTTTAATGTTGAGCAATTGTTTTGGCTTTGCTCCACAGATTGGACAAGAGTTGGTGCCTATCAATATGTTAAGTACTTTACCATCTATTAGTGTCATGTTTAGTTTATTAGTATTAGTGTCATTTTTCTTAAAATTTATACAAATATATTGTCATGTTGCGAATCTGGGCATCCAAATTTTCATTTTCTTTTCATATAAGAGAGGTAAATTCCTTAATGAATTCAATCTTCAATTGGTGGCAAAATCTAACAGATTGTGGAGACTTATTGAGCTTAATAATTTGTTGCTTTTCATTTGTCAATTTCAATGGGACAATTGTAGTAACAAATAGTGAACTGTCAATTGAAGGACTATCGTGGATCTGGAAACTCTGTTTGTATGTAATCTTGGCGGACGAACCATAATACCCATAGCTGAAGAATAACTTGCAATGTACCACGTTGGAAAGTGTTTCTAAGACCTCGTGTTGCAAATCAAGAATGCGGGATGATGTATGATCCAAAAGATTTTGCAATGAAACAAATATTCTTTTTGCCCTGAGTTTTAATTTAGAATTAAGTACGGCCGGATATGCCGGGTATATATCACATCCGTGCATTTTTGCATTTTGTTGTATATTTATATACTGACGTTTTGTAAATTCATTTTCCATTAAAAATGCAAGGCCCCTGTCAGCTGACATTTGTTTAGGCTCATCCGCAAAAAGCTTCTTTTTTATTTCATTAATGCTGTCAGAGCTCCCAGCTGCTTTTAAAACTATAGCCAAGTCTTTTTCGTTTGATTTTTTAGCTGAAACTTTACCTTCTGGCTACTTACGCCGACGACACGGCCCTGCTTGCATCCCACACGTCTCAGCTGTCAGCCTCGGCTGCTGTTCAGGACTGGCTGAATGCAATGGAGCGCTGGACCAAGCAATGGAACATTGCCATAAATTGCAGCAAGTCGGCTTGCGTCACTTTTTCCCTAAGACTTGTGATCTTGTGATCGACATCGTACATACCTTCAATGGTGACGCTATTAATAACGCCACCTCTCACTGCTACTTAGGTGTACACCTAGATCACAGGCTCATATGGAACACCCACATCACGGCGATCAAAGCCAAATGTGTTCGCAAACTACAAAAGCTCGACTGGCTCCTGGGATCCAAAAGCCTCCAGCTTTCGACGAAAGTTTTGCTGCTCAAAGCAATCCTCACGCCAACCTGGACGTATGCGATCGAGGTATGGGGCACCGCATCCAAGCACCAGCTAAACAGGCTGAGGGTAGTGCAGGCACGTGCTGCTCGACGGGCATCCGGACTTCCCTGGTACGTGACAAACCAGGCCATCCAAAACGACCTACGCCTTGTCCCGGTGGGCGACCTCCTAAACCAACACAGCCGACGGTACTCGGACAGGCTAACGAGTCACCCAAATCCACTGGCTAGCAGGCTGGCCGACCCGCAAACTCTTAGGCGTTTAAAGAGATTTCACGCCAGCGATCTGTCTTTCCGTGTTGTTCAATAATATTGTAAATTAATGTAAATAACTGTAAATTTATTGTATAAAGTCTAGGCCCATTTCCCATATGTTTTAAAAAAAAGCTGAAACTTTGGCAGCATGGATGAGTAAGGGAGATAAGTTGTTATACTCCTCTGAAAGTTCTGCGGCTAATTTTCTTTTCAGACGAGGACCAGCGCTTTCGTAATCACATTTTGGCCGACCCACTTTATTTATCAATGCATAATGACCAGTTATTTCAATTAACAAGCTTTTCCCAAGCCATTTTGCGTGCTTTCCCTTAAATCTTTCTAGAGTGGAATTACATTTAGGCAAGTGTTTATTTAAATAACTGACAAAGCTTTTCACTTTTTCCTTGATCGACTTTATGGTTTCGTGATCTAAATGTTTTTGTGTGACCACTCTCAAAATGTGCTGTTGTACGGCGTCTCCTGAGCGATTGTTGTTGCTCTAAACCAGCTCAGCACGACTGAACTCATATTGTACTAGAAAATTTTGATTTTTTCGAAAACGTGTGGATTCGGACAAAAAGGGTTAGTTAGTTAAAAAAAACACCGAAGTTATACCATTTCCGATCAATCAGTTATACGGCAGCAATAGGATGTAGTCAGCCGATACAGATCGTTCCGACTTATATACTGCGTGCAAAGTTAAGAAGGGAAGGGATTAAGAAGTGTGCAAAATTTCAAGTCGATAGCTTTAAAACTGAGAGACTAGTTTGCGAAGAAACAGACAGACGGACATGCTCATATCAACTCAGGAGGTGATCCTGATCAAGAATATATATACTTTATAGGGTCGGAGGTGTCTCTTTCACTGCGTTGCACACTTTTGGACAAAATTATAATACCCTCTGCAAGGGTATAATAAAACGACTACAGTTTGGAAATGGAAAGGAGTAGGAAGGAGTTGATGGCTTCCATCCCAAGAACAAAAAACTAAAATTTTGTTTATTATAGATTCGTTGTGCTCTTGTTGCGTTCCAGACTCATGGTCTATACTCAAGTATTAAATGGCAACCTTACATTTTAAGCGTGTTAGAGAATTCGGTCCGAAGAGCTTGTGAGATAACTCAAAAATGCCTTACTCGGCCAAAAATGCGAACGGCCTTCACTGAAATCAGCTGTGAACAACGCGAAGACCGAAGAAGGACTTTCCGCGAGGGGCCCTCCTCACAAATAAAAAGCCCCGGAAGGCTAGGATGCGCTTTCATTGCCGCCTCAAATATGTAGCCTCACATACTTCCCTTTAAATGCCTTAACGGACGATGTAGCGTTAAAAACACCGGACTAATTACTGTTGGTTCGAAAAAAAGCGAAAGAAAGAATCAATCGGTATCATTAAGCAAATGCTAAAGTCTACAATTCACGAAGTCGCTCAAAAGAGTTAAGAGAAGGAGATACAGTTTATGCTCATAGCTTCATGCAAAACAATGCGGCAAAGAAGTTCAGCAGTAATCTAGCATGATAATATTATTTCAAAATACGAAATGGCTAAGTTTACGCTCGAAGAAAATTGGGAAATATTGAAAACTTTCTTCCAAAGATTCTTCAACTGAAACTGCAAGAAAATTGCGGTCGAAATTCGGAAAAAATGAAACGCCTTCTAGGCAGTTTGTGGATATTTTACTTAAGCGTGTGCGTAAAACTGGTTCGTTGATTCAGATTGAAAAAAAACACGTTTACGTGCTCGTCCAGATTAGTTGGTCGAAAATATCGCTGCGGTGGCCGAAAGTGTCAATGACAATCCGTTGACATCAACTCGGCACCGTGTTTAAGAGTTCGACATTTTGCGCACTTCCCTGCAACGGATTTCAACCAAAGAACTCCGTCTATGGCCATATAAGATTAAGTTGGTTTAGTAGCTTAAGCCGCATGACCATACAATGCGTTTTTGGTTCGCGGAATGGGCTCTTGAGCTCTTGGTCAAAGATGACCAATTCCCAGGACCAGGGACCGTAATCATTATGAGTATTATTTTAAAAATCACAAAATAATCATTATTTTCTGAGCGAAAAAATAAAAATCAAAAAATAATCAATATTCTCTGATCGAAAAATAAATATCACAAAATAATCATTATTCTATGATCGAAAAATAAAAATCATAAATAATCATTATTCTTGATTTTTATTTTTTTTTTTGCTCAAAAATATCACTTAATTCATGATTTCACGCTATGTGATAGATTTTCTTGAGATTTGACTGCATATCTCCTTAGACAACATATACATTTACCATTTAGTACCATGATTTTTTTGATTAACAGCCTTCCGTACCATTAAAAATTGGAAAAAACTGAACATGAAGGTTTTTTACATTAAAAGATACTTGATCCTAAATCTTGAGATTTTGATTTTTCAAAATTTGGAAAATTTCCACGTTAAAACAAGAAAGAAAAAAAGTCCCAAGCTTCTATCTTCAAAAATACAAAAGTTTGTATATATACCAAATACCATTTCCGATCGTTCAGTTATATGGCAGCTATAGGATATAGTCGACCGATCGTTATGAAATTTGATAGGTTGGATCAACTATAATCTTTACCAAGTTCCAGCTTTCTATCTTCAAAAACACGAAAGTTGGGTCATTTCCGATCGTTCAGTTATATGGCAGCTTTCGTGTTTTTGAAGATAAGTAGAGACCTCAAACTAAGTAGAGATTCTCTTTTTGGTTAGATAATCCGACCAACCTAATTTCGTAAGGATCGGCCAACTATATTCTATAGCTGCCATATAACTGAACAATCGGAAATGTTATTTGGTGTTTGGTAAAAATACCAACTTTTGTATTTTTGAAGATAGAAGCTTGTGTCTTTTTTTTAGATTTTGTATTGTAATAATTTATATTATGATATTCTCATAGTGATCGGCCAACTACATCCGATCTTAGCATATATATTCGTTTTAATTGAAAGGGTATATCAACTTCGGCTCCGTCCGAAGTTAGCTTTTCTTTTTTGTTAGTAACCAAATTGTAAAAGTCCATAACTTAATGTCTGTTTTGTGTGAGAACGCTTAGTTCTTTTTCATTAATGTGAATTGGCCTCTTATCACTAAAGACGAAATCGAGTCTTGCTAAAATTGCATCACTAGGACCGTGCCATGTCAAGGGGTCGTTGGCTCTACCTGTTGTTTTATTTATAAGAATAGTAAAGGCTACAAAATATCTACAGCTTTTGCTGACATAAGGACCCATTGCCGTTTCGGCAGCTTCTCGTCCTGCTACATAATTTTATAAAATCCGGAGAATTACGGGAGGCATTTGACTACTGGAGTAGTATGGAGAACTTTCGTCGCATTTCGTGACTTTCGTCAATTGTTTCGACTTGGAACTCGGTCACAATATTAGCTCTTGAGTTTAAAAGGGATCGTAAATTTCTTATTTCATTTTGCAACGGCATCTGAGGACAATGAGGTCTGTCAGGTTCTGTTCGGGTGTTTGTCTACAAGCGCTGTGGCTGGTCAAAGGGGTATTTCATACGGTCATTTTAAAGTGTTTTTTATACCATTTGTGTTTTTTTATACCATACCAGTGTTTCATTTATGAAGTGTTAAAGAGTTCGGATTTTGAATGAGTAGGGAGTAAATAGGCAATCGTCTGATTTTTTGCGTCATATCCGTGTACATATAACAAATAAATGCATTATATGTTGGTGGGAACGTAAATCCACAATCCAATATCCATTCATACATTTATATTCTTAGATAAAAAATACATACTTACCTTTCACCTAATGGTAGGCCCTAACATAATAATGTCCCCCTGCAAGAAAGTGATTTAAGGATTTCGACGACGACATACCTGTTTCTCCGTGCTTCATTCCGTAGACCCCAGAAGAAGTAGAAAGATCATCAAAAGCACCGTTTACTTTCCCGGATGATGACCACATATTTTTTTAAACAAATGATGGAAAAGATAATTATGCAAGTTTAATGGATGAGGAATTTGATAACATTTTTATTGATTGGCTTAGAAATAATGAATAAATTAAAGACTGTGTTATTTCATTATTATGTAATTATTTATATTCAATGAAAAATTAATCTATATATATAACATTTTCGTGTCACAGTTTTTGTTACTATACTCCTCCGAAACGGCTATACCGATTTTCATACAATTTTGTGAGCGTATTGATTAGGTCTGAGAATGCTCCAAGATATATTTTTCATCCTCTTAAATTCTATACGACATACCAAAAATCGCATATAAAGTGAGTAACTACCTCATCACACTGACAAACTCACGCTACCATAGAATTTTAACCCAATTTAAACTGGGGCAAAAATCCTTCATCATTTAGTAAATACATTAATTCTATTTATGATTGAATTCTATTTTGTACAGTGAGCAATGCCAAGAAAACGTAAAGGGGGTGATTTGAGCCGTGATACAAGTAGATCTCGAAACATGCGAAATAGAAGATCCGAAAGAACCGAAGAACAAATCCAGCATCAAATACTGATGTACGTGTTAGAATAGCGCAATTGCATCAAGAGGAGCCAGAAGATACACGAGCTGAACGCAATGAAGTCAGGAGGTAAGAGCGACAATCACGCCGTTTCACAGTCAATATACGCCGAAAAAACGACCAACAACGACAACAGGTACATGGAGCATTTAAATCTTATTCATTCCTGCGTCTAGCATCAGTATGAGCCTGATATTGAGTATTATGCTCACTCCAAAGTGGTAATTGGTGCTATGGACAAGGAATGTCCGCATTGTAATGCTCTGAAATTCAAAAATGAGCTAGCTGGGATGTGTTGGGCGTCAGAAAAAGTGCAACTACCAGAAATTGAAACACCACTTGAACCATTGAACGGCTTACTTTTTGGCACGGATACAGATTCCAACGTGTTCTTGGAGTCAATTCGAGCATTCAATTCATGCTTTATATCAAATAACATCGTTCGTAGCAACAGAAATAGTTCGAAATACTAATGCAAATCTACATTCAAAATCAGCGCCCAAGTTTATCATAAAGTGGGAGCACTGCTACCAATGCCAAACGCACCATATAAATTCTTACAAATCTACTTTGTGGGTCGCGAGGATTCCGGAAGAGCACTCGGCTCCGTCCGAGTTTAGCTTTTCTTTCTTGTTTTCTTATGGCTCTGTATCTTTTAGCTTGGATCGTATCCCTTGAATCTGAATGTTATTAACAAACTAAAATTAGTTACTGAAATGTCTCGTTTATAAAGGGTTTAGTATGCTGTATATATATATATTGTATATATACAGTAGCGGACAATGAAATCCGCACACCTAAGTACTTGCACTAAATGTGAACTTTGCATTAGTGTGGTAGAAGCGCGTGTTATTATATCGAGTTAAAATTTTTTCGTTATTTCCGGAAGGTATTTAGCTTTCATGATCTGAAAGCATTTTTAAAATTTTTAAATTTCTTATGTAAAAAAATATTTTTTTTTTAAATATGTCGAAAAAGACTGAAAATTTTACTGGGCTTAACAATCGAATATCTTAAGCTTCCGAGGAATAAGCTTTAACGTTTGACTTTTTAGGTCTTCTTTCGAGGTTTTCCTACAAAATTTTGAGAAAACCAGAACTCAAAAGCATTTGCCAGGATCAGGAAAGAAAAAGAAGACCAACTACCACGAGGATCAAATCCTTTCACGAAAATTTAATTTTCAAAAATTTGTGTTTCCTAGGAATATTAAAAAAAAAAAATTTTTTTCATTTATATTAATTTCATGGGATATTGAAGTAAACGTTTTATTTCAAAATAAAATAACATTACATTTAAAAGAACACGTTTTGAATAACCATTTATATTAATATTATCGATATTACATCGATATATTACATCGAACATGTGAGTTTGCCTTGGTGATGGTAAACTTCATATCCGGAAGGCGAAGGTTCAGCGAAGTCTGTACGAGCCTGTACGGATTCAGGGCGAGCTGTCGACTAAAGGAGTCGAATGGATCTTCAATTGCCCGGCGAACCCAGCTGAGGGTGGCGCCTGGGAAAGGATGGTGCAGTGTGTGAAGAAGGTGCTGGCGCACACAATGAAGGAACTCGCGCCCAAGGAGCAATTACTGGAGAACCTGCTGATTGAGGCGGAGAGCATAGTGAACTCTCGTACGCTCACACATCTACCAGTGACGGTGGACCAGGAGGCTCCACTGACACCCAACGATTTGCTGAAGGAAGCACCCGATGATCTTCCCAAGGATGACGGACAGGAACCCGTGAGATGTGCTACCAGGAAGCAGTGGCGCATAGCGAGCATGATGCGGGATCGGTTCTGGAAGCGATGGGTGCATGAGTACGTGCCGACGAGCCCATTCGTCGAGGAGACTTGGTGTTCGTCTGTGATCCAGCCCTACCACGAAGGGAGTGGAAACGAGGCGTCGTAGAGGAGGTGTTCACCGGGAGAGATGGAGTACTTCGTCGTGCGGCAGTGAGGACTATCGGTCGAGCCATGACAATGCATCCCGCTTCGAGGCTAGCTGTCCTGGACGTGGTGAATGCGGCTGCTTCACGGGGGTGGGGATGTCGCGGAACGGATCAGAGCTATCGATAGTCAAGATTTTTATGAAGTCAGTATTATTATGAAGTCTGGTATTTAGTTAAGGTTATTCGGTCGCACTAAAATAGGGGAAAAAGGCAAACCGTATTTGGCAAACAATTACACCCATTTGCGCCATCACAAGGAGAGGGAACAGAAAATTCCGGTACGTTAGCCAATTAAGTAAATGTAAGAGCTAAGTAGATATTGTAATTATTCCAGAATAAGACGAACGAATCGAACTCCAACTATTTGTCTAACGTTTGTTTAAGGCATTCCCCGTGATCGGCCAAGCGGCGACATATATATACATATATATTTTTTTTTAAACATTGCTTTTATTTCTTAAATCTTCTCTTTGCGAGACTAACAAGAGATGTATCAAATCTTATATTTTTAACTTAACTAACAGTCATATTGACTGATACAGAGTTAGACGGCCCTAAAAATCGATTGCTGGGTTGGGGGGTCGCAGGCGAGACCCGCTAGTTTTTCTTAGTAGGACTCTTTTTATACCCTTGCAGAGGGTATTATATTTTTGTCTAAAAGTGTGCAACGCAGTGAAGAAGACATCTTCGACCCTTTAAAGTATATATATTTTTGATCAGATCACCTCCTGAGTTGATATGAGCATGTCCGTCTGTCTGTTTGTCTGTCTGTCTGTTTCTACGCGAACTAGTCTCTCAATTTTAAAGCTATCGTCTTGAAACTTTTAACGCAGGATATAAGTCAGAACGGCCCGGATCGGCCGACTATATCCTATAGCTGCCATATAACCGATTGATCGGAAATGGTATAACTTTGGTGTTTTTAAAGTTCAGAGAGTTCAAATTTGACACGAGAGCTATTTTTGGCAATACATTACGACATGCCAAATTTCATAAGAATCGGCGGACTATATCCTATAGCTGCCATACAACTGAACAATCGAAATTGTTATATGTATAACTATATGTATATGGTATAATATATAGCTGCCATATAACTGAACGATCGGAAATGACCCAACTTTCGTGTTTTTAAAGATAGCTGGAACTGAATACAGACTCTATTTTTGGTTAGTTGATCCAACCTACCTAATTTCAGTAGGATAGGCCGACTATATCCTATAGCTTCCATATAACTGAACGATCGGAAATGGTATAAAAGCTTGGGAACTTGAGACTTTTTTTTTAGATTTTTTATTGTAATTATTTGGTTTTATTATGATGTAATCATAGGGATCGGCCAACTGTATCCGATGTTTACGATATATATCCGGTTTTAACTGCAAGGGTATATCAACTTCGGCTCCGCCCGAAGTTAGCTTTCCTTTCTTACACCATTCCTTTCTAGCTTTTCCCTTACACAAGATTAATCTTTTATTTATAGTTTCGTAAGAGATCTCGGCTTATGACTGACTGCCAAAAGCTATCCTTTTTTCTCAGGATTTTTATATCCAAACCTTTTAATTTTTTGTGGACGGATAATTCTACATCGGAGTGCTCAGGATTTTTACATCCCAAACCTTTTAATTTTTTGTTGACGGATAATTCTACGTCGGAGTGCTCAGGATTTTTAGATCTTAAACCTTTTAATTTTTGGTTGACGGATAATTCTACGTCGGTGTGCTCAGGACTTGTAGATCCCAAGCTTAATAAACTTTATTTCAACCATTACAGATTCTGGTTGGATTTCTTTTTGCTCATCAAAGATTTTTTTATTATATACTCTTTTAATGGAAGGATATTTTTTCCTGGTTCCTATTAAACTTAATGGTTTCTTTTGAATATGGTTCCTTTTTGAATATTAATTACAGCTCCTATTCTATTAAGCGATTAAAACCTATTGGTAAGTCGGATTCTTATCCTTCTACTTGTTTTATATTAAATATGGCTATAATATGGTAATATTTAATTAGAGTAAATCTATTAATGGTTGGAACTCTTTTGTAAATAGGAAGCTCATCAATATGTTTTTGACTTTTTTATCTAATCTCTTCAAAAAGGGTAATCCTACTCCGGGCTCTGACCTAAACAATGATCCTCTTCTATATTATTTAGTCTCATTACTTTTTTTTTATAATTTTGTTTGTTATTGTTATTAGTTCTATAAAAATTATTATTCGGACGATTTTTATATTGGATTGATTCATCGACTTCCATTAGTAGAGGAGCTGGCTGTACCGGATTTTTATTATTTTGTCGCTGATTCCTCTGATTAATAACAACTTGTTTTGGGAATCTTTGATTATACCTTAAATAATTGTAATTGTTATTGTTCTGTGGTTTGTTATTATAATTTGAGTTATAATTTCTATAACTCATTCCACTGAAGTTATGAGTGAAGCTTGCTCTCATATTGTTGCTTTCCATCTCCTGTACTAACCATTAGTTCTATCTCCTATACTAATAACCATTAGTAGTATAAACGACATAACATTTGGCAAGTCTGTTGGGTTCATAGAATACAGAGTTGAAGATATTGGGCCGTTTAGGCCAGTTAAGAAAACTCTTAAGAACAGTTAAGAAAGCACTCTGTCTATGTCTATTATTTATTTAAGAGGTTATTGGCTTATTATTGTTTTATTAGGTAACAATGTAAGTTTTCTGTACACCTGTTTGTAATACTCCATATAAGGTTTGCCATATGACGCTTAGTTCTTGTTGAATTATGTGAATTATGTGAGCGATAGGAGCCGCTCAAAATAAAATCTTATGTGGCCAGAATGTCATCAAAGTTTAAACCTGTTTCGTAAATTTTTAAAGCATCATTCGCTTCTTGAGTTATCTTATTCCTTACTGGCCCATGGCGCTCTCTGCTGCTTCCCTCTAACTAAAATTTTTTCATGTTCTCCTTTAAATTCTGGTACTGATTTAAGGATGTAGTCTCATGTTCCGGCCTACTTTTTAGAGGTTATTTCAAAAAATTTTTTTTTGTAATAAAAAATAATGCGATTGTTTCAATTTTCACATATGTTTTTATAGGCATCATAAACTATTTGAAAATATTTTGTTTAATTTATTCTTGTGTAGTTTAATACACTTTATAGCATGCCAAAGTATGCATATAAAAAAAAGGTAGGTCCCTGGCGCAGGTGATTTCGACTGCTAGAGTCATCCGAAACAAAAAATTAGAATAGATTATTGTTTTGTAAGCTTATGGCTCTGCCCCGTACGTCCGCGAAGCGTAAGAAATCTGCTGTTTCTGATCCGCCTCAGCCTGCTCAGCTGACATTAATGCAGCCGCTCATATCACTGGCCACCCCAAGGGACACCCCTGAGAACAATTCGTCCGAATTTCTCAAGGAAAATGAGCAATTGTCCGATATGTCCGTCTTGGCATCCCTTCAATTGATGCCAGAGGTCTCAGTGAACGAAACCCCCGTTTGAGTCACCCAAAAGGGTATTCCACAGTCCGGACCACCGGCACCGACTGATGCTACAGTTCTCGTACCTGCGACACCACAACTCTTACAGGTGATTCCTTCATCGAAACATATATTTGTTTCTTGGCTTGCCCCTTATACTTCAGAGATTGATATCTCGGCTTATATCAAAGCTAAAAAAAAAGCCGATATAAAGGTGGAGGACATAGCTAAATTTAAATATAATTATATACGGCGCACGTCTTCTTTCAAGATTCGAGTGCCCGCGCTGATGTTCAAGCCGATTTGTTCACCCAGTTTTTGGCCTGAGAATATTTTCGTCCAAGAACAGCCTAGTTCCTTGAAGAAAAAAGTGTTAAAACCAGCGGGAGTAAACTAACCCAATATCAGAACCATGGACCAACCATTCACCTTTTCTTCGTCCACTAACCCAAAAAACTAGTATCTTCACTAGGTAAGTGTACCTATCAGAATACAAGGGGGCTACGTAGCAAACTCCCCAATCTTTATTCTGATAGTTCTTTTTTAACATCCCATATTATAGCCATTTTAGAAACTTGGTTAAAGCCGGAGATCTTTAGCTCCGAAGTTTTTCCAAGTAAGTACGCCACTTTTAGACGGGATCGACCTCAGTGAAGGGGGGGGTGGATTTCGGTAGACTCCCAACTTGCTTCTGAGGAGGTGAAATCTCAAGAGTTTGGTGACAGAATTTATTTGCATTAAAATCACTTTGTCCGCAAAATCTATACATTACATGTTCATACATACCGCCTTCGTCCGAACCGCCCACATATTGGCAGCATTTGTCCGCTATTCGGTACGTTTTTAATCTTATGACTGATCGTGACCAGCTCGTAGCTGTGGGCGATAATATCCCAGAATTAAAGTGGTCCAACGTCGAGAGCTCACCATCTTTGTCACGTACCATGACTTCACCGCGGGCATGTTTGACATGTCCCTAGGTCAGATTAACCATGCTAGAAATTCGCTAGGTCGGCTTTTAGACTAACAGAAATTGCACGGTGTTTAAAAATCGAAAGAGGTATTGAGGACACGGTTGAATTAATACTACTCGCATCTATAGAATACAAAAGAACCATTCACTCTGTAACAAATAAACGACCCATCGACATAATTCACTCATCAACTATAAAGCTTAACGCAGAAATTAGAGATAAAGTCTCAAATGCACAGAACATCCAACTACAAAGATTTAATAAAACTAGACAAGACAGAAATTACCAAGTAGGAGACAAAGTTCTCGTAAAATCAAATAAGAGGTTGGGAAACAAACTATCAAATTTGTGCACCGAGGAAACCATTGAAGCAGACTTGGGGACCACAGTCTTAATAAAAGGGAGGGTGGTCCATAAGGATTTGAGGATTTGGACGATACTTTTTCTCGCCGTATCAATAACGGCCAAAATCACCGATTACACGGCCTCAAACTACATACCAATCATAGACGGAGACGTGACCATTTGGAAAGAGTTCCAGTACCTAAAACATTCGACCAATTTAACAATGTATTCGGAGATAGTAAAGGACACGGAAGAAATGGAAGAACATTTTCCTCGGTCACATATGAGGCAGATATTAGACTCGGATTTACGACACATTAGAACTCTTATAGATACAGAAAAAATAATAAAATACATCATTTTATTAGGCACCGCATTAAAAATCGTAGCCGGTACTCCAGACTTCGATGACTTCGAGAAAATTAAATTCACACAGAAAGAACTCATAGAATCAGAAAATAGGCAGATAAACATTAACACAAATACCCAGGAACGAATAAATAAATTAACAAATACAGTAAACATTTTGGTAAAAAATGCTAAAGTAAAACAGATAAATACAGAAAATTTGTATGAAAAATTGCTATAAAGAAATAGAATAATTATTTCCGAGGCCTTAATGTTGTCAGTTACACTTGCGAATATTGGAATAATCAACCCTGCAATTTTAGATTCAAATGATTTACAAAATGTAATCAATGAACATTCTACAAATGTTACTGTTACTGATCTAATGGAAGTTGCTCAAATTAAAGTTTTATTAAATAATAATTTTTTTCACTTTATATTAAAGTATTCTAAGCCGTACGTAACTTGTAAGAAGATAATCTTGCACCCCGTTGAAAACAACGGCACTATTCTTAATTCTGAAGATAATACTATAGCTGACTGTAAAAAATGCCCTACACAACCTGTGCCCAGCAACTTCACTTAGGAGATAACGCACACTGCTCGACTCGCACCAGCCACCTTGAACCCCTAACAATCATCGATGATGGCGTCATCATTCTCAATGACGGAACAGCTACGATCAATGGACAACTGGTAACCGGAACGTTCCTCGTTAGATTCGACGACGAGGTAAAAATAAATAACACCATATACCAAAACATGAAGAGCTACGTTAAAAAATCACCAGCCCCCGGTGCATCAACAGTCCTTAACATTACGGACCATTAAGAAATACTGAGCTTACTTTCAAAAATTAAATATGGAAAACCTACGTTACATTGGAAAAATAGAAAAGGCACTGGAAACACGGCCTATAATATCTGGAGTGGCCGCGATCGCCTTTTTGGTCATCTGCTTTACTATTTACAAGCTCTTTCAGAAATGCCAGCGAGACCAATGCCAGCGAGACCAACGTCAGCGTGACCTTCAAGTTATCAAATACAGCTTCAAGAAGTCCGAGGACGTCCTTCATCTAAGTAAAGGAGGAGTTAACACGGTCTCCCAGCAAAACGGAAGTTCCCAGGTTGATAATGCTTCACAGCATAAAATAATGCAAGGCTAGCGACACCTGCGGACGTTGCACAACGACGTTGCCGAAATCCCGGGCTTCGGTCAGCGCAATTAGCGGGCAATGCACTCCGATGCAACGGTGGCTACCAAACACCATGCATGGGCAGCCGGGTCAGCACTTTTACGGCATAGGGCTAGCTTCCGTTATAAGAATTAATGTACTTAGCAGTTAGTTGAATTTTGGAAATAAACGGTGACGGTCAAACCTCACAATTACAAAATCTTCTCATTCGCGAAATAAAATCGCGTCTTAAAATAATCCTAAAAGGACTCTGTGTTAATTTATATATTCTTGATCAGGATCACCTCCTGAGTTGATATGAGCATGTTCCTCTGTTTGCCTGTCTGTCCGTCTGTCTGTTTCTACGCGAACTAGTCTCTCAGTTTTTAAGCTGTTGTCTTGACACTTTGCACACACCCTTCTTTCCTTTGCACGCAGTATTTAAGTCGGAACGGCCCGGATCGGCCGACTATATCCTATAGCTGCCATGTAACTGATTAATCGGAAATGGTATAACTTTGGTTTTTTTAGAGTTAGAGAGTTCACGAGACCATGATACAATTATACAAGGTAGTCCACTCGTTGACTTAAGTCACTTATTTTAATTTTAGCATAGTAAGCGTTGAAAAGTGCGAGTGAAACGGCTATACAGTACTTTGATTAAAAGGAGGGTAAGGTATTAAATTTTTTTTTTTCATTTTTTTTTTTATTTTTTAAATTGAATGCATAATATTTGAAGAATATTGTGTCAAAATTTCAAGTCAATTAAAGCAAAATTGACGATGTTATTAGTTATTGACGAAGTTGCTTATAAACGTTTTACACTGGATTCTTTTTCCCCTTCATAACGTCAAAACTACTGAACCGATCCTTTTGAAATTTTAAACACTATTTCTGTACATATTTTACGAGGTAACGCTGTCGAGTTTTTTTTGTTCATAATTTTAATTTTGCAATGGCAAATTAACCGATTTTTTTCCAAAAAAATTGAGTTTTTCACTTCAAAGTCTTCGAAAAAATTAAAAAATTGCATTTTTCAAAAAACCTTTACAGCGTTACCTGGGGTGAACTATTATCTAACGAATGAATTTTCATTTTTTGATTACAAATGATCCAGCACCGAGTTATGAGGGGCACCGCAATTCAACTATTTTTGGCGACACGTCCGGACAATTGCTACCATTGCCATATTTTTAAATATTTGTATACCCTTGCAGAGGGTATTATAATTTTGTCCAAAAGTGTGCAACGCAGTGAAGGAGACATCTCCGACCCTATAAAGTATATATATTCTTGATCAGGATCACCTCCTGAGTTGATATGAGCATGTCCGTCTGTCCGTCTGTCTGTCCATCTGTCTGTTTCTACGCGAACTAGTCTCTCAGTTTTAAAGCTATCGACTTGAAACTTTGCACACACCCTTCTTTCCTTTGCACGCAGTATATAAGTCGGAACGGCTCGGATCGGCCGACTATATCATATAGCTGCCATATAACTGATTGATCGGAAATGGTATAACTTTGGTGTTTTTAGAGTTAGAGAGTTCAAATTTGACATGAGAGCTATTTTTGGCAAAATAATACGACATGCCAAATTTCGTAAGGATCGGCCGACTATATCCTATAGCTGCCATATAACTGAACGATCGGAAATGACCCAACTTTCGTGTTTTTAAGATAGAAAGCTGGAACTTGGTACAGATTATATTTTTGGTCAGTTAATCCGACCTACCAAATTTCATTAGGATCGGCCGACTATATCCTATAGCTGCCATATAACTGAACGATCGGAAATGGTATTTGGTAGAAATATCAACTTTCGTATTTTTGAAGATAGAAGTTTGGGACTTTTTTTAGATTTTGTATTATAATAAATTGGATTATATATTCCTATTCCCATAAGGATCGGCCAACTATATCCGATGTTTGCGATATATATCCGGTTTTAACTGCAAGGGTATATAAACTTCGGCTCCGCCCGAAGTTAGCATTCCTTTCTTGTTTTTTGTAAAAATTTGATAAAAAATTCTTCTAATGTCATACATTAATATACCGTTGGTTGAATAAATAAATTTTAACTGTGTCGTCAGAAAAAAAATCACAAAAACATGGCTTTTTTCGCATGATTTGACCTTACCCTCCCCTTAACCCTCACACGGGACATGAGGCTAAAAGTTTTTCTTAGTTATGACAAGAGTTGTAGTGTTTATAATTTTATTTTAATTAGTTTTGAATTTGACATAATTCTTTGTTTAT
The DNA here is from genome assembly GCF_030179905.1 of Drosophila bipectinata. Lineage (NCBI taxonomy): Eukaryota > Metazoa > Arthropoda > Insecta > Diptera > Drosophilidae > Drosophila > Drosophila bipectinata. Next base: position 23,695,869 of record NC_091734.1, on the reverse strand, counting down.
GGGAAGCCATTCTCTTGATTAAGTTCTTAATTCCAAAGTATATATGTACGTATCTAAAAAAAATAATTTTTTTTTTATATTTACACAACTATTGACCTGCTTAGCGGCGTTTAACAATGTCTGTTTTCAATTTTTAGTTTAAAAAAACTAAAAAAAAAACAAACTTTACGCCTAGCACGTGCTTGCGACAAGAACTGTAGAAAGTCATTTTTTTTTTGCTTGGCCACTTAAAGGTTAAAGTTTTGAAAAAAAATCACCTTTCAATTTGACAATCTGAAATTAAGGCCAAATTTCATAAGGATCGGCCGACTATATCCTATATCTGCCATATAACTGAAAGATCGGAAATGGTATAGAAGCACGAGCTTGGGATAGAGCTTGGGACTTTTTTTTAGATTTTTTATCGTAATTATTTGGTTTTATTATGATATTATCATAAGGATCGGCCAACTATATCCGATGTTTGCAATATGTATCCGGCTTTAACTGCAAGGGTATATCAACTTCAGCTCCGCCCGAAGTTAGCTCTCCTTTCTTGTTTCTTTTTTGTTCTTTTAAAAAATAAGGTTTTTCGACATAGCCACAAACAATTTTTAATTTGGGTAAAATTGGTTTAATTTTTCGGTAGCGAAAAATCGCCGAGCACGCAAAATAACTTGTAACCCTAACGCCTCTCACAACCAAACAAAAAAAAAAAGGGGGATTCAATTGAAACTTGGTATAGATGTTATGGAAGAGTGTACCAACATAACAAAAAAAAATAATCGATAATCGAAAATATGTTGCCCGCGAAATTTGAAAATTCACCTTACTTTTTGAACACACCTCGTATTTCCGTGATATTCGAATGTAACCTTTCCAATGGGGAATTGCTACAGGACTAATTTCCATCAGGAGGTAATATCGAGGGTGACATTATATTGGCTTAAGAAATCATGGAAAGTTACTCCCGCGAATTTTGCGCCTTGATCGTAAACTATTTGTTCAGAAACTGGCTAAGAAATATTCTTAGTGATGCAATGGCGGTAATTGAGGACCTGTTAGTTAAAACGTATGTCTGTGCAAATTTAGAGAATTTATCAATAACTGTAAGATGAAGGTTTTGATTTATTGTGTATATATCTAGAATATTTTAATGTAATTTTTGGCGATCTTAGCCTTTTATTGGAAAAATATATATGTACTTTTAAGAGGGCGAATGTTTCTTCAATCCCTTTATTCCGTTAATCCCTTTATTGTTCGTGTGGTATGAGGTTGTCCTGAGGGTTTGTTCTTTCTGATCACAAACTTCTTCCAGAAACTCGTCGCATCGAACAATTTTGTATAGATTATTTGCCCCAAAGTGGGGGTCATACGAAAAATCTCATCCGTAGCGAATATGGCATATGTTTTGTTAGGTTTCGGCCTCTCATTGAGGCGAGGGAAACTGAGCGAGGCTCTATCGAGCGACGTTAAAGAGCGATTGCTTTGAGTGAGGTGGCTAAGCACTAAGCGACATCACTCGAGTTGATTAGTTGTAAAAATGCCTTACTCTAGAGAGGTTTTGGAAGACCTCAATAGAAGCAGTCAGTCAGCAATGAATGTTAAAAATTCTTTAACTAATCGACATAATTCACTCATCAACTATAAAGCTTAACGCAGAAATTAGAGATAAAGTCTCAAATGCACAGAACATCCAACTACAAAGATTTAATAAAACTAGACAAGACAGAAATTACCAAGTAGGAGACAAAGTTCTCGTAAAATCAAATAAGAGGTTGGGAAACAAACTATCAAATTTGTGCACCGAGGAAACCATTGAAGCAGACTTGGGGACCACAGTCTTAATAAAAGGGAGGGTGGTCCATAAGGATTTGAGGATTTGGACGATACTTTTTCTCGCCGTATCAATAACGGCCAAAATCACCGATTACACGGCCTCAAACTACATACCAATCATAGACGGAGACGTGACCATTTGGAAAGAGTTCCAGTACCTAAAACATTCGACCAATTTAACAATGTATTCGGAGATAGTAAAGGACACGGAAGAAATGGAAGAACATTTTCCTCGGTCACATATGAGGCAGATATTAGACTCGGATTTACGACACATTAGAACTCTTATAGATACAGAAAAAATAATAAAATACATCATTTTATTAGGCACCGCATTAAAAATCGTAGCCGGTACTCCAGACTTCGATGACTTCGAGAAAATTAAATTCACACAGAAAGAACTCATAGAATCAGAAAATAGGCAGATAAACATTAACACAAATACCCAGGAACGAATAAATAAATTAACAAATACAGTAAACATTTTGGTAAAAAATGCTAAAGTAAAACAGATAAATACAGAAAATTTGTATGAAAAATTGCTATAAAGAAATAGAATAATTATTTCCGAGGCCTTAATGTTGTCAGTTACACTTGCGAATATTGGAATAATCAACCCTGCAATTTTAGATTCAAATGATTTACAAAATGTAATCAATGAACATTCTACAAATGTTACTGTTACTGATCTAATGGAAGTTGCTCAAATTAAAGTTTTATTAAATAATAATTTTTTTCACTTTATATTAAAGTATTCTAAGCCGTACGTAACTTGTAAGAAGATAATCTTGCACCCCGTTGAAAACAACGGCACTATTCTTAATTCTGAAGATAATACTATAGCTGACTGTAAAAAATGCCCTACACAACCTGTGCCCAGCAACTTCACTTAGGAGATAACGCACACTGCTCGACTCGCACCAGCCACCTTGAACCCCTAACAATCATCGATGATGGCGTCATCATTCTCAATGACGGAACAGCTACGATCAATGGACAACTGGTAACCGGAACGTTCCTCGTTAGATTCGACGACGAGGTAAAAATAAATAACACCATATACCAAAACATGAAGAGCTACGTTAAAAAATCACCAGCCCCCGGTGCATCAACAGTCCTTAACATTACGGACCATTAAGAAATACTGAGCTTACTTTCAAAAATTAAATATGGAAAACCTACGTTACATTGGAAAAATAGAAAAGGCACTGGAAACACGGCCTATAATATCTGGAGTGGCCGCGATCGCCTTTTTGGTCATCTGCTTTACTATTTACAAGCTCTTTCAGAAATGCCAGCGAGACCAATGCCAGCGAGACCAACGTCAGCGTGACCTTCAAGTTATCAAATACAGCTTCAAGAAGTCCGAGGACGTCCTTCATCTAAGTAAAGGAGGAGTTAACACGGTCTCCCAGCAAAACGGAAGTTCCCAGGTTGATAATGCTTCACAGCATAAAATAATGCAAGGCTAGCGACACCTGCGGACGTTGCACAACGACGTTGCCGAAATCCCGGGCTTCGGTCAGCGCAATTAGCGGGCAATGCACTCCGATGCAACGGTGGCTACCAAACACCATGCATGGGCAGCCGGGTCAGCACTTTTACGGCATAGGGCTAGCTTCCGTTATAAGAATTAATGTACTTAGCAGTTAGTTGAATTTTGGAAATAAACGGTGACGGTCAAACCTCACAATTACAAAATCTTCTCATTCGCGAAATAAAATCGCGTCTTAAAATAATCCTAAAAGGACTCTGTGTTAATTTATATATTCTTGATCAGGATCACCTCCTGAGTTGATATGAGCATGTTCCTCTGTTTGCCTGTCTGTCCGTCTGTCTGTTTCTACGCGAACTAGTCTCTCAGTTTTTAAGCTGTTGTCTTGACACTTTGCACACACCCTTCTTTCCTTTGCACGCAGTATTTAAGTCGGAACGGCCCGGATCGGCCGACTATATCCTATAGCTGCCATGTAACTGATTAATCGGAAATGGTATAACTTTGGTTTTTTTAGAGTTAGAGAGTTCACGAGACCATGATACAATTATACAAGGTAGTCCACTCGTTGACTTAAGTCACTTATTTTAATTTTAGCATAGTAAGCGTTGAAAAGTGCGAGTGAAACGGCTATACAGTACTTTGATTAAAAGGAGGGTAAGGTATTAAATTTTTTTTTTTCATTTTTTTTTTATTTTTTAAATTGAATGCATAATATTTGAAGAATATTGTGTCAAAATTTCAAGTCAATTAAAGCAAAATTGACGATGTTATTAGTTATTGACGAAGTTGCTTATAAACGTTTTACACTGGATTCTTTTTCCCCTTCATAACGTCAAAACTACTGAACCGATCCTTTTGAAATTTTAAACACTATTTCTGTACATATTTTACGAGGTAACGCTGTCGAGTTTTTTTTGTTCATAATTTTAATTTTGCAATGGCAAATTAACCGATTTTTTTTCCAAAAAAATTGAGTTTTTCACTTCAAAGTCTTCGAAAAAATTAAAAAATTGCATTTTTCAAAAAACCTTTACAGCGTTACCTGGGGTGAACTATTATCTAACGAATGAATTTTCATTTTTTGATTACAAATGATCCAGCACCGAGTTATGAGGGGCACCGCAATTCAACTATTTTTGGCGACACGTCCGGACAATTGCTACCATTGCCATATTTTTAAATATTTGTATACCCTTGCAGAGGGTATTATAATTTTGTCCAAAAGTGTGCAACGCAGTGAAGGAGACATCTCCGACCCTATAAAGTATATATATTCTTGATCAGGATCACCTCCTGAGTTGATATGAGCATGTCCGTCTGTCCGTCTGTCTGTCCATCTGTCTGTTTCTACGCGAACTAGTCTCTCAGTTTTAAAGCTATCGACTTGAAACTTTGCACACACCCTTCTTTCCTTTGCACGCAGTATATAAGTCGGAACGGCTCGGATCGGCCGACTATATCATATAGCTGCCATATAACTGATTGATCGGAAATGGTATAACTTTGGTGTTTTTAGAGTTAGAGAGTTCAAATTTGACATGAGAGCTATTTTTGGCAAAATAATACGACATGCCAAATTTCGTAAGGATCGGCCGACTATATCCTATAGCTGCCATATAACTGAACGATCGGAAATGACCCAACTTTCGTGTTTTTAAGATAGAAAGCTGGAACTTGGTACAGATTATATTTTTGGTCAGTTAATCCGACCTACCAAATTTCATTAGGATCGGCCGACTATATCCTATAGCTGCCATATAACTGAACGATCGGAAATGGTATTTGGTAGAAATATCAACTTTCGTATTTTTGAAGATAGAAGTTTGGGACTTTTTTTAGATTTTGTATTATAATAAATTGGATTATATATTCCTATTCCCATAAGGATCGGCCAACTATATCCGATGTTTGCGATATATATCCGGTTTTAACTGCAAGGGTATATAAACTTCGGCTCCGCCCGAAGTTAGCATTCCTTTCTTGTTTTTTGTAAAAATTTGATAAAAAATTCTTCTAATGTCATACATTAATATACCGTTGGTTGAATAAATAAATTTTAACTGTGTCGTCAGAAAAAAAATCACAAAAACATGGCTTTTTTCGCATGATTTGACCTTACCCTCCCCTTAACCCTCACACGGGACATGAGGCTAAAAGTTTTTCTTAGTTATGACAAGAGTTGTAGTGTTTATAATTTTATTTTAATTAGTTTTGAATTTGACATAATTCTTTGTTTATGGGAAGCCATTCTCTTGATTAAGTTCTTAATTCCAAAGTATATATGTACGTATCTAAAAAAAATAATTTTTTTTTTATATTTACACAACTATTGACCTGCTTAGCGGCGTTTAACAATGTCTGTTTTCAATTTTTAGTTTAAAAAAACTAAAAAAAAAACAAACTTTACGCCTAGCACGTGCTTGCGACAAGAACTGTAGAAAGTCATTTTTTTTTTGCTTGGCCACTTAAAGGTTAAAGTTTTGAAAAAAAATCACCTTTCAATTTGACAATCTGAAATTAAGGCCAAATTTCATAAGGATCGGCCGACTATATCCTATATCTGCCATATAACTGAAAGATCGGAAATGGTATAGAAGCACGAGCTTGGGATAGAGCTTGGGACTTTTTTTTAGATTTTTTATCGTAATTATTTGGTTTTATTATGATATTATCATAAGGATCGGCCAACTATATCCGATGTTTGCAATATGTATCCGGCTTTAACTGCAAGGGTATATCAACTTCAGCTCCGCCCGAAGTTAGCTCTCCTTTCTTGTTTCTTTTTTGTTCTTTTAAAAAATAAGGTTTTTCGACATAGCCACAAACAATTTTTAATTTGGGTAAAATTGGTTTAATTTTTCGGTAGCGAAAAATCGCCGAGCACGCAAAATAACTTGTAACCCTAACGCCTCTCACAACCAAACAAAAAAAAAAAGGGGGATTCAATTGAAACTTGGTATAGATGTTATGGAAGAGTGTACCAACATAACAAAAAAAAATAATCGATAATCGAAAATATGTTGCCCGCGAAATTTGAAAATTCACCTTACTTTTTGAACACACCTCGTATTTCCGTGATATTCGAATGTAACCTTTCCAATGGGGAATTGCTACAGGACTAATTTCCATCAGGAGGTAATATCGAGGGTGACATTATATTGGCTTAAGAAATCATGGAAAGTTACTCCCGCGAATTTTGCGCCTTGATCGTAAACTATTTTGTTCAGAAACTGGCTAAGAAATATTCTTAGTGATGCAATGGCGGTAATTGAGGACCTGTTAGTTAAAACGTATGTCTGTGCAAATTTAGAGAATTTATCAATAACTGTAAGATGAAGGTTTTGATTTATTGTGTATATATCTAGAATATTTTAATGTAATTTTTGGCGATCTTAGCCTTTTATTGGAAAAATATATATGTACTTTTAAGAGGGCGAATGTTTCTTCAATCCCTTTATTCCGTTAATCCCTTTATTGTTCGTGTGGTATGAGGTTGTCCTGAGGGTTTGTTCTTTCTGATCACAAACTTCTTCCAGAAACTCGTCGCATCGAACAATTTTGTATAGATTATTTGCCCCAAAGTGGGGGTCATACGAAAAATCTCATCCGTAGCGAATATGGCATATGTTTTGTTAGGTTTCGGCCTCTCATTGAGGCGAGGGAAACTGAGCGAGGCTCTATCGAGCGACGTTAAAGAGCGATTGCTTTGAGTGAGGTGGCTAAGCACTAAGCGACATCACTCGAGTTGATTAGTTGTAAAAATGCCTTACTCTAGAGAGGTTTTGGAAGACCTCAATAGAAGCAGTCAGTCAGCAATGAATGTTAAAAATTCTTTAACTAATTTTTTTTTGGGATATTCGATTTAAAGTAATTTGATGAAATAAATAAATATATTCATATACACATATTAAATATAACTTTAGTTACGTTGTTACTGTAAATTCTACATAACGTAAAATAAAAGCTTTATTACAGTTACAAATAACTCCTACTTCATTCCATTGCTCATCAGTAGTATTTTAATTTTTGTACTCTGTATGAGTGTCGTTCAATAAAACAGTTCGGCTTAGAACAGCCGAAATTAAAGCTTCCGCGCTTATTTTTTGCATTGTTTGCATTTCGTCGCTCAAAATTTAAAATTAAACTAAAAATAAGAACCAATTCTGGCGCTGAGCGACGTTGCTTTGACGCTCAAGAACTTCACTCGTCGCTCATCGGCTGCATGGCCACTCCAATGCTCTCTCATAATCTTAAATATTTTACGTCGCTTAAGAGGGCGTTTCTCAGTCGCTCATCGCTCAATGCATGGCCGAAGCCTTTGGTTTTAATATTGTGGCGAGTAAATTATTGACGGTATCTAATTCGAATAATAATAATTCTAATATTTCGTAATAATTCTTCTAATTTTTTTAGGAGTTACTCATTTTATAGGGTCTGATTTTAAAGATTGTCTGTATGCTGAATGCATTAAGTGGTTGGGTTCGGTTTCCCTCTTCGTCCAAGTATACTACACAGATATTGCCTATAATTAGGCCTAGTACATTGTTCATCACTCTTGGAATGTGACTGGTGCGTGGGGACATCCCGTCTACTGAAAATGTAGCTTTGCATTCGATCTGGTGGAACCCGCTGGCAAGGTCAAGTGTGGAAAAATATTTCGTTCTACCCAGCTCTGAGTTTAGGTGGTCCATTGGGACTTGAAATTGTTTGTCTTTTTTTCGTCTTCTTCTGTTCCGGTTTGATTTTCAATTACCGGGACGTACAATATTATATTGTACCTCATTGAAATTTTCAACTTGAAGCGGTTTTTCAAAGAAGAAGTTTTGTTGTTCATCGGATTCGTTTGTTACCTCAAGTGAGCTGGTATCGTCACATGCGGTATAAAGTCTGGTTATAGTCAGGTTATCATTAATTCTGACTGTCTGACTGGCAAAAGAAGTCTCCCTCAGAAATGTTCACGGGGAGTGGAACTCGCATTTTTGTACGCGGAGGTATTGTGTATGCCTCAAATGTATTCAAGTTGCAATTTTTTAATTTTGCATAAGTTATTTGGAATGAAAGGTCGGCAATGTTAGTTAGGAAATCTATTCATAATAATCCGTTAAAGCACGGGTGGACTTTAAATATTGGAAACTGCAACGTTCCTGGTTCGTTAAGTTCCCTTAAAATAGGGAGGCTAACACCTTGGTTGGTAACGAAGGTATTAAGCGAGGTACGTATTGTTATGTCGTTTTCAAATTTACTTTTATTATTGTTTGGGATCAGTAAGGGGTCTATAAATGAAAATATTGAGCCAGTATCTATTAAAAATTTCAACGTATGTGTCGGATTAATGGGGAGGGAAGCTTCATGGGTTTTTTTTAGTTATGTAGCCAACTGGTGGGTCGAGGCTTCTTGTTGAAAATATTGTTCGTTCTCTACATTGCATAGATATGGGGTCTGAGTCAGGTTCCGATTGTTACCGAACGGGTTCCGAGAGGAGTTTGGGAAAGAGCTATTATTAGCATAGCCATTATTATTACCCCTGTTGTTTAAAATTGTTTCTATCGGAATTATTGTTAATATTTTGATAATAACTATTATTTGGATTGTAGGTAAGAACTGTTGTAATTATTGCTTCAATAGTTGTTGCGGTTATCGTAGTTGTTGAACAACTGAATCTATTCTGGCGACGTTGCTAATATTTAATGTGACTGAAATTCATGTTGCTGAAAGGTTGAGCAACATGCATGTTTCTACTCAACACAAGTATACCAAGTTACCATGGCAACGCAGATCGACTCGTCGTCATTTCTTATGTATTAGTTCTTTTTCCTAGCTTTTCTGTATACGCGTTATGGCGCCGCGTCACATTTAGTAAATAAGTCAGTAATTCTTTAACAGTAAATCCGAGAACACGCAGCTTGTATACAGTCCACTCAAATAAACTATTTTGGGAAAAAATCATCTACGCATTTCATTTCTCATTATAGAAACATTTGGTCCTTCAGACTCGGATTGATTGAAAGAATATTTCGCCAGGTATTGCCTTAAATGAAGGAATACAAGCTACTGGTTGCGGGCCGCCGCAGAACGAATGGTACGATCACGAGGATCGTGTCCTTAGCTGAGCGTTTACCTGCAACACAATCAAAGGATGGAATTGAGGTTTGCTGGAACGATTCGATTTTGAATGAAGCGAATTCGAAAAGCTTGGAGGCGCATTATCAGTTCATGATCAGGTCGATGGGTACGTAGATCCAGCCGACGTCAACGCAGATTACGAAGAAAGGAAAGCAAGGGAGTTACAAAGCGCTCAGCAAAGCGCTCACTGGAGCCACAAACACCATCAACGACCAAATGCAATGTGTTTAGGTGAGGGGCCATGAGCCACCTGAAGAGCGCATCCGCGCTGAAGAGCGCACCCGCGCTAAAGAGCGCACCCGCGCTAAAGAGCGCGTGCACACTCGCCCCTCTGTGCCCTCTCTTCTCGCTCGTTGGCTGTCGGCGATCTCTTTTTTTTCACTAGTTTTTAAGATCAATCTCATGTAAGCAGTCGAATAAAGCTGACCGCGTTATACCTACAAAAAGACGCCCCCGATTTTCAATTCAACACTTCTAATTTTTCTGGAATCTTTTTGCGGAACCACGCCCCCCTACACATTTTGGTCCTTCGAGCCGGATACCAGGATATTCAGGATATTTTGGATCCACCAGCAGTTCAGGCATTGTTCCGCCCAAAAGATAAGTACGAAATTTTTTCCGTCTCCGTCTCTCTGCCGGTCTTCAGCAGTGGTCCGAACATAAAATTTCGTTCACACTGCGGCAAGATTGTTTTCCCTCCGTGTCAACTCCAAGTCCGAGTTTTCCGACACCACGGCAGCTTGAGACTTTTCTAAGACAAAAAATTACCAAATTTTCCATCCATCTCCGTTGTGTGTGCCTCGCCATATTCCTCGCCGTTTTTGGCTTTTCCGTTATCCGTTCGCTCGCCAACGGTCGAGGCATATGTACATGCATACACACATACATTGTGTTTCGTGCAATTAATCCGCAAAAAAAAAAAAAAAAATCGGTGAGCAAGTGAGCAGTGAAAGTGTGTGGTGAAGAAAAAAAAAAATATAAAAATAAAAGGGCATAATTAATATTGGCCAGCCGGTGTAAAGTGGTTCCGGGAATCTCCAAGTTCACCGAACAGTCCGCCGCTGTCGTAATATTGGTTTTTCATCCCCAATTTTTTACACCACATAACCCTTGGCCCTTCTGGATTTTTCTTTTTGGCTTCCTGAAGTTTCTCCCACATCCGAATTGTGCCGCATCCGACGTTCCTCTCGACATCGGCGCTTCTAATTCCCACTTGGCCTTGCAATCGCAATTCGTCCGCGATCTCACCGGTCTCATCACATTAGTGACCGGCTACCGCTTCGTACGAGGCACCCATTGCGCGCGTCAGTCGACAAGTTCTGACCAGCGAATTGGTGTCTGAGAATGCCCACGGGAGACGACCAAAAGCCACGTCCGATCCCAACCATCCGTCTGGACAGATCTCAATCCGCTTCTCCGCGGACGCCTCTTTTAAAGCCTAAGGCGTACAGTGCCATTCCAAGGGCAAAGAGTGACGAATCCGTCAATACAATCCCCGGTCCTTCACAGAGGCAGACTCGTTCCGTTGCAAAAATGGCTCAAAGTGCGGTCGACGTGGCGCTGAAAAAGTTCATCGCCACAACGGATCGAATTAGCCAATTTGAGGCTACCATAAATACTCCGGGCGCCAGAGAAACTGAAGGAGGCTCCCAGTACATTTGCGAGGTCCATCGGGACCAAATTCGGGCACTGTGGGAGAAGGTGGAGAAAAGCTATGAGAGCTGCTCCGATTTACTAGCCGTGGCAGACGACAATGTGGCCACCTCGACCGTGCTGGAATCGAAGTACAACTACTGCTACTCCGTCTATTTGAGATGTATTGCCCAGCTTCGGGAGAAAATTGCTTCCCAATCCACTCAGGCTTCCGTCAATGTCCACACGCCCGCGCCTACCGGCTGCCGGTTACCTCCGGTGGATACCAAGGTCTTCGCGGGTGATTATCTTCGGTGGCCCACCTTCAGAGACTTGTTTACGGCCATTTACATTCAAAACTCGCGGCTCACCCCGGTAGAGAGGTTGTTCCACTTACTGTCCAAAACAAGTGGAGACGCCCACGCCATTGTCTCTAAGGCTCCGCTTACCCATGAGGGGTTTGTCGTCGCTTGGCAAAGCCTCACAGACCGCTTTGAGAACCGGTGGCTACTGGTCAATAGCCAGTTGAAAATCCTTTTCAACCTCCAGGCTATTTCTCAAGAGTCCGGGGTCGCGCTGAAGGAGCTCCAAGCCACCATTCAGAGTTGTCTGACAGCCCTAGCAATGTCCGCCATCAATGTTGAGGCTTGGGACTGCCTCCTGGTGTTTATGATTTCGTCAAAGCTCCCCAAAGTCACACTTTCCATGTGGGAGCAATCCGTTTAAAACAAGGCCGAAATTCCAACATGGAAGGAATTAGACAACTTCCTGACAGAGCGCCATCGCACTCTGGAAGCGATCGACGACGTCAGACCTAGTGGCTCCGGGCAACTTCCGCCAAGGTCGGGAATTCCTTCTGCCCCTGCTCGAAGGCTCCACTCATACGAGACTCGAGTGGTTCCGGGCCCCAAGGGTTGCGATCTCTGTTCGAGGGAGAACCACCCCATTCGTTTATGTCCGCGGTTCTTGGAAATGGACGTAAATGGGCGCTCGGACTACATTAAAAGGAAGCAGCTATGTTTGAACTGTTTTGCCCGAGGGCACCAGCAACGAGACTGCACGAGCGCCCATACCTGCTTCACATGTCACAGCCGACACCACACCCTTCTGCACAGCGGCAATCCGTTCGCCACCGCTCCAAGTCCGCCTACGACAGCAAGGGCTCAACCCGCACAGACGGCCAGAAGCACAAACGGCTCAGAGGAGCAGTCGGATGTGCAGGTATTTTTTTCTATTTTCAGAAAAAATCAACTACGCTTTTCATTTCTCATCAGTTCCTGCGATAGTAGGGAGTAAATAGGCCATCGGCGGATTTCTTGCGTCATATCCGTGTATGCATGTATTTGTTGGTGGGAACGTAAATCCACAATCCAATATACACTCTCACATATATATATAATCCCAAATAAAAAATACATATTGACCTTTCATCCGACCCTGACATAAATATGTCTCCTGCAAGAAAGTGATAAAAAGGGATCGCAGCAGGTCAATTGGGTCCTTTTTTTTTATTGACCCTTCAAGGTGGATTTTCACTTTTCTACGAAAAGTTTTTCTTGTGATATACTTACTCCTTGTAAAATTCTGTATTATATTTTATATTATAAAATTAAATTTCTTTATATAAGTCCGAGTTAATGTAAAATTAATTAAAAAAGGATTGGAGTAAAAAATCCTTTTAAATAATATGCAACACCATAATAAAATTTTGGATATTTTTTTTAAAATAATTATTTGTTCTTCATCATTAATTTTAAATTAATTACAAAATAATTATAGTAAAATACACTTTTAAATGAACTGCAGCATCATGAATATAATTTTTGTAAATAAGCATTTGTTTTGTTCATCCATTTTATTTAATTTTTCACGATCCTGGATCTTATTTATTTTTTCACGATCCTGAATCTTAGACAGATATCTTAAGAGGGCAGTTGAATTTGTAGGGAATTAGGCAAACGGCGTATAAGCGGCAGAAAAATTTTAGTAGTATGTAATTAGGCAAACGATGATCCTGGCAAGTTTCATTTTTACATGATCTCTGTCTAAGATTCAGGAAGAAGCTGATTGAAGAAGCTGATAAGATGCAAGAAGAAACAAAACATTTCTCAACAAACTATAAAGCAATTTACGTCAGCTCATTTAACGACATCGAATACATTTTAAATGACGATAACGAAATGTTAATTGCAAAAGCCGATGAATTCCAGGAGAGGCATTCTGGATGGGCTATTAAGCATTTTACATTTTATGAAATACAAATATTAAAGCTAGAGCACCTTCCTGGTTCAGGATATGTTGAAGCACCTAAGAGCATAAGAAGAAGAAATGCTCTCATAAATGTTAAAAATAATGATTTATTGTTTTAAGTGGTGCATTTTGGCTCACATAGCATATATGAAACACATACAAATTAATTTTAATACATCAGCGAAAAAAAAATCAGCTCGCGAAAAACTGCCCCGAACTTCATTTTATGGAATTTTGGATATTAGCCAACCCATTATAAAATATGATCAAAAAGGTTAAACTTTTCGGGAATGGAGTTTCCCATTACAGAGGATGAAATAAAGCTGTTTGAGAAAAATAACTCAAATTACAGCATAAATGTATATGGAATTTATAACGGTCGCATAGAAGGTCCTACAATTAGGAATAAAGAAGATAAAAGCAACCATATTGATATATTGGGTATAGAAAATTTTAAAGAAAATTGTTCATGAAAATTGCATCATGCATACATAACAAGTATAAAAACATTGTGTAAATCACAAGTAAATCACTCAAATTCGGAACGATACTTTTGTAGAAATTGCCTACAATTTTATTGCACCACAAACAAGACCCACAATATTAAGGAGTGCGGTCAAGTGGCTGCACTATACCCCCAACCGAACACAAAAACCAAATTTGATAATATTTCTAAAAAACTTTCACCACCAGTGGTAATTTATGAGGCGGATATTGAGGCGGTTTTGGAAAATTACCACACAGCCTCTAATAATCCAAACGCATCCTACACCAAGCCTGTACAGAAACATACAGCATGTTCCCTCTCTTTCCCTTCCCTTCCCTCTCTTTCTTTCAAGCGAACGGTCGTGTTTTTTTTGTGCGCACTGCGTTTTTGATAAATATTGGTAAACCGGTGTTTACATTCTTTGTGAATTAAATCTTGTGAATCATAACAATCTTAAAGCCTAAACCGTATCGCTTCGCGAGTGCTTTGGTATATTTGGAATCGAATTAATAATTTGTCTAAATTCTATTCCAAGCATAGCTCAGCTCTGCTTCTTCGCCGCCTTATCTATATTTCTGCATTTCTCTTTTGCACTCTTTCAAAGCTCCCGCTTCGGCTTCTTGTTTGGCACAGTGGTTCAAGGTATTGTGTTTTTTAACTTTTTAAATATTAATTTTTGTCTTATTAAATAAAAAAAAAAATAATAATAAATAAAATGGAATTTAAACTGGTCTGTGCCATTAAGTCTTGCAACAAGACAATTTCCACATCCCAGCCTAGTATCCATTGCTGGTTATGTGAAAACGTCGTGCACGCCAAGTGTGCCGGTTTCACTGCATCAGTTTCGGATGCCATTTCCCGTAGGTCTGGGATACATTATTGTTGCGAAAATTGTCGTGCTGTGCAAGGCGAAATGAGGTCGTTCATGAGACAGACCAAAAATGGATTTAAAGAGCTGATCACTGGTTTTCGTAAAATCAATGACCAGCTCTGTGCGCTTGACACTCAATTTAGTGGCCTTCAGCTGCTAAATGAGTCCCCTAAGCGTAAGAAATCCGCTGTTTCTGATCCGCCTCAGCCTGCTCAGCCGACATTAATGCAGCCGCTTATATCTCTGGCCACCCCAAGGGCCTTAACTGAGAAAAATTCGTCAGAATTTCTCAGGGATAATGAGCAATTGTCCGATATGTCCGCCATGGCATCCCTTCAAGTGATGCCACAGGTCCTAGGGAACGAAACCCCCATTAGGGTCACCCAAAAGGGTATTCCGCAGTCCGGACCACCGGCACCGACTGATGCTGCAGTTCTTGTACCTGCGACACCAAAACCCTTACAGGTGATTCCTCCATCGAAACATATATTTGTTTCTCGGCTTGCCCCTGATACTTCAGAGATTGATATCTCGGCTTATATCAAAGCCAAAACTAAAGCCGATATAAAGGTGGAGGACATACAAAATTTTAAATACAATTATACAAGGCGCACGTCTTCTTTCAAGATTCGTGTGCCCGCGCTGATGTTCAAGACGGTTTGTTCCCCCAGTTTTTGGCCAGAGAATCTTTTCGTCCAAGAACATCAGCCTAGTTCCGTAAAAAAAAAAGTTAATAAACCAGTGGGAGTGAGACTTCCCAATATCGGAACCACTGACCAACCCTCCACCTCTTCTTTGGCCACTAACCCAAAAAACTAATTTCCTCACTAACTCTTACCTATCAGAATACTAGGGGGCTACGTAGCAAACTCCCCAAGCTATATTCTGATAGTTCTTTCTTTGCATCCCATATAATAGCATTTACAGAAACTTGGTTAAGTCCGGAGATCTTTAGCTCCGAAGTTTTTCCAAGTAAGTACACCACTTTTAGACGGGATCGATCTCAGCGAAGAGGAGGTGGAGTCCTCATTTCGGTAGACTCTACTTTTGCTTCTGAAGAGGTGAAATCCCAAGAGTTTGGTGACATAGAATTTATTTGCGTTAAAATCACTATGTCCGTGAAAGCTTTATACATTACATGTTCATATATACCTCCTATGTCTGAACCGCCCACATATTGGCAGCATTTGTCCGCTATTCGATACGTCTCTAATCTTATGACGGATCGTGACCAACTCCAACTAGAAATCCAACTAGAAATTCGCTAGGTCGGCTCTTAGACTTATGTTTTGTATCTGATCCGGATGGTACCGCTCTCTCCAGAGCTTTTCCCCTTTCAGCCCCAGAGGATCCATATCACCCCACGCATATAACGCATATAACATTCAAGCAGCAAATCTTATTTTCTGTCCGTTTTTTTCTGAGAACAACTTATTATCTGGTCTTTTAAGGGTAAAACCCATTTATTCGCCAGGCCCCGACGGAGTACCAGGGTGTGTGCTAAAATACTGCGCCAGGGCTCTGTGCAAACCTCTTCTAAGACTTTTCAACTTATCTTTGGAAACCTCGATTTTTCCCCTTAAGTGGAAGGAATCATTTATAATTCCCCTACATAAAAAAGGGAAAAAGTCCGAGGCTGCTAACTACAGAGGCATCTCTAAGTTATCGGCAATTCCAAAGTTATTTGAAAAATTAATTACCCCTCATTTGCAACACCTTTGCTCTTCGATTATCACTCCTTGTCAGCATGGCTTTATTAAGCGTCGCTCCACCACCACAAACTTATTGGAGTTGACATCCTTTGTCATAGACGGCTTTTGTAAGGGATATCAAACCGATGTAATTTACACAGACTTCAGCAAAGCATTTGATTCAGTTAATCACTCACTTTTGTTGAGTAAACTGAATATGCTGGGTTTTCCTAAAGACCTCTTAACGTGGATCTCCAGCTACCTAGATGGAAGGACACAAAGAGTCTTATTTAAAAACATACAGTCCCGTCTGGTCCGTGCTACATCCGGCGTCCCTCAAGGAAGTCATCTTGGCCCTTTATTATTTACGCTTTTTATAAACGACTTGCCCCCTGCTTTAACGAACTCTCTAGTTCTTATGTATGCAGATGATGTAAAGCTTTGTCTTCAGTACAGATCCATCTCTGCCCAATGCAGTCTTCAGTCTGACCTTGATAACTTTCAAAAATGGTGTTTGGCTAATGATCTAATACTTAATGGATCAAAATGCAAGCATATGTCTTTTTATCGTTCTTGCCCTCTGCAAGCTACGTATTCCATTAATGGGATTGCCTTAGAAAAATTAACCCAGGTTAATGATCTCGGCATCCTATTAGACATAAAACTTAAATTTGCCGACCATATTTCCTTAATGGTTAATAAGGCTAAAGGAGTCCTTGGTTTTATTAAAAGGTGGTCAAAAGAATTTAATGACCCCTATATAACCAAAACACTATTAATTTCTTTGGTCCGTCCTATACTGGAGTACGGTTCATGTGTCTGGAGTCCCCAATATGGAGTACATAAGGACCGCATAGAATCCGTACAAAAGAACTTTTTAATATTTGCACTTAGAGGTCTATACTGGGATGCAAATCTTCAGCTTCCATCCTACAGTAGCAGACTTTTACTTATTAACTTACCTAGCTTAACAAATCGAAGGACAATGCTCGGTGTAGTTTTTCTGCATAACCTTATTAACGGGGATGTAGATAGCCAGCATTTACTAACACGCTTAAATTTCAACATTCCTAATAGAAGGACTCGAAACTTTAGTCCTCTGTTCCTTAGCCGTTGTAGTTCGACATATGCACTGCATGACCCTTTTAGGGTATTATGTTCGAACTACAATGGTCTCTACTCTATTACATCTCTTTCCTGTCCCTCTAATTTAAAATATAGAATTTTAAATTTCCTTACTAACTCCTCTTAGCTTAATAATTAACCAATAACTTAATATACTCTAACAAATCGTTTCTTGAGCGCCCCTCGGTCGTCTGGGCCTCTAAGCTTTATGATGAATACAGGAATGCTAGCTGATGCTCTTATTGATGCACAAGCCATTTCCAAATTCTGAAAGACCGCGAAAAAAAAAAAAAAAAAAAAAAAAAATGTGCTGTTTCGTTTTATGTGGCTCATAAATTCAATCCGCATCTGAATAAATTATGGATCTATGAAGGTAAATAAATTCAAATCATAAAATTATAAGTTTTAAAATTAATAATAATATTATTTTTATTCCTTTTTATAAATTACAGGGCATGACTGTATGAAGGTGTTTGTAAAAACTTTGGAAGAGGAGACAATGGTTGTATATAATAAATACTGGAAGGGTCAAAAAAAACCTATATACAACTTCGACATCTGCGACGAGGACTACCAGGAGCATGGGAACTGTTATGCGTGTGAAGAGGCCATCAGTACGGAAGAACGCGTACAATATTTTAACCAGTTCACGGGTAAATACCAAGGACCTATCCATAAAAGTTGTAAAGATAGTTTTAATTTAAGAGCTTATTTCCCTGTAGTTTTTCATAATTTATCTAGATATGATATCCACCTATTTATTAATGCCCTAGGGGGAAAATTGAAACCAATACCCTCCACTAAAGAATTATATATTGCTCTAAATCAAACTATTTTTGAAAAGGGAAAGACTAATTATACTATGAAGTACATAGATTCCAATAAGTTTTTAAATTCCAGTTTAGAAAAATTAGCTTCCAACATGGAATAAATATTAAAATCAAAATTTAGTGGAGAGAAGTTTAGGCAAATGAGAAGAAAGGGAGTATTTCCCTATGATTATTTAGATAGTTTTGAAAAATTCAATGAAACCGAACTTCCTCCTAGGGAATATTTTTATAATTCGTTGAAGGACGAAGAGTGTAGCGTTAGCGAATACAATTTCCCTAAAGAAATTTGGAGTTCGTTTCAGTGTAGAACTTTAAAAGACTACATGAAACTGTATTTGGAGAGTGACGTTTTAATTTTAGCAGACGGTTTTGAAAACTTCCGCAATATATGTACAAGAATATATAAATTAAGCCCAGTTAATTATGTTTCAGCCCCATCTATTTCATGGGATGCTATGCTGAAGTATACAAAAGTAGAACTAGAATTGATAAGTGATCCTAACATGTACAATTATGTAAAAAGAGGTGTACGTGAAGGACTGACTCAATGTACTCAAAGAACTTCAAAGGCAAATAATGAGTACATGAGAAATTATGATAAAACGAAACCAAAAAATTATTTGTCGTATATTGACGCAAATAATTTATATGGTTGGGCAATGAGCCAAAAACTCCCAATTTTAAATTTTAAATTTTTAAACGAAAATGAATCTAATTCATTTGATGTACAAAATACTGATTCCTTAGGAGACACAGGGTATATTTTAGAAGTAGATTTAGAATATCCTGACGAAATTCATGACAAACATAATAGTTTACCATTTTGTCCCGAAAATAAAGTTCCACCAGGAGGAAAACAGCCCAAATTAATTGCAGATTTAAATTCCAAGGAGTTTTATATTATTCATTTAAAACAGCTTCAATTATGTCTAACACATGGATTAAAATTAAAGAAAATTCACAGAATCATATCTTTTAGTCAATCATACTGGTTAAAGCCCTATATAGATTTAAATACAAAACATAGAAAAACAGCAAAAAATGAATTTGAAAAAAATTGTTTATAAATTGATGGACAATGCAGTATACGGAAAAACCATGGAAAACGTAGAAAAGCATCGAGAAATAACGCTAGTAACTCGGTATGAATCTGCGCAAAACTCTCCAGGGTTTAGACGACTTGTTGCAAGAAATAATTTTCATAGTGTAGAAATTTTTGGAGAAAATTTAGCAGCAATTGAAACTACAAAGACTTCAATTATGTACGATAAGCCTATTTATATTTATTTATCTATTTATTTATTTATTTCGCCAACGGACAAATCCTTACATGGCTACATAATAACAACTTACACCTAATAAATAAAAGTACAAAATTAACACAAACTTAATAAATGCCTTATTAACTTCCGTTTTAACATACCCTTATCAGAGCCCCACTCAATTCGGAGGCTAGGCGGCAAAGAATTAAAATAAGAAAGTGCCCGCTCAATCGGCTCATTTAAAAGATAATTGGCCCTATGAAACTTGACCCGAAAGGGGTCAAAGGTACAAAGATCCCTTTGAGGAACATTAAAATTATGTTATCAACGACTTCATTGTTCCAAAAAGTTAAAACTGCAAGTTTACGCCGATCCTCCAATATGCAAACATTGAGAAGAAGGCAGCGGCTTGGTATGAAGGTAGAGGATCCTGAAAGCATACGCTTTAGGCAGAATATAGTCTAAGTGACCAGAAAATTTAAATTTGCTGTCGAATTAGACATCAAGGTCTTACACCTCCTCTTTAGCTGATAAATTATAATTACTGAAGGAATAACCCGTGAAGATTTCAAGAGACCGCTTACTGTAACGGTTAAACATACACTTAGATAAATTAAATGGAAGAAGATTACGGAAGCACCATGAGTAAACTCTGGACATATCCTCCTGTTACAAGTAACTGTCACTAATGCAGCTAATGGCTTTATAGATTTTAAGGTCATCCGCATACATTAAGAAGTAGCAATGAGGAAAGCATGACGAGATGTCATTAATGAAAATAATAAATAGAAGAGGTCCAAAAGAAAGCTGCCTTGTGGAAGACCAGAGGAAGTGACAAATGGACTTGAGATAGCGAGCCAGAAAAGTAAATTTTTTAGTTACTATCCGCTCCAGTGTCTTAGCGACGTTGCAAATTTTGGCTAAAGGTCGATAGTTCAGACCTACTGCCAGCTTTGTGAATAGGCGTTACAGAAGTAATCTTCCACCGATAGGGGAATCTACAACATGAGAGCGACAAGGAGAACATCAGCTGAAGGGGAGAAGAAAGGAAAGCGATAGCCCTCTTAAGAAAGAATGGGGAGATACCATCCAAGTCAGGTGTGAGTGACTCGGTAAAATGTCCTGTGGCTTCAACTAGGTCACAGTCCAATACGTCTATGTTACTCACATTGAGAAAAGGCTCAATGCCTAGAAGAGTTGCGTGATCACTCCAAGGAACCTTCGGCTCCAAGTTAGAGGCAAAGTATTTTGCAAAAATATCAGAAACGCCCTGATCCGAGTCGGCTGCTAAATTACCATAACATATGGATGAAGGTATGTATGTCCGATTTTGACTTTTTGCTGTTAACAAACCGCCAAAAAGCTTTAGGATTGGATCGAAGGCTAGCTTCGACATCGGATATATACTGATTGTAGAGGAACTTATTAAGGAAATCAAATTCCCGCTTAAATTGCCAGTACAGCTCTCCTGCTCGAGTCTCACCTGTCATTATAAATCGTTTGTAGTGCTTATCCCTTCTATTCTTTAAGTTTTTTAAACCTTTTGTATACCAGGGAAGCCTATAGGATCTTCGTACCCTCACAGGGGCATAAGTATCAATAATATTAAAAAGGGCAACCAAGAACTTAGTATAACAATCATCGATTGAGCCATCCGAAAAAAGGGAAACCCAATCAATGGGTTCAAGTTATCAAGTTAGTATCATTCAGATGATAATATGGAATGGGAGAAGCAGAAGGC
This sequence comes from Drosophila bipectinata, assembly GCF_030179905.1. NCBI lineage: Eukaryota > Metazoa > Arthropoda > Insecta > Diptera > Drosophilidae > Drosophila > Drosophila bipectinata. The sequence continues at coordinate 23,674,541 of NC_091734.1, read as the reverse complement.
AAAAACTATAAAACTCAATATTAATTACCAACGGCTTGTGGTGCATATCACAAGAACTTAATGGTACATTGCATAATTCTACTTTACTATTAACCAAATTATTTAAAAATATAAGATCAAGAATTTTGGATAAATCATTAAAAATATTATTTACTTGGGAGAGGCCCAGACTAAAAATATCATCTAAAACTACAATTTCATGACTCCGGTGAACGTTGCTAGGTAGCATGCAGGGAGAATCCGGGTCGCAACACCAGACAATGGAGCTCAGGTTGAAATCGCCAGCTACCATCAAAGCGGTAGGGTCCGACGCTCTAGCACAGACACTACTTATGTTTTCCATATGCGCATGATAGATACTAAATGCGCTGTTCGGAGGGATGTATGATGCAATGATGACGAACGGGCCATGGACGCCCTGGATTGAAACCGCAAGCTGGTCCAGTTAAGGGTCGGCCACAGGAAGGCGCAGTGATGTAGCCTGAAGAGATCGACGGATAGCGATGATCACACCTCCACCTCGCCCACACTGGGTACTGAATGCATCTCGGTCCTTTCGAAATACATGGTACAAATTAGGCTCGAAGAACTCAGAGGAGCTGAATTTGTTATTGAGCCACGTTTCCACAAGGATGATTACATCAAAATCGCAGGCAGAAGAATTGAGGAATACCATCCGGGTCTTGGTTCTCATTCCCGATATATTTTGGAATAGAACTTTTAGGCTTTTATTAGGGTCCGAGGACGACGAGTAGCTACAGTCCAAACTGGGAACTGAACGGCAGGGCGGTGATGGTAAAAGTGCACTCCTGGTACTGGTGCATGTGGAGGCATATCCAATACGCATAGCTTGCAAAATTGCCGACAAGGACACATAGAAATTTCCATTAGACTCATCAGTAGACCTGCGAGAGTCCAGTAGCAAGGAAGATTCCGTGCCAGGTGAAAACATTGAGCCTTCATAGTCGGGCACATCCAAACGCAGCAAAGATCCACCAACACGTCCAAAACGTAAATAAACATCTTCCATCGGCGAAAAGAAAGCACCAGCGAGTGGCCCAGCGAAATGAGATAAGATAAGCGATGCGCTGCCAACGTCTCGATTACCATCGTCTTGTTGTTGCTGGGCATCCACAAGTGAAGATAAGAAATAAACAACTCGCCTTGAAAAAATTTGTTCTTGTTGAAGAATATCGATCAGCAAACGAAGCCAATTATTGGAGGAATTGAAGACAGCGTCAGCCGTTACCATGAACGCCCACGCCGATTGTTGTTGGTAGCGCAGCAGAGAGCAATCGGGGTAACGAACTGCAGCTTGAGAAGAAAACGATGTAACGGCGCCAGCGGCGCCGCTTACTGGGGGTTTTTTGAAGATTGCGAATGCGGTAAAGGTAGAATCGCCGGGAGGTCAATAACCTTAGCCGGCTCTCTATGAACAAACCGGCTGACTTTTACCGACATAGGCCAAAAATCGTCATTGAAGACTGTTGGGAAATTTTGCTCCGGATCTCCCAATTTAAAATTGACGAACTTGAGGGCGTTGATGTCAGCATCCTTTTTGATCAGCCTAGCACAGACTAAATCATTGGGCTCCACGTTCAGCTTATCTGCGACAAATTTGCACAGTGCATCTGGTTGAGTAGGCTGTGATGCCTCCTTCCACAACTGCGACAACTAGCAGCGAGGCACTCACGCATGTGATGGCCCGGTTGCAGACACTTCCGACAAAGACCGAGTCGCCTGGCCTCACCAAGGCGAATCTCAGGGGGCATTGATAGAAATCGGGGGCATGCAGACATTATATGGGACCATCCACCGCATAGAGCACAGGTAGAGGGAAGCGAATTAGTAACAATAAAGGATGATCTACCATTATTTGCACCTCGACGCCTTCCCACATGAGCTGCATATGCAGCCATGCCCACGTCCATAGCCTCCAGCGTCCTACACCGCTGCTCCAAAAATTCGGCCATTGACTCCCAAGTAGGGATGGCGTCTGAACCTGAGGAGTTTTGACTCTCCTCCCACTTGGCCTGGGTAGCTGGGTCCAACCTTTGAAGCTGAACTTGGACGATGATGCAGCTGGCGATCTGAACTGATGTACCCAAATTCTGTAAGGCTCGCATATGGGCATTGAATTTGTCCGAAAGACCTCGAAGAGCTGCTATTGAGCCACTTTCCAACAGACTGAGGCCCAGAATCTCGTTCACGTGTGCCTGAAATATTAAGCGACGGTTATTAAATCGTTTCTCCAATAAATTCAGCGCAACATCATAGTTCTCGTCGGAGACTTCCAAGGAACGCACTGCTTCGAAAGCGGACTCCCGAAGGCAAGATCGCAACCTTTGCAACTTTTCCACCTTACTAATACGAGGATTATTGCCGACTATGGTAGAGAAGATCGAGTAAAATTCAGCCCATTCCGAGTATCCACCGCTGAACGTAGGGAGCGGCAAAGGAGGCAGCACTTGAAAACTTTGACCTAACCCTGGGTCAGCCTGCATGGTGGACATTCCGTTGGCAAGGGTGGAGTGGGCAGCAATTCGAGATGAGCGAAGGGTCGTCTCGTGCTCAATTTCCGCCTGCATCGTCGCTACGAGCTCCGAAACAGTTCATCGAAGGTCACTGCTGATCTGCAAAATGTCCAAATCCTCAAGCTCCCCGTGGATGGCCTTGAAGTCGCTGAACATGGTGGCTATCTGACCATGTCGCACGTGTAGCATGGCATCGTCCACCTTGGAAATAGGCTGAAGAGCTCCTTGGATCCTCTGTAAGTCCTGGAGAATACCCAGGGCCTTGCACTTTAAAATGGCACTCCGGGTTGGAGTGGGTGCTCCTGTGACGGCGCCGCTGGAGTTCATGATTTATTATATTGAGTTCCGAACAACCGAAATAAATTTTATTTGCTCGCGGCGAACACGATCTGTCCCACTGTGCGCTCAGAACCGTAGCGGAATTGTGGAATGTATATATATATGAAGCTAGAAGTCTATGCGCGGGCGAATGCACTTGCGTTGTGGATCGTATGTTTGGATGAAGTCTATGCGCGGGCGAATGCACTTGCGTTGTGGATCGTAAATATGTACGTGTGCTTGTGAACTAACGTTTATGTTTATGCCTGTATGTATGTATAATATAATAATATATTATAATTTGTTTATTATTGTAAATAAACTTATTAGACACGTATGATAATTTGATAATGATAATTTCACATAACACTGTTTACAAAATTGTTTTGTTTTTGTTTTAGTAATTTGTTTATGTGTATATAAATATATTAACGATCACGTCGGGGCTCACCAATGTTTGGTCATCGAGAGTTTTCGATGCCGTAAATAAAAAATCAGAATTTAATTAATTTCAACGTTATAAACTTTATTCAGGCCGCATATGAAATTAGGATTTATGTACAATATTTGAAATCCAATTTAGGATGCGAGCGCAGTAAGAAGACGAACGAGAGTGGCGCCAACCTTGCAGAATAGGCTGAGCGGATGCTCGCTAACCATAAGCGCCGAAGTAGCAAAGCCGAACGGCCGAAAGAGAGTCGGCTTGCGACCAGCAAAACATCAGTTACTTATTAATTGTTGTGTTTTAAATTAGTTGCTTGCTGCTTGACCCGACAACTGTAATTACGATATATACTATAACGGAGAATCATATGTATAAATTACTTTAATAAACAGTATGATTTTAGTACTTTAATTGAGTAGTTGTTTTAGCAAAATGGATCGCATCTTTGGAAAAGATCCTCGTAAAAAAGGATACAGTCAACTTATATACTGCAACTATTGTGGTTCTGATACTCATTTTGAAAAGGACTGCGCTAAAAAACGGGACCAGGAAAAAAAGCATTAGAAAAATTTATTTTTGACAATTAGCATTGAATAAACAAAAAAAAACTTTTATCAAAATGTTTACACAATTTGTTCATCCTTTTACGATGCTTATTTGTGGCTCCTCAGAATCGGGTAAAACAACATTTTTGAAAAATTTAATAAATGGAAGGAAGGACTTAATAAGTACTTCAATATATAGAATAATATGGTGTTACGGTGAAGAGCAAGCGAAACCAAATTTTACCAATATTGAATATTACCATGGGGTACCTGACTCCATTGAAAATGAAAATAATGAACCTATACTTTTTGTATTAGATGATTTGATGATGGGAGCATTTAATAAAAATGTATGTGAACTTTTTACCAAAGGATCTCATCATCGAAATTTATCTGTAATTGTTGTAACACAAAATATATTTCATAAATCTACTCACACCCGAGACATATCACTAAATACCAAATACGTTGTGGCATTTAAAAATCCTAGAGATAAATTACAATTTCAATGTTTAGCTAGACAGATATATCCTGAAAACCCCAAAGAACTTTTTAGAATATATAAAGAAGTCACGAATGAACCTCACGGTTATTTACTTATTGATCTTACGCAAGGAATAAATGATCTTTTAAGATTTAGAACAGAGTTTTTTAATCCATTATATTCAATTTGCTATTCAGATGAAAATGGTTTGCAAAAAGAGCATAAGGCGATTGAAAGCGAACAAACATTTATTGTATGTGCTCAGAAAAGCAAATAATAAACTTCGAAAAGCGATTATTTGCAATAGTGATAGCGAGTTAGTAAAAACATTGTCGGAGATAGTGATAAATACTTTAAAAGTAAACCATAAAATATCAAATATCATAAAATATCTTGAATTCATTAAAAAAGTATCAAAATGTATTACGACATATTTCCAGCTCAAAACAATCTTTAAATTCTAAGAGAAGAGTTCTTATTCAAAAAGGAGGATTTTTACCAATTTTAATAAGTTCATTGCTTTCTGGTATTTTTGGAAAAATTTTGAATCATGATTAAAAGTAAGCATCAGCTAAACAAAGTAATCTTAATGCATCCAAATGCATACCATAAACTTTTAGTAAATGATCGAGGAAATGATCTTATAAATTTAAAATTTTTACCAATTTTAAGCAATAAAAAAATTAGTGATTATGATAAATGGATTAAAATTCAACATGAATTATGTGCGTACCAAAATAAAAAGAGAAACAAAGCTGTTTTGCATCAATCGGTATCGAAATCCCCGATTTCATTAAATCAATATGTAGAAACCCAAACATATATAGATGATTGGAAAGATTCTATTGCCAGTACTTCTATAGAATACAAGAACGAGTCATCATTTAATAGAGAGGATTTACCCGATTTAGCCATTTTACCCAGCGATGAAGAAGAACAATCATCTGAGAAATCTGTTTCAATTCCAATTAATAATAAACGATCACTCGCAGATACTTCTTTCACAGATGATAAGATTTTAAAAAAATCATTAGTTGAGAAAACAAAAATTATAAAAGGAAATTCTACTGAAAAGAAACTGAAACTGAGAAATAAGGTTAAAAAGAATAGAGATTCCCCCTATCCACTTAGAAATCTTAAGTATATAAGTGATTTAGAAAAATTTCAAAGGGCAAACCGCAAAGAAAACAATATCCAAATTGGTAAAAATAAATTAAATTGGATCTCATATTCGTAACTGCAGAGCTCAAAATGTTTTTTCAAAACGAGTTTTATATTACATTGCTCAGCAATGAATCCTTAAATGTGTTTCCTGCTAATGTAAAATGCGCTTTTACAAATATTGTAAACCTTCCTGAAACAATGTTTGAGGAATGGGAAGTCGGTATAACTGATATATATTTAAATAATTCTTTTCGAAAAAATCCTAAAAAAAGGAGAGAAACAAAAGAAAATGAATCAGAAGAATCAAGCTCTAATTCAACAGAATTTATAAGTTTAGTAAATTCTGAAACATTTCGATACAAATCGGCACCAATGAAAGCGGATGAGATGGAATGCGGAGCAATATTTATTTACACGGACATTATAAAGCCTCGTTGTGTAGGAAGCAAAAGACCACGTTGCTTAAGAGTTTTATTTACAAATGGAAAAGAAAAATTTATGCAGTTTAGAAATGTGGAATATTATCCTATTGAAAATTTTTCACCAAACGAAATTTCAATATTAATTACTGATTCAAGTGGATATAAAATCCCCTTTGAAACTTCATCAGTTCCAATTTTTCTAACTCTGCATTTTAGAAAAAGAAGAAAAAATCTATAAATAATAATGTTAAGGGAAACTAACATTTAGAATTGATTTACCAATCATGGCGAAATGTTATCATCAATATTATTTAAATCAGTGCGGTGGAAGCTTAAGTAACATAGGTAGTCTCTATGTTTCCCCAAGAATTGTTCAGCATGGTCGTGGTATTGGAAATTTCTTTAGTGGACTTTTTAATTACATTAAGCCGCTTTTTGTGTCAGGGATAAATGCACTTAAAAATCAAGCTGCTGAAACCGGAAAGGCTGTTATAAATGATTTGGGTCAAAAACCTCTACGAAATATCATTCAAGAACAAAGTAAAATCGCATTACATAATCTAAATTTTAATATTAATTATTGATTCAAGTGGATATAAAATCCCCTTTGAAACTTAATCAGTTCCAATTTTTCTAACTCTGCATTTTAGAAAAAGAAGAAAAAATCTATAAATAATAATGTTGTAACGAACGCGTACAGTAAGTCATAAAGTTAGGTACAGTATTGTCCCTAACACTGCACGGGTGGTCTCTACCGCGCCCCTCTGTCTACTTGGGGGACGGCTTGGCTCAGTCGAACGGGGCGTGGGTATGGGCACGGCAAACTACACTGTGTACGTTACGGAAATTTGCCGTAGACAGAGAGAAGGAAGTGGGAAAAGGAAAGTGGTAGGAGTTGGCCGATCCTTGGGTGGTTTATACTACTGACCCTATTGAATGAAAGACTAGATATTTTTGTCCTTCGTCTACACCCTCCCTTCCATGTAGACTTTACACTAAACAGTGGGGTCTACCCATATTCAACTGCCATGTTTGATCCGAAGTGCTCTAAATAAAAGAATTTATCTCATGTTCATTATATATAATTAGATATAATCAATAATAAGGAAATATAATCCATAGAAAAATACAATTTAAGGAAAATACAATTTAAACTAATATTTTAAATAGAAAAGTAAAAGAAAATGGCATGGATTTCCCATTGTATTCGAATTCGGTAATTACTCGTTTACTCACTCAGCTTTTCCGACTCTGCATCGATCGTTGGGCCCAAGAGGATGAGGTGCTTTTTGCTGTTTACTTAATTAAAAAAGAAAGAACACATTGGGAAAATACCTGACCACAATTTCTGATTTTGTCTGCTTATGAAACTACTTAAAATAAGGTCCTATCCTAAATTCTTCATACTCCTTGGAGTTTACATTTACGCAATATCAAGAGATTTAATATAAAAATTAAGAATTTATAGAATTAGATTAAAGAAAATTATACATGATTTCAATTGGGGTGGGATTCGATACTAATTTGGCGCAGCTATCGAGGTTCGCCTTGGAATATTTTGTGCAATTAAATATTGCCGAAAGTGTTTACATACGCATGCTCGCAGGCAAGGTTAATGTTTTTCGCACGGTGTAATACTGGTATGTGGTCTATTCAGGCTCACAAAAGAAAATCAAAATACGGAACTTTCACTAATAAGTGGCTGGCTGCACGCTGAAGCACAAAAATAAACAAAACTGAACTGCAGCGGCAACAGTTATTTGTCGTTGTTGTTATTTCTCCTCTACATTCTGATCCTCTCTAATGCACACTACTTGGGCTTCTCGGTCGCTGTTTACGTCACTCTATCGGCGGTCCATGCGAAGATCACGAAGCTAAAGATGTCCCATTTATTCCATGTTGGGGGTTACTGGGGGTTCTACTGGTTCAGCTCTGTCTTACGCCCGATCCAATGGCCAAATTCCCAATGGGAAAGCCTATCAGGCTGCACCTGGTCGGAATCGTAGTACACTGTGCCCCCTCACCTTGTAATTTTTCCAACACGATCAATAACTATTGATTTTAATTTTATTTTAGGCCGAATGCCTTCGTTGCACAAGTGTTTTCCTTCTTTAATTAATCACCACACTTGTTTGCCGAATTTCCTATCGCTTGTAAAATACGCTGATGGAAACTTCTTACTCGGCCAAAGATCAGAAAAGAATAAATGCTAAGAACTGCCAAGAGTGTGAGCATTCCCATGCTTCCATAAAACTTCCCTGCCTAACGGAGTAATCGTATGATTTTCTACCTACTTTGGTCCGTTCATGCAAGTGTGGGTGGGAATTGCACATGCATATGCAATTCTGTTCCCTTCTGTTGGGTGGATACAGTCGAGCAACGAAATATTGGCCTACCATATATTTGTTTTGGTTTTGGAATGAGGTGCACACTACAATGTTAAGGGAAACTAACATTTAGAATTAATTTACCAATCATGGCAAAATGTTATCATCAATATTATTTAAATCAGTGCGGTGGAAGCTTAAGTAACATAGGTAGTCTCTATGTTTCCCCAAGAATTGTTGTGCATGGTCGTGGTATTGGAAATTTCTTTAGTGGACTTTTTAATTACATTAAGCGGCTTTTTCTGTCAGGGATAAATGCACTTAAAAATCAAGCTGCTGAGACCGGAAAGGCTGTTATAAATGATTTGGGCCGAAAACCTCTACGAAATATCATTCAAGAACAAAGTAAAATCGCATTACATAATCTATCTGACAAAGCAATTCATAAAATTACTAAATTACAAAGTGGTAAAGGAAAAAGGCATAAAAAGAGGAGACCAAGAAAAAATCGCAATCATTTAACAACTAAACAACGTCGTAAACATACGCGTTCAAAAAAGTCAAGAAAAAAATCATCTAAAAAATTTAAAATTAGTGACATATTTTCCAAATCAAAATGAGTAATCACATTGAATGCATGAAAAGCGAATTCGATCTTTTTGAGCCTCATCCAACGCAAAGCTGTATTTTGAAAACCGAAGAAGTTTCATACAACCCTATTGCTTCTTTGGATAGTGCTTTATCAATTGAATTCGTTTGTTTAGGAAATAGAGAAACCTACAGAGGTCTTTCAAGTTTTTACTTAAAACTTGTGGTTCAACTTAAAAAAATTGATAATAGTAGTATTGAAGGAAATGCTGTTGGTGTAGCAAATAATATATTGCATTCTATATTTAGAAGCTCATCGGTATATTTAAATAATACTTTGGTTTCCCAAAGCGACAATAATTATCATTATAGATCATATTTGCAAACAATTTTAAACTATGGCTGTGATGCAAGTGAAAGTCATTTAGCAACACAAGGATATTTCCCAAATTATGGTACCCAAACACCATTTAAAAGTGATGGCAGTCAAATTCTTAAAAATATGTTTCAAAGTAGTAGTAAAGTAGAATTATTTGGAAAAGTTCATGGAGACATTTTCAACCAACCAAAACTGCTTGTAAATAATGTTGATTTGCGCATTACTTTTAATATTGAAAAAACAGCATTTTATTTATTGGAAACCGAAACTGAGTCGAATCTAAAGATCTTGGAAGCCCAGCTGTTCATGAATCATGTAGTAGTAAACCATAGAATTTTATTAGCTCATCATCACGTTTTAAAATTTTATATTAGCGTACCCATACAATAAAGTTTAAGGGGTTATATACAGTTGTACCGCGCTAAAATATGGATTTTTATCGATTTTTTTTTGACACCATAGAAAATATTTATGAAAAATGTTTTACCGACGTTGTTTAGTACATGTTTCTGGGTACTTAATTAAATTTTTTCATAAAAAGATATTACATAACAAAAATGTTATAGCCGAATTCCCGAATCGTCTTTTTTTGATGGTGTCTTGCGGTGGACATGATTTCTCAAAAACGGTTCATCCGAAATCCAAAATTCAAAAAAGTTTAGTTAGTATATTGTATTATCTAGTCCGTGAACGAGGGATTTTTTAAAATTTTGAATAAAAAAAAAATGGCGACGTTTGAAACAAAAAATTTACTTTTTCAAGGTATAAGATTTTCGTTTTTTGTGCTTTAAAAAGGGAGTTTTCAAAAAAATGGAAAATCCCTCGTTCACGGACTAGCTAATATCATAATAAATATGTGGTCAAAATTTGGTGTTGATCGGATTAGTAGTTTTTTAGTAATCGTGTCCACCGCAAAGGTAATTGCCCAAAAAAAAGATTATGAGATAATCGCGTTTGAAGTTTCAAGTTTGTTCAAGTTTTATATGCAGATAGTGTGCTATAAATAGCTACAGCTTCGGATCTAATGCTCCGATCGTTATCAATTTTTGTGGGAGTACACCCAATAGAATATACTTAAAGAATATGCAATAAAAAAAAAATCGATTTTTTCATATATCACAACTGTATATAACCCCTTAAGTAAAATCATTTACAATATACCCAGGAAATAATACATTATCCATCAATAATGCAGTTATTGGTCAAATTCCAAATTTTTTGGCCTTTTGTATGGTAAAAAACAGAGCATATTCAGGAAATCGAGGATTAGATCCTTTTAATTTTGAAAACTTTAAAATACAACGATTTAATCTGCTAGTTAATGGAGTACAGGTACCTTCTCAGGCACTTGAATTTTATTTCTCGAATCCTACCAATACCCAAAGTTCAAGAGCATATAATTTACTATTTAAAGCATGTGGAATTAAGCATTATGATCGTGGTCTCCAAATTTCCAAGGATATGTTTGACAAAAATAATTTTATATTAGCGTTTGATTTAACTGCTGATCACTCCAATTCTAGTGTTTGCGCTAACCTGATTTCTCAAGGAACGATCAGAATAGAAGGAAGATTCTCTGAGCCTCTGGCTGAGGCTGTTACTTGCATTGTTTATTGTGAATACGACTCTATGATTGATATTGATAAGCATCGAAATATTCGAGTACTTTTGTAAAAATGAATACATAACAAATCATGGACTTGCTCTCCAAGCATCCTCAAACTAAAAAAATATTTAAAGGGGTTTTTTCGGCCGATAAACTACCAAAAGAAATTCGTAAATATCCAGCATTGATTGTAGCTAACATTGATTATTCATATTATCCAGGAATGCATTGGGTTGCATTTTACTTCTATAATAAAAAGTCAGCAGAATTTTTCGATTCTTATGGACAATATCCTCAGAAAAAAGAATTTATTGCATTTTTAAAAAGAAATGCATCAAAATATACTTATAACAAGCAACAATTGCAAGGATACTTTTTAAATACCTGTGGACATTACTGCATGCTTTTTGGTCTTTACAAAAGCAATCGAAAAACTTTAAAGAGTTTCACACAGAATTTAAAGATAAAAGATTTCACCTATAATGATAAGTTAATTTAAAAAATGTTTAGTATGATTTTTCAATATGAAAAATAAACAATATTATTTATAATATCTATAAAAAAAATTTGTTTTCATGGATGTGGATACATTCTTTTAGTTAATTTATAGAATCTTATCATAATATCCGTAGCTTCCTTTATATATAGAGAAAGTTTGTTACAGTTACAAGTGTCTGGTCCTTCAGTTGCTTCATCGTCACTCCAGGGACATATTTTGTAGTGGAATCCATATTTGGAGTACAGCATTTTCTTTTCTTCTAAATCCTCTAGCGTTGTTTTTAAATATTCAAGTTTTTTTAAATGTTCCTTGAAAATCATGTCTTCAAATTGAAGTAAAAATAATTTTATTTGGTGCGCGTACATTGTGAGGTTAGCTGAATTGTATCTGACTTAATGGAAAATGTGAAACTGATGATCCATTGTAAGGATCCAACTCTTTTATACTTTTACTCCTTTGAGATAAATTGTAAACAAGCTGAGCTATATCTAGTCATCTCTTTTCCTTTATATACAAGATGTGTTATTCCATTTTCCTTCAATTTCCTAAATGGTGTTTTAGTTGAAAATTTATTTACATAACTCTTTGGTAAAAATATCCAAAGTGGTTCGTCGTCCTTGTCAGTCAAATAAAGGGCTATTTTCGTCCCATATGTGGTTTTCTTCCTGGTTTCGTTCCAAAAAGGTTACTGTTACGTACTAATCAACTTATTCAGTGATCCCGCTCTTTCATACTTTTTAATAATTCACTCGCCTTTGAGTATATATATATATATACATATACATATATATATCTATATAAGTATATATATATATATATAGAAGTAATATATACTTTTTATATAAATGAAAGAGATGGCTGTATGGTTATTTCATTTTAAAATATGTATGTAAATTATAAACAATAGCATAGATTCACTCTTTAAAAGTATATAAAAGAAGTTCTAGGTTTGATTTTGATCAGTTAATTTTCAAATTTCAAAAAAAACACAACTTCAGAAAAACAAAAGCACGATCCTCATACTATAATTGCTACTTCTGTCCTGAAGTGAAAACGTACTGGCTCCGAAGTGAATTATACAACCATTTCTTAATGGATCATCCAACGATATTAATGGAAATAATTAACTTAACACGAACTTCAAAATATTTCTTTTAAATTTCAAATATTGTTTTTCATTTAATTTCGAATAAATTTGAACTAAACCTTGATAAAAATTTTTTATTTTTCATGAAATCAAAATAATTATATAATAATGAAATATGGTAATATAGTCTTTTATTTATTCATTATTTATAAGCCAATCAATAAAAATTTTATCAAATTCCTCATCCATTAAACTTATATAATTATCATTTCCGTCATTTATTTAAAAAAATATGCGGTCATCGTCCGGGAAAGAAAATTCTGTTGATGATTTTTCCTCTCCCTCGGGAGTCTCCGGAATGAAGCACGGAGAAACTGGTATGTCGTCGTCGTGGAATTTCTCGAATATATTTTTTGAAAGTCCGGGGCATACGTTTTATCCTCGATGGTAGTTGCTGAATAATCCCATGTTGACGTCAATAAATCGTATATGGATGACAGAGAATCCTCTAGATTCTTAAAAAGCTCTTCATGGGTTTTCTCCCCAATACCAATTAATGATAAAAGTGCACCGCTCGATACACAAATATCACTAGGAGCTGGTTGGGTGTCCTTGAATATAATTTCTAACTCGCTCATATTTTTGTTTTTTATTTTTTGTATAAAAGAAAAAGCGTAAAAATTGCTTTAACCGGCAAGGCAAGATTTATACTAAAAATTTGATTCTTAGCATAAACTTCAAAACCTATTGATCCCCGAAAACGGAAAACAGGTACTTGTGTTTGAATGTATTGATATCATCAATACATGTACATGAGTTAACGCATGAAAACCACCCCAATTTTCCACACATTTTTCCGGTTAATGAATCGGGAAAACCAATCAGAAGACTCGAAAGAAAAGATAACGCTTAGAGCCTAGAGCCTACAGTAGGGAGTAAATAGGCAATCGGCGGATTTCTTGCGTCATATCCGTGTATGCATGTATTTGATGGTGGGAACGTAAATCCACAATCCAATATACACTCACATATATATATAATCCTAAATAAAAAATACATATTGACCTTTCATCCGATTCTGACATAAATATGTCTCCTGCAATAAAGTGATAAAAAGGGATCGCAGCAGGTCAATTGGGTCCTTTTTTTTTCTTGACCCTTCAAGGTGGATTTTCACTTTTCTACGAAAAGTTTTTCTTGTGATATACTTACTCCTTGTAAAATTCTGTATTATATTTTATATTATAAAATTAAATTTCTTTATATAAGTCCGAGTTAATGTAAAATTAATTAAAAAAGGATTGGAGTAAAAAATCCTTTTAAATAATATGCAACACCATAATAAAATTTTGGAAATTTTTTTTTAAATAATTATTTGTTCTTCATCATTAATTTTAAATGAATTACAAAAGAATTCTAGTAAAATACACTTTTAAATGAACTGCAGCACCATGAATATAATTTTTGTAAATAAGCATTTTTTTTGTTCATCAATTTTATTTAATTTTTCACGATCCTGAATCTTATTTATTTTTTCACGATCCTGAATCTTAGACAGGTATATTAAGTGGGCAGTTGAATTGGTTGGGAATTAGGCAAACGGCGTATAAGCGGCAGAAAAATTTTAGTAGTATGTAAGTAGGCAAACAATGATCCTGGCAAGTTTAATTTTTGACATGATCGTTTGCTTTTATGCCAATAGAGGGCGTAACGTATAAAATATTACGATAGATGGCGCTGCCCAATTTTACACAAACTTGACCCATATATGGCGTCACTAAATTTACGTCGTACGCCGTTTGCCTCATTACATACTACTTGCGATAGTTAATGTTAGTTCTGGTATTCGTTTCGTTTGCATTGTCTCGAGGTCCCTCATTATACGAGTTATTGCAGTCGTTCCTACGATTCCTACGTTCATACGATGTCGGGTCAAGCAGCAGCACGGCGTTTAATGTTTATGTTTAAATAATGTTTATGTATGTTTAGTGTAATAATTAGTTATAGTTTATTTATTAATCTAAAGTATGGATAAATCGCCTTAGTTGGTCGCAAGCCGACTCTTTCTCGGCCGCTCGACTTCAACGGGCCTATTTTAAGAGAGCTTTAGCTTCGCAATCACTATGTCGGGCCGCCCTCTCCACTATCGAGAGCTTTAGCTTCGCGTATGTCTAGTCGAGCCGCACTCTCTGTCCATATTATTAGTCACTGCTTAGCACCATAAACTGGATGATCACAATGGTTGATTCCAGTTTCATCTGCCTGCAGCATAAATAAAATATAACGTACTGTAATTAAATTCGTCTTTCATTTCCCGGCATTGAAAACTCTCAATGACCAAACAGTTATCGTTATTTCTATTATTCATTTGGTATGTATTGTCGCTAGGTCCCTGATTATATGAGTTGAAATGTTTTGGGTAAAGTCTATTTTGTTCTGGGCTGTTGCAGTTAATAGACGTGTGTCTACCTTTACATTGTGATAAGAAGGCTTGCTCTGCTCCGCTAATTTGATATGCTTTTTCGAGACTTATAGGGATTCGTTCTCTAACAGTGGAGCAAAGTAGTTCTTTAAGTCCGACGATGAAAGCGTTTAAAAAAATGTCGTCGTACGTAAGTGCCTCATTGGCTTTTCCTTTAATTTTATTTCTGATTGATCGTAAGAGCAACACATCATAGGGCATCTGGTCCGCACCCCGATTTAACATAATTATCTTCTCGACACATTCAAGTTCCCTGCTGGTCCGTCTTACGTAGACAGTTGGTTGATGAAAGCCAAGAGGTCAGTTGGTTTCAGGGTTCTGGTCTGTCCACATGGTCATGGCCATGGTGCTTATCTACCGGAATCGGTATGGGAAGGGGTTTGTATGTTCAAAATCGGGCTTATTAGAATTTCTTCTTCTTGAATCTCAAGGAGGCTACTACCACTCCCAAGTCCTAGCCTAGATTTTATAGGGTTAGTATTCGTTTTTTTTGACATTTATATATATATTTTTATTTGCTTCCTAAGTATTTTTAATAATTTGATTTTTTATATGCAGATCTACTTATTTTGATAATATATTGATATAATGATATTAAATACATATGTATGTTACGAACAACGTTGAGCTGGTGGTCTTGCAAACTGTTTGTCCCGCACGCGTTAAATTCCGGCTTTCCGGTTAAATTCTTAGGACACAGATTACGGGTGCTCACTTGTATCTTTAATAATTAAAATTTATCGCGTGCGAATTGGTAACGATTCAAAATCGGCCGGAAAAGAGATAACATGAAAATCGGACAGACGGATGAGAAAAAGGAAATATAACTTCTCGCTAGACATACCACGCCCCTAGATGTAAACGGGGGTGTTATTAGCCCTCCCTACCATGGCCAATGCTCTTCCGATAAAATCACGCATTAGGCCCCTTTTAATATTTCGAACCTACGACGGCTCTTGCATGGGTCAGCATGGAGTTAAAAAGGGTTATTTACTCAAACATTATAATATGGGTTTATTTATATAATAAAAGTAAAGATAGGATATACATTTGAACTGCTCATAAAATATTCTAAAATAAAAGTGTATCTTAATAAGTTTGGGAGATATGTTATACAAAAAAAAATTAGATATAGGTGTTTAATAGGTAGCTTTGTTATTCTTTTCATTTCTAATTTACTTCAATTCAATATTCAACTTTGTTATTGTTTTTACTTCAATTTAATTCAATATATATATTTTTTTTTATTTAATAATTCTAAATTTTTTTTGGGAGGGTAATTGTATTCAATTATTCATGTGATCGTGTAGCATTAATTTTGGTAGCAAAAAAAATAAAAATAAAAATGCCGAAAATTTAAATTAAATGGTTTGACATGGCTCACGCTAATTATTCCAATGATGAAAGCGCTTCCATTCGTTGGCGGTGATGCTGTAAATTCTGTGAATCAATTAAATTCTCGTAAAAAGAATTGACACAAAAGAAAAACTCGGCAAGCACACAAGCAACCAAAATTTTGCACACACAAACTTTAACTTCTTTTTTTTTTTTTTTTTAATCCTCCTTTACATGATTCTTAGATTTCCCTACTGATAACTTATTTTATAATTTCTTATGAAAATTTTTTTTTGTTTCTTTCTTTACATCTTCTTTACCGTTAAATTTTTTCCTTATTAAAACTTTAATTATTTACTCACTTATACATAATTCATTATTTTAGAGATTTTTTTAAAAGAATATTCGTTATTAAAAGTATATATAATAATATTATTAAATTATTTTTTTATATTTTTCTTGAATTCTCGAGGTTTTTAAGACTACATTATTATTTGCTGTTAACTGTAAATGGAGGGTTTTTTCACTATTTCTTCATTTCTGCATTATTTCATTGGTTGCGACACCAATGTTTGTGTGAGAGCAATGTTTGTGTGAGAGCATATTCACTTGCTTTGCTCCAGACTCTCATCCGAACTTACCCTTAGGGGTCTGGGGAAACACTATGTAATTGGACCAGAATTTGGCCAAAACGCTTCCACTGTCCACTGTTCCACACTAATAAGCCTCGTCACTCGCCAAAAAAAATGGGACACGGATCGGGACTCTATTCCTTTTATGGCAGCTTAGGACCTTTCTATTGATGCAACCTTTCAGGTCAAAGTATGTTTTCGAAAAGAAAGCATGGAGCGTCTAGCAATGTCCTCCTGCCGGAGCTACCTCCCGCTAGGTGGCGCTAGTACCCCATGAACCTGCGGTTCTACGCTCTCCCTTACATGTAATATTAATAATTAATTATATATATCATATTTCATCAATATAACAAATATTTTGATATGCTTATATTTTACGGCTGTTGCTTTTTATTGTATTGCTAGATATTGGTATTGCTTGTTGTTGTTGTTCTTTTTTCCTGCTTTCAGGTCATTTTTGGTTAAAGTGTGGTGAGGATCAGTAGCGAAGTGGGAATTTCCATCCCTTAAGTCTGTCCCCGGCTATTTATAGATGAAAGAAGTTTCCGTGGTCCAGTGACTCCGCTGCGAAAAGAGCTGCGCGAGAGCTGCGACAGGGTGTGAGCAGTACCGGCCAATCATTAGGTGGCCGCAGGAGATAGGCCAATGACCAATACGAGCGGGGAGGGGCAGGGTTCCATCATCGAGTGGCAAAGACGGAATCAACGTGGAACATAACGGTTCCCGGAGCAGCAGCAGACGAATGGAAAGGCAAGGTTTCATCACCCAGTGAGAAGACGGAATCAACGTGGAACGTAACGGTTCCCGGAGCACCAGTGGACGAATGGAAAGGCAGTGAGGGCGGTGAGGGGCAGAGCTCCATCGTCGAGTGGGAAGACGGAGTCAACGTGGAAAGTAACGGTTCCCGAGGCAACGGTGAGGACATGAGCACACCGCGCAGCTGTGTTCAGAATGTGCGACAAGACTAGTAGCAGCAAAGGAGCAAGGAGCAACGGGGGAGGCGAAGGAGGCCAGCGGCGCTCGCATAGCAACAGCAGGGGTCAGCGGCCGAAAGGAAAGGGCAACGGCCGCATGGACGGCCACCTGCCAGCGGGAAAGTGGCGTGAGATTGGAAGCAGGAGTAACGGCCACCGGCCAGCGGGAAAGTGGCGTGATATTGGAAGCAGGAGTAACGGCAGCCCGCCAACGGGAAAGTGGCTTGATCTGTGGAGCAGAATCCAGGAGGATTAACGGGCGATTCAGTCCGTATAAAAAATGGCCCATTCGAGCGGCTCGGGACGAGTCTTTTTAAGAAGCTTGTAGCGTTTAGTTGGAGGACCGCCTGTGAAGAGTCCGCCATTCAAGTGTTAGAGCGTTTCTAAAAGGATTCGGTTGGTTTGAGTTGAAGGACCACCTTTGGAGAGTCCAACAGCCAAACGCAAGGAGAACGAACAAGACGAGAAAGGATCTGTACTGGGACAGTTCCTTGGAAAGACCTAGGCGACAGGAGACGAGTTGGACCGGTTCCAGGCCCCGGCAGGTAGCCTTGCAAGGAAGTGAGGGAAGGATAAGTCTGGCGCATGCCACACTGACTCCTGACTCACAACAAACAGGCGGAAAGGACAGGCCAACTCAGGATCCCGAGCCCGGTTTGCTCCAAAAGACGCTAAGGACAGAACGAGACAGGTTCGGTGTCGGTCGGTTTCCTCGACAGCTATAGGGTATTCGAGTCGAGTTGGGCCATTCCGGGTTAAAGCAGATAGCCTTGCAAGTAAGTGAGGAAAGAATAAGTCTGGCGCACGCCACACGGATTCCTGACTCGCAACCAACAGGCGTGGTCATGCAAGGCACGGATAAGACGTCTCGAGAACTCGCACCCATTTAGGAACGCGATCGGGGAAGTGCCGATCACCCACCGAGCAGCTCTTGATCCGGGCCCATTGACGCGTACGCGCGGTGGTCACCCAAAGGAGACGTGACATACGGTCCTGGGCAGGCGACTTTCGACCCCGTCGGGACTGACAAGACTTCGGCGACTCCCAATCCAGGCCCGCCGGTGCGAAAAGCACGGCGTTTCCCTGGCGTAGAGGAGCCGGCTGTAGGCAGCAAACTCTGAACCGGGGCCGCTGGTGCGCATGCACGGCGTGTTTTCCTGGCGTTGCGGAGGCAACCATCAGTAGCCATCTCCCGAACCGGACTCGCCGGTGCGAAAAGCACGGCGTTTTCCTGGCGTAGCGGAGCCGACTGTAGGCAGCAAACTCCGAACCAGGTCCGCCGGTGCACATGCACGGCGTGTCTCCCTGGTGTTACAGAGGCGACAGTCAGTAGCTATCTCCCAAACCAGACTCGCTGGCGCGCAAAGCACGGCGTTCTCCTGGTGTAGCGGAGGCTACAGCCCGCCAACTCCCGAGCCCGGCGGTATAGCGCGTAGGCGCGGGATCCCCGGCAACTTAGTGTAGGCCTTTCAGTGCGCAGCCAAAGTCCAGACCAGACCAAGTCAAAGAGGTGGAAGGCTCAACGACAGAACACCAAAGAGGAACCCCCGGCAACGAAAGCAACGACGGAAACAACAACAGCGGAGCAGACCATCAGGACGGCCAAAGGAGGCACCAAGGGTCACGAATATTCGGAGTGGGGCCCGTTCTCGGGAACCCGGTTAAACCATCATTGTAAACAGAAGGAGCAGCAAATAAAGAGACTGCATAAAATAAAAGCTATATGTATTATTTCTGGGCTCGGGCAATCACGTCGAACTATAAATTCGGTGGAACTAACCCGCAGACTCTGTGAGCTAGCCGCGGCATATTGTGGCGAGCGGAAGCAAAGAAAACAGTTCGTTACAATGGTTTGTTAATGTGCTTATATGAAATGCCGGCCGGATGCATAGTCAGCGCTGCGGACTGAAATTATGTTGCCAAATAGTCGTTGGGGTTTCTGCGGAGAGGATTCTCGGTGGGATTGAACGGTGGGAAACCGGTAACTCTCGCCTTGCCTCTCCAACGACCGCACTTTCTAAACACGGTCGCGGCGTTACGTATCAAGGGGTTTCTACTTCCCGACGCTCCGTCTCTGCCCCCCTCCTTCCTACCTTACTTTTTGAAAGTTTGATTAAAATCTTTGGCGTCAGAAGGTCACCACCGGGAGCCCTTTTTTGTTTTAGTCCTCTTATGACTTTTTCGATTTCGTTAGGCCGTAATGAAGGTTTGTCGTTTTAATAGGGGCACTAAGATTTGGTTAAGCCTTCCACAGGGGATACTTTGTATTTGTTGGCGAAATATTCTGAATGTAACGCAGCTATGAATTTTCTTCCTGTTAAAAAATTTTTATTTCATTGTAGCATATTGTAACCATATTTACCATATTTGTAATTTCATTGTACTATTGACTTCTTTAGAGAGTCACGAGTCGTGATCCTCAGTGCATATTTTTGGCATTGTAGTCTCCTGCGGCTATAAAACGATCCCCAAGTGAATTATAGAAGTGTATAAATTGTCCTTTCGAGATTGAAAATCCAGTCCTTTTACATTAAAGACTTGAAACCCTCTCCAACTCTCTCGGTTGGTAGATTTATCTATCATATGCTGCAAAAAACGGTGAAATCGATCAACGCGATTTCATCAAGCTTATCTTTTTCTTTAATTCCGTAATATGGATGACGTGCAACAGCACGAAGAAATGAAGGCTTATGGACCCATTAAGGAAGAGCCCCTCTGGATAGTAGATCTGCTGGATTGAATGACGTAAGGACATAACGCCATTTCATTCCCTTGGTGAGCTCCTGTATGGAAGAGACGCGATTTGAATCAAACACCTTAAATCGAGCAGGTTTATCTTGAATCCAGGAGAGGCCAAGCAAAGAATCACACCCACAGCAATTATATCCAAATATGTAGGTCCCATAGTGCCTTGCTATTAACTCAGCCCCAGATAACGCCGTATAGTCTGAGTTATGATGGTCACTCGACTCTTTGGGCATAACAGCTGACAGTCACACCCGGAAAAAACACACGCACAAACTCCATACGCATATAAGATGACGTTTTCTTGCCACTGGACTCGGAGCCACTCGGAGAGAAGGGATTGGGAAGGCTTTTAGAAAAATGTCAGAACTGGGTCCAAGGCTAATTCAAGAGTCGTTGAGAATGGGCTGCCATCATCGAATTTTAAGTAAGACTCCTTGTCACCCTTGGGCACTCCTTCCAAAACCTCTGGAATGTTGAAGCACCACTTTTTTAATTTAAACTGACCCTTTGTTCAAAAGGGTTGTTCAAAAATTATCTCAACATCTTCAGTCTTTGTTGGGGCACCAGATATGAGGTCGTATAAAAATCCTCACGGACAAATGAGAGCCTATGGGGAAATTGGTACCTTCATTCTAAGCCGTACCTCATTCTTACCTTCATTAAGCGAACCGATGGAAAAGATGTTGGCTTTGTGCGATATGTCACGGTTTCGAGCTTAAAAACCTTCACATCACTGTGGATAGAATTTCGCCAGAGGATGCACTGAAGGAAGCTATCATCTGGAGCGATGATAACTCTCTTATGCAGCGGTAAATCTTGAAAATGGCTCCCGTTGAAGCGAACAGGTGAGACCGAAACCGAAACAAGGTATGGAAAAGCTTAGGTTGAACCACGGGGCCAAACATCAGGACATCATTGAGGGAATATCCAAACCTTCAAACACAACCCTCAGCTAAGTACTGGAGCTGTCTTCCTTTAGGACGCAGAGTTGGGGTAGGAAACACTGGCACTTACGGGCCTGTATACTGGTTCAGCCCAGGTTGATGCTCTGCGATGTGAGACGCCGCGACTGCTTGTATACCGAGTTCGTGGATAGGCGAGACTTTAGGCAAACAATAGTAAATCCACCCATAGTAAACTCGCGTCTCCAAGGCCAGTCACAACTACAGAGCATTTGGACCGATGAAAATAAAGTTGGCTGGCCATCCATGATATGTTGAGATGAACTTAAGAGACGAAATCAAGTAGCGCTCGGCAGGAAAGAAACAGACGAGAATTTTGGCGGGCGGCAAAAACACTACTCTAGCTTGGCGATCCTGGGTTCCAAACACGTTAGCTGCTGGAGCCTGAGAGGCCGCAACCCCAGCCTCGTTGGCAGGATCCAAGCCGGAAGCGGAAACGGAAGCAGCTATGGATAATTCCTTGCAAGAATTCGACAGGGCTTGATGTAAGCGATAACACTTTGCGAGGCGGGAGAAGGAGCATCCGCGGGATAAGTGCTCAGACTTGAGGGCAAATGAAGCAGAGGGCAGGACTTCGCACCTCATCGTATCGTTTCTTAACTGGCAGGGCGAGTAACCTTTGACAAGAAGGCACAGCATGCGCCAAGATACCGCACAGCGCACACGGAGCCGGCGAATGATTAGGGAGCATGCACTAAATATTGTTAAATGGTCTACATCGGCTCAACTGATTCGCGGAGCTAAGGACAAATCCACAGCCTCAAGGGTCCAAGAACCGAGCAATAGATTCCCAAGTAGGCGAGCTGTCAGCACCGCTTCTTGTGAGACAGTTTTCCCACTTGGCCTTTGTGGCAGGGTCAATCTGTTTAAAGATGATCTGGATAAGGAGGCATCCTTGAATTTCATCCGCCGTCCCGGAGTTCATGAAGGCCCGCATATGACCATTGAATCGGTCGAATAATTCCCGAAGAGTTGCGACGGATCCCGGCTTGACCACTGCAAGATCTCGTTGATGTGAGAGTGGAATATAAACCGTCGATTACTAAAACGGTCAGTAATTTCCAGCTCTCTCACGGTCTTAAAGGTTGACTCCCTCAGACATGAAGTAGCCACCTCAGCTTAATCATCTTGATCAATTGAGGATAGCTGTCAATAGTCGTCCTAAACAGGGCGCTGAAATCCGGCCATTTGGCATAGCCACTGCTATGTTAAGGTGCCAAGTTAACATCGGCAACGGTGCCAATGAGGGAGCAGGCTTGTATGGAGTAGGTGAAATACACTGGTACCCTCCAAAAGCGTATAGTGGGCAGCAACTCTCCTAGAGCGCTTGGAAACTTCTACCTGGATATCGACGCGCACGTTCGTGGCCAGCTTACAGAACTTCTGATCTCCATATTATTTAGCTTCTCCAATTCCTTCTGATGCGCGGTGAAGCGATCACGCAGACGCTTCCCCATTGACTCGAGGGTCATCATGGTCGCAGTCTTAACATTCTGATGCATGAACTCCATTTCTTGACAAGTCACTTTTTTTTCACAGTCTTTCAGAATTTGGAAATGGCTTGTGCATCAATAAGAGCACCAGCTAGCATTCCTGTATTCATCATAAAGCTTAGAGGCCCAGAAGACCGAGGGGCGCTCGAGAAACGATTTGTTAGTACATATTAAGCTATTTGAAATTTGTTCAGCTAAGAGGAGTTAGTAAGGAAATTTAAAATTCTATACATTAAATTTGAAAACAGGAAAGATATGGTTAAGTGTAGAGACCATTGCACAGTGGTTGCATCCGTACCCGTAGGCCATAGATCGAAAAATCGACTTGAAAATAATTATTCAAAATGTAAATAATTTGTCTCTAAATTGACCACATTTTGTCATTGCAAACTAGTTTTTCCGGAAATCTAACGGGACATTCTAAAAATAGAATGCAAAGTGTGAACACGTGTTAAATTTTGCTGCTGCAGCTACGTTAGTGAGCTTTTCGTCAAAACAAAAGTGAAGTTCAAAAGGGTCGGACGTTCGCAAAAATTTACCAAATTTAATTATTTAAAATGCATTTTAAAGTTGAAGGTATTATCTTTAATATATGAGTTTTATGAAATTTATCTGACTAATTAATTTTTTTTTTGTGTATTTTAATCTATTTACCCTTTTTTGTCTTTTTGTGAACGTCTTTTTTATGTTTAGTTTAAGTTTTATCCCACGAAATCCCACAAATAGTATGTATGTTAATGTGTTTGTCTGACTTTTAGGGTACTGTATACCTAAAATCAGCTGCAGAAATTTGCAGATGTTAATATAATCGGAAAAATACTGATGCTATCTAGCGTTTGCCAAGGGAAAGTTTTTCCTTATTGTGCTTTTGTTTTGTTCTCGTCGCTCGCGTTTGTAATGTTTTTGAAATATTTATATTTATTTATATCATTGAAATTCACTTTTTAGGAGATTCCCATAAGTGTGCATTTACACGACTATATATTTTTAATCTTTGGTGTGCAGAAGGTGGCACCAACGCTGGAAGATAAAAAAAAAATATTGAAGTTATGCAAGAGAAAATTGAAAACAACGGTTACATTCCCGAGCTAAGCCAACTACCAAAACGAATTGATTGCATTTGCAAAAGAATTGCTACTTTTTGGAATAGATACAAACGGAAGAAAACTGCAATTATGCAAAATTAATCCAGTTGATTATCAGACTACTTTTGTCTTCTGATCCATTTATTACAGGGCTAAGGAAATTACCTTGCAAATTTAAGTCCAATTTAAAGATTTGTTAGAAGAATTTGATTAACTATTTTGTTTTCTTCGTTTTTTTGATTTAATTTATGTTTTTTATTTTATTTGATATGGCTCCTAATTTGTTTACAAAAGTGTATTATTATTGAAGTATTTGAATATTACTTGAAACTGGTACTTATTTCTGCTTACTATTTTTGCTATGACAGCTGTATGATATAGTTTTCCGATTTGGACTATATTTGGCAAGCATAGTTTGTATGTTAGGTTTACATATCTTGAAAAACAAAAAATTTTTTCCTACTATATACTTATTTCTATCCTATCGTTCCTATGGCAGCTATATGATATAGTCGTACGATATGGCCAATTTTTTTACTGCATTTCAAATATTTTTTTAGAATTTTGGCGTAAATTTCGTTACAATATCTGAACTAGAAGTACTTATGGCCGCGGCTCAATATAAGCCCAACCACTGTGCATTGTAGTTCGAACATGAGACCCTAAAAGGGTCGTGCTGTGCATATGTCGAACTTCAATGGCTAAGGAATAGAGGTCTAAAGTTTCTAGTCCTTCTATTGAAATGTTACAATTTAAGCGTGTTAGTAAATGCTGGCTATCTATATCCCCATGGATTAGGCTATGTAGAATAACTACACCCAGAATTGTCCTACGATTAGTTAAGCTTGGTAAGTTTACTAGACTAATTTATCTTTATCTTATCTTTAGTCTGGGGACTTTAGTCTAGACTAAAGACTAAAGTCCCCAGACTAAAGATATGAATAAGCTCATCCGTCATCCGTCTCTACTAGAGAAAAATTACGGCCCGCACCCAAAATAAACAGTTAATAAGCCTCGCAATAAAACCCTGAAGTCTTCTTCTCAACTGCAGCCAGATCATCACTAGGACTCATAAACTTTGACAAAAATGTGACATACGCAAGCGTTATTGGCAACTGAGGATTAAAAAGTATGCTCCTATCAGGGTGAGTATCAGAGAACTGTAATGCATTCAAATTAATTAATTGTTCCATACCAGTCTGCCGACTGTGCAGGGAGTACGGCAGTTTACCGGGATGGCATCATGGTATCGGCGTTTCGTCCCAGACTTCGCAGGAATCGTACCAGGGAAAGGCCTGTATCAATGGAAGGTGATGCCTTTTGGGTTGCCTCGGCAACGTTTCAGAGGGTCCTTAACCAGGTTATAGGCTTGGACATGGCTCCACACGCATTCGCATATCCAAACAATGTCATCGTGATAAGATGCACCAGGGAAAAACACATGGAAAACTTAAAGGAGGTGTTTAAGAGGTTGATGGCGGCGAACCTGAAGAAAAATGCGGAAAAGTGTCATTTCTTCAAGCAGGAGCTGCTATACCTGGGGCACCGAATAACGAGCCAAGCGATCGGCATGGATCCAGGAAAGGTCGCCACAATTACGGAGCTTCAACCCTCGACCAACGTAAAACGAGAGTACGCCACTTTATCGGGATGACATTATGGTATCGGCGTTTCGTCATAGACTTCGCAGGAATTCCAAAGCCCTTTAACTGTCTGCTACGAAAAGGGATGCAGTGGGATTGAACATATAAGAACCAGGAGGCGTCTGAAGCATTGAAATCACGGCTGACAAAGGATCCAGTGCCCAGATTTTAAAAAAGATTCGTGCTGCAAACAGTATAAATTCACGACCCTTAATGTCTCTTTCAGAAAATCCTGCAGCCTTGATGTTCTGACGCCGGGTCATTTTTTAACTGGTGGTCCGTCAGTCAGCTTTATCGAACCTGATCTCGCAAAGCTGAACTTCAACCGGTTGGACAGCTGGCAGCGCGTGTCTTTCCTGCAGCAGTCTTTCTGGTCCCGGTGGAAGGAGGAGTACCTAAGCCTTCTCCAGCAGCGCTCCAAATGGCGTGTGGTGCTAGTGAAGGACGAGAATCTACCTCCGATGAAATGGCCACTTACTAGAATAATTTAGTTCATCCCTGGTCGGGATGGAATCTTTCGAGTGGCGATGATAAAAACCTCATCTGGAGTTACCAAGCGAGCAGTGACTAAGCTGTGCCTTTTGCCCCTTACGGATGAAGTTGGAGTAGAAGCCCCAACTGGGGGGAGAAGTTCGGGTCAAGCAGCTAACAACTAATTTAAACATAATAATTAATAATTAACTGATGTTTGTTGGTCGCAAGCCGATCCTCTTTCGGCCACTCGGCTTTAGTAATTCTTCAATTAAAGTTACCGAGCATCCGCTCAGCCTATTCTGGAAGGTTGGCGACACTCTCGTTCGTCTTCTTATTGCGCTCGCATCTTAAATTGGATTTCAAATATTTTACATAAACCCTTATTTCATATGCAGCCCAAATAAAGTTTATAACGTTTAACTTAATTAAATTCTGATTTTTATTTACTGGCATTGAAAATGATCAATGACCAAACAGGTACTACCACGGGTGTATGTGTGCGTGCGATTTCGTTTCGAAGTCAGTGCACAAAATTTTAATTTTTCTAACTTTTCAGGCTGTCTACCCTAACAAAATTCGGGTATTTTTGCGTGCATTTTCGTTGTATGAAATGGGTTGCCTATATGCTGTATGGTTAGTGGTACTACTCTATAATTCAATCCTAAATCCAGTCTTGACTTATGGTTCCTAGCTATGGGGGAACGCGAGCAGTAGAAACATACACATCATACAGCGCGCACCATAAAAACTTTGAGAACCATCACTTGGAATTCTTGGTGTCTTCGCAACAAACAACCTTGGCATCATTCGAACCTTGGCATCCTCGCAGTTTAAGATGAAATTCAGAAGATGTGTTCACCGCAAATCGTAGGCGAGCGGGGAGAAACACATTCCCTTCCTTAAATTACCCGAATGCAAGGTGGAACAGTATAACCAAAGGCATATGCGTGTCCGAGGGGGGCTCGGGCGCTAATATCCGAACTCTGTGGGACCGGCCGACCCTCCAGTTTCAAACAGGTTTATTGTGACAAGCGGGCTAAAAAAAAAAATTAACCAGAGTGGAGATCGGAACTCCCTTAAATGCCAAGGAGTTGCTGGGTTGGAGAAGCTACCTACAGAGCGGCAACATCCGGGAGGAGACGCGCCGGTATGGGGGTGGGCGCCAAGGCATCTTCCTCTAAAGCAGGGCTAGCCATGGGATCACCAAACGGCGTGGAGAGGAAAACCAAACCAGGAACAACCTCTAATCCAACCGGCGGGGTCTCTAAGGTTCGAACCCTGGTCCGGCGGCGTCTCACTCGACGCAGCGAAAAGGCTCCTATAAAGATAGGAGGAAAGCAGCCTTCATCCTAATGAGGGTGGACCCATCGGCCGAAGCCAATCCGGACCAGGACGAGATTATAAAGTGGGCAAGGGAGATACTGCCCGACTTCAAACTAGAAAAGGCGGGTGTAAGGCTAGAGCCGAATAAGCTCGCTGGGTCAGATCCTGCTAAGGAGATCGCGCAGAGCGCGAATAAGCAGAGTTCAACGGAGAGAGGCCAAAGCCAAGAAGAGAAAGGCCCAGCCGCAGCGTTCAACCGGTCGTTCGCTGAAGTGACGAAAGGAAGACCTCATTAGATTCCTGGACAAGGGCTCCAAAGATGAGCTCATCCCTAAGGACCTTTGGCGACGAGTGTTTAACGAGTTGCATGGGCGCTTTGTCGAGATACTACAGAGCAGACGACCCCCACCAGAAGAAGCAGGCTGGTATCAGAATAGCGTTAAGGTAATTGCCTGCCAAGACGTGCGAACTGTAGTGTAGAGACCTACAAGCAAATGGTAGCTTCGCTTGGGGAGATCTACCCCGGTGCAAAGCTGGTGGCGGTTGACTGGGAAAGGATCTCAAGTATACCGAGGGCGCAAGTATTAGAGGCGTCAGGATGGAGGAGGACTCTCTGTTGAGCTCCGAGACGGAGGCGGAAGTTACATATGGGCGTATATGGCCCACGACCAGGAAGCCCTCCCCCGCACCCGCTACTCAAACAGCTTCAAGCCCTTCAAATCCTCAAGCCCAGATGACATTGTCCCGGCACAACTAATCCAAGCCAGACCCAATCTGAGGTCATGGGACAGGAAAGTTTTCTCAGCAATTTTCAGAGTAGGCATCGTGCCCGCGACACAGATGATATTTCGGAATCACACCACGAGATCACTACTTTCGTCGAGAAGGCACTTAGTGACAAGGAATACGCGCTCATTGCTTTTCTAGACATAGAAGGTGCGTTCACAAACATCCTGCCATGCTCGATAATCCATGCACGGACGAGACTAGGAATAGACAATCAATACGTACGCCTTATAAAGCAGATTTTGGTAAACAGGACTGTTGAGGCGACAATGCAGGACAATCTGTTCAAAGATACGTGAGAAGAGCCACTCTGCAAGGAGGTGTACTCTCCCCCCTACTGTGGAAAGTGGCGGTTAATAGCCTACTAAGATCCCTAGATGATGTTGGTTGCAAAGTTATCGCTTATGCGGATGATGTTGCAATTTCTTTCTCTTGAAAATTTCCCCACACTCTATGCGTCCGCATGTCGAACCAACTGAGGGTTCTCTCAACATGGGCAGTTAGGAACAGACTAGGAGTAAACCCACCCAAAACCGAGCTTGTCCTCTTTACTAGGAAGTACAAAATACTTTCTAGTACCGAAGTACAAAGTACCGAATTTAAGGCTTCCAAAACTATCAGAGGAAACACTCTCCCTCAGTGAAAAGGGATAACGCTAGACAGAAAACTGGACTGGAAGTTAAAAAATATGGATAGAGTAAGCAAGGCAACAGCCACGCTCTATACATGCCGCAAAGCCGCAATGGACACACCGAGTTTGAACTACACCACTTTACGCCAACGGGGGCTACAGACCTGTCGATCATCCCACCTTAAAATACAAGGTCTTCATTCCAACAAGGGAGGAACGGGCCACACAAATCCCGGAACCAGTCGTTTCCCCTTATGTTTACACAGACGGTTCAAAGTTTAATGGCCATTGCGAGTAGGGTGTCAAAATGAGTCCTTCATACTCCCCAACCACTGTAGTGTGTTCCAAGCAGAAGTAATAGCTATCGAGGAAGAAGCAATTTTTATTTTTTCAGACAGTCGAGCGGCACTCATCACGGGACAAATTCTTGGGCGCAGCAGCACTCACGAAACTAACAGACCTCGCGGAGATCGCTCCACGCAAAGTCGTTGCCTTCATTAGGAAAGCTGGATGGGATAGACTAGACTCAGCAATAAAATAGCTAAAATGGCAACAATGCTGATGAAAGCCTGACTTGAGGTCGAGTGTGGTAAAATACTTTGACTTGCCCATATTCGACAGTATCGTCGAAATTTTAGGGATAGGATATCTATCGACTACGCTTCGTTTTATTTAATTTCCTGAAGTCAATATGTAGTCATTTCTCCTTAACCCCATTTTAGTCTGTACCCTTCTTATCTACAACCCAGTTAGGGTTGTTATATGGGGACTTCGATCACGCCGTCCGCTAGAAGTTGTTTAGCCTCGGCACGCATGGGGCTTGGGTGTGACTTGGAGTACACCGGCTTTAATTGTGGCTATAGTCTTTTAAGGGCAGATGTTAAAGGGCAGTGCTTCGTCTGGGTCGGCAAAAGTTTTGTGATTTTTGTACCCTTGCCGAGGGTATTATAATTTTGTCCAAAAGTGTGCAACGCAGTGAACAAGACCTCTCCGACCCTATAAAGTATATATATTCTTGATTAGGATCACCTCCTGAGTTGATATGAGCATGTCCGTCTGTCTGTTAGGTTCTACGCGAACTAGTTTTAAAGCGATCGAACTCCCAGTTTTAAAGCTATCGACTTGAAACTTGCACACATCCTTATTTTCTTTGAACGCAGTATATAAATCGAATAGGCCGCGATCGGTCGATTTTAGCTTATAGATGCCTTATAGCTGATTGATCGGAAATGGTATAACTTCGGTGTTTTTAGAATCCGGGTGTATTCTATAATATTTTGACAAAATAAAACGAATAAAATAGTTGGCCAATATTCTATACCAGCCATATAACTGATTGATAGGAAATTACCCCATTTTCGTTTTTTTGAAGTTGGAAAATATCTGTACGAATAGAAACTTCGTACAGATTCTAGTTTTGGTCTGAGGAGATTAAAGAGGATTAAAGAGGAGAAACCACAAGAGCTTGGTGACTTAAAAGTTATTTGCATTAAAATTATTTTGTCCGCCTGTATTTATTCAATCATTATACATTACCTGTTCATCTATACCGCTTTCGTCTGAACCGCCTACATGCTGGGATAATGGGTCCCAGTTTGTCAATTGTCAACCAGCGTGTAGCTCTGGGTGACTTTAGTATCCCAAAAATAAAATGGCTTAACGACGAAAAGTCAGCTTTTAGACTAATGTGCTGTATCTTATAGTACCACTTTTTCCAGACCATTGCAGCTTTCAACCCAAGAGAACCCATATCACCCCATGCCTGAAGTTTTAATCGAAACCGTTTCTGGTATAGTTCAGAAGTTTCTATGCGTGGCAAATAAGATTCGCTGTTGCCGTAAAGCTGATGTTCACAAACTTAATAGCCTTATCGATAACCTTGATTGGTCCGATACTCTGGCATGCACCGATGTAAATGTAACCATAGAAAATTTTTACCATACTTTAAATACATTTTTTGACACATGTGTGCCAGAAAATATCCTTGACTTACAAGGTGCCTTAAGAACTTAAAAAATAGTAAAAGCAGGCTCTTGCTTAAATAGAAAAAGTCTTCAGTAGTATATATTTTTATACCCTTGCAGAGGGTATTATAATTTTGTCCAAAAGTGTGCAACGCAGTGAAGGAAATATCTCCGACCCTATAAAGTATACATATTCTTGATCAGGATCACCTCCTGAGTTGATATGACCATGTCCGTCTGTCCGTCTCTCTGTCTGTATCTACGCGAACTAGTCTCTCAGTTTTAAAGCTATCGTCTTGAAACTTTGCACACACCCTTCTTTCCTTTGCACGCAGTATATAAGTCGGAACGGCCCGGATCGGCCGACTATATCATATAGCTGCCATATAACTGATTGATCGGAAATGGTATAACTTTGGTATTTTTTAAGTTAGAGAGTTCAAATTTTGAGCTATTTTTGAGAGCTATTTTTGGCAAAATAATACGACATGCCAAATTTCATAAGGATCGGCCGACTATATCCTATAGCTGCCATATAACTGAACGATCGGAAATGACCCAACTTTCGTGTTTTTGAAGATAGAAAGCTGGAACTTGGTACAGATTATATTTTTGGTCAGTTAATCCGATCTACCAAATTTCATAACGATCGGTTGACTATATCCTATAGCTGCCATATAACTGAACGATCGGAAATGACCCAACTTTCGTGTTTTTGATGATAGAAAGCTGGCACTTGGTACACATTCTATTTTTGGTCAGTTAATCCGATCTACCAAATTTCATAACGATCGGTTGACTATATCCTATAGCTGCCGTATAACTGAACGATCGGAAATGACCCAACTTTCGTGTTTTTGATGATAGAAAGCTGGCACTTGGTACACATTCTATTTTTGGTCAGTTAATCCGATCTACCAAATTTCATAACGATCGGTTGACTATATCTTATAGCTGACATATAACTGAACGATCGGAAATGGTATTGAAATTTGGCATGTCGTATTATTTTGCCAAAAATAGCTCTCAAAAATAGCTCAAAATTTGAACTCTCTAATTTAAAAAATACCAAAGTTATACCATTTCCGATCAATCAGTTATATGGCAGCTATAGGATATAGTCGGCCGATCCGGGCCGTTCCGACTTATATACTGCGTGCAAAGGAAAGAAGGGTGTGTGCAAAGTTTCAAGACGATAGCTTTAAAACTGAGAGACTAGTTTGCGTAGAAACAGACAGACCGACAGACAGACAGACGGACATGCTCATATCAACTCAGGAGGTGATCCTGATCAAGAATATATATACTTTATAGGGTCGGAGATGTCTCCTTCACTGCGTTGCACACTTTTGGACAAAATTATAATACCCTCTGCAAGGGTATAAAAATGTATCAATAACCGTTAGTAAATATTTATATCCATTATTCTGATTGGAATATGGGATCAATTTAACCAAATCAATTTGTCAAGTATCATGCAACCCTTTTTGAACGAACTTTCGACGTAAACAATTTTTTCTACAAGTTTTATGTATTTCATCAACTTGTTGCTTACTCATTTTTATTTTTAAAAAAACTTATTTTTTATTGTTAATGTTTGAGGTCTTAGAGATTAATGATTTCTTATAATGAATTACATCTTCTTTTATTTCTTTTGTCATTTTTTTAGATATTTCGAAAAATAAACGTGTTAAATCTATTTGAACAATTTTATCATAGTTACCATCTAAATCGGATAATTGAATATCGAATTTTTGTAAAGAGACACACTTCGGAATGATATGATTATAGTACAGATAGGATATTTGCTGTTTTAATATAGTGTTCCAACATAAAAATGTAGTTAAATGGAAGGAGAAATACCCTATAACTGCTTAAGCGATGTACTTTCTCCACTAAACAAGTTTTTCAATATAATTGTACGTGGCGAAGTAAAAAAGGAATTTTTATCCAAGTTTCTATCGAATAATATTATGGATATAGAAATAGGAAAGAGCCTGACATGTTATCCTAATTTTTTTACCAACTGTAAAATTCACAAAAAACTTAAGCTTAGATGTGCTCTAAATAATGTATTTAAGCTTTTTGTAATTTTAGAAAACTGTAATTACGATATATACTATAACGAAGAATCATATGTATAAATTACTTTAATAAACAGTATAATTTTAGTACTTTAATTGAGTAGTTGTTTTAGCAAAATGGATCGCATCTTTGGAAAAGATCCTCGTAAAAAAGGATACAGTCAACTTATATACTGCAACTATTGTGGTTCTGATACTCATTTTGAAAAGGACTGCGCTAAAAAACGGGACCAGGAAAAAAAGCATTAGAAAAATTTATTTTTGACAATTAGCATTGAATAAACAAAAAAAAACTTTTATCAAAATGTTTACACAATTTGTTCATCCTTTTACGATGCTTATTTGTGGCCCCTCAGAATCGGGTAAAACAACATTTTTGAAAAATGTAATAAATGGAAGGAAGGACTTAATAAGTACAATTTCATAATAAGTACAAGTTACAATTTCAATGTTTAGCTAGACAGATATATCCTGAAAACCCCAAAGAACTTTTTAGAATATATAAAGAAGTCACGAATGAACCTCACGGTTATTTACTTATTGATCTTACGCAAGGAATAAATGATCTTTTAAGATTTAGAACAGAGTTTTTTAATCCATTATATTCAATTTGCTATTCAGATGAAAATGGTTTGCAAAAAGAGCATAAGGCGATTGAAAGCGAACAAACATTTATTGTATGTGCTCAGAAAAGCAAATAATAAACTTCGAAAAGCGATTATTTGCAATAGTGATAGCGAGTTAGTAAAAACATTGTCGGAGATAGTGATAAATACTTTAAAAGTAAACCATAAAATATCAAATATCATAAAATATCTTGAATTCATTAAAAAAGTATCAAAATGTATTACGACATATTTCCAGCTCAAAACAATCTTTAAATTCTAAGAGAAGAGTTCTTATTCAAAAAGGAGGATTTTTACCAATTTTAATAAGTTCATTGCTTTCTGGTATTTTTGGAAAAATTTTGAATCATGATTAAGGGCAAAGCAAAGAAAACAATATCCAAATTGGTAAAAATAAATTAAATTGGATCTCATATTCGTAACTGCAGAGCTCAAAATGTTTTTTCAAAACGAGTTTTATATTACATTGCTCAGCAATGAATCCTAAAATGTGTTTCCTGATAATGTAAAATGCGCTTTTACAAATATTGTAAACCTTCCTGAAACAATGTTTGAGGAATGGGAAGTCGGTATAACTGATATATATTTAAATAATTCTTTTCGAAAAAATCCTAAAAAAAGGAGAGAAACAAAAGAAAATGAATCAGAAGAATCAAGCTCTAATTCAACAGAATTTATAAGTTTAGTAAATTCTGAAACATTTCGATACAAATCGGCACCAATGAAAGCGGATGAGATGGAATGCGGAGCAATATTTATTTACACGGACATTATAAAGCCTCGTTGTGTAGGAAGCAAAAGACCACGTTGCTTAAGAGTTTTATTTACAAATGGAAAAGAAAAATTTATGCAGTTTAGAAATGTTGAACATTATCCTATTGAAAACTTTTCACCAAACGAAATTTCAATATTAATTACTGATTCAAGTGGATATAAAATCCCCTTTGAAACTTCATCAGTTCCAATTTTTCTAACTCTGCATTTTAGAAAAAGAAGAAAAAATCTATAAATAATAATGTTAAGGGAAACTAACATTTAGAATTGATTTACCAATCATGGCGAAATGTTATCATCAATATTATTTAAATCAGTGCGGTGGAAGCTTAAGTAACATAGGTAGTCTCTATGTTTCCCCAAGAATTGTTCAGCATGGTCGTGGTATTGAAAATTTCTTTAGTGGACTTTTTAATTACATTAAGCCGCTTTTTGTGTCAGGGATAAATGCACTTAAAAATCAAGCTGCTGAAACCGGAAAGGCTGTTATAAATGATTTGGGTCAAAAACCTCTACGAAATATCATTCAAGAACAAAGTAAAATCGCATTACATAATCTAAATTTTAATATTAATTATTGATTCAAGTGGATATAAAATCCCCTTTGAAACTTAATCAGTTCCAATTTTTCTAACTCTGCATTTTAGAAAAAGAAGAAAAAATCTATAAATAATAATGTTGTAACGAACGCGTACAGTAAGTCATAAAGTTAGGTACAGTAAACTTTCCCTAACACTGCACGGGTGGTCTCTACCGCGCCCCTCTGTCTACTTGGGGGACGGCTTGGCTCAGTCGAACGGGGCGTGGGTATGGGCACGGCAAACTACACTGTGTACGTTACGGAAATTTGCCGTAGACAGAGAGAAGGAAGTGGGAAAAGGAAAGTGGTAGGAGTTGGCCGATCCTTGGGTGGTTTATACTACTGACCCTATTGAATGAAAGACTAGATGTTTTTGTCCTTCGTCTATACCCTCCCTTCCATGTAGACTTTACACTAAACAGTGGGGTCTACCCATATTCAACTGCCATGTTTGATCCGAAGTGCTCTAAATAAAAGAATTTATCTCATGTTCATTATATATAATTAGATATAATCAATAATAAGGAAATATAATCCATAGAAAAATACAATTTAAGGAAAAATACAATTTAAGGAAAATACAATTTAAACTAATATTTTAAATAGAAAAGTAAAAGAAAATGGCATGGATTTCCCATTGTATTCGAATTCGGTAATTACTCAGTTTTAAAGCTATCATCTTGAAACTTTGCACATACCTTATATAAGGTGCACACACCTTCTTTCTTTTGCACGCAGTATATAAGTCGGAACGGCCGGGATCCTTAGCTGCCATATAACTGATTGATAGGAAATGGTTTTTTCGAATTTTTCGACATAAAACATTACGACATGCCAAATTTCAAAGGGATCGGTCAACTATATCCTATAGCTGCCATATAACTGAACGATCGAAAATTATCCAACCTTCGTGTTCTTGAAGATAGTAAGCTGAAACTTAGTACAGATTCTATTTTCGGTTAGTTGATCCAACCTACCAAATTTCATTAGGATATCCAATATACTATAGCTGCCATATAACTGAACGATCGGAAATGGTATTTGGTAGAAATATTAACTTTCGTATTTTTAAAGATAGAAGCTTGGGATTTTTTTTTAGATTTTTTTTGTAATTAATTGGTTTTAATACGATGTAATCATAAGGACCGGCCAACTATATCCGATGTTTGCGATATATATCCGGTTTTAACTGCAAGGGTATATCAACTTCGGCTCCGCCCAAAGTTAGCTTTCATTTCATGTTCTTTTCTTTAAACGTTGCTTTTATTTCTTGAATCTTCGTCGTTGCGTCGTTGCGTCGCAGGCGGGATACGCTAAAAACCCGAGTCAATATCCGAGCGAGAAAATTTGGGTGCGATGACAAGGTTTTCTTTGTATGACCCTTTTTGCTTCTGGATTCCGACTTTCACTGCGACGATGCCCAGATCCCGGTGGATGTTTTCGTTACCAACATACCAAGGTTCCCCAGTGAATGTCCTCAAGATTTTTGATTGCGCGCTCTGTATGATGTCTATGTTTCAGCTGCTCGCGTTCCCCCACATCTGGGAGCCTTACGTCCAGATTGGCTTTAGGATTGAATTTTAGAGTAGTAACTTGTAGTCCATGCACAGTGGCGATCGTTGGTTTATGCTCCAATGGAGGCTGCTGGCTTTCAGTTTTAGGTAAACCTTCTTGCATTCAATGTGGTTACGCTAGGTAAGTCGTCTATCAAGGTTGGCGCCAAGGTACGTTACTTCGTTAGCTTGAAGGATCTGCATACCGTTTAGTGACAGCATGTTTATCTATAAAAAGTAAACGTTATATGTTTACACTTTTGTTCGTTTAT
Source organism: Drosophila bipectinata (assembly GCF_030179905.1). Classification (NCBI taxonomy): domain Eukaryota; kingdom Metazoa; phylum Arthropoda; class Insecta; order Diptera; family Drosophilidae; genus Drosophila; species Drosophila bipectinata. Next base: position 23,637,722 of record NC_091734.1, on the reverse strand, counting down.
TTTAATGCGCCAGTCGGACAGCCACCTTATCCACAGAAAGAATATCCACAGTATACAAAACACCCTTTTCCAGGCTTCGGTATCATTATAATGATGGATTTATTCCACTTTTTTGGGAAGTAGCCATGATTTATGACTTTTTCGATTTCGTTCGGCCGGAATGAAGGTGCAGCTGGCTGAGGGGTAGCCTCTGGCTGAATTACTGGCAGGAGGAATGAATTTAAATTGTCGTTTAAATTGGGGCGCTAATATTTAGGTGGGCCCTCCACAGGGGATACTTTGTTCTTGTTTTTGACCAAAAAAATTGCTGTTTGCTGTTTTGCCAATTACGATGCGGGCGCTTCTGTTCTCGCACGATCTATATTATTTGTTTCTATCTACTTCCTCTTCATTTAAAGAGTAGAGATTTTAGCTGCCGCAACGAGTACTTCTTTTTTTTTTTTCTTACCGGTCTTTTTAGAATTTGAATTGGCTTGTGCATCAATAAGAGAATTAGCTAGAATTCCTGTATTCATCATAAAGCTTAGAGGCCCAGACGACCGAGGGGCGCTCAAGAAACGATTTGTTAGTATATATTATGCTATTTGTCAATTATTAAGCTAGGAGGAGTTAGTAAGGAAATTTAAAATTCTATATTTTAAGTTTGAGGGACAGGAAAGAGATGTTATAGAGTAGAGACCATTGTAGTTCGAACATAATACCCTAAAAGGGTCGTGCAGTGCATATGTCGAACTGCAATGGCTAAGGAACAGAGGACTAAAGTTTCGAGTCCTTCTATTAGGAATGTTAAATTTTAAGCGTTTTAGTAAATGCTGGCTATCTACATCCCCGTTAATAAGGTTATGTAGAAAGACTCACCGAGCATTGTCCTACGATTTGTTAAGCTAGGTAAGCTTATGAGTAAGAGTCTACTATTATAAGATGGAAGGTGAAGATTTGCATCCCAGTTTAGACCTCTAAGTGAAAATGTTAGGAAATTCTTTTGTACGGATTCTATGCGGTCCTGATGTACTCCATATTGGGGACTCCAAACACATGAACCGTACTCCAGTATAGGACGGGCCAAAGAACTGAATAATGTTTTTGTTATATAGGGGTCATTAAATTCTTTTGACCACATTTTAATAAAGCCAAGGACTCCTTTAGCCTTATAACCCATTGTTACAGGTCTGTAAGGTCTGTAAGTATTGCTGCGCCCAAGAATTTGAGTCGGATGCGCCAGAGCGCAGGGCATTGACACAGGAGGTGTGCGACTGTCTCTTCCTCTTCTTCGTCTCCACAGCTCCTGCAGTAGTCATAATGTGGCACCGCTAGTCTAGCCGCGTGTGCTCCTATTAACCAATGTCCCGTAATGGCCTTGATCGCCAGACTACAGTCCTGCCTATTCAGGGCGATAAGCATCATTGACCTCTTCCTAGATCGGATTGGCCATATCATGCGGGAGTTCCTGCAGTTTTGGAGGTTTTCCCATTTCCTCAGTGATGCGCGGTCAAAGTGATCCCTGCATTTTAGCCTACACGTAGCTAAGGGGATACCTACTGCTTCCTTCTCCGGTAGGAGAGGATTGGTAGTACCTGCTCTTGCTAGTTCGTCGGCGGCGCAATTACCCTCGTGGTCCCTATGCCCGGGCACCCATATGAGGTGTATGTCATGCTGCTCTGCCATCTCGTTAAGAGATCTGCGACAGTCATTCACTGTCCTGGAGTTGGATGAAAGACCGTCAAGGGCTTTGAGTGCCGCTTGACTGTCTGAAAAGATACAGATTGTGTCCTGATTTCCAATAAGTGCTGGGGATCTGAGTGCTTCTCCGATAGCTATTACTTCTGCTTGGAAAACACTACAGTGGTCGGGGAGTCTGAAGGACTCATTTAAACACAGCTGTTCGCAATGGAAACCGCCTCCCACCTGGCCATTCAATTTTGAACCGTCTGTGTAGATATGGAGGGAACCGGCTGGTCCCGGGATTTGTGTGGCCCATTCCTCCCTTGTTGGAATGTAGACCTTGTATTTTAAGGTGGGATTATCGACAGGTACGCAGTAGTCTGTAGACCCCGTTGGCGTGCAGTGGTGCAGATCTAACTTGGTATGTCCGTAGTCAGTCTTTTTCCATGTGCCCGTCTCTCGTAGCCTGATTGCCGATAGCGTGGCCATCTTGACTCCCACTATCTCTACCGGTAATAGGTCGAGTATGAAGTCTAGTGCGTCCGTCGGTGTGGTACGTAGGCTGCCTGTGATACAGACCTCCGCCATCCTTTGCGTTTTCCTGAGCTTCTCCCTGATTGTGGAGTTGGTGAGAGCAGGCCACCATACCACCACCCCGTAGAAGAGGATGGGTCTTATGACCGCTGTATAAAGCCATCTTACTATTTTTGGGGACATTCCCCATTTAAGGCCAATGGCTTTCCTGCAAGTGTAGAGCGCGATTGTAGCCTTCTTAGCTCTATCCATAGTGTTTGATTTCCAGTCCAGTTTCCTGTCTAGCGTAGTCAAGAGTGGAAAACTTGCTAATAAAGTTTGCTGGTATATAGGTTGGATCTATGGAGTACAACAAAAGCGAAAATGTTCCTGTTGACAAAAGCTCATGAAGTCAATTTCCAAACGAGTTTACTCTGGCACAATTCCGTAATCGATTTCTGCAGTTCAAGTCACCAACCAAAATATGTAATGGCCATTAATTTGAGATCATTTTATTAGGTCGGCCCTGAAGATTGTTTTTATGTGTTTATTTGTTAAAGGAAAGTTGCTTGGATTGTTTAGGCATTTAGTTGAAGCACCAGGAAAATAGGTTGAATATATTTTAAGAGAATGATTGGACTCAATGTTTATCTTAATATCAATGTTTTCTATAAGATGGGTGTTTATACTTTTGATTTGTTCATGCTGAATGCTGTTCTCTACTTTAATTACAACACCTCTACATTCAGTAGTACCACGATCATTTCGATAAACTTTATAATTTGGTATGGGCAGTTTAATTTTATCCGTCGTCAACTGGCTTCGCACCCAAATTTTCTCGCACGGGGATTGACTCGGGTTTCTAGCGGATCCCACCTCTAGATCTATTTGATTTATGATCGCGTCGAAATTCAACACGGCATCGGAAGGGCCTCTTATTTTACTTCTAATAAAAATATAATATGCGGCTACTGCCGCGTGACGCCAGGAGACGTACATATACGTCTTGTGCTTCCATAAAGTTGGCCAAGCACTTAACGGCATCCAGGGGTTCGTCACATTTGACATTATCCCTAATTTTTATGGACTCATAGACCTGAGGAGCTTCCGTTTGGTCGGGACCGCATTTGTACTGCATTAACTTGAGCTACGTCTTGAGCTAGCTTCACAGCAGCTGCCCTTCTATTTTCCCTACGCTTGCTTTCAAGGGTTGCTTTATGAATGGCATGGTCTACCGCCGCCTGTACAGGCGTAATTTTTTCTATGCTGAATGCCATGTTCGCAGCTGTGGGCGTGCTAGCGTTTGCACTTTTTGGTAGGGAAAATCTGGCCGGCTTAGATTCACTCGAGTCACTGGAGCTGTAGCTATAAAACCTCCCAAAAGAATTATTGCATGCTCGAGTTGCATGCCCATAGGGGCAATTGGGATTGGAGAGGTCGCGGAGGCTGTGTTGCCGCTTCAGCAACGATGTATGCGTGCGTGCTCGTCAAACTGCGCTGTTGCCTTGCCAAGAAAAGGCAAGGTGCGAGGTGCGCGGGGACTGAGGCTCCGCTATGGCAAGCAAAGAAAAATGGAAAACCACAAATTTCCACACAATGTATAAGTTAACACGCGCAGACAGAATTTAGGAAAAGTGCCAAATTGCACACCGGATCCGGTGGCCCGCACGCGTAACGAAAGAGGTGCTGACTACGCATTCCAAGGGCAACTGTCCGCGGACCGGCTCGGGCACTTGCGCAACATGTGATCGTTGCTGGCCGGATACGGAATGCTGACACTGCAATTGGGCAACTGCGCCGCATCCCAACGAAGACTTCGAAGTACAGCCCGGGTAGTATTTTAGTTCAGTCTTAAGTAGAACTCCGCAGCCTTAGCTCGCGATATATTTTATCTTTGTCAGTAACACTGGCCCTAACGGGCTCGTGCGAAACAAATGATCAATAAATATTATTTGTAAAACCCCGCAGCCTTAGCTCGCGATATATTTTATCTTTGTCAGTAACACTAACCCTAATGGGCTTGTGCGAAACAAATGATCAATAAATGTTATTTGTAAAACCCACACACAAATAATTTATTATTAACTAGCACCCAAGCGTGATAAAGAACCCGCACCCGAAAATTGCGTAAACGGCTTAAAAATAAAGTAAATACAAGTGCAAAATTCGGCTAAAAAAAAGTAGCCAAAAAATAAAATAAATAAAAAAAAAACATACAAGTGAAAAAAATAGAAGCCGAGAAGAAAACCCACCTTCAAAAAAGCTTCTAAGACATTCGGACAAAATATATTTTCTACACAAAAAGTTGTAGAAATAGTGAAAACAATATAAAAACAAGAAAGCAAAGCTAACTTCGGGCGGAGCCGAAGTTGATATACCCTTGCAGCTAAAACCGGATATATATCGTCAACATCGGATATAGTTGGCCGATCCTTATGGGAATATGAATATATAATCCAATTTATTACAATACAAAATCTAAAAAAAGTCTCAAGCTTCTATCTTCAAAAATACCAAAGTTGGTATTTCTACCAAAAACCATTTCCGATCGTACAGTTATATGTCCGCTATAAGATATAGTCAACCGATCGTTATGAAATTTGGTAGATCGGATAAACTGAGCAAAAATAGAATGTGTACCAAGTGCCAGCTTTCTATCATCAAAAACACGAAAATTGGGTCATTTTCGATCGTTCAGTTATATGGCAGCTGTAGGATATAGTCGGCCGATCCTAATGAAATTTTGTGAGTCGAATAAACTGACCAAAAATATAATCTGTACCAAGTTCCAGCTCTCTATCTTTAAAAACACGAAATTTGGGTCATTTCCGATCGTTCAGTTATATGGCAGCTATAGGATATAGTCGGCTGATCCTTATGAAATTTGGCATGTCGTATTATTTTGCCAAAAATAGCGCTCGTGTAAAATTTGAACTCTCTAACTTTAAAAACACCAAAGTTATACCATTTCCGATCAATCAGTTATATGGCAGCTATAGGATATAGTCGGCCGATCCGGGCCGTTCCGACTTATATACTGCGTGCAAAGGAAAGAAGGATGAGTACAAAGTTTCAAGACGATAGCTTTAAAACTGAGAGACTAGTTTGCGTAGAAACAGACAGACGGACAGACAGACGGACAGACGGACAGACGGACATGCTCATATCAACTCAGGAGGTGATCCTGATCAAGAATATATATACTTTATAGGGTCGGAGATGTCTCCTTCACTGCGTTGCACACTTTTGGACAAAATTATAATACCCTCTGCAAGGGTATAATAAGAAAGCAAAGCTAAATTCAGGCGGAGCCGATGTTGATATACCCTTGCAGTTAAAACCGGATACATATCGCAAACATCGGATATAGTTGACCGATCCTTATGAGAATATGATAATATTACCCAATTTATTATAATATAAAATCTAAAAAACGTCCCAAACTTCTATCTTCAAAAATACCAATGTTGGTATTTCTACCAAAAACCATTTCCGATCGTTCAGTTATATAGCAGCTATAAGATATAGTCGGCCGATCCTTATGAAATTTGGCATGTCGTATTATTTTGCCAAAAATAGCGCTCGTGTAAAATTTGAACTCTCTAACTTTAAAAACACCAAAGTTATACCATTTCCGATCAATCAGTTATATGGCAGCTATAGGATATGGTCGACCGATCCGGGCCGTTCCGACTTATATACTGCGTGCAAAGGAAAGAAGGATGAGTGCAAAGTTTCAAGACGATAGCTTTAAAACTGAGAGACTAGTTTGCGTAGAAACAGACAGACGGACAGACAGACGGACAGACGGACAGACGGACATGCTCATATCAACTCAGGAGGTGATCCTGATCAAGAATATATACTTTATATACTTTATAGGGTCGGAGATGTCTCCTTCACTGCGTTGCACACTTTTGACCAAAATTATAATACCCTCTGCAAGGGTATAAAAACAAAAACGAAAAGTTCTAAAATAAAAACTATATGCAAGATTTTATTCAGTTAAATCTTGCATAAAACTCAAAAAACCAGCGAAACAGTGAAAAAGGGAGCTGAAGGGATACCCCTCGCACCCCTCCGCGGGAATAATCCAAGTAAAGGGAGCTGTAGGGATACCCCTCGCCCCCCTCCGTGGGTGCAACTAAAGCAAAGGGAGCTATAGGGTAACCCTCGCCCCCCTCCGTGGGAATCAACAAGCCAAAGCTAAGGAAAGCCGACGGCAACTTGCAGCATATACTTTTAATAAATAAATATAAGAAATTTAAGTAGGCTGTTCGTTTGCCTGTTTTCGTGCAAGAAAAATAATACAGAAAATAAAAAGTTGTTAAAACAAGTAAAAGGGATTCGCTAGGCCTGTAATGACTACATAAAAAAAAAGAGAAAATATTTATATTTTGTTTTTTCTTTTTCTCCTCTTAAAAATCTTTTTTCCCTTTTCATAAAAGGCTAAAACTTGTCAAACTTATTGTGCAAGAGAAATAAAAAATTAATACAATAGGAAATACATGATTTAAAAAATAAGTACATTTTGTTTTTTTTTTCTCTCTGAAATCTGAGTACGAAGAAATAAATTTTTCTTGAAATTCGAGTACGAATAAAAGCATTTGCGTAGCTAACTCATTTTTACTATTTATGAAAAAGTGCACTGAGAATTGTTTTTTTTTTAAATAAAAGCAAGCAAAATATTACAAAAAATAGATAAAAACATTACAATTTTTTTAAGGAAATATTACAAAATTAAAAACCCGCAGCAATTTTTATTATTAATTTTGACCCATGTCCATGGGAAACTACGCGTCGTCGGACGAAGAACTTTTAGAAGAGTATAGGAAATCTCGGGGGTCAAGGGCTCACCCAGAAGACTTTTATCCATCAACCAGTAGGACCGCAACTAACACCCTCGTTCGAGAGAGCGTCCTTGAAACTAGAACCTCTGAATTTTCCAGTCAAACAATAGAAATGTCTCATGAACAGCTTCTAGCCATCGAGAACGCCATGAAAGGCGCACTCGAAAGGCAACAACGAGAATTTGATGAGAAGGTAGCCACATTGATGGCAGAAATAAACCCATTAAAAATCAAAACCCCAGAAATCAAAACGTATCAGGAGATCAAAATTGAACCAGGAATAGAATGTTCCGAACCGCTAGATATAGTAAAATCCGTCCCAGAATTTAAAGGGAAACAGGAGAATTACGACTTGTGGAGGCAGGCTGCCACAGCAGCATACAGGGTATTCGAGCCTTACGAGGGCAGCAGTCGATTCTATCAAGCAGTCGCAATCCTCAGAAACAAAGTAAGAGGACCAGCGTCCGCTGCATTGTCTTCATATAATACAGTGTTAAATTTCCATGCCATACTGGCACGTTTAGATTTCACGTATGCGGATAAAACTCCGACACACGTAATTCAACAAGAATTAAGTTTACTAAGGCAAGGAGATTTACCCTTACTTAAATACTACGATGAAGTAGAACGAAAGCTAACGCTTTTAACAAATAAAATTATTATGACCCACGACGCTTTGCCAGACCTCAAAAAGAAGGCAACAATCATCCCGGTTCATTTAAACAAAGACCATACAGTAATACGGGAAACGCCCCGAAACAAACAAGGGCGGAGCCAATAGATGTGGATACCCCATTCCGTTTTAGACAGGCTTCGGCATGGGTAGCAGGGCAATCGACAAGGACCCAACAGAAAATCAACTTCATGCCCGAGGAGCAGTCCGGCGAAGAAGACTACGATTCCGTGGCGCAAACATGCGCCACAGAAATAGAGGATGACCTGGACGCAGAGGACTTTATTAATTTTTTAGGGTAAAGTCCCTACTCCCGTACATTACGTGTACGCTGGCAGGAAGGGAAATAAAGCTTCTAATCGATACAGGTACCTCAAAAAATTATATTACTCCACTCCGGGGCTGAAAGGCGTCGTGGCTGTGGACACCCCATTTAACGTAAAGTCAATACACGGCTTTACAAAAATCGAGAAGAAATGTTTTGCTTCCATATTTAATGTTAAATCACCATTTTTCATTCTTAAAGTTCTGAAAGACTTTGACGGTATTATCGGTCTCGACTTGCTTAAACAAGTGAATGCGAAACTCGATTTTACTGAAAATATTTTCCACACTAATAATGGATCCGAAAAGATCCAGTTCGCTAAGGCAGAAAATGTCAACTTCATCAAAATAGATGACGAGGACGTTCCCCCCGCGGTAAAAGCTGCCTTTGACAAAATGATAGGTGAAAATTACAAAGCCTTCGCTGATCCAGACGAAGCACTTCCTTTTAATATAAATACTGTTGCTACAATTAAAACAGATGGGGAGCAGGTCTACTCAAAGTCGTACTCGCATCCCATGGGTGTAACTGAATTCGTCAACGCAGAGGTTAAACAACTTCTAACGGACGGCGTAATAAGGCCATCCAAGTCTCCTTATAATAACCCAACGTGGGTTGTTGACAAAAAAGGAACCGACCAGAACGGGGTCAAGAAGAAGCGACTCGTTGTCGACTTTAGAAAGCTAAATGAAAAACCCATATACATTTTACACTCAAAATCAGCAGAATTCGAGACAGTAATTAGCAAAAAAAATTCAACAGGCTCAGGAGAGAACCCTCGAACACGTAAACAAAGATAGGACTCATAAAATTTACCAAGTGGGCGATAAGGTTTTCCTGAAAGCAAACAAACGCCTGGGGAATCAGCTTACACCACTGTGGGACTACGGTCCTTATTAAAGGGAGGGTGGTCCACAAGGACAATCTACGTTAATCGTCCTCACAAGATTTTGACCTACCCCTTTGTTTCTTTCTTTATTCTTTTTAGGTTACAAAAATATTTTTTAATTTTCATACCAACGGCTATTAGGACGGACGCGGCATTAAAACTAAACGATTACACGAACGCGGACTATATCCCGATAGAAGACAATGACATTGTAATCTGGGAGAATTACGCAGACCAGACAGAAGCAACGACAAAGACATTCACAGACGACCACAGAACACCAGTTATTAAAACGGATCTTAGACATATTCGCAAGTTGGAGATTAAACATAAAATTTCAAGAACATCTAAATGAGCTCGCTAACGCAATGAATCAGATCCAGAAATGCGAAACAAATAAATAAACACACCTGTTAGAAATCATCTTAGCAAAGAATAGAATCATCATTACAGACTAGAGTTCTGCAGGAATACATTCTTATTGCCTCAGCCATAGAATAAATCCGAATGGAATAGAATGAATTAGTGTAAGAGACACAACGAATTGAGTGAAAGGGAATGAGAGAGCATTCTAACTCATGGGCATTCTCTTGCTTTGAAACCGAGTGAATTGGGGTGGGAAGTAAAAAGAGTGCTTTTGGAATGAGGAATGTAGCCGAATGTCTCGAATGGTTTTTAACACACTCTATGCATTCATTTATTTTCTTTTGTTGAGCAAAACGCTTCTTTAATACTTCTTTAATAATGAGGAAATTGACCGAAAGGTGAATTATGATGAAAGTGTTTTTTTACTTATGGTTTTTAACTAATATTATTATTTTCTTAGGGTTTTTTGAATTAGGGAATTGACCGAAAGGTGAATTATAATGAAAGTATTTTTACTTATGTCTTTTAACTGTTATTGTTATTTTCTGTTTAGTTTTCTTAAGTTTTTCCAAATTAAATTAGTTTACAACATTTTTTTGTAGCGGCAAAATTGTGCTGAAAAATTATTTATTAATTAAATTAATAATAATTAAATATTGAAAATATTTTTACATTCTTATAAGAAAAATCTGTAAAATAAAATATACAACATATATAGAATATTTCTGAAAAAAAACAATGACTTGCTTTCACTGAATTTGAATTATTTTATTATCAGCTTCTAAAAAAACAGGCAAATATTCATAGTTGTATCGTACATTCTAGAATGCATTCGAATTGTTTCGAGCATTTATTCATAGTTGTATCGTACATTCTAGAATGCATTCGAAACGAATTGTTTGAATGCGAACTTTAACTCTAACTCATTCAATTCGGTTTTCATCCCCCGAATGTTGTGCGAGTGAGACCTATACAGTCGCACTCACTCATTTATTAGTTTTCATCTCAGCATTCTATCTCACTCAATTCATTTTCAAGGCTGTGCATTTGAATGTCGTTTTTTAGCTATTCATGCAGACCTCTATTACAGACCTAGAAAACATCCTTATGGGCCTAATCCTAGAAAAATTAAATATTTTAAGCCCAGCTATTCTAGATGGTGCCGACGTAAGCGAATTCAGAGACAAACAGCCTATTAATATTAATATTAGTTTGGTAGAAATATTAGAAGTATCTAGCATAAGTGTTTTTCAAAATTCTGACATTCTGCACTTCCTCATTAAATTTCCTAATCCTAAGCTCGTATGTAAGAGAATAACGGTCTACCCGGTTTAACGCCATAATAGAATCCTGAACTTCGAGAGCGGAAATTTAGTTGCCGAATGCCCAACACAGAACCTCAATATCGGTGACTGCAGGACAACGGTAGGTGCCGCATTTTGCAAGAAACTAAAAAACGGCACATGTGCTCAGCAGATAGTTTCTGGGGCCATCGCGCACTGCTCCACGCTCCCGGGTCATCTAGATCCAATCACCATTGTGGACCATGGAACCCTAATCATCAACGATGCCAACGTAACGGTGACTGACGACCAAGGCCGGGAACAAAAGGTATCCGGAACCTACCTGTTAGCGTACTCTGACAAGGTAGCGGTCAACGGAACCTGGTTCATAAACCAGCTGGGGAGCTCACTGAAAAAACCTGCTGTGTCGGCTATGACAGTAGTAAACGTCACTGCCCACCAGAACCGACTCAGCCTCCCGTTTCTCCATGAACTCAGCCTAAGTAATCTACACCATATCGGGGCCCTCAGAGAAAGACTGTCATCGGGATCCCGTCTCAACATTTGTCTTATTCTACTGGCTGCCCTTTCTCTATGTGCAATCCTGTGGATCGGCAAATACCACCTGAAGACCAATTGCCGCAAGAAATCGAGGGACCAATCGAGGGATGTAGAACGAGTAGGTCCCCGGGACGACGACCATTTAAAGGAGGGAGGAGTTAACACGCGCAGACAGAATTTAGGAAAAGTGCCAAATTGCACACCGGATCCGGTGGCCCGCACGCGTAACGAAAGAGGTGCTGACTACGCATTCCAAGGGCAACTGTCCGCGGACCGGCTCGGGCACTTGCGCAACATGTGATCGTTGCTGGCCGGATACGGAATGCTGACACTGCAATTGGGCAACTGCGCCGCATCCCAACGAAGACTTCGAAGTACAGCCCGGATAGTATTTTAGTTCAGTCTTAAGTAGAACTCCGCAGCCTTAGCTCGCGATATATTTTATCTTTGTCAGTACTGGCCCTAACGGGCTCGTGCGAAACAAATGCAGCCTTAGCTCGCGATATATTTTATCTTTGTCAGTAACACTAACCCTAACGGGCTTGTGCGAAGCAAATGATCAATAAATATTATTTGTAAAACCCACACACAAATAATTTATTATTAACTTATACGAGGGCGTATCGTGTTCATGAAAATGGAGGGGGGAGACAAAAAAAAAGAAATAACCAAGACTGCGCAGCTAATACCAAGAATTCTTGTATAACAAAAGAAACATATAAATGCTCTATTAAAAGCACACAATAATATGAATTATTTCCGGTATGAATTTTAATTTTTTTCTAGCAGTTATATTAGCAATTAATACTTTTAGCCTTAGTTAAGAAATTTTTTTCGCAGTTTTCAGTAAGGATGTACAAAAATATTATTTATTTATTTTTAACAAAGGGAAATGCAAACAATGCGCGATACTAAATGTCTCGTGAATAGTGAATTGTCACTATTTATTATATGTTTATATAAAATTAAATAAAAATAAAAAAAATATACAAAATTTAATCTATTTATATTAAACTGTCAATCATTTAATGAGTATTAATTAATTTATGTAAAATGTTAGAATGTCACTGGAAAATGTTCTTACATTACTTCACTGTTGGAAGATTGATCATGTTGAGCTGGAAAATCGCCCAACAGAATTAATGCATACAGGAGCCCATAGAGGCAATTGGGTCGCTTCAGTAACGATGTATGCGAGCTCGTCAAACTGCGCTGTTGCCTTGCCAAGCAGAGACCAGGTGAGGTGTGCGCGGGGATCAGGCTCAGGCCTCCGCTATGTAAAACAAAGAAAAATATTCGGATCGGCCGTATCGGATTCGCGAAAATGGAGTAGGGAAACATAAAGATAACCAATACGAAGAAACCAACCAAACTTGGTACTAATACTAATAATTTTTGCATATTAAATCTGGATTAAATCAATGATCATAAGTACATACATAGATGGGACATCTTATAGCGCTGGAAGTATGGATCTGCAACTATGATGGTATCTGGTACGTTTCGGCCGCGGATATCGCACGTTGCGTGCGGCTGGATTGCGCATATTCGTTTTCTTTCAGTGAATTGTAATAACCACTCTAATGAGATCATTGGAACAATGCATTCATTCAAATCTATTGATTGTGTCACAAATAAAGATGAAGCCACCAACTATACAATTAAATTTTTAAACTTTTTGAATGTGCCTGGCTTACCACCGCACAATTTCGAAACATAAACCAAGCAAAACTGTGCAACGGTACGCGTTTGGTGGTTTGCAAATTGATGCACAATGTAATTTACGCTACGATAATGATAGGAAAATTCAAAGGTGAGGAAGGTGATTATTCCGAGGATCCCAATAATCCTAACCGATACCCCGTTTGAATTTGAAAGAATTCAATTTCCAATACGTCTTGCATTTGCAATGAACATCAAAAAATCACAAGGCCAATTCTTAAAAGTTTAAATTTAGATGGTTAAATGGTTTAAATTTAGATGGTTAAATGGTTTAAATTTAGAACATTCATGTTTTTCCCATGGTCAATTATACGTGGCAATTATATGTGGCACGGGTCGGAAGACCATCTGTGTTGTTTGTTTTTGCGCCTGATAGTAAAACACAACAAGAAAGGAAAGCTAACTTCGGGCGGACCCGAAGTTGATATACCCTTGCAGTTAAAACCGAATATATATCGCAAATATCGGATATAGTTTGTCGACACTTATGAGAATATCATAATAAAACCAAGAACGGAAAGCTAACTTCGGGCGGAGCCGAAGTTGATATACCCTTGCAGTTAAAACCGGACATATATTGCAAACATCGGATATAGTTGGCCGATCCTTATGAGAATTTGATAATAAAACCCAATTTATTATCATACAAAATCTAAAAAAAGTCTTAAGCTTCTATCTTCAAACATACAAATTTTTGAATTTTACAAATTTAATGAAATTTGATATGTCGGATTAACTGACCAAACATATAATCTGTACTAAGTTCCAGCTATCTATCTTAAAAAATACGAAAGTTGGATAATATCCGATCGTTCATTGATATGGCAGCTATAGGATATAGTCATCCGATCCTAACAAAATTTGGCATGTATTTGCCAAAAATAGCTCTCGTGTAAAATTTGAACTCTCTTACTCTAAAAACACTGAAGTTATACCATTTCCGATTAATCAGCTATATGGCAGCTATAGGATATAGTCAGCCGATCCGAGCCGTTCCGACTTATATTTTGCGTGCAAAGGATAGAAGGGTGTGTGCAAAGTTTCAAGACGATAGCTGTAAAACTGAGAGACTAGTATGCGTAGAAACAGACAGACAGACAGACAGACAGACGGACATGCTTATATCAACTCAGGAGGTGATCCTGATCAAGAAAATATATACTTTATAGGGTCGGAGATGTCTCCTTCACTGCGTTGCACACTTTTGGACAAAATTATAATACCCTCTGCAAGGGTATAAAAAACACACAATCTGCTTATTTATTGTCAGGGCGGAACAAAGGGGCTCAACAAAGTTCGCCGGGTCAACTAGTAATTAGTGAATCTTGGCTTTTTAACTAGTTTAAATGATGCAATGTAATTGGCTTATTTTCGTGTCTAAAGACTTCTTTTAAATCTTTTTCATTTAAAATTTTTGTTTATAAAATCTCGATTTTGGCTAAAGTAATAGGGTCAATTAAATTTTGTATACCAAGTTTGATTAATTGTAAACGGTGCTGTCGTTGAACTTCTTGAAATATTCGTGAATTAGTTGTAAATTGTTTGTTATTGCTTTCTGTCAGTTCGTTATTTTTTTGTTTTGAGGAAAAACTCCATTCCCGTCCTTTAGTAGTAGGTATTTATTGTTAGTGTAGTCAACAATTTACTAATAACAAACGGTCAGCAAAATTATGATAAACAAGAAAGTAAAGCTAACTTCGGGCGGAGCCGAAGTTGATATACCCTTGCAGTTCAAACCGCATTGTACATCGCAGACATCGGATATAGTTGGCCAATCCTTATGTAATTTGGTAGGTTGGATCAACTGACCAAAAATAGAATCTGTATTAAATTCCAGCTTTCTATTTTTAAAAACACCGAAGTTGGGTCATTTCCGATCGTTCAGTTATATGGCAGCTATAAGATATAGTCGGCCGATCCTTAAGAAATTCGGCACGTCGTAATATTTTGCCAAAAATAGCTCTCATATTAAATTTGAACTCTCTAACTTTAAAAACACCAAAGTACCATATACCATTTCCGATCAATCAGTTATATGGCAGCTATAGGATATAGTCGACTGATCCCGGTCGTTCCGACTTATATACTGCGTGCAAAGGAAAGAAGGGTGTGTGCAAAGTTTCAAGTCGATAGCTTTAAAACTGAGAGACAAGTTCGCGTAGAAACAGACAGACAGACAGACGGACAGACGGACATGCTCATATCAACTCAGGAGGTGATCCTGATCAAGAATATATATACTTTATAGGGTCGGAGATGTCTCCTTCACTGCGTTGCACACTTTTGGACAAAATTATAATACCCTCTGCAAGGGTATAAAAATGATATTTCCCTTTTTTTGTTAAATATGGTGTGGGTCTGATCGCACTGTCTGTTGCCGGCCGAGCTCTGGGCCAGAGGGAGGGTTCTTGTGCTGCCCCAAATCAGGGTTACCAAATAAAGGAAATCATCGACAGTGCTTAAGGAAAAGGAGTGGCCAAAAATTTTGGGGAGGAAGAGAGAATGAGGATACTAGCTTGGAGGACTCAGGTGTTACAGATCTCCTCATTACCCGCCCTTCCTTGTTGCACCATTATCTGTTGGCAACCCATGTTGCGTTAGCTTGTCTCTGAAAACATCACGGAAATATTTAGACGCGATTCATTGTAACTTCGTCACTTCAATATATTGAATAGGTATTTCAGTATTTGGTTCATTATTCTTAATATAATAAATTCTAATCCTAACCCAACATTATTAATTCAAAGTGATTAACCCAACCTTAACTTAAAGCGATTTAGTTTGCAATTTACTTTGATTTGAATTAAGCGAATTAAGAAAATTACTCTACTTTACTTTAATGATGTGACTTCACTTCATCTCAAATATTCATATATCTCGTTTCTATGTCGTTCTAACACATATTCTTCTGCATGTTGCGGCTATGCCGTACTTGCAGCTCGTCCTTCGAGGTCTGTCGCAGGCCTGTCGACTTCCAATGCAGCTATTTCATACGTATTTTCTAAAATTTACTTCATAATAATATAGATATATATTTATATATAGATATTAAAGGATGTAGTAACTAATTAATTGGAAAAAAGGCCGAAATTTGGAAAAACTTAGTACTTCTAGAAATTAACAAAAACATTTTTTTTTTATGATAGCTTCGCTTTTATTTATTGAATCTACTCTTAATTTTGAGACTAACAATAAGTTGGCGAATCTTAACATTTAAATTTAACTTACAGTATACTAAGATTGCATTCTGGTTGTCCGTCCCTCAGGTCGGTCGCTGGGTGAATTGTTAGACTTCTCGCCAGGTGGTTAGGGTGCACCGATAGCTTGGTTAAGTACTTTACCTTCTGTTCTGCGATCACTTCTTTGACTGGTTGAGTGTTTAAGTCGCGGTGTATGTTTTCGTTGCGAACGTACCATGGTGCCCCGGTGATTGTTCTCAAGATCTTCGACTATACTCTTTGAACTATGTCAATGTTGCTATTGCTGGCGTTCCCCCATAACTGGAAGCCGTACATCCATTAAGGTTTTAGTACCGAGTTGTACAGCAGGACTTTATATTCAAAGCTAAGAGGTGACCGAGCGTTGATAAGCCAATGAAGACTGCTGGCTTTTAGCTTTAGGTGTGTTCTTTTGGCTTCAATGTGCCGGCGCCATGTGAGTCTTCTGTCGAAATGTGCTCCTAGGAATGTTACTTCGTTTGCTTGTGGGAGTAGAGTGTTGTTTAATGTAATTGGCGGACAGTTTTGCCTGTTCAGAGTGAACGTAACGTGCTTGCATTTTAGTTCGTTCCCTTTAATTCGCCAATCTGATAGCCATTTTTCAACATCGACCATATGAAGAGCTAGATAAGCTGTTGCTTGAATCGTGAAACATGAATGTTGTTAGACGTACGCTTGTCGGGATGTCTGCAGTGTAGAGGACATATAATATTGGCCCTATCACGCTACCTTGAGGAACTCTAGCTCCAACAATGTAATCATCAGATATGGCAGTGTTGCACCTCACAACAAATTTTCTGTCGTAAAGGGAAGACTCTAAAATCTTGTACGTGCTGTAGGAGAGCCTTGTCTTGATCTTGTACATTAAACCTTCTAGCCAGACTCTATAAAACGTTTGAGAGACATCTAAAAATATGGCAGTACAGCACTCTCGTTTTTCGAACGCGTTCCGAATTTCGGATGTTATCCGGTTGACCTGCTTAATTGTTCCATGCTTTTCACGAAATTGGTGTGACGGGATTCCTTCCTGGATTCTCAGGTATGTGTTCATCCGAGTCATTAGGCATTTTTCAAAGAGTTTAGATAGGCAAGGGAGTAGGCTTATAGGTCTATACGACGTGGGGATAGTGTGGTCTTTCCTCGGCTTTGCAATCATTATTATAATTGACTTTTTCCATCTCACTGGAAAGTGGCCAAGTTTTGCGATGGCATTAAATAGCTGGGTGAGAGTGCAAACGACGCAGTATGGGAGTTCAATAATCATTTTGGGAGTTATGAGTTCGCAGCCCGGGGATTTTTTGGATTCAGTTGTCTTTTGATGATGTTAACGATTTCGTTTGGGTGAAACTCAATTGGCTCATGTTGAGGCTAGGGCTCATATGATAGAGTCGGCAAAGTAAACGCGTTGGTTGCAGGGTTTGGTTGGAAGACATTTTTAAGGTGTTTGGCAAACGTGCTGGCTCTGTCTGCGTCGCTGCGCGCCCACCGGCCTGTGGAATTTCTAATAGGCATCACGGTTTCTTTCGGTGAGCTCACCCAGCTCTGGAGCTCTCCATAGTGAGTGTTTTGTACTGTTAGTTGACAATTGCTCTATGTAGCGGCGGTGGACATACGTTTCTTCTTGCTGTACAGCTTGATCAAGTTGTTCGATTTGTAGATTTTTCTTCTTTTGAATGCATTGTGTGTTTATAGTTTGAGGTGTTGAAACTCGAGCTGCAGAGACGAGTACAGACTCCAGTGAAGTAACAAAACTGTCTACGTTGGCTTCGTCGCTGAGGTGAGGACTCAGCTCAATGTGTGAGCTGATATACTTCCTGTACTTAACCCAATTGGTTTTATGTGAGGTCAGTTTTGATGAGTGATCCCATGTTCCTGGGTGTCGGAGTAGAGTAAAAAGGACGGGCGAGTGATCAGATGAAAGATTTAGTCTATCAAGTCGCAAAGTCTATTAAATCGGGAATTTTCTTTGAGTTTGCCAGCCAGTATGTTGGTGTGCCAGAAGAAACATAGTCTAGCTTGTTCTTAGCTTTGATAATTGCATTATAGAGCTGCTTTTCTTTTGGGGTCAAGAGACGAGATCCCTAGTGTGTGTGTTTGGCATTTTAGTCTCCTGCTGCTATGAAGTTGTCTCCGCGTGAGTTGAAAAACTGCATAAACTCATCTTCGGCTATGGTGAAGCGTGGGGGCAGTATACGGCGGCTAGAGTTAATTGCTTGCCAGTATTTGTCTTGCATAGTTGTACGCATAAACGGCATAAACTCCGTAGGGCTTTGTTGTAGACTGCATATCATAGCTTCAAAGTTATTTTTTGGGTGCTCCGGCGGTTGATGCTGCTGAGCCGAGTTCGGTTTCTAATGTGCTGATTGCGGCAATGAGCTTTTCGAGGCTGGGGTAGCCAGTCCTGCTTTTAAAGCACTTGCGTATGTGATATTTCTGGCAGAGTTTGTGGGTCCTAGTGAGGAACTGGCTGCAGTCGAGAAGAAGCCTTCAGGGTTTGACCTGGAGGCTATGATTTGATTATTTTGGGCGCAGTTTACAGTAAGACCTAGTATGGCCATGTTCTTGGCAGTTCGCACATTGTACCGGGCCACTGCGTTTGTGCGGCTCCTCAACTGTAATTCTGCGGTGCAGCAGGAACTGAAGATTGTATATAGGAAGATTGTATGTATATAGCTTTCTATCCCTGTTATGGATATTGAAGACTGTCCTAGCGCTAAATGCATTTTCTTTCAGCGCCTTTGTTATCTCTGCAGGCATACTGTCGGACTTAAGTACGACTTCCAGGCCCTTGCTGCTTGCTGGTACGTGTAAAAATTTTTTATTCTCGGTAACATATTTCGGTAATACTCTGTAATTATCTTTAGACTACATTTGAACTTTTATTTCCTGAATGTTGATCTTTAACAGGGGTATTATGTGAAAGTTATCCTTGCCAATAAGCTCAATCATTTTGTTGATAAAAACATTAGAACTTTTTTCTCGTATATAAATAGGCGGAGGCTTGGGCTTCCTATTCTCGACTCAGTAGATTCGTCCGCCTCATCTTCATAGGCGTATGCCAAGATTTTAAATCGTTTTAGGTTCATGGGCGTTGCTGTTGCAGCTCGGCTAGCATTGCCACGGATTATTTTGCGTTGGGAATTTAGGGGGCTCAGCTTCCTTTTTATTTGGATGCAGCGATCCATACTATTCTGCACAGCCGGCAGACTGGTAATGCTGCCAATGTTCTTAAAAACTCCTTTCATTGACCTGACGAGTCTTTCCCATGCTCCACCCATCTACGTGGCTCCTGGCAGGTTAAATCGCTATTTTATGCGTTCAAACTTAATGGTTACCTTATCGTGTTTGATCTTTTTCACTTCTTCGCGGTGAATGGGATGAAATGCAGTACTCGTTGCTGATATAAAACTAATCCTTGATGTCGTCTATTACAGTCTGATGAAGAAGATGGTGGTTCTTTTCGTGGAAGCTTCTTACTACTAGGATGGTTTTCCGGCATCTTGAAGCTATTATAATTGTGTTTTCAGCTATGTCAACTTAGTTCAGTCGGCCTCTAGTTGGTAGTACTTCATCATTGTTAAGGCATACGTTTAATCCGCCCAATCTGCTTCCCTTGTGGAGCCCCGGTCCCAGGGATAACGTTTTTAGTTCTTCAACGAAGGCGATGGCTTGAGATTGTTTGTATAGCAGCATTTTTGCATTGCTTACATGAGCCATGGTCGTGGCTGTTGGCGTGTCTTGCCCTGCTCATTGGTCCTGGTCCCCTCACATTTGTTAGATTTGAACGTTTCGAACGAAAAATATTATTCTCGATTTCCCTCTCTTATCTGCCAGCCGTTTGTCGTGGAGCTCTCAAATCTTTTCATTTTTACAGCGAGTTCTACGACCGCACCTCGAGCCATTTTTGCAACGGAACGAGTCTGCCTCTGTAAAGGACCGGGGATTGTATTGACAGATTCGTCACTCTTTGCCCTTGGAATGGCACTGCACGCCTTAGGCTTTAAAAGAGGCGTCCGCGGGGAAACTTGACAAGGTTGAACAGTCAAGTATTGAGTGGCCTGGAAGGTGAATAAAAAAAACTGGCCCTTCGCTCGAACCAAAAATAATAATTAAATAAATTGTGGCGGATATAATTATAAATATATGAATTTCTAATTAATTGATTTCCTTTTTAATTAAGTTAGTTGTTACGCAGCCGGTTATGACGTCGGCACCCTGTACGTACCCCAAAGAAAAAAAACCAGCACCAAAAAAAAACACAACACGGCTTCTAAGGCGGCATGTGGGGCATATGATGGCACAGTGGAACTTCGATAAGTGGACTGTTTCTGTTAAATTTTATCGGTTATATATTGAAATTGAAATTGGGGGCAGAAAATATTTGGAAATATATGAACATGCATGCAGGTACGGATATATGTAAAGACATGTGGGCATATGGGACGATCGGTGACGGCCGACGAAAGAGCGAGAGTGCATTGAGGGGCGAGCGCAGATGCGCTCTTCAGCGCGGAATTGCTCTTCAGCGCGGATGCACTTTTCAGCGCGGATGCGCTCTTACGTTCAGCTGAGCGGCGGCCTAACGGCAACTCACATAAACAAGCTTTAATTAAAGTATAAATTTTTAAGGAAATGAAGCATACAAAAGTAAAAATTTGGACAAACAATTTCAGTTGTGTCCCATTGTCCACATTGCAGTTGCCATGCACGCTTGCCATCCCCTTCTTTCCCATGCCATTAATTCAACCCGTTAAAACTTTCTGGCGGCAAAGATAAGCCCAGCTTCACTTTCAAATCATTCTTTGACTCCAGCGGATTAACCTAAGATTTCTCAAGTGCGAGTTTCAAGTGCAATTGAGAGTTGCTGTTTTAATTCTTCCCTGTGGCTCGGCCAATATCAGGTGAGAAAGAGATACTACAATTCTTTTGAAAGTTCTAATGGCCGTGTAATTTCGCGAGCTTATATAAAAAATATATAAAAGAAAGAAACGTAGGAATCCGATATGAGAAATTAAGGGGACCCTCCCCATTCACGATTTCAAATTTTGACGATTTTCAATGGGCTGGCAAATGAACATTAATTATTTTTTAGGGTTGTAACTGTGCATACATATATTAAGACATAAAAAGGAAGAAAACCATTTTACAAAATTTGCTTTGCAACTGCTTCTTCCCACTCTCGCCTATTTGCTTTCTCTGCCACCGAGACACGCCGTCTCTCCCCTTCTCTCTCGAATGCCTCTCCTTTTTGTTCTATACACAACTAACCACGCCCTACCCTAGGATTATTAACTTCGCTCAAAAATTAACAAAATGGCGAACCTTTGAAATTTGTTTTTAAAAATTGAATTTTTTTTTAGTCACAAATCAAGCTGAAAAGTAAAGAAGATCTTCACCGATTTGATTTATTTTAGTTCATACCAGAGCTATAGAATAACGTGGTCAAATTTGGAACCGATTGGACTAATAGTTTTTAAGTAACCTCATGCACCAGTCGTAAAAACACTGTTTCGAGAAAAACGCGTTCAAAATTTTGAGACGGCTCTCGCCGTCGCCTGTCGCTTTCACCATAAATCGGCTATATCTTCAAGAGTTTTTGAAATTTTTACTTCAAATTTTCAGGGAACATTCTTGAATAGTTAATAGTTCGAATAAAATAAATCGATTTTTTGAAACCGAAAAAAAACCGAGGAGGGTCCCCTTAAAGCTACTGAGGATCGTTTTGGAGAAAAGTAACAGAGTTCATGAAAAAGAAAAACAAGAGTTTTGAATCAATTTTTTTAATTTCTAGAATTACTAAGTTTTTCCAAATGTTTTTAACGGATTGTATACGGCGAATATGCGATCAAGTTGTGCCACTGCCAACTTGAGACTGCTCCAGCAATTCTCGCTTACCGAAAATGTCCTCCAGAAAAGCTACAACGAACATACTTGTATCTCTGTCTCTCGCAGTGGCTCAAGCATACACGCGCAACAATCGTAGTGCCCATCTCTCTCTCTCTCAAACCTCTAACCTCATGTCACATCTCTCTTCCTTATCGAACTATCCTGACCATCTGGCGAATAGAAGGAACAAAGTGTACTAACAAACAACAATTGCAGGGACGAGAATTGTTCTTGATTACACTGACTACCATAATTTAAGATACGACATATATATGTATATATATATATATATACATTATTATGAAGTAAACTTTAGAAAATGCGTATATGTAAAATAGCTGCATCGGAAGGGAGGGAGGGAGGAAGGGACGAGGGACGAGCTGTAAGTAATCCAGAATAATATGTATTAGAATAACATAGAAACGAGATATACATATTAGAGGTCTGCATGAATAGCTAAAAAACGACATTCAAATGCACAACCTTGAAAATGATATAATGAAAATATTTGCCTGTATTTTTAGACGCTGATAATAAAATAATTCAAAAGTGGAAGTAAGTCTTTGTTTTATTCAGAAATATTCATTATTATGTGGTATATTTTGTGTTACATATTTTACTTATAAGAATGAAAAATATTTTCAATATTTATTAATAAATAATTTTCCAGCACAATTCCTGCAGACCTCTAATACATATGTATACGAATATTTGGGATGAAGTGAAGTCACATCATTAAAGTAAAGTAGAGTAATTTTGTTAATTCACTAAATTCAAATCAACGTACATTGCAAACTAAATCGCTTTATGTTAAGCTTAGGTTAATCATTTTGAATTATAGTGTTGGATTAGGATTAGAATTTATTATATTAGGAATAATGAACCAATCACTAAAATACCTATTGAATATATAGAAGTAAGTAAGTTATATTGAATCGTGTCTAAATAATTCCGTGGGGTTTCCGGAGACAAGCTAACTCAACATTGGTTGCCCAAGGATAATGGTGCAACAAGGCAGGGCGGGTAAAGAGGAGATCTATAACACCTGAGTTCTACTAGCTTGGAGAACTCAAGTGTTATAGATCTCCTCTCTTCCTAGATCTTCATTCTCTCTTACCCCTACAACTTTGGCCACTCCCTTTCCTGTAGCACTGCTCCCGATCAGAACCAGGACTTTACACCATATTTTACAAAAAAAGGGAAATCTCGTTTGTCATCATAATTTGGCTGACCGTTTCTTATTAGTAAATTATTGACTACACTAACAATGAATACCTAATGGGAATTAGGCAAACGGCGTAAAAGCGGCAGAAAAATGTTAGTAGTATGTATTTAGGCAACCGGTGATCCTATCAAGTTTCATTTTTACTTGATCTTTTCTTTACATGCATATTTCCCTTAATGGGAACCAATGCAAAATATCAGAAAATTTAGAAAAACATTTTTTATACCCTTGCAGAGGGTATTATAATTTTGTCCAAAAGTGTGCAACGCAGTGAAGGAGACATCTCCGACCCTATGAAGTATATATATTCTTGATCAGGATCACCTCCTGAGTTGATATGAGCATGTCCGTCTGTCCGTCTGTCTGTCTGTTTCTACGCGAACTAGTCTCTCAGTTTTAAGGCTATCGACTTGAAACATTGCACACACCCTTCTTTCCTTTGCACGCAGTATATAAGTCGGAACGACCGGGATCGGTATAACTTTCGTGTTTTTAGAGTTAGAGAGTTCAAATTTAACATGAAAGCTATTTTTGCAAAACATTACGACATGCCAAATGTCATAAGGATCGGCCGACTATATCCTAAAGCTGCCATACAACTGATTGATCGGAAATGACCCAACTTTCGTGTTTTTGAAGATAGAAATGAAACTTAGTACAGATTATATTTTAGGTCAGATAATCCGACTTACTCCATTTCATAAGGATCGGCTGACTTTATCCTATAGCTGCCATATAACTGAAAGATCGGAAAGATCTGCGCCCAGGACGACGGAGACTGTCACTGGCAGATGGAATCGCTCATCCGCCAGTGTCACGCCTCGGAAGTGGGCACGCACCGCCTCGCTCAGCTCCCGGGACGGCGTACGAACTCGCACATGAGGCTCAATTTTAAAAATGACCTCCAGCCGAACGCTATCATCGGTCGCTGACCCCACGGTGGCGGAACACACCTGCTCGTCCCCCACGCTGGTAGTGGGCAGCCATAAACACGCAGCGAGCGAGGCGTCGATGCAGCTCGAGGGCGTGCAAGGGTCGATGAGGGCCCCCGTGTCGAAGCTCCGGGTCCCGGTGTCTATCCGCACTAGTGCAGTCGGCACCACGTAGACGCTGTTCCGCTGCAGCAGCGACGAGAGGGTGGGCGCAGCGACCGCGTCCTGCGGGGGCCCTCTACGAGAGACGGAACAGCGGTGGTCGGCAACCGATGAGTGGCGGAAGAATGCCGAGGATGTATCGACGAGTGCCGGGACGTCGGTGGCCGTGAATCGGGTTGGAAATGCCGGAAAGTGGCGGAACCAGGCCGAGGAGCACCCGAACCGCGCCGGGAGTTGGCGAATGACGGCCGGGCGCCAGACGAGACACTCCGTGTACTGTCTCCCGCGCTCCGTGACCGGTGCTCTTCTTGGCGTGCCTTGCGCCGAGCCCGCGGCTTCTCCACGAGGTGCAGCAGCTTATGGTGATCCTGACAACACGTCTTACAACCGTCACCCCGCCGACAGGATCCGTCGGAGTGCTCGTGGGCCAGGCAGCTCGAGCAATACCGGTTCACGAGAACTGCTCGGAGCCGCTTCTCGGCGCTTAGGCGTAGGAAGCGCCGACACTTCTTCAAGGCGTGGATTCCATTGCAGACTCGGCAACGGTAGGATTGAATACATCGAGTACATCTGCTCTCCAGCGATTGGGTGTTGCGTGGACGTGGCGACATCGTGTTGGCTATGGCTGACGGAAATATGGTGAAGGAACAAATAAAACTATCAGAATCGGTGTAAATGAGGGTTCGAACTACGGGCAGAGCTACGGGACACCACAATGGACAGGAACATTGGAGCGGAGGAAATGTTAATTACTGTGGGTAGGCGGACGCGTCCAACGGAAGAAGCACGACCTTAGCAACGGGCCGCTTTACGAGCCCTCGCCCTGTGCGGATGTCGATCACGCGGACATGGCCATCGGAGCCGGGATATACCGCGTCAACCCTGCCTAAACGCCACTCATTGGACGGAAGGTTGTCTTCCTTGATGACGACCATATCCCCAACGCGGAGGTCCCTCGTAGGGGCTCGCTACTTGTTTCTCTTATGGAGCTCCTTGATGTACTCCTGCTACCATCGGAGCCGAAATTGCTGTCCCCTTTAGGCTCTGGAGAAAATCGCGGGATAGTAGAGCAGCTGCTCCCATAAAGGTATTTCCGTTGTCGGACTGCACTTGATGGGGGCATCCTCTCCGGGACACGAACCGTGCGAAAGCCGCCAGAAATTTCTCGGTCGTAAGGTCTAACGTAGGCTCTAAATAGATGGCCTTAGTGGAGAAGCACAAAAACACCAACACATAACCCTTTGTGATGAGACAGGCCCTCCCCGTATAGTTTTTTATCTCGAAGGGACCGGCATAATCCACACCGGTGTACGTGAATGGGCGCGAGAAGGACGTCCGTTCCTTAGGTAGCTCTCCCATGAGTTGCGTCTGAAACTTCTTCTTGTGGATGACACATACCTTACAAGAATAAACGACGGACTTGACTAATGTTGTTTTGTTTGAAAAATGGTTATGCAGTAATATACCTTAACCAGTAAGTCTTAACCCTAGTAAGTCTCCAATTAATCCGACTATTTCGTGCCTGGCCAATATCTCTACCGAGGCCAGAAGTGCCTGAGCGATCTCCCTGTCTAGACGTGGAGTGCCAGGACGATCCCCCTGCCGAGAAATGGAGTGCCCGACTGGTCTCCGGCCGATCCTCCTCCCAAGGCCTGGACAGCCCGAACGATACCCCTGCCAAGACGTGAAGGGCGTCGTTGATCTTATTTTTCTTCCTTCTTTCTTTTTTGATAGTTAGGTAGAGTTTTTTTTATTTTTTAATAGTTTTTTGTAATTAAACCCTTGCAGAGGGTAATAAACTTTTGGTCATAAGTGTGCAACGCAGTGAAGGAGACATCTCCGACCCTATAAAGTATATATATATTCTTGATCAGGATCACCTCCTGAGTTGATATGAGCACGTCCGTCTGTCTGCCCGTCTGTCTGTCCGTCTGTCTGTCCGTCCGTCTGTCCGTCCGTCTGTCCGTCTGTCTGTTTCTACGCGAACTTGTCTCTCAGTTTCAAAGATATCGTCTTGAAACTTTGCACACACCCTTCTTTCCTTTGCACGCAGTATATAAGTCGGAACGGCCTGGATCGACCGACTATATCCTAAAGCTGCCATATAACTGATTGATCGGAAATGGTATAACTTTGATGTTTTTAGAGTAAGAGAGTTTTAGAGAGAAGAGTAAGAGAGAGAAATTTTACATGAGTGCTACTTTTGGCAAAATAATACGACATGCCAAATTTCTTAAGGATCGGCCGACTATATCTTATAGCTGCCATATAAATGAACGATCGGAAATGGTATTTGGTAAAAATACCAACTTTGGTATTTTGAAGATAGAAGCTTGGGACTTTTTTTAGATTTTATATTAAAATAAATTGGGGGTATATTAATCATATTCTCATCGTTATGCCAACTATATCCGATGTTTGCGATACATATCCGGTTTTAACTGCAAGGGTATATCAACTTTGGCTCCGCCCGAAGTTAGCTTTCCTTTCTTGTTAGATGTTTTGTTTGAAATTTTAATTAATTGGTTTTATTATGATATTATCATAAGGATCGGCTAACTTTATCCGACGCTTGCGATATATATCCGGTTTTAACTGCAAGGGTATATCAACTTCGGGTCCGCCCGAAGTTAGCTTTCCTTTCTTGTTGTGTTTTACTATCAGGCGCAAAAACAAACAACACAGATGGTCTTCCGACCCGTGCCACATATAATTGCCACGTATAATTGACCATGGGAAAAACATGAATGTTCTAAATTTAAACCATTTAACCATATAAATTTAAACTTTTAAGAATTGGCCTTGTGATTTTTTGATGTTCATTGCAAATGCAAG
Source organism: Drosophila bipectinata (assembly GCF_030179905.1). NCBI lineage: Eukaryota > Metazoa > Arthropoda > Insecta > Diptera > Drosophilidae > Drosophila > Drosophila bipectinata. Next base: position 23,610,620 of record NC_091734.1, on the reverse strand, counting down.
ACGTATCGGAAATTGAATTCTTTCAAATTCAAACGGGGTATCGGTTGGGATTATTGGGATCCTCGGAATAATCACCTTCCTCACCTTTGAATTTTCCTATCATTATCGTAGCGTAAATTACATTGTGCATCAATTTTCAAACCACCAAACGCGTACCGTTGCACAGTTTTGCTTGGTTTATGTTTCGAAATTGTGCGGTGGTAAGCCAGGCACATTCAAAAAGTTTAAAAATTTAATTGTATAGTTGGTGGCTTCATCTTTATTTGTGACACAATCAATAGATTTGAATGAATGCATTGTTCCAATGATCTCATTAGAGTGGTTATTACAATTCACTGAAAGAAAATGAATATGCGCAATCCAGCCGCACGCAACGTGCGATATCCGCGGCCGAAACGTACCAGATACCATCATAGTTGCAGATCCATACTTCCAGCGCTATAAGATGTCCCATCTATGTATGTACTTATGATCATTGATTTAATCCAGATTTAATATGCAAAAATTATTAGTATTAGTACCAAGTTTGGTTGGTTTCTTCGTATTGGTTATCTTTATGTTTCCCTACTCCATTTTCGCGAATCCGATACGGCCGATCCGAATATTTTTCTTTGTTTTATATAGCGGAGGCCTGAGCCTGATCCCCGCGCACACCTCACCTGGTCTCTGCTTGGCAAGGCAACAGCGCAGTTTGACGAGCTCGCATACATCGTTACTGAAGCGACCCAATTGCCTCTATGGGCTCCTGTATGCATTAATTCTGTTGGGCGATTTTCCAGCTCAACATGATCAATCTTCCAACAGTGAAGTAATGTAAGAACATTTTCCAGTGACATTCTAACATTTTACATAAATTAATTAATACTCATTAAATGATTGACAGTTTAATATAAATAGATTAAATTTTGTATATTTTTTTTATTTTTATTTAATTTTATATAAACATATAATAAATAGTGACAATTCACTATTCACGAGACATTTAGTATCGCGCATTGTTTGCATTTCCCTTTGTTAAAAATAAATAAATAATATTTTTGTACATCCTTACTGAAAACTGCGAAAAAAATTTCTTAACTAAGGCTAAAAGTATTAATTGCTAATATAACTGCTAGAAAAAAATTAAAATTCATACCGGAAATAATTCATATTATTGTGTGCTTTTAATAGAGCATTTATATGTTTCTTTTGTTATACAAGAATTCTTGGTATTAGCTGCGCAGTCTTGGTTATTTCTTTTTTTTTGTCTCCCCCCTCCATTTTCATGAACACGATACGCCCTCGTATAAGTTAATAATAAATTATTTGTGTGTGGGTTTTACAAATAATATTTATTGATCATTTGCTTCGCACAAGCCCGTTAGGGTTAGTGTTACTGACAAAGATAAAATATATCGCGAGCTAAGGCTGCATTTGTTTCGCACGAGCCCGTTAGGGCCAGTACTGCCAAAGATAAAATATATCGCGAGCTAAGGCTGCGGAGTTCTACTTAAGACTGAACTAAAATACTACCCGGGCTGTACTTCGAAGTCTTCGTTGGGATGCGGCGCAGTTGCCCAATTGCAGTGTCAGCATTCCGTATCCGGCCAGCAACGATCACATGTTGCGCAAGTGCCCGAGCCGGTCCGCGGACAGTTGCCCTTGGAATGCGTAGTCAGCACCTCTTTCGTTACGCGTGCGGGCCACCGGATCCGGTGTGCAATTTGGCACTTTTCCTAAATTCTGTCTGCGCGTGTTAACTCCTCCCTCCTTCAACTTTGGCTTCGCCCGAAGCTAGCTTTCCTTTCTTGTAATACCCTTGCACAGGGTATTATAATTTTGTCCAAAAGTGTGCAACGCAGTGAAGGAGACATCTCCGACCCTATAAAGTATATATATATTCTTGATCAGGATTACCCACTGAGTTGATATGAGCATGTCCGTCTGTATGTCTGTTTCTACGCGAACTAGTGTCTCAGTTTTAAAGCTATCGACCTGAAACTCTGCACACACCCTTCTTTCCTTTGCACAAAGTATATAAGTCGGAACGACTGGGATCGGCCAACTATATCCTATAGCTGCCATATAACTGATTGATCGGAAATGACCCAACTTTCGTTTTTTTGAAGATAGAAAGCTGGAACTTAGTACAGATTTGGTCAGACTATATCCTATAGCAGCCCTATAACTGAACGATCGGAAATGGTATTTGGTAGATATATCAACTTTCGTATTTTTGAAGAAGAAGCTCGGGACTTATTTTTAGATTTTTTATTGTAATTAATTGGTTTTATTATGATGTAATCATAAGGATCGGCCAACTATATCCAATGCTTGCGATATATATCCGGCGTTAATTGCAAGGGTATATCAACTTCGGCTCCGCCCGAAGTTTGCTTTCTTGTTTTTATTTAAGGGGGGAAATACGATTAAAAATTTATATATTTCCAAAATTTTTTTTTTTGTCTTAATGTAGCCTTAAAACGCATAAGGCCGTCCGGTACTTATTTTCAATATAATATACAATTTAGTGAGTGCGTGTCAGTGGTTAACATTAGTGAGTGGTAAACTTTAAACGCTTCTACTGTAAAGTCGTGTTTTCAAAGTCGCCGTGGAATGTACAGGTCAGAGATTTCATTTCAATCGCATGTGGTTTTTGCTTTATGTTTGAATTGAAATTCTCCACAACATGAATGAAAGGATTTTTCATATTTATTTGTTGTAACATGTTTTTTTTTACGAACAAAGTCAAAAAAAAATGTTTTTTTTTTTAATTTTTTCAGTTTTATATTTTTCATGGAAAAACCATTTGTTTACATATGAAATAATTCGTGTTGTGCGCTGTACCTCTAAGTTTAATGCCCAGTTGCTGTTTTTTGTTTTAGACGTGAGACTGGAGACGGCACGGCGCATAGTTCATCCCCCAAAACACGACTCATAAATGGGCTTAATTACAATATTTTTCGAAAAACTTGACTGATTTTCATTGCCCAATAATTTCCTAATAACATGCAAAAAGAATCGCTAAGATTCATTCAATTCCCTACTTGCAAACCACTCCCAAAGATAGGCCTCATTTTAGGCCTTTTAATTGTATTTCCTTTTATTTTATTACATTGACTGATGTAATGCACTAGATGTTATTATTCAAAAAAAATAATTTTAAGTTTTTTCCCACTCTCTTCGTTCGTTGCCTTCGTTGCCGAGTTAGGCAAAAATAGTCTCTCAGTTATTCGTACTAATACGAAGGCACTTCGTTTTTGTATTGCCAAAAACTTTTCCCTGCAAAAAATCACTTTTGGTTGAGATCTCAGACAGAATGGTTGACATTAACACATTGACATACAATTTCTTTTATTTATAATTTTATTACAGTTTTTAATTTTAATTTAATTAATATTTTTTTTTATTAATTTTTATCCATTGAAAATGGTACTATAATTTTTAACAGTGTACCGACATGACTTACAATAAATTTCTCGCTTCAATGTATTGGTGATTTTTTGCATTGGTATTGGAGTTTGCTCTGTCGCACTATGGGGAATTCGACCAGTTTTTGTGACATAAATTAATAACTCTATATCGGAGCAAGATATTTGACTTCTGTTTTTTGCATGGGCGTATATTGACCAATATCTTTTACCAATAGAAAAATAGAGGGCGTGGCACCCTTTTTTTGTTAGGTAATTTAAATTTCTGCATATTTTAAGAGTACTAATTAACTAGTTCTGTGACAGTACTTTGTTGTATTTCATAGCAAATAGTGGGCGGGGCACGCCTTTAACAATGTATTGCAGTTTTAAGAAGAAAGTCCATCTGAAGCATCGTGTGCACCTGTAATGAAAGACAATAAATAATTTATAGAAGACATATATTTTCCCTACAAACCTCTTAGAAAAAATCCAGCTCTTCCTTCTCCAATTATATATTATATTCATGTTCAAAATGCACAATATTTAAAGAGCTTTCATCCTCACCCGCAGTGGTGTCATCGGGATTTTTCTGTCGCTGTATTCTTTTATCCAAATTCACTGGCGAAGACTCTGCAACTTGCCTTCTGCAAGATATATTGCCCTTCGCATGAAAAGGCAGGGTTGGCCTGACTTCTTGGTTGTCGGAAAATTTATAACAATTTTTGAATTCAGCTAAACTACATGATGCCGGTGAAACTGATTTAAATTAGCACCTCTTCCATTAGAAGAGCACCTCTTCCACATTTGCGTCACGCGGTAGCAAATTTTTTTACTCGCATGGTCTACGATATCGCTGTACTCTTCAAAATTCACTCCTCAGATGAAATCTTTAATAAAATGAAAGACAGCATTCTCCTTTGCAACTTTTCCCTTTGCTTCAAACCACTTCGCAAAAAAATCTGTGTTTGCCAAGTTAAGATTATATCATAAAAATGAAAATTTCTCGCAAAATTCGAAAAAAACGGTATTTTAAAATACATTCATTCGAACAAGAATTTAATACTCTACAACATCAATACGCTTCGTGGATGGATGGAATGCAATAGCTGTGTTTGTCGGCTGATTCTTTTGTTGTGGCGCCCTCTATCAAAATTTCTGGCTTGCACCACTGAAGATTGGTGAATTTGGAATACGTTGCACTACAACTTTTTTTAATTTTTGGACTTTCAGAAAATGGGTTTTTGGCACAAAAACTGGTCGAATTGCCGTATAGCATAGTGTGCCGTATAGCTGAGCTTGGGCACCCCTGCTCTAGACTCAGTTTACTTCATTCTGATTCCGTGTCTAGTCTTGAACTCAAATTATCAATGGTTGGTTCCATTTTTTAGCATTATAGATGCAGTTTCTCCTCAAGAGCTGCGGCTCCTGTTTCCTTACTCATGGTGAAGATGTACCTAGAGTTATTGGCAGACGTGTCTTTATCGTTGGCTCACTTTGTGAAGACGAACGGAAAAATTCCGCTACTTCAATGGCTGATTGCTGACCTTTAACGACAGATTTCACTTATCTCACATGTTTTTTAGAAGTATTCGCCTAGGTCGCCATCGTCTGGGTCCTGTCACGATCGCCAAAATGTTCATGCAGATTTCCTGCAGATTCTATATAATTTTCTGACTCATTGAGGAATCTGCTTAATTGACGAATTGGCTGAGCTGCATATAAACATTTAGGGTAGTTTTACCCTTTTGTCTTTTCTTGCTCTTCTTTGCTCTTCTATAGTGATGCTAAACGCACAGTCAAGTTCGCAGAACTCGTTCAATAGTTTCCTCGAGATCGATAACTATTTTTATAACATTGATTTCGGGAACGTTTGCTTAATTTCTGCAACTCTATGCTTGAACACCTCCATTTTTGGGACTAACAAGGTAGAAAACTCTATAAATGGGGTCTAAATGGATTGGTTGCACCTGGTTGCACCTGGCTAATCACCTGATCGACTGAAAAAACAATTGATTTACGAAACTAATACAAGAAAAGAAACCAACCACCCCCCCAACCCGTTGACGACCATTCGCATATCATATTCGCGACCAGTCCTCATACGTGAGGACTTTAATGGAACCAACCAGACTGGCGCAGTTTGAAGGAGAAATGGAGAAAATGCAGATCGCAATCGCAGGCATCAGTGAGATGAGATGGAGAGGTAACGGGACAACAACAACATCAAGCGGCAATTTAGTGATGCACAGCGGGACCAATGTACAAACAGTACAAACAGGCACTAATTTCCTGGAGTCCAGTATCCGACAGAATCATCATTGCCAGATTCCGATGCAATGCTAGACACATCACCATCGTGCAGTGCTATGCCCGAACAGAAGACGCCAGCGATGACATCAAAGACGACTTCTACAACTTCCTCACTCACTAGGATCGAAAGAGGTGACATAAAAATTCTTATGGGAGACTTCAATGCGAAAATCGGCCCCACCAACAACGGATTGGAAACAATCAAGGGCCGACATGGTGTTGGCACACGCAGCAATAATGGTGACAGGCTGATCGACTTATGCCAGACTTTCCAACTGGTTATTGGTGGCACTGTATTCCCCCACAAGGAAATCCATAGATACACATGGACCTCTCCGAATGGACATACTCGCAACCAAATCGACCACATCTGCATAAGTAGAAAATGGAGACGCTCGATAATGGATGTTAGGAATAGGAGAAGTGCGTCTATCGACAGTGACCACGAGCTGATAATCGGAGAGCTTTTAATCAAGCTCAGACGAAATAGCAACACTGTCAACAGGACCACAAGAAGACCACCTCCTCTTAACGTACAATGGCTGAGTGACTCCAACCTATCCACCAGAATGACCACAACGTTGCGTGAACAGATGACATCACAACCGGAGAATCACTCATGGGAACAAACATGCAGTGTACTGAGGATCAGCTGCACAGAACAACCGAGCAGCACGCAAGAAAACTTCAGTAGTATTGTACCGAGCAATAACTTCATAATATCACCCACGGCACCATCAATTAGAAAAATAAAGGATGCTATCAGGAAATTAAAACACAACAAAGCGGCTGGAGATGACGGCATAATGGCCGAAACACTGCATTCACATTTCAATAATATATGGGAAAGTGAGCGGATCCCAACATCCTGGAAAAAAGGAACCATCATCAAGCTACCGAAGAAAGGAGACCTCAGTGACTGCAACAACTGGCGAGGCATTACCCTTTTGAAAACAAGTTACAAGGTACTAGCCACTCTACTGAACGAACGTCTTCAGAAAAAGATCGAGCCAACACTACGAGATGAACAAGGAGGATTCAGACCACACAGGAGCTGCGTAGACCAGGCAAACACACAACGCGCAATAACCGAGCAAACTGTGGAATGGCGCTCGCCGCTATACCTCTTGTTCATAGATTTCCAGAAGGCATAAAAGATATTCCATCATTTTGGATTTAATTACATCTAGGGATAGTTCAGGGGATAATAAATGGGACAATGAAATATAATTTTTACAAATAACGCGAAATGGATCGTGTTCAGCAAAATTGGACCTAGAAGTTGGTAACCAAAGGGTCGGAAGGATCTAGTTACTCTATTAGGAACAGAGAACATTAATTTTTTAAGAAGTACTTGTGAGTCAACCTGTCCAAGAATAAGCACATGAAGTAGCATAACCCCAGCACAAGTACGGCGCTCTTTTAAAGGAGGTAAGTTTAATAGTTTTAATAGTTTTTACCGGGAATGATATGAAGGAAGGCAAGCGGCAGTATCCCAGTTTAAGCTTTTTAATGCAAATAACAGAAACTGCTTTTGGACTGATTCAATCCTCCTTTGGTGAACAAGGTATTGCGGACTCCAAACGCTATAACAGTATTCCAAGATAGGACGAACCAACGATACGTATAGAGTTTTAGTTGTGAAAGGATCATCAAATTCTTTAGACCAACGTTTGATAAAAGCAAGCACGCCTCTGGCTTTATTGACCGTTAGTAATACGTGGTCGTTGAAGGACAACTTATTGTCAAAAATTACTCCAAGATCGTTAATTACAGCTTCGGAGTAATCGTTAATTACAGACACAGCTTCGGCTAAAGCCGAATTCAAAAAAATTATTCTGAAAAGAATTAAGATGTTTTCGACCTCTAAAGAGGCACCCACCTTCAACACATGGGTCATCGCTACTATTCGAACTACGAGTGACGAACCTGTCTACTCCAAGTACGAATTCTGCCGACTACCCTTCGGCCTATAAAACGCAGGGAGTATTTTCCAAAGAGCCATCGACGATGTGCTGCGGAAAGAAATCGGCAAAATATTCTACGTCTACGTTGACGACGTTATTATCTTTTCCGAAAATGAAACGGAACATGTCAAGCATATTGACACGGTGCTTAAGCGCCTACTCGATGCCACAATGAGGGTGGCACGGGAAAAAACAAAGTTGTTTAAAGAGAGCGTTGAGTTCCTAGGGTTCATTGTCACCAGAGGAGGAACAAAAACAGACCCAGAAAAGTTAGGGCAAAAAAAGAGGTCCCGGAACCAAAAAATCTGTTTAGCCTCAGGTCCTTTCTAGACCTGGCGAGCTATTACAGAAGCTTTGTAAAAAACGTTGCATCTATTGCTAGACCTCTGACCGCCATCCTCAAAGGGGAAAACGGGACGGTCAGCAAGAATATGTCGAAAAAAGTAGCTGTCAGGTTTAATGAAACCCAGCGAAATGCATTCGATCACCTTCGTAACATTTTGGCATCCGAAGATGTCATATTGACATACCCTGATTTTAAATCACCGTTTGACTTAACCACCGACGCCTCAGCGAGTGGAATAGGCGCGGTACTATCCCAGAATAAAATACCTATTACCATGATTTCACGCAGGCTAAAAGACTACGAGCTGAACTACGCCACCAACGAAAGAGAATTAATGCCGATAGTCTGGGCAATAGGCAAACTCCAAAATTACCTGTACGGTAACAATGAGGTACGGATCTTCGCAGACCACCAGCCTCTCACATATGCGGTATCCGACAAAAACACCAATGCTTAGATCAAGCGATGGAAAGCATTCATTGATGAAAACAACGGGAAAGTGTTTTACACACCCGGAAAACAAAACCTCGTAGCTGACGCGCTATCGAGGCAACGCCTGAATAACTTATAGGCTGAGGCCCAGTCTGACGCGGCCACGGTGCATAGTGAGCTTTCGCTCTCATACACCATAGAGATTACAGACAAACCTCTTAACTGCTTTAGAAACCAAATTATTTTGGAAGAAGAGGGCCAACCGCTACGGCGAGATTTCATAGTCTTCGGAAATAAAACTCGCCATATCAGCAATTTCAATAACAAGGACTTGCTTTTTGAATCCGTTAAAGAGATCATCAACGCCAACGTTGTGAACGCAATTCACTGTGATTTCCCTACCCTGGCTCGCACCCAACATGCCTTGAGGCAGGAATTTCCTGCGACCAAGTTCTGGCATTGTAAATCCTTCGTCAGTGACATAACCAACGCTAATGAACAGTTGGAAATCACTAACACCGAACACAATCGCGCCCATAGGGCTGCCCAGGAGAACGCAAAACAAATTCTCCGGGATTATTACTTCCCGAACATGTCAAAATTAGCTAGCGAAGTGGTCGCAAATTGCAAGGTCTGCAATAAAGCCAAATACGACCGCCATCCCAAGAAACACGAATTGGGAACTACGCCTATCCCATCAAACGTTTGGGAAATGTAGTATATCGACATTTTTTCGACCGACAAAAAAATTTTCTTAACTTGCATTGATAAATTTTCCAAATTCGCTATCCCTGCAGTTCTGAGCACTAGTTCGTTGCTGGTGAAATAACCCTGCAGAATTGGAGGTGTCGATTGGCCATTGCCGATTGCTTACCTCGCCGATCACTACATGGGTACTTACGAAAGTGACCCTATAGTAAACGAACGTCGAACCACGTAGTCGATTCGATTTAGCGATTAGCCCTGGGTAAGTGCTTACCTCGTCGATAACTACATGGGTACTTACTAGATTAACCTTATAGTAATCGAACGTCAAACCACCCAGTTAATAAATATATGCGCATTAGCGCATAAGTACAAAATAACGGCAAGCATCGCTTTTGGTTTTGTTATTTTGTGGAAAGAGCATACACAAGATTAAAGACAAAACTTCGATTATGCTTTACATCGCTGTTTGTTTGTGCGCGTCTTCGGTGCACTGCTTACAAAAACAATTGTCCAGAAAGAACAGTTTGTTTTATTTTGTGCTACTCTTTCGCTTAAACGCAGCTGTGTTTGCTGGCTGTCGAAATTTTTGCAAGCATTTGAGTTAAGAAGTACAAAGCGGATCAATCGATTATTAGGTGAGTGACTTAAAAAATAATATATGTTTGTAATATAAAATATGTTTATGTATATTTTATGTATAAATATATTTTAGCCAATGAAGTGGTCTTGGTGTGTAATGTGGATGGCGTTCAGGGGAAAAGTGCCCTAACAAAAGAAAAAAATTTCTTTGGCGTTATGATCGGTGAGTATTTTAAAAGATAATTGTTTAATAATCATTATACACTTCAATCTATTAAAACTTGTTTAATCCTTTTTATTTATAGATTCAATAACTGCAGTCGGTGGTATTGGCCCAGCTGAGGAACAATCGAGAAAAGCCCTGCAGCTCCAAAAAAAGAGATTTTAAAAACTCAAGCAGCCTAAAAGTAATGAAAAAACCAAACCCGTTATAAAAAAAAAATTTTAACTAAATAAAAACTGAAATTGCAATTTTACATGTTTTTTAATTTATAATGGCAGGCCCCTCCATGGGGTCCAATGTAAGTACTTACTTCACCGACCACTTCATGGGGTCCGATGTAAGCACTTATTTTACCGGCCGTTCCAGGGGGTCCCATGTAAGCACTTATTTTACCGGCCGTTCCATGGGGTCTAATGTAAGTAGTTTCTTTAAAGACCCTAATATGATGCACTTTTTTACTAGTTCGTGGGTAATCGAGGCGGTGGCGATTGACCCTATTTGCGGACATTTCATACAAAAATGGAAATTAAAAAACGCATGGCTAGACGCCACTTTGTAAGTAGTGGTGGTCTGCTGGTAACAGAAACTGTTCTTTCTGGACAATTTTTTTTGTAAGCAGTACACCGAAGACGCGTAAACAAACAGCGATGTAAAGCATAATCGAAGTTTTGTCTTTAATCTTGTGTATGCTCTTTCCACAAAATAACAAAAAAAAAGAGGTGCTTGCTGTTATTTTGTACTTATGCGCTAATGCGCATATATTTATTAACTGGGTGGTTCGACGTTCGATTACTATAAGGTTAATCTAGTAAGTACCCATGTAGTTATCGACGAGGTAAGCACTTACCCAGGGCTAATCGCTAAATCGAATCGACTACGTGGTTCGACGTTCGTTTACTATAGGGTCACTTTAGTAAGTACCCATGTAGTGATCGACGAGGTAAGCACTTACCTAGGATCAATCGCAAACTCGAGTCGACTAGGTGGTTCGACCGTCGTTTACTATAGGGTCACTTTAGTAAGTACCCATGTAGTGATCGGCGAGGTAAGCACTTACCCATGGCCAATCGACACCTCCAGTTCTGCAGGGATCGTACAACCCTTGATTTCTAGGGCAATAATAGTAAATTTTCAATTAGTACATTTTTACCCTAACACCAAGACCATATACTGCGACAATGAGGCCTCCTTTAACTCGGAGACAATCCCATCATCGCTGAAAAACCAATACAGCATCGAAGTTGTCAATGCCCCACCGCTACACAGTAGCTCCAATAATCAAGTTGAGAGATTTCACAGTACCCTGGCGGAAATTGCCAGATGCCTCAAAATTGATAAAAAAAAAATTGAGGATACTGTGAAACTAGGTCGCTACATTCGGTCACAGAGTCTAGGCCGGTAGAGGTCATCCACGCCAGCAGCGATGAGATGAAGCTGGCAATATAAGCCAAAGTTGACAAAGCAAAACAATCCAGCCTAGACCGGGTTAATCCTTCGAAGCAAAACCGGGACTTCGAAGTCGGTGAAAGAGACCACCTTCGCAACAACAAAAGAGTAGGGAACAAATTGACACCGCTTTATTCAGAAGAGCGTGTAGAAGCAGATCTGGTAACATCTGTTCTCATTAGGGGAGGATGGTCCATAAGGACAACATTAGGTAGGCATTCCACCTGCCACATTCGCCCTTATATTAAAGCCCAATCTTTGCTATAATTCCCACAAAATGACTTAAAAAAATAGCTTAAAAGACCACTCAAATCACTCGTGCTGCCAGCACAACCCAAAGACCTTCCGTCTGCACTAGCGTTAGCGCGAGAGGCCGAGAACAGCATTGAAAGAAGTGCGTTCGCGGCATCCTACGCGAAAGCTATAGAAGACAAGTCCCATTTCAATGAGGGCAATAGGCGCAATAATAAGGGTCAGGGAAAGCTATGGAGAGGTGAGGATAAAAATCCGCACTTCGTTCCTAAGCAAAACCAAAGTAAACCTTAAGAGGACAATCCCTGGCCAAAGCGCAGGGGTCCTGAACCTTTAGACCAGAATAAAGTTCAGCCCATGGAGGTACCCCTCAACGGCTAAATTCAGACAAGAAACAAGTTGGGGAAAGCCTCAAAGTACCAACAATTACAAAAGGCAGAACTCGTCCCAGCGTCAATCGGGCCAAAGACGCCAACGCTCAATTCACGGTTCCAGTGATGTCAAAAACAAGTGCATAATGCGCATTTTTTGACTAGACGTCCTATTTTTCCTCTTGGATACATTGAGCACGTTCGATGCTATAACAGGCTTTGATTCGATAACGCGAGCAGGAGTAGCATTGGACCTAGGCAACAGCGTAATAAAATACGCAAACGTCACTGAAAAGCTCACATTTTTTGACTGTCAAAATGTCAACTTCACAAAAATCGATGACATAGTGGTGCCAAGTTCGGCTAAAGCCGAATTCAAAAAAATTATTCTGAAAAGAATTAAGATGTTTTCGACCTCTAAAGAGGCGCCCACCTTCAACACATGGGTCATCGCTACTATTCGAACTACGAGTGACGAACCTGTCTACTCCAAGTACGAAATCTGTCGACTACCCTTCGGCCTATAAAACGCAGGTAGTATTTTCCAAAGAGCCATAGACGATGTGCTGCGGAAAGAAATCGGCAAAATATTCTACGTCTACGTTGACGACGTTATTATCTTTTCCGAAAATGAAACGGAACATGTCAAGCATATTGACACGGTGCTTAAGCGCCTACTCGATGCCACAATGAGGATGGCACGGGAAAAAACAAAGTTGTTTAAAGAGAGCGTTGAGTTCCTAGGGTTCATTGTCACCAGAGGAGGAACAAAAACAGACCCAGAAAAGTTAGGGCAAAAAAAGAGGTCCCGGAACCAATAAATCTGTTTAGCCTCAGGTCCTTTCTAGGCCTGGCGAGCTATTACAGAAGCTTTGTAAAAAACGTTGCATCTATTGCTAGACCTCTGACCGCCATCCTCAAAGGGGAAAACGGGACGGTCAGCAAGAATATGTCGAAAAAAGTAGCTGTCAGGCATCCGAAGATGTCATATCGACATACCCTGATTTTAAATCACCGTTTGACTTAACCACCGACGCCTCAGCGAGTGGAATAGGCGCGGTACTATCCCAGAATAAAATACCTATTACCATGATTTCACGCACGCTAAAAGACTGTGAGCTTAACTACGCCACCAACGAAAAGGAATTAATGCCGATAGTCTGGGCAATAGGCAAACTCCAAAATTACCTGTACGGTAACAATGAGGTACGGATCTTCGCAGACCACCAGCCTCTCACATATGCGGTATCCGACAAAAACACCAATGCTAAGATCAAGCGATGGAAAGCATTCATTGATGAAAACAACGGGGAAGTGTTTTACACACCCGGAAAACAAAACCTAGTAGCTGACGCGCTATGGCAACCCCTGAATAACTTAGAGGCTGAGGCCCAGTCTGACGCGGGCACGGTGCATAGTGAGCTTTCGCTCTCATACACCATAGAGACCACCGACAAACCTCTTAACTGCTTTAGAAACCAAATTATTTTGGAAGAAGAGGGCCAACCGCTACGGCGAGATTTCATAGTCTTCGGAAATAGAACTCGCCATATCATCAATTTTAATAACAAGGGCTTGCTTTTTGAATCCGCTAAAGAGATCATCAACGCCAACGTTGTGAACGCAATTCACTGTGATTTCTCACCCTGGCTCGCATCCAACATGCCTTGAGGCAGGAATTTTCTGCGACCAAGTTCTGGCATTGTAAATCCTTCGTCAGTGACATAACCAACTCTAATGAACAGTTGGAAATCACTAACACCGAGCACAATCGCGCCCATAGGGCTGCCCAGGAGAACGCAAAACAAATTCTTCGGGATTATTACTTTCCGAACATGTCAAAATTAGCTAGCGAAGTGGTCGCAAATTGCAAGGTCTGCAATAAAGCCAAATACGACCGCCATCCCAAGAAACACGAATTGGGAAATACGCCTATCCCATCAAACGTTTGGGAAATGTTGTATATCGACATTTTTTCGACCGACAAAAAAATTTTCTTAACTTGCATTGATAAATTTTCCAAATTCGCTATCGTACAGCCCTTGATGTCTAGGGCAATAATAGTAAATTTTCAATTAGTACATTTTTACCCTAACACCATGACCATATACTGCGACAATGAGGCCTTCTTTAACTCGGAGATAATCCCATCATCGCTGAAAAACCAATACAGCATCGATGCTGTCAATGCCCCACCGCTACACAGTAGCTCCAATAATCAAGTTGAGAGATTTCACAGTACCCTGGCGGAAATTGCCAGATGCCTCAAAATTGATAAAAAAAAAATTGAGGATACTGTGAAACTAGGTCGCTACATTCGGTCACAGAGTCTAGGCCGGTAGAGGTCATCCACGCCAGCAGCGATGAGATGAAGCTGGCAATATAAGCCAAAGTTGACAAAGCACAACAATCCAACCTAGACCGGGTTAATCCTTCGAGGCAATCAAGTTGAGAGATTTCACAGTACCCTGGCGGAAATTGCCAGATGCCTCAAAATTGATAAAAAAAAAATTGAGGATACTGTGAAACTAGGTCGCTACATTCGGTCACAGAGTCTAGGCCGGTAGAGGTCATCCACGCCAGCAGCGATGAGATGAAGCTGGCAATATAAGCCAAAGTTGACAAAGCACAACAATCCAACCTAGACCGGGTTAATCCTTCGAGGCAAAACCGGGTCTTCGAAGTCGGTGAAAGAGACCACCTTCGCAACAACAAAAGAGTAGGGAACAAATTGACACCGCTTTATTCAGAAGAGCGTGTAGAAGCAGATCTGGGAACATCTGTTCTCATTAGGGGGAGGGTGGTCCATAAGGACAACATTAGGTAGGCATTCCACCTGCCACATTCGGCCTTATATTAAAACCTAATCTTTGCTATAATTCCCACAGGCTCCCACAGGTATCGGCTGGAGTTTCCCCGAGGATTTGGTTCGCCGCGGGAGTTTCCGTCAGCCTCACACTATGTGGCTTGGTCCTGCTCCAACAACACTGCAGGCGCAAACGAGAGGCAGCCCCAGCTACAAAAGTCCATCGACGAACTGGCTGTCACCGAGGACGGCGTCTAATTTAAGGGGGAGAGTAGTTAACAACCAACTCCCAGCTTAGGTTGAGCAGGCCAATTCTTATTTCTCTTATTAATATTAATCATTTGTCAATGTTTATCATTTTCTAGTATTAATCATTTTTTTTTCATTAATCACTTGATTTTAATCAAGCTTGTCACTAACAAAATAGTCATGTCACATTACACGGACACAGCAAGCATCCTTAATAAGGAGGTTAGGGATGACACCCTTCATGCATTCATTGCAGGGCTTAAAAGACCACTCAAGTCACCCGTGCTGCCAGCACAACCCAAAGACCTTCCGTCTGCACTAGCGTTAGGGCGAGAGGCCGAGAACAGCATTGAAAGAAGTGCGATCGCGGCATCCTACGCGAAAGCTATAGAAGACAAGTCCCATTTCAATGAGGGCAATAGGCGCAATAATAAGGGTCAGGGAAAGCTATGGAGAGGTGAGGTTAAAATCCGCACTTCGTTCCAAAGCAAAACCAAAGTAAACCCCATGAGGACAATCCCTGGCCAAAGCGCAGGGGTCCTGAACCCTTAGACCAGAATAAAGTTCAGCCCATGGAGGTACCCCTCAACGGCTAAATTCAGACAAGAAACAAGTTGGGGAAAGCCTCAAAGTAACAACAATTACAAAAGGCAGAACTCGTCCCAGCGTCAATCGGGCCAAAGACGCCAACGCTCAATTCACGGCTCTAGTGATGTCAAAAACAAGTGCATAATGCACATTTTTGGACAAGACGTCTTAATTTTCCTCTTGGATACATTGAGATACATTCTTGGATATTCTTGGATACATTGGAAATTACGCAAACGTCACTGAAAAGCTCAAAGCACTGAAAAGCGATTAGTAATCGACATCAGGAAGCTGAACGAGCGAACAGTCGCCGATCGCTACCCCATGCCGAGCATACCCATAATTCTAGCGAACTTGGAAAAAGCCAAATTCTTTACCACCCTAAACCTGAAGTCAGGGTACCACCACATATACCTGAAAAGGACCGAGAGAAGACCTCGTTCTCAGTTAATGGTGGGAAGTACGAATTCTGCCGACTACCCTTCGGCCTATAAAACGCAGGGAGTATTTTCCAAAGAGCCATCGACGATGTGCTGCGGAAAGAAATCGGCAAAATATTCTACGTCTACGTTGACGACGTTATTATCTTTTCCGAAAATGAAACGGAACATGTCAAGCATATTGACACGGTGCTTAAGCGCCTACTCGATGCCACAATGAGGAAGGCACGGGAAAAAACAAAGTTGTTTAAAGAGAGCGTTGAGTTCCTAGGGTTCATTGTCACCAGAAGAGGAACAAAAACAGACCCAGAAAAGGTTAGGGCAAAAAAAGAGGTCCCGGAACCAAAAAATCTGTTTAGCCTCAGATCCTTTCTAGGCCTGGCGAGCTATTACAGAAGCTTTGTAAAAAACGTTGCATCTATTGCTAGACCTCTGACTGCCATCCTCAAAGGGGAAAACGGGACGGTCAGCAAGAATATGTCGAAAAAAGTAGCTGTCAGGTTTAATGAAACCCAGCGAAATGCATTCGATCACCTTCGTAACATTTTGGCATCCGAAGATGTCATATTGACATACCCCGATTTTAAATCACCGTTTGACTTAACCACCGACGCCTCAGCGAGTGGAATAGCCGCGGTACTATCCCAGAATAAAATACCTATTACCATGATTTCACGCAGGCTAAAAGACTACGAGCTGAACTACGCCACCAACGAAAGAGAATTAATGCCGATAGTCTGGGCAATAGGCAAACTCCAAAATTACCTGTACGGTAACAATGAGGTACGGATCTTCGCAGACCACCAGCCTCTCACATATGCGGTATCCGACAAAAACACCAATGCTTAGATCAAGCGATGGAAAGCATTCATTGATGAAAACAACGGGAAAGTGTTTTATACACCCGGAAAACAAAACCTAGTAGCTGACGCGCTATCGAGGCAACCCCTGAATAACTTAGAGGCTGAGGCCCAGTCTGACGCGGCCACG
Organism: Drosophila bipectinata; assembly: GCF_030179905.1. Lineage (NCBI taxonomy): Eukaryota > Metazoa > Arthropoda > Insecta > Diptera > Drosophilidae > Drosophila > Drosophila bipectinata. The sequence goes on along the minus strand of NC_091734.1, from coordinate 23,593,521 downwards.
GTGCAAAGTGAGCTTTCGCTCTCATACACCATAGAGACTTAAAGGCTTAGAGGCTGAGGCCCAGTCTGACGCGGCCACGGTGCATAGTGAGCTTTCGCTCTCATACACCATAGAGACCACAGACAAACCTCTTAACTGCTTTAGAAACCAAATTATTTTGGAAGAAGAGGGCCAACCGCTACGGCGAGATTTCATAGTCTTCGGAAATAGAACTCGCCATATCATCAATTTTAATAACAAGGACTTGCTTTTTGAATCCGTTAAAGAGATCATCAACGCCAAATTTTTAAACGCAATTCACTGTGATTTCTCACCCTGGCTCGCATCCAACATGCCTTGAGGCAGGAATTTCCTGCGACCAAGTTCTGGCATTGTAAATCCTTCGTCAGTGACATAACCAACTCTAATGAACAGTTGGAAATCACTAACACCGAGCACAATCGCGCCCATAGGGCTGCCCAGGAGAACGCAAAACAAATTCTTCGGGATTATTACTTTCCGAACATGTCAAAATTAGCTAGCGAAGTGGTCGCAAATTGCAAGGTCTGCAATAAAGCCAAATACGACCGCCATCCCAAGAAACACGAATTGGGAACTACGGCTATCCCATCAAACGTTGGGGAAATGTTGTCAATCGACATTTTTTCGACCGACAAAAAAATTTTCTTAGCTTGCATTGATAAATTTTCCAAATTCGCTATCGTACAGCCCTTGATGTCTAGGGCAATAATAGTAAATTTTCAATTAGTACATTTTTACCCTAACACCAAGACCATATACTGCGACAATGAGGCCTCCTTTAACTCGGAGACAATCCCATCATCGCTGAAAAACCAATACAGCATCGAAGTTGTCAATGCCCCACCGCTACACAGTAGCTCCAATAATCAAGTTGAGAGATTTCACAGTACCCTGGCGGAAATTGCCAGATGCCTCAAAATTGATAAAAAAAAAAATTGAGGATACTGTGAAACTAGGTCGCTACATTCGGTCACAGAGTCTAGGCCGGTAGAGGTCATCCACGCCAGCAGCGATGAGATGAAGCTGGCAATATAAGCCAAAGTTGACAAAGCACAACAATCCAACCTAGACCGGGTTAATCCTTCGAGGCAAAACCGGGTCTTCGAAGTCGGTGAAAGAGACCACCTTCGCAACAACAAAAGAGTAGGGAACAAATTGACACCGCTTTATTCAGAAGAGCGTGTAGAAGCAGATCTGGGAACATCTGTTCTCGTTAGGGGGAGGGTGGTCCATAAGGACAACATTAGGTAGGCATTCCACCTGCCACATTCGGCCTTATATTAAAACCTAATCTTTGCTATAATTCCCACAGGCTCCCACAGGTATCGGCTGGAGGTTCCCCGAGGATTTGGTTCGCCGCGGGAGTTGCCGTCAGCCTCACACTATGTGGCTTGGTCCTGCTCCAACAACACTGCAGGCGCAAACGAGAGGCAGCCCCAGCTACAAAAGTCCATCGACGAACTGGCTGTCACCGAGGACGGCGTCTAATTTAAGGGGGAGAGTAGTTAACAACCAACTCCCAGCTTAGGTTGAGCAGGCCAATTCTTATTTCTCTTATTAATATTAATCATTTGTCAATGTTTATCATTTTCTAGTATTAATCATTTTTTTTTCATTAATCACTTGATTTTAATCAAGCTTGTCACTAACAAAATAGTCATGTCACATTACACGGACACAGCAAGCATCCTTAATAAGGAGGTTAGGGATGACACCCTTCATGCATTCATTGCAGGGCTTAAAAGACCACTCAAGTCACCCGTGCTGCCAGCACAACCCAAAGACCTTCCGTCTGCACTAGCGTTAGGGCGAGAGGCCGAGAACAGCATTGAAAGAAGTGCGTTCGCGGCATCCTACGCGAAAGCTATAGAAGACAAGTCCCATTTCAATGAGGGCAATAGGCGCAATAATAAGGGTCAGGGAAAGCTATGGAGAGGTGAGGATAAAAATCCGCACTTCGTTCCTAAGCAAAACCAAAGTAAACCCCATGAGGACAATCCCTGGCCAAAGTGCAGGGGTCCTGAACCCTTAGACCAGAATAAAGTTCAGCCCATAGAGGTACCCCTCAACGGCTAAATTCAGACAAGAAACAAGTTGGGGAAAGCCTCAAAGTAACAACAATTACAAAAGGCAGAACTCGTCCCAGCGTCAATCGGGCCAAAGACGCCAACGCTCAATTCACGGCTCTAGTGATGTCAAAAACAAGTGCATAATGCACATTTTTGGACAAGACGTCTTAATTTTCCTCTTGGATACATTGAGATACATTCTTGGATATTCTTGGATACATTGGAAATTACGCAAACGTCACTGAAAAGCTCAAAGCACTGAAAAGCGATTAGTAATCGACATCAGGAAGCTGAACGAGCGAACAGTCGCCGATCGCTACCCCATGCCGAGCATACCCATAATTCTAGCGAACTTGGAAAAAGCCAAATTCTTTACCACCCTAAACCTGAAGTCAGGGTACCACCACATATACCTGAAAAGGACCGAGAGAAGACCTCGTTCTCAGTTAATGGTGGGAAGTACGAATTCTGCCGACTACCCTTCGGCCTATAAAACGCAGGGAGTATTTTCCAAAGAGCCATCGACGATGTGCTGCGGAAAGAAATCGGCAAAATATTCTACGTCTACGTTGACGACGTTATTATCTTTTCCGAAAATGAAACGGAACATGTCAAGCATATTGACACGGTGCTTAAGCGCCTACTCGATGCCACAATGAGGAAGGCACGGGAAAAAACAAAGTTGTTTAAAGAGAGCGTTGAGTTCCTAGGGTTCATTGTCACCAGAAGAGGAACAAAAACAGACCCAGAAAAGGTTAGGGCAAAAAAAGAGGTCCCGGAACCAAAAAATCTGTTTAGCCTCAGATCCTTTCTAGGCCTGGCGAGCTATTACAGAAGCTTTGTAAAAAACGTTGCATCTATTGCTAGACCTCTGACTGCCATCCTCAAAGGGGGAAAACGGGACGGTCAGCAAGAATATGTCGAAAAAAGTAGCTGTCAGGTTTAATGAAACCCAGCGAAATGCATTCGATCACCTTCGTAACATTTTGGCATCCGAAGATGTCATATTGACATACCCCGATTTTAAATCACCGTTTGACTTAACCACCGACGCCTCAGCGAGTGGAATAGCCGCGGTACTATCCCAGAATAAAATACCTATTACCATGATTTCACGCAGGCTAAAAGACTACGAGCTGAACTACGCCACCAACGAAAGAGAATTAATGCCGATAGTCTGGGCAATAGGCAAACTCCAAAATTACCTGTACGGTAACAATGAGGTACGGATCTTCGCAGACCACCAGCCTCTCACATATGCGGTATCCGACAAAAACACCAATGCTTAGATCAAGCGATGGAAAGCATTCATTGATGAAAACAACGGGAAAGTGTTTTATACACCCGGAAAACAAAACCTAGTAGCTGACGCGCTATCGAGGCAACCCCTGAATAACTTAGAGGCTGAGGCCCAGTCTGACGCGGCCACGGTGCATAGTGAGCTTTCGCTCTCATACACCATAGAGACCACAGACAAACCTCTTAACTGCTTTAGAAACCAAATTATTTTGGAAGAAGAGGGCCAACCGCTACGGCGAGATTTCATAGTCTTCGGAAATAGAACTCGCCATATCATCAATTTTAATAACAAGGGCTTGCTTTTTGAATCCGCTAAAGAGATCATCAACGCCAACGTTGTGAACGCAATTCACTGTGATTTCTCACCCTGGCTCGCATCCAACATGCCTTGAGGCAGGAATTTTCTGCGACCAAGTTCTGGCATTGTAAAACCTTCGTCAGTGACATAACCAACGCTAATGAACAGTTGGAAATCACTAACACCGAGCACAATCGCGCCCATAGGGCTGCCCAGGAGAACGCAAAAATAAATCTTCGGGATTATTACTTCCCGAACATGTCAAAATTAGCTAGCGAAGTGGTCGCAAATTGCAAGGTCTGCAATAAAGCCAAATACGGCCGCCATCTTAAGAAATAGGAATTGGGAACTACGCCTATACCAAATGTTTTCGACCGACAAAAAAATTTTCTTAACTTGCATTGATAAATTTTCCAAATTCGCTATCGTACAGCCCTTGATGTCTAGGGCAATAATAGTAAATTTTCAATTAGTACATTTTTACCCTAACACCAAGACCATATACTGCGACAATGAGGCCTCCTTTAACTCGGAGACAATCCCATCATCGCTGAAAAACCAATACAGCATCGAAGTTGTCAATGCCCCACCGCTACACAGTAGCTCCAATAATCAAGTTGAGAGATTTCACAGTACCCTGGCGGAAATTGCCAGATGCCTCAAAATTGATAAAAAAAAAAATTGAGGATACTGTGAAACTAGGTCGCTACATTCGGTCACAGAGTCTAGGCCGGTAGAGGTCATCCACGCCAGCAGCGATGAGATGAAGCTGGCAATATAAGCCAAAGTTGACAAAGCACAACAATCCAACCTAGACCGGGTTAATCCTTCGAGGCAAAACCGGGTCTTCGAAGTCGGTGAAAGAGACCACCTTCGCAACAACAAAAGAGTAGGGAACAAATTGACACCGCTTTATTCAGAAGAGCGTGTAGAAGCAGATCTGGGAACATCTGTTCTCGTTAGGGGGAGGGTGGTCCATAAGGACAACATTAGGTAGGCATTCCACCTGCCACATTCGGCCTTATATTAAAACCTAATCTTTGCTATAATTCCCACAGGCTCCCACAGGTATCGGCTGGAGGTTCCCCGAGGATTTGGTTCGCCGCGGGAGTTGCCGTCAGCCTCACACTATGTGGCTTGGTCCTGCTCCAACAACACTGCAGGCGCAAACGAGAGGCAGCCCCAGCTACAAAAGTCCATCGACGAACTGGCTGTCACCGAGGACGGCGTCTAATTTAAGGGGGAGAGTAGTTAACAACCAACTCCCAGCTTAGGTTGAGCAGGCCAATTCTTATTTCTCTTATTAATATTAATCATTTGTCAATGTTTATCATTTTCTAGTATTAATCATTTTTTTTTCATTAATCACTTGATTTTAATCAAGCTTGTCACTAACAAAATAGTCATGTCACATTACACGGACACAGCAAGCATCCTTAATAAGGAGGTTAGGGATGACACCCTTCATGCATTCATTGCAGGGCTTAAAAGACCACTCAAGTCACCCGTGCTGCCAGCACAACCCAAAGACCTTCCGTCTGCACTAGCGTTAGGGCGAGAGGCCGAGAACAGCATTGAAAGAAGTGCGTTCGCGGCATCCTACGCGAAAGCTATAGAAGACAAGTCCCATTTCAATGAGGGCAATAGGCGCAATAATAAGGGTCAGGGAAAGCTATGGAGAGGTGAGGATAAAAATCCGCACTTCGTTCCTAAGCAAAACCAAAGTAAACCCCATGAGGACAATCCCTGGCCAAAGTGCAGGGGTCCTGAACCCTTAGACCAGAATAAAGTTCAGCCCATGGAGGTACCCCTCAACGGCTAAATTCAGACAAGAAACAAGTTGGGGAAAGCCTCAAAGTAACAACAATTACAAAAGGCAGAACTCGTCCCAGCGTCAATCGGGCCAAAGACGCCAACGCTCAATTCACGGCTCTAGTGATGTCAAAAACAAGTGCATAATGCACATTTTTGGACAAGACGTCTTAATTTTCCTCTTGGATACATTGAGATACATTCTTGGATATTCTTGGATACATTGGAAATTACGCAAACGTCACTGAAAAGCTCAAAGCACTGAAAAGCGATTAGTAATCGACATCAGGAAGCTGAACGAGCGAACAGTCGCCGATCGCTACCCCATGCCGAGCATACCCATGATTCTAGCGAACTTGGAAAAAGCCAAATTCTTTACCACCCTAGACCTGAAGTCAGGGTACCACCACATATACCTGAAAAGGACCGAGAGAAGACCTCGTTCTCAGTTAATGGTGGGAAGTACGAATTCTGCCGACTACCCTTCGGCCTATAAAACGCAGGGAGTATTTTCCAAAGAGCCATCGACGATGTGCTGCGGAAAGAAATCGGCAAAATATTCTACGTCTACGTTGACGACGTTATTATCTTTTCCGAAAATGAAACGGAACATGTCAAGCATATTGACACGGTGCTTAAGCGCCTACTCGATGCCACAATGAGGGTGGCACGGGAAAAAACAAAGTTGTTTAAAGAGAGCGTTAAGTTCCTAGGGTTCATTGTCACCAGAGGAGGAACAAAAACAGACCCAGAAAAGTTAGGGCAAAAAAAGAGGTCCCGGAACCAAAAAATCTGTTTAGCCTCAGGTCCTTTCTAGGCCTGGCGAGCTATTACAGAAGCTTTGTAAAAAACGTTGCATCTATTGCTAGACCTCTGACCGCCATCCTCAAAGGGGAAAACGGGACGGTCAGCAAGAATATGTCGAAAAAAGTAGCTGTCAGGTTTAATGAAACCCAGCGAAATGCATTCGATCACCTTCGTAACATTTTGGCATCCGAAGATGTCATATAGACATACCCTGATTTTAAATCACCGTTTGACTTAACCACCGACGCCTCAGCGAGTGGAATAGGCGCGGTACTATCCCAGAATAAAATACCTATTACCATGATTTCACGCACGCTAAAAGACTGCGAGCTGAACTACGCCACCAACGAAAGAGAATTAATGCCGATAGTCTGGGCAATAGGAAAACTCCAAAATTACCTGTACGGTAACAATCAGGTACGGATCTTCGCAGACCACCAGCCTCTCACATATGCGGTATCCGACAAAAACATCAATGCTAAGATCAAGCGATGGAAAGCATTCATTGATGAAAACAACGGGAAAGTGTTTTACACACCCGGAAAACAAAACCTAGTAGCTGACGCGCTATCGAGGCAACGCCTGATTAACTTAGAGGCTGAGGCCCAGTCTGACGCGGCCACGGTGCATAGTGAGCTTTCGCTCTCATACACCATAGAGACCACAGACAAACCTCTTAACTGCTTTAGAAACCAAATTATTTTGGAAGAAGAGGGCCAACCGCTACGGCGAGATTTCATAGTCTTCGGAAATAGAACTCGCCATATCATCAATTTTAATAACAAGGACTTGCTTTTTGAATCCGTTAAATAGATCATCAACGCCAACGTTTTAAACGCAATTCACTGTGATTTCTCACCCTGGCTCGCATCCAACATGCCTTGAGGCAGGAATTTTCTGCGACCAAGTTCTGGTATTGTAAATCCTTCGTCAGTGACATAACCAACGCTAATGAACAGTTGGGAATCACTAACACCGAGCACAATCGCGCCCATAGGGCTGTCCAGGAGAACGCAAAACAAATTCTCCGGGATTATGTCAAAAACATGTCAAATGTCAAAATTAGTTAGCGAAGTGGTCGCAAATTGCAAGGTCTGCAATAAAGCCAAATACGACCGCCATCCCAAGAAACACGAATTGGGAACTACGCCTATCCCATCAAACGTTGGGGAAATGTTGTATATCGACATTTTTTCGACCGACAAAAAAATTTTCTTAACTTGCATTGATAAATTTTCCAAATTCGCTATCGTACAGCCCTTGATGTCTAGGGCAATAATAGTAAATTTTCAATTAGTACATTTTTACCCTAACACCAAGACCATATACTGCGACAATGAGGCCTTCTTTAACTCGGAGATAATCCCATCATCGCTGAAAAACCAATACAGCATCGAAGTTGTCAATGCCCCACCGCTACACAGTAGCTCCAATAATCAAGTTGAGAGATTTCACAGTACCCTGGCGGAAATTGCCAGATGCCTCAAAATTGATAAAAAAAAAATTGAGGATACTGTGAAACTAGGTCGCTACATTCGGTCACAGAGTCTAGGCCGGTAGAGGTCATCCACGCCAGCAGCGATGAGATGAAGCTGGCAATATAAGCCAAGATTGACAAAGCACAACAATCCAACCTAGACCGGGTTAATCCTTCGAGGCAAAACCGGGTCTTCGAAGTCGGTGAAAGAGTACACCTTCGCAACAACAAAAGAGTAGGGAACAAATTGACACCGCTTTATTCAGAAGAGCGTGTAGAAGCGTGTAGAACATCTGTTCTCGTTAGGGGGAGAGTGGTCACAAGGACAACATTAGGTAGGCATTCCACCTCCCACATTCGCCCTTATATTAAAACCTAATCTTTTTTATAATTCCCACAGGCTCCCACAGGTATCGGCTGGAGGTTCCCCGAGAATTTGGTTCGCCGCAGGAGCTGCCGCCAGCCTCACACTATGCGGCTTGGTCCTGCTCTAACAACACTGCAGGCGCAAACGAGAGGCAGCCCCAGCTACAAAAGTCCATCGACGAACTGGCTGTCACCGAGGACGGCGTCTAATTTAAGGGGGAGAGTAGTTAGCAACCAACTCCCAGCTTAGGCTGAGCAGGCCAATTCTTATTTCTCATTTTTTTTAGTTTATCATTTTCTAGTATTAATCATTTTTTTTCATTAATCACTTGATTTTAATCAAGCTTGTCACTAACAAAATAGTCATGTCACATTACACGGACACAGCAACCATCATTAATAAGGAGGTTAGGGATGACACCCTTCATGCATTCATTGCAGGGCTTAAAAGACCACTCAAGTCACCCGTGCTGCCAGCACAACCCAAAGACCTTCCGTCTGCACTAGCGTTAGGGCGAGAGGCCGAGAACAGCATTGAAAGAAGTGCGTTCGCGGCATCCTACGCGAAAGCTATAGAAGACAAGTCCCATTTCAATGAGGGCAATAGGCGCAATAATAAGGGTCAGGGAAAGCTATGGAGAGGTGAGGTTAAAATCCGCACTTCGTTCCTAAGCAAAACCAAAGTAAACCCCATGAGGACAATTCCTAGCCAAAGCGCAGGGGTCCTGAACCCTTAGACCAGAATAAAGTTCAGCCCATGGAGGTACTCCTAAACGGCTAAATTCAGACAAGAAACAAGTTGGGGAAAGCCTCAAAGTAACAACAATTACAAAAGGCAGAACTCGTCCCAGCGTCAATCGGGCCAAAGACGCCAACGCTCAATTCACGGCTCTAGTGATGTCAAAAACAAGTGCATAATGCACATTTTTGGACTAGACGTCTTAATTTTCCTCTTGGATACATTGAGATAAATTCTTGGATATTCATTGGAAAATACGCAAACGTCACTGAAAAGCTCAAATTTTTTGACTGTCAAAATGTCAACTTCACAAAAATAGATGACACAGTGGTGCCAAGTTCGGCTAAAGCCGAATTCAAAAAAATTATTCTGAAAAGAATTATGATGTTTTCGACCTCTAAAGAAGCGCTCACCTTCAACACATCGGTCATCGCTATTCGAACTACGAGTGACGAACCTGTCTACTCCAAGTTATACCCCTATCCTATGGGGCAGCAGACTTTGTAAATAATGAAATCAAAGAGCTGCTGCAAAATGGCATAATCAGGCCATCCAGATACAACAGCCCTGCCTGAGTGGTTGACAAAAAAGGGACTGATGACAATGGCAGTAAGGAGAGGCGATTAGTAATCGACTTCAGGAAGCTGAACGAGCGAACAGTCGCCGATCGCTACCCCATGCCGAGCATACACATGATTCTAGCGAACTTGGAAAAAGCCAAATTCTTTACCACCCTAGACCTGAAGTCAGGGTACCACCACATATACCTGAAAAGGACCGAGAGAAGACCTCGTTCTCAGTTAATGGTGGGAAGTACGAATTCTGCCGACTACCCTTCGGCCTATAAAACGCAGGGAGTATTTTCCAAAGAGCCATCGACGATGTGCTGCGGAAAGAAATCGGCAAAATATTCTACGTCTACGTTGACGACGTTATTATCTTTTCCGAAAATGAAACGGAACATGTCAAGCATATTGACACGGTGCTTAAGCGCCTACTCGATGCCACAATGAGGGTGGCACGGGAAAAAACAAAGTTGTTTAAAGAGAGCGTTAAGTTCCTAGGGTTCATTGTAACCAGAGGAGGAACAAAAACAGACCCAGAAAAAATCTGTTTAGCCTCAGGTCCTTTCTAGGCCTGGCGAGCTATTACAGAAGCTTTGTAAAAAACGTTGCATCTATTGCTAGACCTCTGACCGCCATCCTCAAAGGGGAAAACGGGACGGTCAGCAAGAATATGTCGAAAAAAGTAGCTGTCAGGTTTAATGAAACCCAGCGAAATGCATTCGATCACCTTCGTAACATTTTGGCATCCGAAGATGTCATATAGACATACCCTGATTTTAAATCACCGTTTGACTTAACCACCGACGCCTCAGCGAGTGGAATAGGCGCGGTACTATCCCAGAATAAAATACCTATTACCATGATTTCACGCACGCTAAAAGACTGCGAGCTGAACTACGCCACCAACGAAAAGGAATTAATGCCGATAGTCTGGGCAATAGGCAAACTCCAAAATTACCTGTACGGTAACAATGAGGTACGGATCTTCGCAGACCACCAGCCTCTCACATATGCGGTATCCGACAAAAACACCAATGCTTAGATCAAGCGATGGAAAGCATTCATTGATGAAAACAACGGGAAAGTGTTTTACACACCCGGAAAACAAAACCTAGTAGCTGACGCGCTATCGAGGCAACGCCTCAATAACTTAGAGGCTGAGGCCCAGTCTGACGCGGCCACGGTGCATAGTGAGCTTTCGCTCTCATACACCATAGAGACCACAGACAAACCTCTTAACTGCTTTAGAAACCAAATTATTTTGGAAGAAGAGGGCCAACCGCTACGGCGAGATTTCATAGTCTTCGGAAATAGAACTCGCCATATCATCAATTTTAATAACAAGGACTTGCTTTTTGAATCCGTTAAAGAGATCATCAACGCCAACGTTTTAAACGCAATTCACTGTGATTTCTCACCCTGGCTCGCATCCAACATGCCTTGAGGCAGGAATTTCCTGCGACCAAGTTCTGGCATTGTAAATCCTTCGTCAGTGACATAACCAACGCTAATGAACAGTAGGAAATCACTAACACCGAGCACAATCGCGCCCATAGGGCTGCCCAGGAGAACGCAAAACAAATTCTCCGGGATTATTACTTCCCGAACATGTCAAAATTAGCTAGCGAAGTGGTCGCAAATTGCAAGGTCTGCAATAAAGCCAAATACGACCGCCATCCCAAGAAACACGAATTGGGAACTCGCCTATCCCATCAAACGTTGGGGAAATGTTGTATATCGACATTTTTTCGACCGAAAAAAAAATTTTCTTAACTTGCATTGATAAATTTTCCAAATTCGCTATCGTACAGCCCTTGATTTCTAGGGCAATAATAGTAAATTTTCAATTAGTACATTTTTACCCTAACACCAAGACCATATACTGCGACAATGAGGCCTCCTTTAACTCAGAGCGATCCCATCATCGCTGAAAAACCAATACAGCATCGAAAACAGATTTGCATATGCATGTGCAATTCCCACCCACACTTGCATGAACGGACCAAAGTAGGTAGAAAATCATACGACTACTCCGTTAGGTAGGGAAGTTTCATGGAAGCATGGGTATGCTGAAACTCGTAGTAGTTCTTAGACTTTGTTCTTTCCTGATCTTTGGCCGAGTAAGAAGTTTCCATCAGGGTGTTTTAAAAGCGATAGGAAATTCGGCAAACACGTGTTGTGATAAATTAAAGAAGGAAAACCCTTGTGCAACGAAGGCATTCGGCATAAAATAAAATTAAAAACAATAGTTATTTATCGTGTTGGGAAAACTGAATTTACAAGGTGAGACAGTGTTTAAATAATTCCAATACGCCAACATGACCAATTCTTTGTCAGGGGGCACAGTGTACTACGATTCCGACCAGGTGCAGCCTGATAGGCTTTGCATTTGGAATTTGGCCATTAGATCGGGCGTAGGACAAGATCGGAGCAGCAAGAACCCAGTAACCCCCCCAACATGGAATAAATGGGACACCCTTAGCTTCTTGATCTTCGCATGGACCGCCGATAGAGTGATTTAACCAGAGACCGAGAAGCCCCAAGTTAGCGTGCATTAGGGAGGATCAGAATGTAGAGGAGAAATAACAACAACAACAAATAACTGTTGCCGCTGCGGTTCAGTTTTGTTTATTTTCGTGCTTCAGCGTGCAGCCAGCCAGTGCAACTTATTAGAGTGAAAGTTCCGTATTTTGACAATTTTCTTTTGTGAGCCTGAATAGACCACCTGTCAGTACTACACTGTGAGACAAAACAATACCTTGCCTGCGAGCATGTGCATGTAAACACTTTCGGCAATATTTAATTGCACAAAAATATTCCAAGGCGCAGCTCGATAGCTGCGCAAAATTAGTATCGAATCCCACCCAAATTGAAATCATGTATAATTTTATTTAATTTAATTCTATAAATTCTTAATTTTCTATATATTGCGTAAATGTAAACTCTAAGGAGTATGAATTATTTAGCCTAGGACCTTATTTTAAGTAGTTTCATAAGCAGACAAAAATAAGCAGACAGACAGAAATATTGGTCAAGTATTTTCCCAATGTATTCCTTCTCTTTTAATTAAGTAAACAGCAAAAAGCACCTCATCTTCTTGGGCCCAACGATCGATGCAGAGTCGGAAAAGCTGAGTGAGTAAACCAGAGTAAACGAGTAATTACCGAATTCGAATACAATGGGAAATCCATGACATTTTCTTTACTTTTCCATTTGAATATTAAATAAAATTGTATTTTCCTTATAAATTGTATTTTTCTGATAAATTGTATTTTTCTATGGATTATATTTCCTTATTTTTGATTATCCTTAATTATATATGATGAACATGAGATATATTCTTTTATTTAGGGCACTTCGGATCAAACATGGCAGTTGAATATGGGTAGACCCCACTGTTTAGTGTAAAGTCTACATGGAAGGGAGGGTATAGACGAAGGACAACAATATCTAGTCTTTCATACAATAGGGTCAGTAGTATAAACCACCCAAGGATCGGCCGACTCCTACCGCTTTCCTTTTCCCACTTCCTTATCTCTGTCTACGACAAATTCCCGTAACGTACACAGTCTAGTTTGCCGTGCCCATACCCACGCCCCGTTCGACTGAGCCAAGCCGTCCCCCAAGTAGACAGAGGGACGCGGTAGAGACCACCCGTGCAGTGTTAGGGACAGTTTACTGTACCTAACTTTATGACTTACTGTACGCGTTCGTTACAAAAAGGATCAAAAAAATTGAGGATACTGTGGAACTAGGTCGCTACATTCGGTCACAGAGTCTAGGCCGGTAGAGGTCATCCACGCCAGCAGCGATGAGATGAAGCTGGCAATTAAAGCCAAGATGGACAAAGCACAAAAATCCAACCTAGACCGTGTTAATCTTTCGAGGCAAAACCGAGTCTTCGAAGTCGGTGAAAGAGTACACCTTCGCAACAACAAAAGAGTAGGGAACAAATTGACACCGCTTTATTCAGAAGAGCGTGTAGAAGCAGATCTGGGAACATCTGTTCTCGTTAGGGGGAGAGTGGTCCACAAGGACAACATTAGGTAGGCATTCCACCTCCCACATTCGCCCTTATATTAAAACCTAATCCTTGCTATAATTCCCACAGGCTCCCACAGGTATCAGCTGGAGGTTCCCCGAGGATTTGGTTCGCCGCAGGAGTTGCCGTCAGACTCACACTATGCGGCTTGGTCCTACTCCAACAACACTGCAGGCGCAAACGAGAGGCAGCCCCAGCTACAAAAGTCCATCGACGAACTGGCTGTCACCGAGGACGGCGTCTAATTTAAGGGGGGGAGTAGTTAACAACCAACTCCCAGCTTAGGCTGAGCAGGCCAATTCTTATTTCTCTTATTAATATTAATCATTTGTCAATGTTTATCATTTTCTAGTATTAATCATTTTGTATTATTATTATTAATATTATTACACTTTTGTCTCATGCATGGTCCACCCTAAATTGGGTCTACCTTATGGGCCCTAGAGCTGAGCCAGCACATTGTACCATTCCGAGCCGTTACTCCTTTTCATTGGCTGACAGCGATCGTATGACTTCTGCAAAATGTGCAAGGTCAGCGGTCTGCCACGGGCATCCGGCTATGCATGAGCTTTTGTTAAATCTTAAGTTTTAGTTTTAATTTGGATTTGAAATAAAGAGCACTAGCTCGATTATAAAACTCCGGCCTTGCCGTTACATTTATTCTGATTATTGAATTTGGTTATCGTGCCTTAAGGGCACGCTTTAAGGGCACTTATCCTTTAAGATAAGTATCTCCCACCGTAAACTTCGGAAAAAGGAAGGGAGTCGAAGCGACCACCCGACTCTCCAGTGGCTGCCAACCTTGGTGGTCACCACTACTCAACCAGCGGCAATAACCTAACCGTCATGCAGAACCAATGCACAACGAATTACCGAAGATTCAGATAAAAAGTTTTGCTTCAGACCACAAGGAATGGCCAGCATCTCGAGATAAATATGACAGTACCATTCATAAGCAGCGACATCTATTAAAGACGCAGAAGTTTCACTATTTTTTTTTTTTTTTTTTTTTTTTTTAGCTTTGCTTTTATTTATTGAATCTACTCTTAATTTTGAGACTAACAATAAGTTGACGAATCTTAACATTAAAATTTAACTAACAGTATACTAAGACTGCATTCTGGTTGCGCGTCCCTCAGGTCGGTCGCTGGGTGGGTAAGTCATTGCGACGAAGGCGTGATTGGTTGCTCAACCTTGTTAGACCTCTCGCCAGGTGGTTAGGGTGCACCGATAGCTTGGTTAAGTACTTTACCTTCTGTTCTGCGATCGCTTCTTTGACTGGTCGAATGTTTAAGTCGCGGTGTATGTTTTCGTTGCGAACGTACCACGGTGCCCCGGTGATTGTTCTCAAGATCTTCGACTGAACTCTTTGAATTATGTCAATGTTGCTATTGCTGGCGTTCCCCCATAACTGGGAGCCGTACATCCATATAGGTTTTAGTACCGAGTTGTACAGCAGGACTTTATGTTCAAGGCTAAGAGTCGACCGAGCGTTGATAAGCCAATGAAGACCGCTGGCTTTTAGCTTTAGGTGTGTTCTTTTGGCTTCAATGTGCCGGCGCCATGTGAGTCTTCTGTCGAGATGTACTCCTAGGTATGTTACTTCGTTTGCTTGTGGGAGTAGAGTGTTGTTTAGTGTTATCGGCGGGCAGTTTTGCCTGTTCAGAGTGAACGTAACATGCTTGCATTTTAGTTCGTTCACTTTAATTCGCCAGTCTGACAGCCATTTTTCGACATCGACCATATGATGAGCTAGCTGCGCAGTTGCTTGAATCGGGCATTTTGAGCGGCTAAGAATAGCTGTGTCATCGGCAAACGTGGATGTTGTTAGACGTGTGCTTGTCGGGATATCTGCTGTGTAGAGGACATATAATATTGGCCCTAGCACGCTGCCTTGAGGAACTCCAGCTCCAACAGTGTACTCATCGGATATAGCGGTATTGCACCTCACGACAAATTTTCTGTCGTGAAGGTAGGACTCCAAAATCTTGTGGGTGCTGTAGGGGAGCATTGTCTTGATCTTGTACATTAGACCTTCCAGCCAGACTCTATCGAATGCTTGAGAGACATCTAAAAATATGGCAGTACAGTACTCTCGTTTTTCGAACGCGTTCCGAATTTCGGATGTTATCCGGTTGACCTGCTCAATTGTTCCATGCTTTTCACGAAACCCAAATTGGTGTGACGGGATTCCTTCCTGGATTCTCAGGTATGTGTTCATCCGAGTCATTAGGCATTTTTCAAAGAGTTTAGATAGGCAAGGGAGTAGGCTTATAGGTCTATACGACGTGGGGATAGTGTGGTCTTTTCCCGGCTTTGCTATCATTATTATAATTGACTTTTTCCATCTCACTGGAAAGTGGCCAAGTTTTGCGATGGCATTAAATAGCTGGGTGAGAGTGCAAACGGCACAGTATGGGAGCTCAATGATCATTTTGGGAGTTATGAGGTCGCAGCCCGGGGATTTTTTCGGATTCAGTTGTCGTTTGATGATGTTAACGATTTCGTTTGGGCGAAACTCAATCGGCTCATGTTGAGGCTGGGGCTCATCTGATAGAGTCGGCAAAGTAAACGCATTGGTGGCAGGATTTGGTTGGAAGACATTTTTAAGGTGTTTGGCAAACGTACTGACTCTGTCTGCGTCGCTACGCGCCCACCCGCCTGTGGAATTTCTAATAGGCATCACGGTTTCTTTCGGTGAGCTCAGAGTTGGGTGAGCTCTCCATAGTGAGTGTTTCGTACTGTTAGTTGACAATTGCTCTATGTAGCGGTGGTGGACATACGTTTCTTCTTGCTGTAGAGCTTGATCAAGTTGACGTGAGGCATGTTTGAAGCGTTGCTTAGCAGATGGCGATCTGTGACATTGCCATTCTCGACGTAAGCGTCGCTTTTCGAGGACGAGCTGTTCGATTTGTAGATTTGTCTTCTTTTGATTGCGTTGTGTGTTTATAATTTGAGGTGTTGAAACTCGAGCTGCAGAGACGAGTACAGACTCCAGCGAATTAACAAAACTGTCTACGTTGGCTTCGTCGCTGAGGTGAGGACTCAGCTCAATGTGTGAGCTGATGTACTTCCTGTACTTAACCCAATTGGTTTTATGCGAGGTCAGATTTGATGATTGATCCCATGTTCCTGGGTGTTGGAGTAGAGTAAAAAGGACAGGCGAGTGATCAGATGAAAGATCCGAAAGGCATTCGGCGCATATCAGATTTTTAGGAATGTTTTTGGTAATCGCAAAGTCAATTAAATCGGGAAGTTTCTTTGGGTCTGCCGGCCAGTATGTTGGTGTGCCAGAAGAAGCATAGTCTAGCTTGTTCTTAGCTTTGATAATTGCATTATAGAGCTGCTTTCCTTTTGGGGTCACAAGACGAGATCCCCAGTGTGTGTGCTTGGCATTGTAGTCTCCTGCTGCTATGAAGTGGTCTCCGAGTGAGTTGAAAAACTGCATAAACTCATCTTCGGCTATGGTGAAGCGTGGGGGGCAGTATACGGCAGCTAGAGTTAATTGCTTGCCAGTATTTAGGTGTATATTTATTGATGTGGCCTGTAGGTAGTTTTTTGCAAATTTCGTATGATAATGGTGCTTGATACGGCTTCTGATTAAAATTCCAGTCCCGCCGTGTGCTTTACCGTCTGGATGATTTGTTCCATAGAATGAATATCCTCGTAGTTGGAAATTGTATCTGTTCGTAAGATGTGTTTCTGAAAGAAGCATTACGTCGATTTGATTGTCTAGTAGGAATTGCGCTAACTCGAGTTTATGCTGCGAAACGCCGTTAGCGTTCCATGTAGATATTCGTAGGGAAGTCATTATTTGGATTGTTGTGAAACCAGCATTTGTATTAATAGATTTTGGTTTCGCATTAGATCTTGCATAGTTGTACGCATAAACGACATGAACTCCGTAAGGCTTTGTTGTAGACTGCATATCATTGCTTCAAAGTTACTTTTTGACTGCTCCGGAAGTTGATACTGCTGAGCCGTGTTCGGTTCTTGGTGTGCTGATTGCGGCAGTGAGCTTTTTGAGGCTGGGGTAGCCAGTCCTGATTTTAAAGCGCTTGCGTATGTGACATTTTTGTCAGAGTTTATAAGTCCTAGTGAGGATCTGGCTGCGGTCGAGAAGAAGACTTCAGGGTTTGTCCTGGAGGCTATGAACTGATTATTTTGGGTGCGGGCAGTAAGTCCCCTCTGGTGGATGCGACTTTTCAGCTCCTTATAAACTGGGCAACCTCTATAGTTAGCAGTGTGATTTCCACCGCAGTTGCCGCACTTTTTCGAGTTTTGGTCATCTTTGCTCGCTGGGCAGTGTGCGGAGTCATGCAGCTCACCACAAACTACACAAACTGGGCGCAGTTTACAGTAAGACCTTGTATGGCCATATTCTTGGCAGTTCGCACATTGTACCGGGCCATTGCGTTTGTGCGGCTCCTCAACTGTAATTCTGCGGTGCAGCAGGAACTGAAGATTGTATATAGGGTGCACTTCGTATTTCTTGAGGGGCTTAGTTTGTGGTTCGAGTTCAACCTTAAAGAGTGGCTGCGGCTTTCTATCCCTGTTAGAGATATTGAACACTGTCTTAACGCTAAATCCCTTCTCTTGTAGCGCCTTTGTTATCTCTGCAGGCGGTACTTCGGGCTCTATGCCCTTAAGTACGACTTGCAAGCCCTTGCTGCTTTTTTAGCTGATACGTATAAAAGTTCTTTTTTTTGTCGGTGAGGTATTTTGATAATACTCTGTAATTATCTTCAGACTTCGTTTGAACTTTTGTTTCCTGGATATTGCCCTTTACGAGTGGTATTATGTGAAAGTTGTCCTTGCCAATGAGCTCTATAATTTTGTTGACAAGAACGTTGGAACTTTTTTCTCGTATGTATATTGGCGGGGGCTTAGGCTTCCTTTTTTCGACTTCTGTAGATTCGGCGTCATCCTCATAGTCTGCCAAGATTTTAAAACGGTTTGAGTTCGTGGGCGTTTCTATTGCGGCTATGTTAGCATTGCCACGGGTTATTTTGCGTTGGGAGTTTAGGGGGCTCAGCTTCCTTTTGATTTGGATGTAACGATCCATACCAGTCTGCACAGCCGGCTTAATATTTTCTTTGTTTTTGTTCTCTTTTTTGGGCAGCAGTATCAATGTTTGCGTTGCTAGCTGATGACGTCGTTAAACGCGCTGTCGTTACAGTAGCGGTTGTTGTTGTTGTTACGGTTGACGTTGTCAAAGAGGTTGCGGTGCTAGTTACTGCGCTCTTTGGCTGCAGAGACATCGATGGTAGCGAGGGGGAGCAAGAACGCGCTCTCACGCTCTCTACGTTTAAGAATTCGGCCAAGTTTGGGGTAATTGACCGTGTTTGGGATGAGCTTGCATTACTTTCGGTTGCTTTGAAAGTGAAGTAAGCGTTGTTTCTTTGTACTGAGAGCCGTCTCTCGTCTTGCTCACGTTGACGTTGTGTGCTAACGTCGTTTAGACTCATTGCAATCGAAATTGATATTGTTCGAGTTTTGAATGTTATGTTTTATATTAATTAATTAATTAATCAATATAAACATTAGCGATTTCATCGCTGAAAGCGTCTTTTCGCGTTGTTGTTGATTTACGAAACCAGTCACTGCACTTTTTGATATTGATGAATGTTTTTTTTCCCGGAGCACAATAAATACACGTCTGCATGCGACGACGATTCGCGAGCGAAGTTTCACTATTTGAAGTCGTTGTTGACCGATGAGGTGACATTTATTAATTATTGAAAACGCATACAAAACAGCAGTTTTGCGCTTAAATGAGAGATACGACAGACCACGTCATATTGTTTATTTCCTATTGGAGAAATTCTTGAAGATACCAGAGATGACAAAGATTGATGTAACAGTGCTACGTAGAGTAACTAATGGAGCAACTGATGGATAGTTCGTGCGTTGGATGCGATCGGAGAAAACACACGTAACTTCTGAATCTTTTTTTTGATTTTGCAAAAAATGGATGCCGAAATACGCATTTAATGGATCAAGGACAGCCGCGATTTAAAGTTATCAACATACAACGATTTGTTCAAGTTCCTGGACACTCGCTGTGAGGAATTTGAACCCAGTCAACGCCAAAGCATTTGGAATGACATAACTAAGAAGCAGGAAAAAGAAAAAAACCTATGCTGTCGAGGCTGAGAGGGTCACTGACTCCAAGAGCAATTTGAACGGGCACCACAAAGCAGGCTCTGCGGAATTCCTGGCTCTGAATGGTGAGCTACGGCGATTGATGGCAATGGAGAAATCGGCATTTTTCAATTGAGAAAATTTACCAACTGCTGACGTACG
The DNA here is from genome assembly GCF_030179905.1 of Drosophila bipectinata. NCBI lineage: Eukaryota > Metazoa > Arthropoda > Insecta > Diptera > Drosophilidae > Drosophila > Drosophila bipectinata. The sequence continues at coordinate 23,573,719 of NC_091734.1, read as the reverse complement.
AAACAGGCTTGAATTCAACAAACTGCACTAAAAAGCAAATGCTCTCAGATGTTGCACATATCTTTGACCCATTGGCATATCGCCAGTTGTGGTACAATTCAATATCATGTTTCAACAGCTATGGCTATTGGAGCTGGATAGGGACTCGGAGCTTCCACCAAACATTGCCGATCCTTGGCTCAAGTGCAGAGCAGATCCCGACACGCTACAAAAGTTGCAAATACTAGTTGCGATTTCACTAATTTGACATCGCACTTTATGGTAGGGTTTGATGTTATCCTTTTAAAACTTCTACTTTGGGTAGAAGCGAGCTGACCGTTAGCGAGCTGACCTGGTCCCTAACTGATTAGATTTCTGCGTTTATTTCGGCTCGCAAGCGCTGCTCCTGTGCGGCTAGCGCGGTGCTGACGGCAACTTTTATGAGCGCTTAGACAATTTCCGCGTTCATTTCTGCTGGGTCTGGTTGTGTCGCTGTGGGACAAAATCCAATTTCTTCACTATCGTCACTGTCTACTTCTTGCTTAACTTCCCTATATTCCGAATTCATCGGCCGCAAAGGGGGCTGAGTGAGTAAGTCAGCAGCATTGTTGGCGAAAGAAAAAAAAATAAAGGAAAAATTGGGTTTCGCGCGCAACGTTTAGTGGGAAAAAATTTTCAGCCAATTCGGGGACCGGTGACGACGGAAAAAAATTTTAAAAATTTTAGAAAAGCCACTACACAGTGGGGGTTTAACGAAAAAAAAAATTAAGACAAGAAAGGAAAGCTAATTTCGGGCGGAGCCGAAGTTGATATACCCTTGCAGTTAAAACTGGATATATATCGCAAACATCGGAGATAGTTGGCCGATCCTTATGAGAATATAATAATATAACCCAATTTGCTATAATATAAAATCTAAAAAAAAGTCCCAAACTTCTATCTTCAAAAGTACCAAAGTTGGTATTTCTACCAAAAAACATTTCCGATCGTTCAGTTATATGGCAGCTAGGTCGGATTAACTGACCAAAAATATAATCAGTACTAAGTTCCAGCTTTCTATCTTCAAAAACACGAAAGTTGGGTCATTTCCGATCAATCAGTTATATGGGAGCTAAAGGATATAGTCGGCCGATCCTTATGAAATTTGGCATGTCGTAATGTTTTTCCAAATGCTTTCATGTTAAATTTGAACTCTCTAACTCTAAAAACACCAAAGTTATACCATTTCCGATCAATCAGTTATATAGCAGCTATAGGATATAGTCGACCGATCCCGGTCGTTCCGTCTTATATACTGCGTGCAAAGGAAAGAAGGGTGTGTGCAATGTTTCAAGTCTATTCCTTTAAAACTGAGAGACTAGTTCGCGTAGAAACAGACAGACAGACAGACGGACATACGGACATGCTCATATCAGCTCAGTAGGTGATCCTGATCAAGAATATATATAGTTTATAGGGTCCGAGATGTCTCCTTCAATGCGTTGCACACTTTTCGACAAAATTATAAAACCCTCTGCAAGGGTATAAAAACAAGTAGTAGTAAAAATAAATAAAGCAACACGGAAAAATTGTAAATTTTGCGGTCGGTACCTAAATAAACTAAAAAGAATGGAGATTAATAAATTAATATATTTTTTGAAAATATACTTAATAACAAGAAAGGAAAGCTAACTTCGGGCGGAGCCGAAGTTTATATACCCTTGCAGTTAAAACTGGATATATATCGCAAACATCGGAGATAGTTGGCCGATCCTTATGATTACATCATAATAAAACCAATTAATTACAATAAAAAATCTACTTAGATACTACTGAGATACTAGTTTGCGTAGAAACAGACAGACGGGCATGCTCATGTCAACTCAGGAGGTGATCCTGATCAAGAATATATATACTTCATAGGGTCGGAGATGTCTCCTTCACTGCGTTGCACACTTTTGAACAAAATTATAATACCCTCTGCAAGGGTATATCAGGATCACCTCCTGAGTTGATATGAGCATGTCCGTCTCTCCGTCTGTCTGTCTGTTTCTACGCGAACTAGTCTCTCAGTTTTAAGCTATCGAAACTTTGCACACACCCTTCTTTTCTTTGCACGCAGTATATAAGTCGGAACGACCAGGAACGGTCGATTGATCTGATTGATCGGAAATGGTATAACTTTCGTGTTTTTAGAGTTAGAGTTAGAGTGTTTTTAGAGTTCAAATTTGACATGAAAGCTATTTTTGGCAAAACATTACGACATGCCAAATTTCATAAGGATCGGCCGACTATATCCTATAGCTCCCATATAACTGATTGATCGGAAATGACCCAACTTTCGTGTTTTTTAAGATAGAAAGCAGGAACTTGGTACAGATTATATTTTTGGTCAGTTAATCCGACCTAGCTGCCATATAACTGAACGATCGGAAATGTTTTTTGGTAGAAATACCAACTTTGGTACTTTTGAAGATAGAAGTTTGGGACTTTTTTTTAGATTTTATATTATAGCAAATTGGGTTATATTATTATATTCTCATAAGGATCGGCCAACTATATCCGATGTTTGCGATATATATCCGGTTTTAGCTGCAAGGATATATCAACTTCGGCTCCGCCCGAAGTTAGCTTTCCTTTCTTGTTTTAGATTTTATATTATAATAAATTGGGTTATAATATCATATTCTCATAAGGATCGGCCAACTATATCCGATGTTTGCGATATATATCCGGTTTTAACTGCAAGGGTATATCAACTTCGGCTCCGCCCAAAGTTAGCTTTCTTTAGTTTTTTAGTTAGTTTTATTATGACACAGAATCATAAAGGGAAAAGACGAGTGAAAAGTTCTTCCGTGCGTGAGCGCCACTCAAATATTTATACCCTTGCAGAGGGTATTATAATGTTCTCCAAAAGAAATTATAATAATAATTAATAATAAAATGATTAACATTAATAAATGATTAATACTAATAGTTGATTAATAAATATAATTAATACTAATAAAGGGAATATAAATTGGCTTGCTCAGCCTAAGCTGGGAGTTGGTTGTTAACTTGTACACAAAATTTCGCGTAATCGGAGAAATATAATGTCTTTGAGATATTTATATATTCATTAAAAAATATACATATTTGTGCGTATAGTAAAGGTCTGCATTAGCTAAAAACGACATTCAAAGGCACAGCCTTAAAAATTAATTGAGTGTGATAGAATTAATTGCGAATGATAGAAATAAATGAATGACTGTGGAGGTGTCATTGGCACAATATTCGGGGGATGAAAACCGAATTGAATGAGTTAGACCAACCTTCTTCATCGTGCTCCTGTCAGAGACTGAGAAACAGAAAGCATTCAAAGAGAATATGAGCGTAAGATGAACGAACGATGTGCGTAAGAAAAAGAGTAAGAACTCGCTCTGGGGTCTGTCGCAAGAAATTTTTGCGTCCCTTTTCGTTGTATGAAATGGGTTGCTATATGCTGTATGGTTAGTGGTAAAATCAAGTCGGTTTGACCAGCCTCACTGAAGTAGTTCGCTACAAAATTGTTAGATCGATCTTTGTGCACAGAACGAACAAGTTCGTTCAATTGACTTGATTGCTCTGCTTACTGATTCAAAATGTGTTTTTGGTATTGGTATGATTATCGAAAATGATTGTACAGAAAGACGATCGAGTCCAGCGATGCACGAAAGCTCAGACAAGTTGCGTTTGATTTGATTGTGACTGAAAAACCACTCGGTATGACCAAACGGTATGAGTGTGATCGATTTGAATGCAAGCAGCATTCTCTATCATTCTTTGCTGCTCACATAAAGCGTTCGATCGACGAAAAAAACTTTACGAACCCAGCAAGAGTGATTGGAACTTAATGTTCGCTTGGAACACGCTTGTTTACATTATATCAGATAAGTTCTTCAATCGTTAAATAACCAGTTGATTTCATTTTTTTTAAGACCAGGTTCCTTTAAAAAATTTTTATAAAATCGAAACATTTTTATCCCGATATTAGAAAGTACTCTGAGGTACATATAATATAGAATAAGTCTCAAAGGTCTGCGAAACCTAGAAGTATGTATAAAAGAGGGTAATGAGCGTTATATTACGCAATTGCACTTATAAATATAAGCCAAACGCCATTTTGCTCCTAAAATGTACGATTAACTCAACATTATGGATGGCGTAAATGAGAAGAACAAAAGACACTACAGCACACAATGTATACTTAAAAAAATGCATTAGGAAGATTTTAAAATTTTTGTATTTTCAGGTCGAAGAAAATTGTTGGTAAGTACTCAGTAATGATACTTAAAAACAAGAAATGATTTTATATTTAATAAAAATGTTTTTCTTGCTTTATATGTCATTAAACACTTTAAATATGAAGTTATTCATAACAAGAAAGGAAAGCTAACTGCGAGCGGAGCCCAAGTTGATATACCCTTGCAGTTAAAACCGGATATATATCGCAAACATCGGATATAGTTGGCCGATCCTTATGAGAATATAATAATATAACCCAATTTGTTATAATATAAAATCTAAAAAAAAGTCCCAAACTTCTATCTTCAAAAGTACCAAAGTTGGTATTTCTACCAAAAAACATTTCCGATCGTTCAGTTATATGGCAGCTAGGTCGGATTAACTGACCAAAAATATAATCAGTACTAAGTTCCAGCTTTCTATCTTCAAAAACACGAAAGTTGGGTCATTTCCGATCAATCAGTTATATGGGAGCTAAAGGATATAGTCGGCCGATCCTTATGAAATTTGGCATGTCGTAATGTTTTTCCAAATGCTTTCATGTTAAATTTGAACTCTCTAACTCTAAAAACACCAAAGTTATACCATTTCCGATCAATCAGTTATATAGCAGCTATAGGATATAGTCGACCGATCCCGGTCGTTCCGTCTTATATACTGCGTGCAAAGGAAAGAAGGGTGTGTGCAATGTTTCAAGTCTATTCCTTTAAAACTGAGAGACTAGTTCGCGTAGAAACAGACAGACAGACAGACGGACATACGGACATGCTCATATCAGCTCAGTAGGTGATCCTGATCAAGAATATATATAGTTTATAGGGTCCGAGATGTCTCCTTCAATGCGTTGCACACTTTTCGACAAAATTATAAAACCCTCTGCAAGGGTATAAAAACAAGTAGTAGTAAAAATAAATAAAGCAACACGGAAAAATTGTAAATTTTGCGGTCGGTACCTAAATAAACTAAAAAGAATGGAGATTAATAAATTAATATATTTTTTGAAAATATACTTAATAACAAGAAAGGAAAGCTAACTTCGGGCGGAGCCGAAGTTTATATACCCTTGCAGCTAAAACCGGATATATATCGCAAACATCGGATATAGTTGGCCGATCCTTATCTGAATAGGAATATATAATCCAATTTATTACAATACAAAATCTAAAAAAAGTCCCAAACTTCTATCTTCGAAAATACGAAAGTTGATATTTCTACCAAATACCATTTCCGATCGTTCAGTTATATGGCAGCTATGAGATATAGTCGGCCGATCCTAATGAAATGCGGTAGGTTGGATTAACTGACAAAAAATAGAAAGCTGTATTAAATTCCAGCTTTCTATCTTCAAAAACACGAAAGTTGGGTCATTTCCGATCGTTCAGTTATATGGCAGCTATAGGATATACTCGGCCGATCCTTATGAAATTTGGCATGACGTAATGTTTTGCCAAAAATAGCTCTCATGTCAAATTTGAACTCTCTAACTTTAAAAACACCAAAGTTATACCATTTCCGATCAATCAGTTATATGGCAGCTATAGGATATAGTCGGCCGATCCGGGCCGTTCCGACTTATATACTGCGTGCAAAGGAAAGAAGGGTGTGTGCAAAGTTTCAAGACGATAGCTTTAAAACTGAGAGACTAGTTCGCGTAGAAACAGACAGACGGACAGACAGACGGACAGACAGACGGACAGACGGACAGACGGACATGCTCATATCAACTCAGGAGGTGATCCTGATCAAGAATATATATACTTTATAGGGTCGGAGATGTCTCCTTCACTGCGTTGCACACTTTTGACCAAAATTATAATACCCTCTGCAAGGGTATAAAAAGCTACATAAATCTATTTTAAAAGCTAAATTATTGCTTTAGAACCTAGATGGGCAAGCCCATGGCTCCTCGGGCTCTCGCGGCTCCCCCCGTTATTCGTAATTTTTGGCGCCAGAAAATCGCGGTCAGTGAGGCGTGAAGATTTACAAAAACAATGCTACACAAATTCAGAGGCAGGTAGCGGGCCCGACGCCGCGGTCCCGATTTTGCAACAACAAGTATTAAGGGTGCGTTTGTAATTGTTGTTGTTTGATTGTTGTTGTAATTTGTTGTCTGGCCGAGCTGCGGCTCCGACCGTTAGATTTCGTGCCCATCTATGCTTTAGAATATTCCGTTCCAATTTTTTACGTTCGCATGTTTTTTGCCAATATTATGAAAATTAAAACTCGATAAGTTCCATAATTTTATACACTAACCAAAGAGCTAAACGAAAAGCAAAAAAAAAGTTTCAAGAAACGTTTGTTTTCAATTTTTATTTTTAGTTTGTAACGAAAGAAGACCCATGTGACTAGAAGAGACACTTCTCCCATGAAGTGACTATTTCGGTTAGAATAGTGGAGGGGATCCGAATAAAAATACCGTGAGGGGACATTTCATCAAATATGTATTTGTCTGGCCAGGGACCACAACGTTGGTTTACCAAAATTAATGCTATTTCGATAAGGAAAACAAGCATATTGGACAAACTTGTAATAATGGTAAATTAGCTCTAATTTGGTTTATTATTTAGTGATCTTCGCAAACCACTTGGAATTCAGGAACGGCTAGTGTCCTCGGTCCACCGGCTAAGAACCACTGCTTTATAGAGTCGGAGATGTCTCCTCCATAACGATGACCACTTTTTACCACAATTATTATTATACCCTCTTCGATATTATTATGAAGAAAAATTATAAATAAAATATAATTTTTTTTAAAAAATTGTTTTTTGTCTTTTTTTTGGCGTAATTTCATTGCAAAAATCGGATTTTATGGATAAAGGAATTTCATGAAGAATATCAGATGTTATTCTAACAGAATTTCAACAGCGAATCGTGAATTAAACTCCGGGCATTTTTGATTTATCCTCGTTTTCAAAGTTCTCGTATGTGAGGACATTTTTAAGAATGTCGATAATGGTTTCCTAATGGTTTGAAATGATTTTAGCCCTTTTCCATATGGAATGGTATTAACACAGTGATAGCTGTCATAGGGATATATATATTCATTATTATATGGACTATTATATGTACATATATGACTCAGCTATTTTGTAAATGACTGTATATGTACATGACTAAGCTAAAAATTTCATATAAAGCTTGAGCATGACTCTACTTTATCAATAGGCTGATTATAGTTCTTGACTAAATTATATGAAAGTTTTTTCTGAATGATTGATTCATTTGTAACCCTTATAAAGTTTTCTGGACTTAAATTTAATGTATTTAATATTTTATATTTTTTTCCTAATACCTTAAAATATCCTTATAATATCTATCAAAAGCCTACCTTAACCGCTCCCTTCTCGCCAATGCGAAATGACACCTCACCAGGATCTACCCAAACCGATAGCTCGCTTGGCAAGTTTTCTAACACATCGCAAATAGGTACTCCACTTTCGCGAGCTGCTCGTTCCAATACAGAATCGATAGGATCGCCAGTTTTTAAACAGCGGTAAGCAGATCCCTGAAAGAAAACAGGTTACACATACACCTTAAATGTACATATGCATGCGGTTAGAATTACCTTAAACGGTTTTTCTGGGTACCAATGTCCTAGGAATTTTTCTCCCAATGCCTTCTCCAACTCCTCACCAAAAATATTTACCCGTCTCCGTGGCAATTTGTTATAGAGATACGATATGACAAAGTTTAAAGCAATCTGGATTTCAATATGCATCTTAGGAAAAATGAATTTCTCCAGCTGTACCTTTTAGAATCTCGCTAATAATTCTTTTGAGCTGAAGTTCAAAAATTCCGATTTTCGGCTACTAATTTTTTTGTTACAAAGGCCTTAGTTCTGGTTGTGGCAAAGAGTGACTTTTTTTGTTCATCCACACATTGAAGGTAATTTTGAATATTTTGTTGTGGGTAAAGATTTCCGTTGTTTCTGTTTTTTTAAATTTTCATTTATTGTTTATTTTTTTTTTTGAGGGAAGCTAAATTATGACTAAAATGTTTTTGTGTTTTACCGTGTGGGAAATATCTGTATTGTGAAAATTTCTTGAATAGAATGGGAATCGTGTTTGTTTGACTTTTTAGTATGTGTTACCTTTTTCTGACTTAGATGTCGTTTTAAGCATAGTGGCCTAGATTCAAAATGTGAATATTGTGTTTATGAGGAACTAATCTTAAAAAAAAATTGTGTCCTCCCTATGCTGCCTATGCTCAGTGGTCAGTATGTTTTTTTTCATAATCGTAGAGTCGTAATAATAATTTTTCTAAACATATACAAAATTGTATTCGGAAATTTGGTGAGTCGGATCAATAAGCAAAAAATAGAATCCATAGAAATCTATATACCAACTCTTAAAGTCTAAAAAAAAACAAAATGTATGTTATTTCCGTTCATTCAGTTATATTGAGTTGATAGGAGGTGATCTTGATTAAGAAATCATTCTCTTAACCCTATCACTCACCTCAACATCAATATATAAAATTAGAACAATAAAAACACAGAAATTTTATCCACAGTTTTTTATCTTTGTACAGATATGATCTGCTCCTCTATAACTTTACTAACAACGTCCTCTGCACCAATAAACACAGAAACATTAAAAACAAGAAAGCAAAGCTAACTTCGGGCGGAGCCGAAGTTTATATACCCTTGCAGTTAAAAACGGATATTTATCGCAAACATCGGATATAGTTGGCCAATCCTTATGGGAAAAGGAATATATAATCCAATTTATTACAATACAAAATCTAAAAAAGTCCCAAACTTCTATCTTCAAAAATACGAAAGTTGATATTTCTACCAAATACCATTTCCGATCGTTCAGTTATATGGCAGCTATAGGATATAGTCGGCCGATCCTAAATTTGAAATTGAAATTTGGTAGGTCGGATCAACTGACCCAATATATAATCTGTACCAAGTTCCAGCTTTCTATCTTCAAAAACACGAAAGTTGGGTCATTTCCGATCGTTCAGTTATATGGCAGCTATAGGATATAGTCTGCCGATCCTTACGAAATTTGGCATGTCGTAATATTTTGCCTCATGTCAAATTTGAACTCTCTAACTTTAAAAACACCAAAGTTATACCATTTCCGATCAATCAGTTATATGGCAGCTATAGGATATAGTCGGCCGATCCCGGCCGTTCCGACTTATATACTGCGTGCAAAGGAAAGAAGGGTGTGTGCAAAGTTTCAAGACGATAGCTTTAAAACTGAGAGACTAGTTTGCGTAGAAACAGACAGACGGACAGACAGACGGACAGACAGACATGCTCATATCAACTCAGGAGGTGATCCTGATCAAGAATATATATACTTTATAGGGTCTGAGATGTATCCTTCACTGCGTTGCACACTTTTGACCAAAATTATAATACCCTCTGCAAGGGTATAATAAAATAGCACAACCCACCGCAAATACCAAACAAGGTAAATTAAAACGGAAGCGAAATACGCCGAACCAAAAACATCCTTATAGGCCGATCCTAATAAGAATATCATTATAAAATCAATTTATTACAATACAAAATCTAAAAAAAAAGTCCCAAACGTCTATCTTGAAAAAAAAACAGCATTTGGTATTTTATTAATTTTAATCATTAATTTATTAATTTTATATATTTTATTAATGGTTTGGGCCGGATTTGGGTATGCTGGGAAGTCTCCACTTTGTTTTATACCGACTAGAACAAATGCAGAAATTTATATAGAGTTACTAGAAACAGTGCTCATTGAATTTGCTGGAGACATTTATGGAGATGAGTGGACATTCCATCCACACAGCTCGCAAAACAAAAGACTTTCTGGCAGCTAGAAAAATACCGCTATTGCAATGGCCAGCGATCAGCCCGGACCTAAACCCAATAGAAGATCTTTGGGGAATTCTTTCTAATAAAGTTTACAAGAATGGTCGACAGTTCGACACAGTTAATGACCTTAAAAAGGCTTTGATCAAGGAATGGTATCAAATTATTCCGTCAACGATGAAAAAATTAGCAAATTCAATGCCCAATCGTATTAATCAAGTTTTTATTATGAAAGGAAGTCATACAAATTATTAGGAAGTGTACTTAAAATTTTTGAAAAATTTTCCAATATGTATTTCGATTTTTCGGCCAGTATGCACATTTACTTATTTCATATGAAATTAAAATTCTTTTTATACCCTTGCAGAGGGTATTATAATTTTGTCCAAAAGTGTGCAACGCAGTGAAGGAGACATCTCCGACCCTATAAAGTATATATATTCTTGATCAGGATCACCTCCTGAGTTGATATGAGCATGTCCGTCTGTCCGTCTGTCCGTCTGTCTGTTTCTACGCAAACTAGTCTCTCAGTTTTAAAGCTATCGTCTTGAAACTTTGCACACACCCTTCTTTCCTTTGCACGCAGTATATAAGTCGGAACGGCCGGGATCGGCCGACTATATCCTATAGCTGCCATATAACTGATTGATCGGAAATGGTATAACTTTGGTGTTTTTAGAGTTAGAGAGTTCAAATTTGACATGAAAGCTATTTTTGGCAAAATAATACGACATGCCAAATTTCATAAGGATCGGCCGACTATATCCTATAGCTGCCATATAACTCAACGATCGGAAATGACCCAACTTTCGTGTTTTTGAAGATAGAAAGCTGGAATTTAGTACGGACTCTATTTTTGGTTAGTTGATCCAACCTACCAAATTTCATTAGGATCGGCCGACTATATCCTATAGCTGCCATATAACTGAACGATCGAAAATGACCCAACTTTCGTGTTTTAGAAGACAGAAAGCTGAAACTTAGTACAAATTCTATTTTAGGTCAGATAATCCGACCTACTAAATATCATAAGGATCGGCCGACTATATCCTATAGCTGCCATATAACTGAACGATCGGAAATAACCCAACTTTTGTGTTTTTGAAGATAGAAAGCTGGACCTTGGTACAGATTTTAAATTTGGTCAGTTAATCTGACCTTCGAAATTTCATAACGATCTGTCGACTATGTCGACAACTTTGGTATTTTTGAAGACAGAAGTTTGGGACTTATTTCAGATTTTTTATTATAATAAATTGGGTTATTTTATCATATTCTAATAAGGATCGGCTAACTATATCCGATGTTTGCGATTTATATCCGGTTTTAGCTGCAAGGGTATATAAACTACGGCTCCGGCAGAAGTTAGCTTTCCTTTCTTGTTTGTTTATAATTTAGAATTCTCATAAGGTTCCGCCAACTATATCCAATATTTGCGATTTATGTCCTATCTTAACTGCAGGGGTATATAAACTTCGGTTTCGCCCCAAGATAGCTTTTCGTTCTTGTTACACCCTTGCAAAGGGTATTGTAATTTTGCTAATTTTACTCTTCTTGCCTTTGCACGCAGTTTATAACTCGGAACGGCCGGGGTCGGCACACTTAAGCACATAGTTGACATGTAATTGGTTGATCGAAAACGCCCTAACTTTGGTGTTTTTAGAGTTAGATTGTTCATTTTTCCTATGGATTCTATTTTTGTCAAAATACCAATTTGGTATTTTTGAAGATCGAATATTGGATTTTCTTTTAAATTTTGTATTCCTATTATTTGTTTATAATTTAGAATTCTCATAAGGTTCCGCCAACTATATCCAATATTTGCGATTTATGTCCTATCTTAACTGCAGGGGTATATAAACTTCGGTTTCGCCCCAAGATAGCTTTTCGTTCTTGTTACACCCTTGCAGAGGGTATTGTGAATTTGGACAACAGTGTGAAACGCCGTGAATGAGACATCTCCGACACTATAAATAATAAATATTTTTGATCCGACTTTAAACTTTGCCCACAAACTTCATTTCGCCCCAAGTTAGCTCTCCTCTCTTTTTACACCCTGTCAGAGGGTATTATATTTTTGGTCAAAAGTGTGAAACGCAGTAGAGGAGTATACGACGCTATAAAATTTATATATGTATGTTTGATCCGCCTTTAAACTTTGCACACACCTTTCTTTCTTTTGCACGCAGTATATAAGTCGGAGCGGCCGACTTCAGCCCATAGCTGACATCAAACTGGTTGATAGAAAACGCCTTACTTTTGGTGTTTTAAAAATAAGATTGTATACCTTTCTTTCTTTTGCACGCAGTATATAAGTCGGAGCGGCCGACTTCAGCCCATAGCTGACATAAAACTGGTTGATTGAAAACGCCTTACTTTTGGTGTTTTAAGAATAAGATTGTTCATTTTTCCTATGGATTATACTTTTTGTCAAAATACCAATTTGGTATTTTTGAAGATCGAATATTGGATTTTCTTTTAAATTTTGTATTCCTATTATTTGTTTATAATTTAGAATTCTCATAAGGTTCCGCCAACTATATCCAATATTTGCGATTTATGTCCTATCTTAACTGCAGGGGTAAATAAACTTCGGTTTCGCCTCAAGTTAGCTTTCCTTTCTTGTTGCACCCTTGCAGAGGGTATTGTAATTTTGGTAATTTTGCTCTTCTTGCCTTTGCACGCAGTTTATAACTCGGAACGGCCGGGATCGGCCCACTTAAGCACATAGTTGACTTGTAATTGGTTGATCGAAAACGCCCTAACTTTGGTGTTTTTAGAGTTAGATTGTTCATTTTTCCTATGGATTCTATTTTTGTCAAAATACCAATTTGGAATTTTTGAAGATAGAAAATTAACTTCTTTTTAATTTTTTATTCGTATAAGATGTTTATAATTTGAAATTCTCATAAGGATTCGCCAACCATATCCCATATTTGCGATTTATATCCTATCTTAACTGCAGGGGTATGTAAACTTCGGTTCCGCCTCAAGTTAGCTTTCCTTTCTTGTTGCACCCTTGCAGAGGGTATTGTAATTTTGGTAATTTTGCTCTTCTTGCCTTTGCACGCAGTTTATAACTCGGAACGGCCGGGATCGGCCCACTTAAGCACATAGTTGACTTGTAATTGGTTGATCGAAAACGCCCTAACTTTGGTGTTTTTAGAGTTAGATTGTTCATTTTTCCTATGGATTCAATTTTTGTCAAAATACCAATTTGTAATTTTTGAAGATAGAAAATTAATTTTCTTTTTAATTTTTTATTCGTATAAGATGTTTATAATTTGAAATTCTCATAGGGATCCGCCAACTATATCCCATATTTGCGATTTATATCCTATCTTAACTGCAGGGGTATGTAAACTTCAATTTTGCTCTTCTTGCCTTTGCACGCAGTTTATAACTCGGAACGGCCGGGATCGGCCCACTTAAGCACATAGTTGGCATGTAATTGGTTGATCGAAAACGCCCTAACTTTGGTGTTTTAAGAATAAGATTGTTCATTTTTCCTATGGATTATACTTTTTGTCAAAATACCAATTTTGTATTTTTGAAGATGGAACATTGGATTTTGTTTTAAATTTTCTTTTCTTATTATTTTTTTGTAATTTAAAATTCTTATAAGAATTCGCCAACTATATACGATATTTGCGATTTATATCCTATATTAATTGCAAGGGTATGTAAACTTCGGTTCTGCTTCAAGTTAGCTTTCCTTTCTTGATGCACCCTTGCAGAGGGTATTGTAATTTTGGTAATTTTGCTCTTCTTGCCTTTGCTCGCAGCTTATAACTCGGAACGACCGGGATCGGCCCACTTAAGCACACAGCTGACATGTAATTGGTTGATCGAAAACTCCTTAACTTTGGTGTTTTTAAAGTTAGATTGTTCATTTTTCCTATGGATTCTATTTTTGTCAAAATACCTTTTTTTTATTTTTAACGTTTTGAATGTTGAAATTTTATTCTTAATGTTGAAAATATTTGCATATGCACCACTGTTTATCTTATTCCTCTTATGTTATACACTAAAGTAACGGGTAACGAATTATCATTCTTCTTTAAGTTCTGGTTCTGTCTGCGTGCACCATTTTTTAGTCTCTAATAAATCGTCAAACCGAATAGGTTATGGGCCCAGGCCAGCAAGAAAACTACTGCGTAATAGTCGAAAAGATTATACGATAATTAGAGATTCGGTGGTGTTTAATGAACAAGATAAACAAGATGAGTTCGCAATACTCAATAGAAAAACTTGATAGTGACAATTATAGTTTTTGGGCAGTGCAAATGAAAAGTCTGCTGGTACACTCAGAACTTTGGTCAATCGTGTGTGGTCGTGAAATTCAAAACGAAAGTGGAACGGTTGCAGAGCAGGCAAACTTTGATAACAAGGATGAAAAGGCCCTCGCGAGTATTTTGTTGTGTATAAAGCCGTCCCAGATTAACTATGTTAAACACTGCAAATCATCGATGGAAGCTTGGAAAAAGCTGGCTAGTGTTCATATGCTTAGTGGACCAGCGCGTAAAATACAGTTGTTTAAACAGTTGCTTTATATGAAGATGTCAGAGTCAGACAGTGTCACAGTGAATTTGAGTAATTTCAATGACGTCATCGAGAAATTACAAGACATCGATCAACCAGTCCCAGAAGAAATGCTTGTAATAATTTTGTTGTCCAGCCTATCTGATTCGTACGAAAATTTTGCTATAGCGTATTTGCATAATTGCTATAGAAACGCGTGATTCTTTGCCTTCCTTGATTTGTCTAAAAATTAAGTTGCTGGAAGAGGGAGAACGACGAAAAGTGGGAGACAAAATGGAAAATAATGCGGAACAGAAAATTTCGCGTGCCGAAAAGGAAAAGCCCAAGCATAAGAAAGACATGAAAAATGTGGAATGTTGGAACTGCGGTCGTTACGGACATGTTTCGGCAAAGTGCTACTCAAAACAGAAAAACGCAAGATCAGAAAAGGATAACAATAGTGTGAGCAAACACGAGGAGAACAAAAAGTCGTTCTCGGTTTTCGCTGCCGCAGCGAGCCAAAGTCGACTAACGAAGAATATTTGGTGCATTGACAGTGGGGCAACAGCCCATTTATGTGCAAACAAATCGTTATTTGTTTCAATTCGTAAGCATAAGGAAAAAATAATGCTGGTTGGAGAAAATTACATTGAGGCTGAAGGCATTGGAACAGTAAAACTGTTTTGGCAAGAAAACATTATTGAATTGGTTGATGTATTGTTCGTACAAAACCTTCAGTGTAATTTTATTTCGGTGTCGAGAGCAACTAATAAGGGTTCGAAATAAGTTTTTCGAAAAATAGTGCTAGTGTCAAGAATAAGAACGGCGATACGGTATTAAAAGCGAACAAACAGAATGACTTGTTTATTTTCGAAAATAAAAACAAAACGTCTTTTGCTGCAAAAGGGAAAACAAATCAAGTAATAACGTGGCACAATAGATTCGGACATTTAAATTTCGAAAGTTTAAAATCCATGATTCGAAAAGAACTGGTGTATGGTCTACGCGGAGTAACCGGTAGCACGAATGACTTTGTTTGCGAAACTTGTGCGAAAATCAAGATATGCGTGAAACAATTTCCAAAAGTGGCGAAAAATCGTTCGAACAAAGTGTTGGGGCTGATCCATACGGACGTGTGCGATCCTATGCGTACAGTTTCCAAAGGTGGAGCGCGTTATTTTGCTACATTCATAGACGACAAGACGCGTTATGTATCGGTGTATATGCTTAAAACAAAAGACCAAGTTTTTGAGAAATTCAAAGAATTTATGTTGTTGGCTGAGAAGCAAACTGGAGCGATAATGGTAGAGAGTACATTAATGGCGCATTCGAAAACTTCCTGGTAAGCAATGGGATTAAGAGGCAGCTCACCGTTCCCCATACTCCACAGCAAAACGGCGTGGCTGAGCGTGCCAATCGGACGCTAGTGGAAATGGCAAGGAGCATGATGGTTCACGCTAATGCGAACGAATACCTGTGGAGGGAAGCGATCTGCGATCAGAAACGTCTACATTACCAGACATGACTCCATACGAAGCATGGTTTGGGAAAAAGCCCAGCGTATCCCATCTTAAGGTGTTTGGTACAAAGGCAATTGTGCTAGACAAGACAATGAAAAGAAAATTTTCTCAGAAAGGAATATAGCATATCCTGGTTGGATATTCAGAAACTGCCAAAGCGTATAGACTCTTTAATCCTGATATGCAAACTATCAAGGAAGCCAGAGATGTGGTGTTCCTTGAGCACGATATAACAAAAACCGAGGATATATCGACCGTAGAATTGGCAGAAAACGGAAGCGTTTTTGGTGAGGAGATAAATGGCGGTCGCTATGAAAATGACGGAGATCATGCAAGGGACGGACAGTCGGGAGCCGAAGATGGCGAAGACGAGTTGGTTGATAGCGTCGAACGAGTTCAGCGAGGACCAAGTAGGCCTAAGATAATTCGTACTGGAAGACCAGGACGACCACGTAAGGAGTACAATATGCTTAACGCTATTGGAGTTGCCGACGTCCAAGTACCAAGTGGAGTCAAGGAGGCTTTGAGCTCGACACAGGCTGAAGAATGGAAGGTTGCGATGCAGAAGGAGTATTCTCAACTACAGTCCACCAATACATGGAGTCTTGTAAATCTTCCTCCTGGCGAGAGAACTATTGGATGCGAATGAGTGTTTACGGTTAAAGGAGACCAATACGGCAACGTGGAACGGTTCAAGGCTCGCTTAGTTGCAAAAGGTTGTGGACAGGAGTACGTCATAAACTACACAGAAACATTTTCCCCAGTGGCTCGGTATTCTTCTATCCGATTGGTGATTGCGCTGGCTGTCGAGAACAAAATGTTTATGCATCAAATGGACGTCTCAGCTGCGTATCTGAATAGCGACCTACAAGATGTAGTCTACATGCGGCAACCGGAAGGGTTTGTGGACACAGCGTATCCAAAAAAAGTGTTGAAGTTACACAAGTCTTTATACGGTCTGAAGCAGAGTGGGCGTGAATGGAACCAGAAATTGGACTGTACTCTTCAGCGTATTGGTTTTGTACAATGTCCCAGTGAGCCATGCATTTACACCAAGAACAACGGCGAAAAATTTAACCTAATTGTTGTATATGTCGATGATCTAATTATTGCCTGTTCCAATAAAGAAGACCTTGTCGACATAAAACTTCAAATCGCACGGGAATTCGAAGAATTAGATGGCGGAGAGCTGAATCATTTTTTTAGGCATGGAGATCAAGCGGGATGGAGAGACGGGCAGTGTGGCAATTGGCCACAAGCAGTATATCTACGGGCTGTAATGAGATTATGGCATGGAAGACTGTAAGCCGAATGCAACGCCTTTGGAGGTTGGTTATCAGAACCAATGTATTTTGGAAGACTGTCCACGAGCCAACCAGAAGCAGTATCAATCGCTTATTGGATCACTGCTGTACCTAGCAATGACTACGAGGCCGGACATTGTTCATTGTGTGGCAAAGTTGGGAACATGAGGTGGCCGCTAAACGCGTCCTTCGTTACCTAAGAGGAACTTCGAGCTTGAAGCTGCACTTTGTTCGAACTGGTGTGCCTGTTCACTGCTTTGTGGATGCAGACTGGGCAGGTGACTGTACTGACCGCAAATCGTTCAGTGGTTGGGCGTTCTTTCTGGCTGGAGCATCGTTTTCGTGGGAGTCGAAAAAGCAGAGCATCATAGCACTCAGTAGCATGGAGGCTGAGTATGTGGCGCTTTCAACAGCAGCTAAGGAGGCTGCTTACGTATTGAAGCTGATATCTGAGATGGGTTTCGAGACGGCGCCAACATTGATGATCTACAGTGACAACCAGAGCGCCCAATGTTTAGCGAAAACTGCGAGTTTTCATGCTAAAAGTAAATATATAGATATCAAGTATCATTTCATAAGAGATTTATATAAGAAGAAAGTTATTGATATTGAATATGTTCCAACCGAAAATATGATTTCAGATTTTCTAACTAAAGCTCTATGTAAAGTTAAGCACACAAAATGTATTACTTCACTAGGGTTAAACTAAAAAAGAATCTTTTGAATTAGATATACCGCGGTGAGAAGGAGTGTTGAAAATATTTGCATATGCACCACTGTATATCTTATTCCTCTTATGTTATACACTTAAGTAACGAGTAACGAATTATCATTCTTTTAGTTCTGGTTCTGTCTGCGTACACCATTTTTTAGTCTCTAATAAATCGTCAAACCGAATACTTAAGATTAGCGCACTACTACCAAATTGACAGCTTAATCTAATCGCTTTTTACAAATTTTTAAAAATACTTAGTCTAAGCGTTACTTAGGGCAAGAGGTGATTTAATGGTTTTGTTTTATTTTAACTTATTTTTATTTATGATTATGTCGAGGGTGACGAAATGGCTAGGTCAATATCCGGTTTTATAGCTCT
Source organism: Drosophila bipectinata (assembly GCF_030179905.1). Lineage (NCBI taxonomy): Eukaryota > Metazoa > Arthropoda > Insecta > Diptera > Drosophilidae > Drosophila > Drosophila bipectinata. The sequence goes on along the minus strand of NC_091734.1, from coordinate 23,555,254 downwards.
TGAGGGTGGTGTCTTTTTAGTCTTCTCTTGACTCGATAAATTGGATCAGCGCTCCTGATAGCAGCGGTACCAAGTTTTTTAGCTAGGCTGTTGGGGTGCTCATTTAGACGTTCTATGTATTTCCGAGCAAGTTCCTGCAGCTTGTCTCCGATTGTAGGCAGTTGAGATCTCGTTCGATGTCTCTGGTTCGCATAATCCACGGAGCTCCAGAGATCCTTCAAAGAGTTTTCGCTTGCAAAACCCGGATTTTGTTCAGGTTGGTTTTTGCAGCGATACCATAAACCTGGAGTCCGTAGAAAAGACTTGGCGCTAGTATAGACTTGTTAATCTGCACCTTACATCCAAGCGCGAGCTTATTGCGTGGTGTGAGGAGCCAGGACATCCGAGCCACTTTAGTCCTGAAAGAGTTTTTGATACAGGTAATGTGCCTGCCAAAAGTGAGTTTTTTGTCCAAGGTGACACCGAGGTATTTGTATGCAGGAAGGGCTCTGATTGGACTATCGTTGAGGTTGACTCTTGGGCAGGTACTTCAACAATTGGTAAACGTTACATTGGCACATTTGTCTGCATTTACACGAATGTTCCAGTTCGTGGCCCATTGGTGAAATGCGTCCAGATACTCCTTCAATGCAAAAGTGGCTGCCAAGATACTACTGCTTTTGGTCAGGACAGCCGTGTCATCAGCGTAGGTCGCAATTAGCACGTCTTGCTCATTCACTTCAGTGATTGGAGTTTTTGTAGGCATATCTGAAGCTTAGATAGAGTATAGAGTATAGAGGGCCGAGAACGCTACCTTGGGGAACACCAGCAGAGATCGGTTTGGTGGACGACTTGTATCCATCAGCAGATACGTGGAATGTGAATTCTTTTAGGAAACTTTTCACGAGCTGGAACAGCTGTGGCGTAAGAAGACTTTTGGCTTTATACAGGAGCCCAGTGTGCCATACTCTGTCAAAAGCCTGCTGAATGTCAAGGAAGGCAGCTACTGCATACTCCTTCTTCTCAAAGGCTTCTAAGGCAAAGTTAACAACTCTGTGCAATTGCTCAGGAGTTCCATGTTGAAGACGAAAGCCGAACTGGAATTCCGGGATCGCACTGGTGACATTCTCAAGAGTAAGAAGCCTGTTCAGGATCAGCCTTTTCATGATTTTTCCCAGGGATGGTAAAAGACTAATGGGCCTATATGAGTCCACGTCAGTTGGCGATTTTCCTGGTTTTGGAATCATATGTATGTTTGCCGATTTCCAAACTTTCGGAAAGTATCCAACAGTTAGTATGCTGTTGAACAACGCCACCAGGAATTGCAAGGCTTGATCCGGTAAAAGTCGGATCGTCCTGTTGTCCAAAAGGTCTTCACCAGGAGTTTTCTTTGGCGAGAGTTTACCTACAAGGTCTTTCACTTCTGTCAGTGAGACAGGGTTAGCAGCCAGACTCATTTGGAATGGAGATTCTAGAAACTCTTCTAGAACTTGTCGACGTATACTTTCAGGCGAGTATTCGTAAGGCTTGAAGCGTTGCTCAAGGTTTTTTAGCAATCACTTCAGCTTTCTCTAGGCTCGTACGGCACCAGCCACCTGAGGGATTTCTTATGGCTGATTTTGGGGTGGGCTGAGCCTTATACCGTTTTGTGATACGCCACACCGAGTAGTTAGAACTAGCATCTGTGTCTAGATTTTTCAAAAATCTGTCTATGGATGCTGTTTGGTCATCGAGCGTTTTCGATGCCGTAAATAAAAAATCAGAATTTACTTAATTTCAACGTTATAAACTTTATTCAGGCCGCATATGAAATTAGGATTTATGAACAATATTTGAAATCCAATTTAGGATGCGAGCGCAGTAAGAAGACGAACGAGAGTGGCGCCAACCTTGCAGAATAGGCTGAGCGGATGCTCGCTAACTATAAACGCCGAAGTAGCAAAGCCGAGCGGCCGAAAAAGAATCGGCTTGCGACCAGCAAAACATCCGTTACTAAGTAATTGTTGTGTTTAAATTAGTTGCTTGCTGCTTGACCCGACAGATGCTTGTTTTCTTCTGGCGAGCGCCTTACTTAGAGAGTTAGCCAGCCGATTATATATCTGATGGATTCGGACGTCTCCCTTTCTTGAATATTCTTTTCTTACTTTTCGCTTTAGATTGAGGAGCGCACCAATTCTGGGTGGTAGCTGCGGATGTATAGATGTTTCTGTATGTTGATGGTTGCTGGGTGCAGCTATCTCAGCAGCCTGGTTTATCATGCGCATGAAAAGGCTGATGGAATTGTCAATGTCAGAAGGTTCCTGGATTTCTAGTCTAACCTCTCTCAGCTGTTCTAGGTGGACTTTGAAAGCGTTTAAATTAGCACCTCTGGCAAGGAGTCGCGAGCGCTGTGGTTTTCTCTCAGGTGTTGCGTACAGTATGGCCATTATAGGAGTGTAATCCGAGGATAGTTCATGGATTGTTCTTACTTGTAGCCTGTCTATTGCGTATCCATTGATAATGAAAAAATCAAGCGCTGTCGGTGTTAGTAGGGGGTTATATGAGTAAAAAGTGGGTTCACCCGTGGAAACTACTTGGTAACGCCCGTTTGCAATGACTTCTTGCAACAGCTTACCCCTTCTACAGGCTCGTGAGTTTCCCTACCATGCATGTTTGGCGTTATAATCACCGCCAGCAATGAACTTACTTCCAAATCCGGCCAGCAGGGAATCGAATTCTGATTGAACCCATGTTTCTGATGGAGGTAGATATATTGCCACTAATCTGACATTCCCTTCCGAAGTCTGTAATTGGACGCTCCCTATCTGTCTGTCGCTGCTAGAGACGGAGGGCAGGGGGATGTGACTTAGGGAATCCTTTATAATAACTGCAGAGCCACCTCTGCTGTTGCCACTGGGGTGGTAAGCATGGTATATGAGATAGCCTGGCAAGTAGATGTGCTGACCAGCGCGCATGTGTGTTTCTGTGGCAAGCATTATGTCTATGTTATGAGCGCTGAGGAATAATCGAAGCTCTTCAGATACTCTGACTAGTCCGCGAGCGTTCCACAATCCGATATTTAGTGATGGTTGAATCATTTCGGCAATCGCGCAATAAGAGCCTGGACTAGCTCTCTGAAAGCCTTGTTGGAGTCTGCATTTTCCTGCATTAGCTTAAACAGAGTGTCCAGTTTGGAATTGATGTCGCGGATGGTCAGAAGGAGAGCTTGCGTCAGTCTGCAGAGTTGAGCCAGTCCTTGCTGGACTCTCTTTGGGTCGAGCTATATCAGCATACGATATATTCGTTCTTAAGGCTTCAGCTGATATGAATCCACGCGAAGGGCCTGCTGGATGATTGGTTGTCTGGAGTCTAGGCCTCGGCTTTTGTTTTTTTTTTTTTTATTCTGACTGGGCAGCTTGAATTTGTCGTGGCGTGGTTACCACCACAGTTTACGCACAATTATGTGTCGCTCACACAGAGTAAGGAACCAGTAGCGTGAGGCCCACTACATTTACCACAAACTGGGTCCAGGACACAGTAGTTTTTCGAGTGCCCAAAAATTTGACACCTTTGAAATTGAAGCAATTTCTTTCTGCGGGAAGCACTCTCGACAGTGACTCTATATCTCCTAAGATTTGTTATTTTTAGGGAATCTGCTACGTTTGCGCCCTGCTTTAGGTTGACATAAAACAAGTTTTGCCTAGTTTTAAAATTTATTGTGCCTTCATTATCATTTTCGTTAACCTCTATGTTCTTCCAATCTGTCTTTTTGGGTCAGTATATGTTAAGGACCTCAAAGCCGTTGTCAGTAAATCCCTGTTCAATCTGTGATTTCGGAACATTTGAATGGATTCCTTTGAGAACTACTCTGAAGGCCTTGTCTTGTTTTAGCTGATGGTGCCAAAATTGGCAGTCAGTGTTTTTACAGCTACCCTAAAAGCGTCAGAGTTGGCTGCATATATTCTAGAAACACCAAATTTGGAAGTGCGAATGTTGTAGTTAGTGGAGCCAATGCTATGATCAAGGGACTTTTCCAATAAGACCGGATCGCTTACGTTCGGTACACAAATAGCAGGTATCTTGTTAGATTTTGCGGATTGATCGTCACCACCAGGTGGAATTGTATCCCCACTGATTGAGTCAACATCCTCCAGGTCCTGTTTTTTAATTTTTTCTGCGTCAGCAGCCAGAATTGTGAATCGATTGTTACCCAATGCGTTTGCAGAGGAAGAATCGGCCGGCTTGTTGATCGCCGTTGTGGTCTGCAACTTAGTTTTGCGGATCGGGGGCGGAGTGCAGACAGGTAAAGAGGGCTGAGCCACGTCTTTTCGTTTTCGGCTGACTTTACGTCCAGGAGCTTGGAACAGACATTTACTTGGTTTATTCGCTAACAGAGTTGATACATTTGTCAGCGGAGAGGTAGTTGAGCATATGCTGCTAGAGACGGAGGGCAGGGGGATGTGACTTAGGGAATCCTTTATAATAGCTGCAGAGCCACCTCTGCTGTTGCCACTGGGGTGGTAAGCATGGTATATGAGATAGCCTGGCAAGTAGATGTGCTGACCAGCGCGCATGTGTGTTTCTGTGGCAAGCATTATGTCTATGTTATGAGCGCTGAGGAATAATCGAAGCTCTTCAGATACTCTGACTAGTCCACGAGCGTTCCACAATCCGATATTTAGTGATGGTTGAATCATTTCGGCAATCGCGCAATAAGAGCCTGGACTAGCTCTCTGAAAGCCTTGTTGGAGTCTGCATTTTCCTGCATTAGCTTAAACAGAGTGTCCAGTTTGGAATTGATGTCGCGGATGGCAATATATATCGCTGTGAATTTATGGCTGAGCCTAGGGTCAGAAGGAGAGCTTGCGTCAGTCTGCAGAGTTGAGCCAGTCCTTGCTGGACTCTCTTTGGGTCGAGCTATATCAGCATACGATATATTCGTTCTTAAGGCTTCAGCTGATATGAATCCACGCGAAGGGCCTGCTGGATGATTGGTTGTCTGGAGTCTAGGCCTCGGCTTTTGTTTTTTTTTTTTTTTATTCTGACTGGGCAGCTTGAATTTGTCGTGGCGTGGTTACCACCACAGTTTACGCACAATTATGTGTCGCTCACACAGAGTAAGGAACCAGTAGCGTGAGGCCCACTACATTTACCACAAACTGGGTCCAGGACACAGTAGTTTTTCGAGTGCCCAAAAATTTGACACCTTTGAAATTGAAGCAATTTCTTTCTGCGGGAAGCACTCTCGACAGTGACTCTATATCTCCTAAGATTTGTTATTTTTAGGGAATCTGCTACGTTTGCGCCCTGCTTTAGGTTGACATAAAACAAGTTTTGCCTAGTTTTAAAATTTATTGTGCCTTCATTATCATTTTCGTTAACCTCTATGTTCTTCCAATCTGTCTTTTTGGGTCAGTATATGTTAAGGACCTCAAAGCCGTTGTCCGTAAATCCCTGTTCAATCTGTGATTTCGGAACATTTGAATGGATTCCTTTGAGAACTACTCTGAAGGCCTTGTCTTGTTTTAGCTGATGGTGCCAAAATTGGCAGTCAGTGTTTTTACAGCTACCCTAAAAGCGTCAGAGTTGGCTGCATATATTCTAGAAACACCAAATTTGGAAGTGCGAATGTTGTAGTTAGTGGAGCCAATGCTATGATCAAGGGACTTTTCCAATAAGACCGGATTGCTTACGTTCGGTACACAAATAGCAGGTATCTTGTTAGATTTTGCGGATTGATCGTCACCACCAGGTGGAATTGTATCCCCACTGATTGAGTCAACATCCTCCAGGTCCTGTTTTTTAATTTTTTCTGCGTCAGCAGCCAGAATTGTGAATCGATTGTTACCCAATGCGTTTGCAGAGGAAGAATCGGCCGGCTTGTTGATCGCCGTTGTGGTCTGCAACTTAGTTTTGCGGATCGGGGGCGGAGTGCAGACAGGTAAAGAGGGCTGAGCCACGTCTTTTCGTTTTCGGCTGACTTTACGTCCAGGAGCTTGGAACAGACATTTACTTGGTTTATTCGCTAACAGAGTTGATACATTTGTCAGCGGAGAGGTAGTTGAGCATATGCTGCTAGAGACGGAGGGCAGGGGGATGTGACTTAGGGAATCCTTTATAATAGCTGCAGAGCCACCTCTGCTGTTGCCACTGGGGTGGTAAGCATGGTATATGAGATAGCCTGGCAAGTAGATGTGCTGACCAGCGCGCATGTGTGTTTCTGTGGCAAGCATTATGTCTATGTTATGAGCGCTGAGGAATAATCGAAGCTCTTCAGATACTCTGACTAGTCCACGAGCGTTCCACAATCCGATATTTAGTGATGGTTGAATCATTTCGGCAATCGCGCAATAAGAGCCTGGACTAGCTCTCTGAAAGCCTTGTTGGAATCTGCATTTTCCTGCATTAGCTTAAACAGAGTGTCCAGTTTGGAATTGATGTCGCGGATGGCAATATATATCGCTGTGAATTTATGGCTGAGCCTAGGGTCAGAAGGAGAGCTTGCGTCAGTCTGCAGAGTTGAGCCAGTCCTTGCTGGACTCTCTTTGGGTCGAGCTATATCAGCATACGATATATTCGTTCTTAAGGCTTCAGCTGATATGAATCCACGCGAAGGGCCTGCTGGATGATTGGTTGTCTGGAGTCTAGGCCTCGGCTTTTGTTTTTTTTTTTTTTTATTCTGACTGGGCAGCTTGAATTTGTCGTGGCGTGGTTACCACCACAGTTTACGCACAATTATGTGTCGCTCACACAGAGTAAGGAACCAGTAGCGTGAGGCCCACTACATTTACCACAAACTGGGTCCAGGACACAGTAGTTTTTCGAGTGCCCAAAAATTTGACACCTTTGAAATTGAAGCAATTTCTTTCTGCGGGAAGCACTCTCGACAGTGACTCTATATCTCCTAAGATTTGTTATTTTTAGGGAATCTGCTACGTTTGCGCCCTGCTTTAGGTTGACATAAAACAAGTTTTGCCTAGTTTTAAAATTTATTGTGCCTTCATTATCATTTTCGTTAACCTCTATGTTCTTCCAATCTGTCTTTTTGGGTCAGTATATGTTAAGGACCTCAAAGCCGTTGTCCGTAAATCCCTGTTCAATCTGTGATTTCGGAACATTTGAATGGATTCCTTTGAGAACTACTCTGAAGGCCTTGTCTTGTTTTAGCTGATGGTGCCAAAATTGGCAGTCAGTGTTTTTACAGCTACCCTAAAAGCGTCAGAGTTGGCTGCATATATTCTAGAAACACCAAATTTGGAAGTGCGAATGTTGTATCTAGTGGAGCCAATGCTATGATCAAGGGACTTTTCCAATAAGACCGGATCGCTTACGTTCGGTACACAAATAGCAGGTATCTTGTTGGATTTTGCGGATTGATCGTCACCACCAGGTGGAATTGTATCCCCACTGATTGAGTCAACATCCTGCAGGTCCTGTTTTTTAATTTTTTCTGCGTCAGCAGCCAGAATTGTGAATCGATTGTTACCCAATGCGTTTGCAGAGGAAGAATCGGCCGGCTTGTTGATCGCCGTTGTGGTCTGCAACTTAGTTTTGCGGATCGGGGGCGAAGTGCAGACAGGTAAAGAGGGCTGAGCCACGTCTTTTCGTTTTCGGCTGACTTTACGTCCAGGAGCTTGGAACAGACATTTACTTGGTTTATTCGCTAACAGAGTTGATACATTTGTCAGCGGAGAGGTAGTTGAGCATATGCTGCTAGAGACGGAGGGCAGGGGGATGTGACTTAGGGAATCCTTTATAATAGCTGCAGAGCCACCTCTGCTGTTGCCACTGGGGTGGTAAGCATGGTATATGAGATAGCCTGGCAAGTAGATGTGCTGACCAGCGCGCATGTGTGTTTCTGTGGCAAGCATTATGTCTATGTTATGAGCGCTGAGGAATAATCGAAGCTCTTCAGATACTCTGACTAGTCCACGAGCGTTCCACAATCCGATATTTAGTGATGGTTGAATCATTTCGGCAATCGCGCAATAAGAGCCTGGACTAGCTCTCTGAAAGCCTTGTTGGAGTCTGCATTTTCCTGCATTAGCTTAAACAGAGTGTCCAGTTTGGAATTGATGTCGCGGATGGCAATATATATCGCTGTGAATTTATGGCTGAGCCTAGGGTCAGAAGGAGAGCTTGCGTCAGTCTGCAGAGTTGAGCCAGTCCTTGCTGGACTCTCTTTGGGTCGAGCTATATCAGCATACGATATATTCGTTCTTAAGGCTTCAGCTGATATGAATCCACGCGAAGGGCCTGCTGGATGATTGGTTGTCTGGAGTCTAGGCCTCGGCTTTTGTTTTTTTTTTTTTTTATTCTGACTGGGCAGCTTGAATTTGTCGTGGCGTGGTTACCACCACAGTTTACGCACAATTATGTGTCGCTCACACAGAGTAAGGAACCAGTAGCGTGAGGCCCACTACATTTACCACAAACTGGGTCCAGGACACAGTATTTTTTCGAGTGCCCAAAAATTTGACACCTTTGAAATTGAAGCAATTTCTTTCTGCGGGAAGCACTCTCGACAGTGACTCTATATCTCCTAAGATTTGTTATTTTTAGGGAATCTGCTACGTTTGCGCCCTGCTTTAGGTTGACATAAAACAAGTTTTGCCTAGTTTTAAAATTTATTGTGCCTTCATTATCATTTTCGTTAACCTCTATGTTCTTCCAATCTGTCTTTTTGGGTCAGTATATGTTAAGGACCTCAAAGCCGTTGTCCGTAAATCCCTGTTCAATCTGTGATTTCGGAACATTTGAATGGATTCCTTTGAGAACTACTCTGAAGGCCTTGTCTTGTTTTAGCTGATGGTGCCAAAATTGGCAGTCAGTGTTTTTACAGCTACCCTAAAAGCGTCAGAGTTGGCTGCATATATTCTAGAAACACCAAATTCGGAAGTGCGAATGTTGTAGTTAGTGGAGCCAATGCTATGATCAAGGGACTTTTCCAATAAGACCGGATCGCTTACGTTCGGTACACAAATAGCAGGTATCTTGTTGGATTTTGCGGATTGATCGTCACCACCAGGTGGAATTGTATCCCCACTGATTGAGTCAACATCCTCCAGGTCCTGTTTTTTAATTTTTTCTGCGTCAGCAGCCAGAATTGTGAATCGATTGTTACCCAATGCGTTTGCAGAGGAAGAATCGGCCGGCTTGTTGATCGCCGTTGTGGTCTGCAACTTAGTTTTGCGGATCGGGGGCGAAGTGCAGACAGGTAAAGAGGGCTGAGCCACGTCTTTTCGTTTTCGGCTGACTTTACGTCCAGGAGCTTGGAACAGACATTTACTTGGTTTATTCGCTAACAGAGTTGATACATTTGTCAGCGGAGAGGTAGTTGAGCATATGCTGCTAGAGACGGAGGGCAGGGGGATGTGACTTAGGGAATCCTTTATAATAGCTGCAGAGCCACCTCTGCTGTTGCCACTGGGGTGGTAAGCATGGTATATGAGATAGCCTGGCAAGTAGATGTGCTGACCAGCGCGCATGTGTGTTTCTGTGGCAAGCATTATGTCTATGTTATGAGCGCTGAGGAATAATCGAAGCTCTTCAGATACTCTGACTAGTCCACGAGCGTTCCACAATCCGATATTTAGTGATGGTTGAATCATTTCGGCAATCGCGCAATAAGAGCCTGGACTAGCTCTCTGAAAGCCTTGTTGGAGTCTGCATTTTCCTGCATTAGCTTAAACAGAGTGTCCAGTTTGGAATTGATGTCGCGGATGGCAATATATATCGCTGTGAATTTATGGCTGAGCCTAGGGTCAGAAGGAGAGCTTGCGTCAGTCTGCAGAGTTGAGCCAGTCCTTGCTGGACTCTCTTTGGGTCGAGCTATATCAGCATACGATATATTCGTTCTTAAGGCTTCAGCTGATATGAATCCACGCGAAGGGCCTGCTGGATGATTGGTTGTCTGGAGTCTAGGCCTCGGCTTTTGTTTTTTTTTTTTTTTTATTCTGACTGGGCAGCTTGAATTTGTCGTGGCGTGGTTACCACCACAGTTTACGCACAATTATGTGTCGCTCACACAGAGTAAGGAACCAGTAGCGTGAGGCCCACTACATTTACCACAAACTGGGTCCAGGACACAGTATTTTTTCGAGTGCCCAAAAATTTGACACCTTTGAAATTGAAGCAATTTCTTTCTGCGGGAAGCACTCTCGACAGTGACTCTATATCTCCTAAGATTTGTTATTTTTAGGGAATCTGCTACGTTTGCGCCCTGCTTTAGGTTGACATAAAACAAGTTTTGCCTAGTTTTAAAATTTATTGTGCCTTCATTATCATTTTCGTTAACCTCTATGTTCTTCCAATCTGTCTTTTTGGGTCAGTATATGTTAAGGACCTCAAAGCCGTTGTCCGTAAATCCCTGTTCAATCTGTGATTTCGGAACATTTGAATGGATTCCTTTGAGAACTACTCTGAAGGCCTTGTCTTGTTTTAGCTAATGGTGCCAAAATTGGCAGTCAGTGTTTTTACAGCTACCCTAAAAGCGTCAGAGTTGGCTGCATATATTCTAGAAACACCAAATTTGGAAGTGCGAATGTTGTAGTTAGTGGACCCAATGCTATGATCAAGGGACTTTTCCAATAAGACCGGATCGCTTACGTTCGGTACACAAATAGCAGGTATCTTGTTGGATTTTGCGGATTGATCGTCACCACCAGGTGGAATTGTATCCCCACTGATTGAGTCAACATCCTCCAGGTCCTGTTTTTTAATTTTTTCTGCGTCAGCAGCCAGAATTGTGAATCGATTGTTACCCAATGCGTTTGCAGAGGAAGAATCGGCCGGCTTGTTGATCGCCGTTGTGGTCTGCAACTTAGTTTTGCGGATCGGGGGCGGAGTGCAGACAGGTAAAGAGGGCTGAGCCACGTCTTTTCGTTTTCGGCTGACTTTACGTCCAGGAGCTTGGAACAGACATTTACTTGGTTTATTCGCTAACAGAGTTGATACATTTGTCAGCGGAGAGGTAGTTGAGCATATGCTGCTGGCCGCAGTCGCAGCCACGGTGTAAGTAGAGGTATTGCCCAAGATTGTTTTGGTGTTTGTAATGGTGCAGACACTAGTAGTAGAGTTACTGCTGATTGTCACCATGGAGCTGGTGATTGCTGTTTGATCAGGCATACCTGCAAGGTAGGCGGATTGATCTGAATGGCGGGCGCGCCCATTATATCACTTGACTTTATACTTATGACGTATAAAGGAAATGATATTCATAGTTCAATCAAAGTCTGCAGAATAAGTTGTAAACAACCTCCCGCTTACGCAACGCGCAGAGCGAGGGGTATAGACACCACGCTTTAAGTCTCGCTTATCGCTGTTGGATTTCTCGACAATAGCAGCCACCGCTTTGCAGTGGCCGAAAATAGACTTCGTGTGCAAGGTGTGCACACGAGCGGTAACGGATTGAAAGAGGTAATTATCGAACACACGTCTTTACTCTACGAATGCCGGGGGGGAACTGATCAAAATACCAATTTGGAATTTTTAAAGATAGTAAATTGACCTTTTTTTTAATTTTTTATTCGTATAAGATGTTTATAATTTGAAATTCTTATAAGGATCCGCCAACTATATCCCATATTTGCGATTTATATCCTATCTTAACTGCAGGGGTATATTAACTTCGGTTTTGCCTCAAGTTAGCTGTCGGGTCAAGCAGCAAGCAACTAATTTAAAGACAACAATTAATTAGTAACTGATGTTTTGCTGGTCGCAAGCCGACTCTCTTTCGGCCGCTCGGCTTTGCTACTTCGGCGTTTATAGTTAGCGAGCATCCGCTCAGCCTATTCTGAAAGGTTGGCGCCACTCTCGTTCGTCTTCTTACTGTCCTCGCATCCTAAATTGGATTTCAAATATTGTACATAAATCCTAATTTCATATGCGGCCTGAATAAAGTTTATAACGTTGAAATTTATTAAATTCTGATTTTTTATTTACGGCATCGAAAACTCTCGAACCCCGACGTGATCGTTAATATATTTATATACACATAAACAAATTACTTAAACAAAAACAAAACAATTTTGTAAACAGTGTTATGTGAAATTATCATTATCAAATTATCATACGTGTCTAATAAGTTTATTTACAATAATAAACAAATTATAATATATTATTATTATACATAAATACAGGCATAAACATAAACGTTAGTTCACAAGCACACATACATATTTACGATCCACAACGCAAGTGCATTCGCCCGCGCATAGACTTCATACAAACATTTGGTCTGACAACGCAACCAACTTTGTTGGAGCCAAAAACGAGCTAAAGGAGCTGCGCCGATTATTTTTAAGCGAAGAGCATCAACGTTCACTGCTGGAGTTTTGCTCTATGGAGTCCATCGAATGGCATTTTATCCTCCTCGATCTCCGCATTTCGGTGGTCTGTGGGAAGCGGCTGTTAAAACCGCAAAGCACCATTTTTACCGAGCTGTCGGATCTGCAGCTCTTGGATTCGAGGAGCTGCGAACGCTGCTGTCCATATTGGGGCTGTTATAAATTCACGACCCTTATTGTCTCTTTCAGAAAATCCTGCTGACCTTGATGTTCTGACCCCGGCTAATTTTTTAACTGGTGGTCCGTCAGTCAGCTTTATCGAGCCTGATGTCACAAAGCTGAACTTCAACCGGTTGGACAGCTGGCAGCGCGGCTCTTTCCTTCAGCAGTCTTTCTGGTCCCGATGGAAGGAGGAGTCTCGTTCGTCTTCTTACTGTGCTCGCATCCTAAATTGGATTTGAAATATTGTACATAAATCCTAATTTCATATGCGGCCTGAATAAACTTTATAACGTTGAAATTAATTAAATTCTGATTTTTTATTTACGGCATCGAAAACTCTCGATGACCAAACATTAGCTTTCCTTTCTTGTTGCACCCTTGCAGAGGGTATTGTAATTTTGGTAATTTTGCTCTTCTTGCCTTTGCACGCAGTTTACAAGTCGGAACGGCTGGGATCGGCCCACTTAAGCACATAGTTGACATGTAATTGGTTGATCGAAAACGCCTTAAGCCTAGTACTGTGACGACGAAAATCCGCTGTCGAAAATCCGTTAGCGAAATCGCACTTTATTCAGCTACCGAGCTAGTGTGACCAAACAAATTAAGGAAAAGGGTACTGAACAACTGTTGTTTGTAAACAAAAAACAAATAAGCAAAAATGAATTCAAAACGATTGGATGTTGGTGTTTTGTTTATGTATTTCGCCGCTAAGGAGCTGATTAAGAAAAAAAAAACTGGGTCAAAATCAAAATCAAAATCAATCACAAATCATTTCAATGCCATTTTATGGCATTAAAATCCCCCTTGCGGGTCAAATCCTATATTATGGCCTTCGCCCTGACCGCACTAACTAATTTCAATTTATCCTCGCGCGCCGAAAATTTTTCGGGCCGACTATTTTTTCGTTTCATCAATTTTCCCTCCATGTTTACCCTATCGAAATAAATAAAATTAGTTCTTTCAACTTCCCAAAATCAGCTGTTGATTTTTTTTGATCCGGCAACGCCATTCAATTCGATAGCTAAAATTTTCGTCGTCAGAGTACCGGAAATAGATAGAAAATTAACTTTTTTTTAATTTTTTATTCGTATAAGATGTTTATAATTTGAAATTCTCATAAGGATTCGCCAACTATATCCCATATTTGCGATTTATATCCTATCTTAACTACAGGGGAATGTAAACTTTGGTTCCGCCTCAAGTTAGCTTTCCTTTCTTGTTGCACCCTTGCAGAGGGTATTGTAATTTTGGTAATTTTGCTCTTCTTGCCTTTGCACGCAGTTTATAACTCGGAACGGCCGGGATCGGCCCACTTAAGCACATAGTTGGCATGTAATTGGTTGATCGAAAACGCCCTAACTTTGGTGTTTTTAGAGTTAGATTGTTCATTTTTCCTATGGATTATATTTTTGTCAAAATACCAATTTGGAATTTTTGAAGGTAGAAAATTGACCCTTTTTTTAATTTATTATTCGTATAAGATGTTTGTAATTTGAAATTCTCATAAGGATACGCCAACTATATCCCATATTTGCGATTTATATCCTATCTTAACTGCAGGGGAATGTAAACTTCGGTTCCGCCTCAAGTTAGCTTTCCTTTCTTGTTGCACCCTTGCAGAGGGTATTGTAATTTTGGTAATTTTGCTCTTCTTGCCTTTGCACGCAGTTTATAACTCGGAACGGCCGGGATCGGCCCACTTAAGCACATAGTTGGCATGTAATTGGTTGATCGAAAACGCCCTTACTTTGGTGTTTTTAGAGTTAGATTGTTAATTTTTCCTATGGATTCTATTTTTGTCAAAATACCAATTTGGAATTTTTGAAGATAGAAAATTAACTTTTTTTTAATTTTTTATTCGTATAAGATGTTTATAATTTGAAATTCTCATAAGGATTCGCCAACTATATCCCATATTTGCGATTTATATCCTATCTTAACTGCAGGCGAATGTAAACTTTGGTTCCGCCTCAAGTTAGCTTTCCTTTCTTGTTGCACCCTTGCAGAGGGTATTGTAATTTTGGTAATTTTGCTCTTCTTGCCTTTGCACGCAGTTTATAACTCGGAACGGCCGGGATCGGCCCACTTAAGCACATAGTTGGCATGTAATTGGTTGATCGAAAACGCCCTAACTTTGGTGTTTTTAGAGTTAGATTGTTCATTTTTCCTATGGATTCTATTTTTGTCAAAATACCAATTTGGAATTTTTGAAGAAAGAAAATTAACTTTTTTTAAATTTTTTATTCGTATAAGATGTTTGTAATTTGAAATTCTCATAAGGATCCGCCAACTATATCCCATATTTGCGATTTATGTCCTATCTTAACTGCAGGGGTATGTAAACTTCGGTTCCTCCTCAAGTTAGCTTTCTTTTTTTGTTGCACCCTTGCAGAGGGTATTGTAATTTTGGTAATTTTGCTCTTCTTGCCTTTGCACGCAGTTTATAACTCGGAACGGCCGGGATCGGCCCACTTAAGCACATAGTTGGCATGTAATTGGTTGATCGAAAACGCCCTTACTTTGGTGTTTTTAGAGTTAGATTGTTAATTTTTCCTATGGATTCTATTTTTGTCAAAATACCAATTTGGAATTTTTGAAGATAGAAAATTAACTTTTTTTTAATTTTTTATTCGTATAAGATGTTTATAATTTGAAATTCTCATAAGGATTCGCCAACTATATCCCATATTTGCGATTTATATCCTATCTTAACTACAGGGGAATGTAAACTTTGGTTCCGCCTCAAGTTAGCTTTCCTTTCTTGTTGCACCCTTGCAGAGGGTATTGTAATTTTGGTAATTTTGCTCTTCTTGCCTTTGCACGCAGTTTATAACTCGGAACGGCCGGGATCGGCCCACTTAAGCACATAGTTGGCATGTAATTGGTTGATCGAAAACGCCCTAACTTTGGTGTTTTTAGAGTTAGATTGTTCATTTTTCCTATGGATTATATTTTTGTCAAAATACCAATTTGGAATTTTTGAAGGTAGAAAATTGACCCTTTTTTTAATTTATTATTCGTATAAGATGTTTGTAATTTGAAATTCTCATAAGGATACGCCAACTATATCCCATATTTGCGATTTATATCCTATCTTAACTGCAGGGGAATGTAAACTTCGGTTCCGCCTCAAGTTAGCTTTCCTTTCTTGTTGCACCCTTGCAGAGGGTATTGTAATTTTGGTAATTTTGCTCTTCTTGCCTTTGCACGCAGTTTATAACTCGGAACGGCCGGGATCGGCCCACTTAAGCACATAGTTGGCATGTAATTGGTTGATCGAAAACGCCCTTACTTTGGTGTTTTTAGAGTTAGATTGTTAATTTTTCCTATGGATTCTATTTTTGTCAAAATACCAATTTGGAATTTTTGAAGATAGAAAATTAACTTTTTTTTAATTTTTTATTCGTATAAGATGTTTATAATTTGAAATTCTCATAAGGATTCGCCAACTATATCCCATATTTGCGATTTATATCCTATCTTAACTGCAGGCGAATGTAAACTTTGGTTCCGCCTCAAGTTAGCTTTCCTTTCTTGTTGCACCCTTGCAGAGGGTATTGTAATTTTGGTAATTTTGCTCTTCTTGCCTTTGCACGCAGTTTATAACTCGGAACGGCCGGGATCGGCCCACTTAAGCACATAGTTGGCATGTAATTGGTTGATCGAAAACGCCCTAACTTTGGTGTTTTTAGAGTTAGATTGTTCATTTTTCCTATGGATTCTATTTTTGTCAAAATACCAATTTGGAATTTTTGAAGAAAGAAAATTAACTTTTTTTAAATTTTTTATTCGTATAAGATGTTTGTAATTTGAAATTCTCATAAGGATCCGCCAACTATATCCCATATTTGCGATTTATGTCCTATCTTAACTGCAGGGGTATGTAAACTTCGGTTCCTCCTCAAGTTAGCTTTCTTTTTTTGTTGCACCCTTGCAGAGGGTATTGTAATTTTGGTAATTTTGCTCTTCTTGCCTTTGCACGCAGTTTATAAGTCGGAACGGCCGAGATCGGCCCACTTAAGCACATAGTTGACATGTAATTGGTTGATCGAAAACGCCTTAACGTTGGTGTTTTTAGAGTTAGATTGTTCATTTTTCCTATGGATTCTATTTTTGTCAAAATACCAATTTGGAATTTTTGAAGATAGAAAATTAACTTTATTTTAATTTTTTATTCGTATAAGATGTTTATAATTTGAAATTCTCATAAGGATCCGCCAACTATATCCCAAATTTGCGATTTATGTCCTATCTTAACTGCAGGGGTATGTAAACTTCGGTTCCGCCTCAAGATAGCTTTCCTTTCTTGTTGCACCCTTGCAGAGGGTATTGTAATTTTGGTAATTTTGCTCTTTTTGCCTTTGCACGCAGTTTATAAGTCGGAACGGCCGAGATCGGCCCACTTAAGCACATAGTTGACATGTAATTGGTTGATCGAAAACGCCTTAACGTTGGTGTTTTTAGAGTTAGATTGTTCATTTTTCCTATGGATTCTATTTTTGTCAAAATACCAATTTGGAATTTTTGAAGATAGAAAAATTACCCTTTTTTTAATTTTTTATTCGTATAAGATGTTTGTAATTTGAAATTCTCATAAGGATCCGCCAACTATATCCCATATTTGCGATTTATGTCCTATCTTAACTGCAGGGGTATGTAAACTTCGGTTCCTCCTCAAGTTAGCTTTCTTTTTTTGTTGCACCCTTGCAGAGGGTATTGTAATTTTGGTAATTTTGCTCTTCTTGCCTTTGCACGCAGTTTATAAGTCGGAACGGCCGAGATCGGCCCACTTAAGCACATAGTTGACATGTAATTGGTTGATGAAAACGCCCTAACTTTGGTGTTTTTAGAGTTAGATTGTTCATTTTTCCTATGGATTCTATTTTTGTCAAAATACCAATTTGGAATTTTTGAAGATAGAAAATTGACCTTTTTTTTAATTTTTTATTCGTATAAGATGTTTATAATTTGAAATTCTCATAAGGATCCGCCAACTATATCCCAAATTTGCGATTTATGTCCTATCTTAACTGCAGGGGTATATAAACTTCGGTTTCGCCCCAAGATAGCTTTTCGTTCTTGTTACACCCTTGCAAAGGGTATTGTAATTTTGGTAATTTTGCTCTTCTTGCCTTTGCACGCAGTTTATAACTCGGAACGGCCGGGATCGGCCCACTTAAGCACATAGTTGACTTGTAATTGGTTGATCGAAAACGCCCTAACTTTGGTGTTTTTAGAGTTAGATTGTTCATTGTTCCTATGGATTCTATTTTTGTCAAAATACCAATTTGGAATTTTTGAAGATCGAACATTGGATTTTCTTTTAAATTTTGTATTCCTAATATTTGTTAATAATTTAGAATTCTCATAAGGTTCCGCCAAATATATCCGCTATTTGCGATTTATGTCCTATCTTAACTGCAGGGGTATGTAAACTTCGGTTCCGCCTCAAGTTAGCTTTCCTTTCTTGTTGCACCCTTGCAGAGGGTATTGTAATTTTGGTAATTTTGCTCTTCTTGCCTTTGCACGCAGTTTATAACTCGGAACGGCCGGGATCGGCCCACTTAAGCACATAGTTGACTTGTAATTGGTTGATGAAAACGCCCTAACTTTGGTGTTTTTAGAGTTAGATTGTTCATTTTTCCTATGGATTATATTTTTGTCATAATACCAATTTGGTATTTTTGAAGATCGAATATTGGATTTTCTTTTAAATTTTGTATTCCTAATATTTGTTAATAATTTAGAATTCTCATAAGGTTCCGCCAACTATATCCGCTATTTGCGATTTATGTCCTATCTTACCTGCAGGGGTATATAAACTTCGGTTTCGCCCCAAGATAGCTTTTCGTTCTTGTTACACCCTTGCAGAGGGTATTGTAATTTTGGTAATTTTGCTCTTCTTGCCTTTGCACGCAGTTTATAACTCGGAACGGCCAGGATCGGCCCACTTAAGCACATAGTTGACTTGTAATTGGTTGATCGAAAACGCCCTAACTTTGGTGTTTTTAGAGTTAGGTTGTTCATTTTTCCTTTGGATTATATTTTTGTCATAATACCAATTTGGTATTTTTGAAGATCGAATATTGGATTTTCTTTTAAATTTTGTATTCCTATTATTTGTTAATTATTTAGAATTCTCATAAGGTTCCGCCAACCATATCCGCTATTTGCGATTTATGTCCTATCTTACCTGCAGGGGTATATAAACTTCGGTTTCGCCCCAAGATAGCTTTTCGTTCTTGTTACACCCTTGCAGAGGGTATTGTAATTTTGGTAATTTTGCTCTTCTTGCCTTTGCACGCAGTTTATAACTCGGAACGGCCAGGATCGGCCCACTTAAGCACATAGTTGACTTGTAATTGGTTGATCGAAAACGCCCTAACTTTGGTGTTTTTAGAGTTAGATTGTTCATTTTTCCTATGGATTCTATTTTTGTCAAAATACCAACTTGGAATTTTTGAAGATAGAAAATTAACTTTTTTTTAATTTTTTATTCGTATAAGATGTTTATAATTTGAAATTCTCATAAGGATCCACCAACTATATCCCAAATTTGCGATTTATGTCCTATCTTAACTGCAGGGGTATGTAAACTTCGGTTCCGCCTCAAGATAGCTTTCCTTTCTTGTTGCACCCTTGCAGAGGGTATTGTAATTTTGGTAATTTTGCTCTTTTTGCCTTTGCACGCAGTTTATAAGTCGGAACGGCCGAGATCGGCCCACTTAAGCACATAGTTGACATGTAATTGGTTGATCGAAAACGCCTTAACGTTGGTGTTTTTAGAGTTAGATTGTTCATTTTTCCTATGGATTCTATTTTTGTCAAAATACCAATTTGGAATTTTTGAAGAAAGAAAATTAACTTTTTTTAAATTTTTTATTCGTATAAGATGTTTGTAATTTGAAATTCTCATAAGGATCCGCCAACTATATCCCATATTTGCGATTTATGTCCTATCTTAACTGCAGGGGTATGTAAACTTCGGTTCCTCCTCAAGTTAGCTTTCTTTTTTTGTTGCACCCTTGCAGAGGGTATTGTAATTTTGGTAATTTTGCTCTTCTTGCCTTTGCACGCAGTTTATAAGTCGGAACGGCCGAGATCGGCCCACTTAAGCACATAGTTGACATGTAATTGGTTGATCGAAAACGCCTTAACGTTGGTGTTTTTAGAGTTAGATTGTTCATTTTTCCTATGGATTCTATTTTTGTCAAAATACCAATTTGGAATTTTTGAAGATAGAAAATTAACTTTATTTTAATTTTTTATTCGTATAAGATGTTTATAATTTGAAATTCTCATAAGGATCCGCCAACTATATCCCAAATTTGCGATTTATGTCCTATCTTAACTGCAGGGGTATGTAAACTTCGGTTCCGCCTCAAGATAGCTTTCCTTTCTTGTTGCACCCTTGCAGAGGGTATTGTAATTTTGGTAATTTTGCTCTTTTTGCCTTTGCACGCAGTTTATAAGTCGGAACGGCCGAGATCGGCCCACTTAAGCACATAGTTGACATGTAATTGGTTGATCGAAAACGCCTTAACGTTGGTGTTTTTAGAGTTAGATTGTTCATTTTTCCTATGGATTCTATTTTTGTCAAAATACCAATTTGGAATTTTTGAAGATAGAAAAATTACCCTTTTTTTAATTTTTTATTCGTATAAGATGTTTGTAATTTGAAATTCTCATAAGGATCCGCCAACTATATCCCATATTTGCGATTTATGTCCTATCTTAACTGCAGGGGTATGTAAACTTCGGTTCCTCCTCAAGTTAGCTTTCTTTTTTTGTTGCACCCTTGCAGAGGGTATTGTAATTTTGGTAATTTTGCTCTTCTTGCCTTTGCACGCAGTTTATAAGTCGGAACGGCCGAGATCGGCCCACTTAAGCACATAGTTGACATGTAATTGGTTGATGAAAACGCCCTAACTTTGGTGTTTTTAGAGTTAGATTGTTCATTTTTCCTATGGATTCTATTTTTGTCAAAATACCAATTTGGAATTTTTGAAGATAGAAAATTGACCTTTTTTTTAATTTTTTATTCGTATAAGATGTTTATAATTTGAAATTCTCATAAGGATCCGCCAACTATATCCCAAATTTGCGATTTATGTCCTATCTTAACTGCAGGGGTATATAAACTTCGGTTTCGCCCCAAGATAGCTTTTCGTTCTTGTTACACCCTTGCAAAGGGTATTGTAATTTTGGTAATTTTGCTCTTCTTGCCTTTGCACGCAGTTTATAACTCGGAACGGCCGGGATCGGCCCACTTAAGCACATAGTTGACTTGTAATTGGTTGATCGAAAACGCCCTAACTTTGGTGTTTTTAGAGTTAGATTGTTCATTGTTCGTATGGATTCTATTTTTGTCAAAATACCAATTTGGAATTTTTGAAGATCGAACATTGGATTTTCTTTTAAATTTTGTATTCCTAATATTTGTTAATAATTTAGAATTCTCATAAGGTTCCGCCAAATATATCCGCTATTTGCGATTTATGTCCTATCTTAACTGCAGGGGTATGTAAACTTCGGTTCCGCCTCAAGTTAGCTTTCCTTTCTTGTTGCACCCTTGCAGAGGGTATTGTAATTTTGGTAATTTTGCTCTTCTTGCCTTTGCACGCAGTTTATAACTCGGAACGGCCGGGATCGGCCCACTTAAGCACATAGTTGACTTGTAATTGGTTGATGAAAACGCCCTAACTTTGGTGTTTTTAGAGTTAGATTGTTCATTTTTCCTATGGATTATATTTTTGTCATAATACCAATTTGGTATTTTTGAAGATCGAATATTGGATTTTCTTTTAAATTTTGTATTCCTAATATTTGTTAATAATTTAGAATTCTCATAAGGTTCCGCCAACTATATCCGCTATTTGCGATTTATGTCCTATCTTACCTGCAGGGGTATATAAACTTCGGTTTCGCCCCAAGATAGCTTTTCGTTCTTGTTACACCCTTGCAGAGGGTATTGTAATTTTGGTAATTTTGCTCTTCTTGCCTTTGCACGCAGTTTATAACTCGGAACGGCCAGGATCGGCCCACTTAAGCACATAGTTGACTTGTAATTGGTTGATCGAAAACGCCCTAACTTTGGTGTTTTTAGAGTTAGATTGTTCATTTTTCCTATGGATTCTATTTTTGTCAAAATACCAACTTGGAATTTTTGAAGATAGAAAATTAACTTTTTTTTAATTTTTTATTCGTATAAGATGTTTATAATTTGAAATTCTCATAAGGATCCACCAACTATATCCCAAATTTGCGATTTATGTCCTATCTTAACTGCAGGGGTATGTAAACTTCAATTTTGCTCTTCTTGCCTTTGCACGCAGTTTATAACTCGGAACGGCCGGGATCGGCCCACTTAAGCACATAGTTGGCATGTAATTGGTTGATCGAAAACGCCCTAACTTTGGTGTTTTTAGAGTTAGATTGTTCATTTTTCCTTTGGATTATATTTTTGTCATAATACCAATTTGGTATTTTTGAAGATCGAATATTGGATTTTCTTTTAAATTTTGTATTCCTATTATTTGTTAATTATTTAGAATTCTCATAAGGTTCCGCCAACCATATCCGCTATTTGCGATTTATGTCCTATCTTAACTGCAGGGGTATGTAAACTTCGGTTCCGCCTCAAGATAGCTTTCCTTTCTTGTTGCACCCTTGCAGAGGGTATTGTAATTTTGGTAATTTTGCTCTTTTTGCCTTTGCACGCAGTTTATAAGTCGGAACGGCCGAGATCGGCCCACTTAAGCACATAGTTGACATGTAATTGGTTGATCGAAAACGCCTTAACGTTGGTGTTTTTAGAGTTAGATTGTTCATTTTTCCTATGGATTCTATTTTTGTCAAAATACCAATTTGGAATTTTTGAAGATAGAAAATTAACTTTTTTTTAATTTTTTATTCGTATAAGATGTTTATAATTTGAAATTCTCATAAGGATTCGCCAACTATATCCCATATTTGCGATTTATATCCTATCTTAACTGCAGGGGTATGTAAATTTCAATTTTGCTCTTCTTGCCTTTGCACGCAGTTTATAACTCGGAACGGCCGGGATCGGCCCACTTAAGCACATAGTTGGCATGTAATTGGTTGATCGAAAACGCCCTAACTTTGGTGTTTTTAGAGTTAGATTGTTCATTTTTCCTTTGGATTATATTTTTGTCATAATACCAATTTGGTATTTTTGAAGATCGAATATTGGATTTTCTTTTAAATTTTGTATTCCTATTATTTGTTAATTATTTAGAATTCTCATAAGGTTCCGCCAACCATATCCGCTATTTGCGATTTATGTCCTATCTTAACTGCAGGGGAATGTAAACTTCGGTTTCGCCCCAAGATAGCTTTTCGTTCTAGTTACACCCTTGCAAAGGGTATTGTAATTTTGATAATTTTGCTCTTCTTGCCTTTGCACGCAGTTTATAACTCGGAACGGCAGGGATCGGCCCACTTAAGCACATAGTTGGCATGTAATTGGTTGATCGAAAACGCCCTAACTTTGGTGTTTTTAGAGTTAGATTGTTCATTTTTCCTTTGGATTATATTTTTGTCATAATACCAATTTGGTATTTTTGAAGATCGAATATTGGATTTTCTTTTAAATTTTGTATTCCTATTATTTGTTAATTATTTAGAATTCTCATAAGGTTCCGCCAACCATATCCGCTATTTGCGATTTATGTCCTATCTTAACTGCAGGGGTATATAAACTTCGGTTTCGCCCCAAGATAGCTTTTCGTTCTTGTTACACCCTTGCAAAGGGTATTGTAATTTTGGTAATTTTGCTCTTCTTGCCTTTGCACGCAGTTTATAACTCGGAACGGCCGGGATCGGCCCACTTAAGCACATAGTTGACTTGTAATTGGTTGATCGAAAACGCCCTAACTTTGGTGTTTTTAGAGTTAGATTGTTCATTTTTCCTATGGATTCTATTTTTGTCAAATTACCAATTTGGAATTTTTGAAGATAGAAAATTAACTTCTTTTTAATTTTTTATTCGTATAAGATGTTTATAATTTGAAATTCTCATAAGGATTCGGCAACTATATCCCATATTTGCGATTTATATCCTATCTTAACTGCAGGGGTATGTAAACTTCGGTTCCGCCTCAAGTTAGCTTTCCTTTCTTGTTGCACCCTTGCAGAGGGTATTGTAATTTTGATAATTTTGCTCTTCTTGCCTTTGCACGCAGTTTATAACTCGGAACGGCCGGGATCGGCCCACTTAAGCACATAGTTGGCATGTAATTGGTTGATCGAAAACGCCCTAACTTTGGTGTTTTTAGAGTTAGATTGTTCATTTTTTCTATGGATTATATTTTTGTCATAATACCAATTTGGTATTTTTGAAGATCGAATATTGGATTTTCTTTTAAATTTTGTATTCCTATTATTTGTTAATAATTTAGAATTCTAATAAGGTTCCGCCAACTATATCCGCTATTTGCGATTTATGTCCTATCTTAACTGCAGGGGTATATAAACTTCGGTTTCGCCCCAAGATAGCTTTTCGTTCTTGTTACACCCTTGCAAAGGGTATTGTAATTTTGGTAGTTTTGCTCTTCTTGCCTTTGCACGCAGTTTATAACTCGGAACGGCCGGGATCGGCCCACTTAAGCACATAGTTGACTTGTAATTGGTTGATCGAAAACGCCCTAACTTTGGTGTTTTTAGAGTTAGATTGTTCATTGTTCCTATGGATTCTATTTTTGTCAAAATACCAATTTGGAATTTTTGAAGAACGAACATTGGATTTTCTTTTAAATTTTGTATTCCTAATATTTGTTAATAATTTAGAATTCTCATAAGGTTCCGCCAACTATATCCGCTATTTGCGATTTATGTCCTATCTTAACTGCAGGGGTATGTAAACTTCGGTTCCGCCTCAAGTTAGCTTTCCTTTCTTGTTGCACCCTTGCAGAGGGTATTGTAATTTTGGTAATTTTGCTCTTCTTGCCTTTGCACGCAGTTTATAACTCGGAACGGCCGGGATCGGCCCACTTAAGCACATAGTTGACTTGTAATTGGTTGATGAAAACGCCCTAACTTTGGTGTTTTTAGAGTTAGATTGTTCATTTTTCCTATGGATTATATTTTTGTCATAATACCAATTTGGTATTTTTAAAGATCGAATATTGGATTTTCTTTTAAATTTTGTATTCCTAATATTTGTTAATAATTTAGAATTCTCATAAGGTTCCGCCAACTATATCCGCTATTTGCGATTTATGTCCTATCTTAACTGCAGGGGTATATAAACTTCGGTTTCGCCCCAAGATAGCTTTTCGTTCTTGTTACACCCTTGCAGAGGGTATTGTAATTTTGGTAATTTTGCTCTTCTTGCCTTTGCACGCAGTTTATAACTCGGAACGGCCGGGATTGGCCCACTTAAGCACATAGTTGACTTGTAATTGGTTGATGAAAACGCCCTAACTTTGGTGTTTTTAGAGTTAGATTGTTCATTTTTCCTATGGATTCTATTTTTGTCAAAATACCAATTTGGAATTTTTGAAGATAGAAAATTAACTTTTTTTTAATATTTTATTCGTATAAGATGTTTGTAATTTGAAATTCTCATAAGGATCCGCCAACTATATCCCATATTTGCGATTTATATACTATCTTAACTGCAGGGGAATGTAAACTTCGGTTCCGCCTCAAGTTAGCTTTCCTTTCTTGTTGCACCCTTGCAGAGGGTATTGTAATTTTGGTAATTTTCTTTTCTCGCCTTTGCACGCAGTCTATAACTCGGAACGGCCGGGATCGGCCCACTTAAGCACATAGTTGGCATGTAATTGGTTGATCGAAAACGCCCTAACTTTGGTGTTTTTAGAGTTAGATTGTTCATTTTTCCTTTGGATTATATTTTTGTCATAATACCAATTTGGTATTTTTGAAGATCGAATATTGGATTTTCTTTTAAATTTTGTATTCCTATTATTTGTTAATTATTTAGAATTCTCATAAGGTTCCGCCAACCATATCCGCTATTTGCGATTTATGTCCTATCTTAACTGCAGGGGTATGTAAACTTCGGTTCCGCCTCAAGATAGCTTTCCTTTCTTGTTGCACCCTTGCAGAGGGTATTGTAATTTTGGTAATTTTGCTCTTTTTGCCTTTGCACGCAGTTTATAAGTCGGAACGGCCGAGATCGGCCCACTTAAGCACATAGTTGACATGTAATTGGTTGATCGAAAACGCCTTAACGTTGGTGTTTTTAGAGTTAGATTGTTCATTTTTCCTATGGATTCTATTTTTGTCAAAATACCAATTTGGAATTTTTGAAGATAGAAAATTAACTTTTTTTTAATTTTTTATTCGTATAAGATGTTTATAATTTGAAATTCTCATAAGGATTCGCCAACTATATCCCATATTTGCGATTTATATCCTATCTTAACTGCAGGGGTATGTAAACTTCAATTTTGCTCTTCTTGCCTTTGCACGCAGTTTATAACTCGGAACGGCCGGGATCGGCCCACTTAAGCACATAGTTGGCATGTAATTGGTTGATCGAAAACGCCCTAACTTTGGTGTTTTTAGAGTTAGATTGTTCATTTTTCCTTTGGATTATATTTTTGTCATAATACCAATTTGGTATTTTTGAAGATCGAATATTGGATTTTCTTTTAAATTTTGTATTCCTATTATTTGTTAATTATTTAGAATTCTCATAAGGTTCCGCCAACCATATCCGCTATTTGCGATTTATGTCCTATCTTAACTGCAGGGGAATGTAAACTTCGGTTTCGCCCCAAGATAGCTTTTCGTTCTAGTTACACCCTTGCAAAGGGTATTGTAATTTTGATAATTTTGCTCTTCTTGCCTTTGCACGCAGTTTATAACTCGGAACGGCAGGGATCGGCCCACTTAAGCACATAGTTGGCATGTAATTGGTTGATCGAAAACGCCCTAACTTTGGTGTTTTTAGAGTTAGATTGTTCATTTTTCCTTTGGATTATATTTTTGTCATAATACCAATTTGGTATTTTTGAAGATCGAATATTGGATTTTCTTTTAAATTTTGTATTCCTATTATTTGTTAATTATTTAGAATTCTCATAAGGTTCCGCCAACCATATCCGCTATTTGCGATTTATGTCCTATCTTAACTGCAGGGGTATATAAACTTCGGTTTCGCCCCAAGATAGCTTTTCGTTCTTGTTACACCCTTGCAAAGGGTATTGTAATTTTGGTAATTTTGCTCTTCTTGCCTTTGCACGCAGTTTATAACTCGGAACGGCCGGGATCGGCCCACTTAAGCACATAGTTGACTTGTAATTGGTTGATCGAAAACGCCCTAACTTTGGTGTTTTTAGAGTTAGATTGTTCATTTTTCCTATGGATTCTATTTTTGTCAAATTACCAATTTGGAATTTTTGAAGATAGAAAATTAACTTCTTTTTAATTTTTTATTCGTATAAGATGTTTATAATTTGAAATTCTCATAAGGATTCGGCAACTATATCCCATATTTGCGATTTATATCCTATCTTAACTGCAGGGGTATGTAAACTTCGGTTCCGCCTCAAGTTAGCTTTCCTTTCTTGTTGCACCCTTGCAGAGGGTATTGTAATTTTGATAATTTTGCTCTTCTTGCCTTTGCACGCAGTTTATAACTCGGAACGGCCGGGATCGGCCCACTTAAGCACATAGTTGGCATGTAATTGGTTGATCGAAAACGCCCTAACTTTGGTGTTTTTAGAGTTAGATTGTTCATTTTTTTCTATGGATTATATTTTTGTCATAATACCAATTTGGTATTTTTGAAGATCGAATATTGGATTTTCTTTTAAATTTTGTATTCCTATTATTTGTTAATAATTTAGAATTCTAATAAGGTTCCGCCAACTATATCCGCTATTTGCGATTTATGTCCTATCTTAACTGCAGGGGTATATAAACTTCGGTTTCGCCCCAAGATAGCTTTTCGTTCTTGTTACACCCTTGCAAAGGGTATTGTAATTTTGGTAGTTTTGCTCTTCTTGCCTTTGCACGCAGTTTATAACTCGGAACGGCCGGGATCGGCCCACTTAAGCACATAGTTGACTTGTAATTGGTTGATCGAAAACGCCCTAACTTTGGTGTTTTTAGAGTTAGATTGTTCATTGTTCCTATGGATTCTATTTTTGTCAAAATACCAATTTGGAATTTTTGAAGAACGAACATTGGATTTTCTTTTAAATTTTGTATTCCTAATATTTGTTAATAATTTAGAATTCTCATAAGGTTCCGCCAACTATATCCGCTATTTGCGATTTATGTCCTATCTTAACTGCAGGGGTATGTAAACTTCGGTTCCGCCTCAAGTTAGCTTTCCTTTCTTGTTGCACCCTTGCAGAGGGTATTGTAATTTTGG
The DNA here is from genome assembly GCF_030179905.1 of Drosophila bipectinata. Classification (NCBI taxonomy): domain Eukaryota; kingdom Metazoa; phylum Arthropoda; class Insecta; order Diptera; family Drosophilidae; genus Drosophila; species Drosophila bipectinata. The sequence continues at coordinate 23,527,414 of NC_091734.1, read as the reverse complement.
TAATTTTGCTCTTCTTGCCTTTGCACGCAGTTTATAACTCGGAACGGCCGGGATCGGCCCACTTAAGCACATAGTTGACTTGTAATTGGTTGATGAAAACGCCCTAACTTTGGTGTTTTTAGAGTTAGATTGTTCATTTTTCCTATGGATTATATTTTTGTCATAATACCAATTTGGTATTTTTAAAGATCGAATATTGGATTTTCTTTTAAATTTTGTATTCCTAATATTTGTTAATAATTTAGAATTCTCATAAGGTTCCGCCAACTATATCCGCTATTTGCGATTTATGTCCTATCTTAACTGCAGGGGTATATAAACTTCGGTTTCGCCCCAAGATAGCTTTTCGTTCTTGTTACACCCTTGCAGAGGGTATTGTAATTTTGGTAATTTTGCTCTTCTTGCCTTTGCACGCAGTTTATAACTCGGAACGGCCGGGATTGGCCCACTTAAGCACATAGTTGACTTGTAATTGGTTGATGAAAACGCCCTAACTTTGGTGTTTTTAGAGTTAGATTGTTCATTTTTCCTATGGATTCTATTTTTGTCAAAATACCAATTTGGAATTTTTGAAGATAGAAAATTAACTTTTTTTTAATATTTTATTCGTATAAGATGTTTGTAATTTGAAATTCTCATAAGGATCCGCCAACTATATCCCATATTTGCGATTTATATACTATCTTAACTGCAGGGGAATGTAAACTTCGGTTCCGCCTCAAGTTAGCTTTCCTTTCTTGTTGCACCCTTGCAGAGGGTATTGTAATTTTGGTAATTTTCTCTTCTCGCCTTTGCACGCAGTCTATAACTCGGAACGGCCGGGATCGGCCCACTTAAGCACATAGTTGGCATGTAATTGGTTGATCGAAAACGCCCTAACTTTGGTGTTTTTAGAGTTAGATTGTTCATTTTTCCTTTGGATTATATTTTTGTCATAATACCAATTTCGTATTTTTGAAGATCGAATATTGGATTTTCTTTTAAATTTTGTATTCCTATTATTTGTTAATTATTTAGAATTCTCATAAGGTTCCGCCAACCATATCCGCTATTTGCGATTTATGTCCTATCTTAACTGCAGGGGATTGTAAACTTCGGTTTCGCCCCAAGATAGCTTTTCGTTCTAGTTACACCCTTGCAAAGGGTATTGTAATTTTGATAATTTTGCTCTTCTTGCCTTTGCACGCAGCTTATAACTCGGAACGGCCGGGATCGGCCCACTTAAGCACATAGTTGGCATGTAATTGGTTGATCGAAAACGCCCTAACTTTGGTGTTTTTAGAGTTAGATTGTTCATTTTTCCTTTGGATTATATTTTTGTCATAATACCAATTTGGTATTTTTGAAGATCGAATATTGGATTTTCTTTTAAATTTTGTATTCCTATTATTTGTTAATTATTTAGAATTCTCATAAGGTTCCGCCAACCATATCCGCTATTTGCGATTTATGTCCTATCTTAACTGCAGGGGTATATAAACTTCGGTTTCGCCCCAAGATAGCTTTTCGTTCTTGTTACACCCTTGCAAAGGGTATTGTAATTTTGGTAATTTTGCTCTTCTTGCCTTTGCACGCAGTTTATAACTCGGAACGGCCGGGATTGGCCCACTTAAGCACATAGTTGACTTGTAATTGGTTGATGAAAACGCCCTAACTTTGGTGTTTTTAGAGTTAGATTGTTCATTTTTCCTATGGATTCTATTTTTGTCAAAATACCAATTTGGAATTTTTGAAGATAGAAAATTAACTTTTTTTTAATATTTTATTCGTATAAGATGTTTGTAATTTGAAATTCTCATAAGGATCCGCCAACTATATCCCATATTTGCGATTTATATACTATCTTAACTGCAGGGGAATGTAAACTTCGGTTCCGCCTCAAGTTAGCTTTCCTTTCTTGTTGCACCCTTGCAGAGGGTATTGTAATTTTGGTAATTTTCTCTTCTCGCCTTTGCACGCAGTCTATAACTCGGAACGGCCGGGATCGGCCCACTTAAGCACATAGTTGGCATGTAATTGGTTGATCGAAAACGCCCTAACTTTGGTGTTTTTAGAGTTAGATTGTTCATTTTTTCTATGGATTATATTTTTGTCATAATACCAATTTGGTATTTTTGAAGATCGAATATTGGATTTTCTTTTAAATTTTGTATTCCTATTATTTGTTAATAATTTAGAATTCTAATAAGGTTCCGCCAACTATATCCGCTATTTGCGATTTATGTCCTATCTTAACTGCAGGGGTATATAAACTTCGGTTTCGCCCCAAGATAGCTTTTCGTTCTTGTTACACCCTTGCAAAGGGTATTGTAATTTTGGTAGTTTTGCTCTTCTTGCCTTTGCACGCAGTTTATAACTCGGAACGGCCGGGATCGGCCCACTTAAGCACATAGTTGACTTGTAATTGGTTGATCGAAAACGCCCTAACTTTGGTGTTTTTAGAGTTAGATTGTTCATTGTTCCTATGGATTCTATTTTTGTCAAAATACCAATTTGGAATTTTTGAAGAACGAACATTGGATTTTCTTTTAAATTTTGTATTCCTAATATTTGTTAATAATTTAGAATTCTCATAAGGTTCCGCCAACTATATCCGCTATTTGCGATTTATGTCCTATCTTAACTGCAGGGGTATGTAAACTTCGGTTCCGCCTCAAGTTAGCTTTCCTTTCTTGTTGCACCCTTGCAGAGGGTATTGTAATTTTGGTAATTTTGCTCTTCTTGCCTTTGCACGCAGTTTATAACTCGGAACGGCCGGGATCGGCCCACTTAAGCACATAGTTGACTTGTAATTGGTTGATGAAAACGCCCTAACTTTGGTGTTTTTAGAGTTAGATTGTTCATTTTTCCTATGGATTATATTTTTGTCATAATACCAATTTGGTATTTTTAAAGATCGAATATTGGATTTTCTTTTAAATTTTGTATTCCTAATATTTGTTAATAATTTAGAATTCTCATAAGGTTCCGCCAACTATATCCGCTATTTGCGATTTATGTCCTATCTTAACTGCAGGGGTATATAAACTTCGGTTTCGCCCCAAGATAGCTTTTCGTTCTTGTTACACCCTTGCAGAGGGTATTGTAATTTTGGTAATTTTGCTCTTCTTGCCTTTGCACGCAGTTTATAACTCGGAACGGCCGGGATCGGCCCACTTAAGCACATAGTTGACTTGTAATTGGTTGATGAAAACGCCCTAACTTTGGTGTTTTTAGAGTTAGATTGTTCATTTTTCCTATGGATTCTATTTTTGTCAAAATACCAATTTGGAATTTTTGAAGATAGAAAATTAACTTTTTTTTAATATTTTATTCGTATAAGATGTTTGTAATTTGAAATTCTCATAAGGATCCGCCAACTATATCCCATATTTGCGATTTATATACTATCTTAACTGCAGGGGAATGTAAACTTCGGTTCCGCCTCAAGTTAGCTTTCCTTTCTTGTTGCACCCTTGCAGAGGGTATTGTAATTTTGGTAATTTTCTCTTCTCGCCTTTGCACGCAGTCTATAACTCGGAACGGCCGGGATCGGCCCACTTAAGCACATAGTTGGCATGTAATTGGTTGATCGAAAACGCCCTAACTTTGGTGTTTTTAGAGTTAGATTGTTCATTTTTCCTTTGGATTATATTTTTGTCATAATACCAATTTGGTATTTTTGAAGATCGAATATTGGATTTTCTTTTAAATTTTGTATTCCTATTATTTGTTAATTATTTAGAATTCTCATAAGGATCCGCCAACTATATCCCATATTTGCGATTTATATACTATCTTAACTGCAGGGGAATGTAAACTTCGGTTCCGCCTCAAGTTAGCTTTCCTTTCTTGTTGCACCCTTGCAGAGGGTATTGTAATTTTGGTAATTTTGCTCTTCTCGCCTTTGCACGCAGTCTATAACTCGGAACGGCCGGGATCGGCCCACTTAAGCACATAGTTGACATGTAATTAGTTGATCAAAAACGCCATAACTATGGTGTTTTTAGAGTTAGATTGTTCATTTTTCCTATGGATTATATTTTTGTCATAATACCAATTTGGTATTTTTGAAGATCGAATATTGGATTTTCTTTTAAATTTTGTATTCCTATTATTTGTTAATTATTTAGAATTCTCATAAGGTTCCGCCAACTATATCCGCTATTTGCGATTTATGTCCTATCTTAACTGCAGGGGTATATAAACTTCGGTTTCGCCCCAAGATAGCTTTTCGTTCTAGTTACACCCTTGCAAAGGGTATTGTAATTTTGATAATTTTGCTCTTCTTGCCTTTGCACGCAGTTTATAACTCGGAACGGCCGGGATCGGCCCACTTAAGCACATAGTTGACATTTACTTGGTTGATCGAAAACGCCCTAACTTTGGTGTTTTTAGAATTTTATGGATTCAATTTTTGTCAAAATACCAATTTGTAATTTTTGAAGATAGAACATTAACTTTTTTTTAATTTTTTATTCGTATAAGATGTTTATAATTTGAAATTCTCATAAGGATTCGCCAACTATATCCCATATTTGCGATTTATATCCTATCTTAACTACAGGGGAATGTAAACTTTGGTTCCGCCTCAAGTTAGCTTTCCTTTCTTGTTGCACCCTTGCAGAGGGTATTGTAATTTTGGTAATTTTGCTTTTTTTGCCTTTGCACGCAGTTTATAACTCGGAACGGCCGGGATCGGCCCACTTAAGCACATAGTTGGCATGTAATTGGTTGATCGAAAACGCCCTTACTTTGGTGTTTTTAGAGTTAGATTGTTCATTTTTCCTATGGATTCTATTTTTGTCAAAATACCAATTTGGAATTTTTGAAGGTAGAACATTGACCCTTTTTTTAATTTATTATTCGTATAAGATGTTTGTAATTTGAAATTCTCATTAGGAACCGCCAACTATATCCCATATTTGCGATTTATATCCTATCTTAACTGCAGGGGTATGTAAACTTCGGTTCCGCCTCAAGTTAGCTTTCCTTTCTTGTTGCACCCTTGCAGAGGGTATTGTAATTTTGGTAATTTTGCTCTTCTTGCCTTTGCACGCAGTTTATAACTCGGAACGGCCGGGATCGGCCCACTTAAGCACATAGTTGACTTGTAATTGGTTGATGAAAACGCCCTAACTTTGGTGTTTTTAGAGTTAGATTGTTCATTTTTCCTATGGATTCTATTTTTGTCAAAATACCAATTTGGAATTTTTGAAGATAGAAAATTAACTTTTTTTTAATATTTTATTCGTATAAGATGTTTGTAATTTGAAATTCTCATAAGGATCCGCCAACTATATCCGCTATTTGCGATTTATATACTATCTTAACTGCAGGGGAATGTAAACTTCGGTTCCGCCTCAAGTTAGCTTTCCTTTCTTGTTGCACCCTTGCAGAGGGTATTGTAATTTTGGTAATTTTGCTTTTTTTGCCTTTGCACGCAGTTTATAACTCGGAACGGCCGGGAACGGCCCACTTAAGCACATAGTTGACATGTAATTAGTTGATCAAAAACGCCATAACTATGGTGTTTTTAGAGTTAGATTGTTCATTTTTCCTATGGATTATATTTTTGTCATAATACCAATTTGGTATTTTTGAAGATCGAATATTGTATTTTCTTTTAAATTTTGTATTCCTATTATTTGTTAATTATTTAGAATTCTCATAAGGTTCCGCCAACTATATCCGCTATTTGCGATTTATGTCCTATCTTAACTGCAGGGGTATATAAACTTCGGTTTCGCCCCAAGATAGCTTTTCGTTCTAGTTACACCCTTGCAAAGGGTATTGTAATTTTGATAATTTTGCTCTTCTTGCCTTTGCACGCAGTTTATAACTCGGAACGGCCGGGATCGGCCCACTTAAGCACATAGTTGACATTTACTTGGTTGATCGAAAACGCCCTAACTTTGGTGTTTTTAGAATTTTATGGATTCAATTTTTGTCAAAATACCAATTTGTAATTTTTGAAGATAGAAAATTAACTTTTTTTTAATTTTTTATTCGTATAAGATGTTTATAATTTGAAATTCTCATAAGGATTCGCCAACTATATCCCATATTTGCGATTTATATCCTATCTTAACTACAGGGGAATGTAAACTTTGGTTCCGCCTCAAGTTAGCTTTCCTTTCTTGTTGCACCCTTGCAGAGGGTATTGTAATTTTGGTAATTTTGCTTTTTTTGCCTTTGCACGCAGTTTATAACTCGGAACGGCCGGGATCGGCCCACTTAAGCACATAGTTGGCATGTAATTGGTTGATCGAAAACGCCCTTACTTTGGTGTTTTTAGAGTTAGATTGTTCATTTTTCCTATGGATTCTATTTTTGTCAAAATACCAATTTGGAATTTTTGAAGATAGAAAATTAACTTTTTTTTTATTTTTTATTCGTATAAGATGTTTATAATTTGAAATTCTCATAAGGATCCGCCAACTATATCCCATATTTGCGATTTATATCCTATCTTAACTACAGGGGAATGTAAACTTTGGTTCCGCCTCAAGTTAGCTTTCCTCTTTTGTTGCACCCTTGCAGAGGGTATTGTAATTTTGGTAATTTTGCTCTTCTTGCCTTTGCACGCAGTTTATAACTCGGAACGGCCGGGATCGGCCCACTTAAGCACATAGTTGGCATGTAATTGGTTGATCGAAAACGCCCTAACTTTGGTGTTTTTAGAGTTAGATTGTTCATTTTTCCTATGGATTCTATTTTTGTCAAAATACCAATTTGGAATTTTTGAAGGTAGAACATTGACCCTTTTTTTAATTTATTATTCGTATAAGATGTTTGTAATTTGAAATTCTCATTAGGAACCGCCAACTATATCCCATATTTGCGATTTATATCCTATCTTAACTGCAGGGGTATGTAAACTTCGGTTCCGCCTCAAGTTAGCTTTCTTTTCTTGTTGCACCCTTGCAGAGGGTATTGTAATTTTGGTAATTTTGCTCTTCTTGCCTTTGCACGCAGTTTATAACTCGGAACGGCCGGGATCGGCCCACTTAAGCACATAGTTGGCATGTAATTGGTTGATCGAAAACGCCCTAACTTTGGTGTTTTTAGAGTTAGATTGTTCATTTTTCCTATGGATTCTATTTTTGTCAAAATACCAATTTGGAATTTTTGAAGATAGAAAATTAACTTTTTTTTAATTTTTTATTCGTATAAGATGTTTATAATTTGAAATTCTCATAAGGATTCGCCAACTATATCCCATATTTGCGATTTATATCCTATCTTAACTGCAGGCGAATGTAAACTTTGGTTCCTTCTCAAGTTAGCTTTCCTTTCTTGTTGCACCCTTGCAGAGGGTATTGTAATTTTGGTAATTTTGCTCTTCTTGCCTTTGCACGCAGTTTATAACTCGGAACGGCCGGGATCGGCCCACTTAAGCACATAGTTGGCATGTAATTGGTTGATCGAAAACGCCCTAACTTTGGTGTTTTTAGAATTTTATGGATTCAATTTTTGTCAAAATACCAATTTGTAATTTTTGAAGATAGAACATTAACTTTTTTTTAATTTTTTATTCGTATAAGATGTTTATAATTTGAAATTCTCATAAGGATTCGCCAACTATATCCCATATTTGCGATTTATATCCTATCTTAACTACAGGGGAATGTAAACTTTGGTTCCGCCTCAAGTTAGCTTTCCTTTCTTGTTGCACCCTTGCAGAGGGTATTGTAATTTTGGTAATTTTGCTTTTTTTGCCTTTGCACGCAGTTTATAACTCGGAACGGCCGGGATCGGCCCACTTAAGCACATAGTTGGCATGTAATTGGTTGATCGAAAACGCCCTTACTTTGGTGTTTTTAGAGTTAGATTGTTCATTTTTCCTATGGATTCTATTTTTGTCAAAATACCAATTTGGAATTTTTGAAGATAGAAAATTAACTTTTTTTTTATTTTTTATTCGTATAAGATGTTTATAATTTGAAATTCTCATAAGGATCCGCCAACTATATCCCATATTTGCGATTTATATCCTATCTTAACTACAGGGGAATGTAAACTTTGGTTCCGCCTCAAGTTAGCTTTCCTCTTTTGTTGCACCCTTGCAGAGGGTATTGTAATTTTGGTAATTTTGCTCTTCTTGCCTTTGCACGCAGTTTATAACTCGGAACGGCCGGGATCGGCCCACTTAAGCACATAGTTGGCATGTAATTGGTTGATCGAAAACGCCCTAACTTTGGTGTTTTTAGAGTTAGATTGTTCATTTTTCCTATGGATTCTATTTTTGTCAAAATACCAATTTGGAATTTTTGAAGGTAGAACATTGACCCTTTTTTTAATTTATTATTCGTATAAGATGTTTGTAATTTGAAATTCTCATTAGGAACCGCCAACTATATCCCATATTTGCGATTTATATCCTATCTTAACTGCAGGGGTATGTAAACTTCGGTTCCGCCTCAAGTTAGCTTTCCTTTCTTGTTGCACCCTTGCAGAGGGTATTGTAATTTTGGTAATTTTGCTCTTCTTGCCTTTGCACGCAGTTTATAACTCGGAACGGCCGGGATCGGCCCACTTAAGCACATAGTTGGCATGTAATTGGTTGATCGAAAACGCCCTAACTTTGGTGTTTTTAGAGTTAGATTGTTCATTTTTCCTATGGATTCTATTTTTGTCAAAATACCAATTTGGAATTTTTGAAGATAGAAAATTAACTTTTTTTTAATTTTTTATTCGTATAAGATGTTTATAATTTGAAATTCTCATAAGGATTCGCCAACTATATCCCATATTTGCGATTTATATCCTATCTTAACTGCAGGCGAATGTAAACTTTGGTTCCTTCTCAAGTTAGCTTTCCTTTCTTGTTGCACCCTTGCAGAGGGTATTGTAATTTTGGTAATTTTGCTCTTCTTGCTTTGCACGCAGTTTATAACTCGGAACGGCCGGGATCGGCCCACTTAAGCACATAGTTGGCATGTAATTGGTTGATCGAAAACGCCCTAACTTTGGTGTTTTTAGAGTTAGATTGTTCTTTTTTCCTATGGATTCTGTTTTTGTCAAAATACCAATTTGGAATTTTTGAAGATAGAAAATTGACCCTTTTTTTAATTTTTTATTCGTATAAGATGTTTGTAATTTGAAATTCTCATAAGGATCCGCCAACTATATCCCATATTTGCGATTTATGTCCTATCTTAACTGCAGGGGTATGTAAACTTCGGTTCCTCCTCAAGTTAGCTTTCTTTTTTTGTTGCACCCTTGCAGAGGGTATTGTAATTTTGGTAATTTTGCTCTTCTTGCCTTTGCACGCAGTTTATAAGTCGGAACGGCCGAGATCGGCCCACTTAAGCACATAGTTGACATGTAATTGGTTGATCGAAAACGCCTTAACGTTGGTGTTTTTAGAGTTAGATTATTCATTTTTCCTATGGATTCTATTTTTGTCAAAATACCAACTTGGAATTTTTGAAGATAGAAAATTAACTTTTTTTTAATTTTTTATTCGTATAAGATGTTTATAATTTGAAATTCTCATAAGGATCCGCCAACTATATCCCATATTTGCGATTTATGTCCTATCTTAACTGCAGGGGCATGTAAACTTCGGTTCCGCCTCAAGTTAGCTTTCCTCTTTTGTTGCACCCTTGCAGAGGGTATTGTAATTTTGGTAATTTTGCTCTTCTTGCCTTTGCACGCAGTTTATAACTCGGAACGGCCGGGATCGGCCCACTTAAGCACATAGTTGGCATGTAATTGGTTGATCGAAAACGCCCTTACTTTGGTGTTTTTAGAGTTAGATTGTTCATTTTTCCTATGGATTCTATTTTTGTCAAAATACCAATTTGGAATTTTTGAAGGTAGAACATTGACCCTTTTTTTAATTTATTATTCGTATAAGATGTTTGTAATTTGAAATTCTCATTAGGAACCGCCAACTATATCCCATATTTGCGATTTATATCCTATCTTAACTGCAGGGGTATGTAAACTTCGGTTCCGCCTCAAGTTAGCTTTCCTTTCTTGTTGCACCCTTGCAGAGGGTATTGTAATTTTGGTAATTTTGCTCTTCTTGCCTTTGCACGCAGTTTATAACTCGGAACGGCCGGGATCGGCCCACTTAAGCACATAGTTGACTTGTAATTGGTTGATGAAAACGCCCTAACTTTGGTGTTTTTAGAGTTAGATTGTTCATTTTTCCTATGGATTCTATTTTTGTCAAAATACCAATTTGGAATTTTTGAAGATAGAAAATTAACTTTTTTTTAATATTTTATTCGTATAAGATGTTTGTAATTTGAAATTCTCATAAGGATCCGCCAACTATATCCCATATTTGCGATTTATATACTATCTTAACTGCAGGGGAATGTAAACTTCGGTTCCGCCTCAAGTTAGCTTTCCTTTCTTGTTGCACCCTTGCAGAGGGTATTGTAATTTTGGTAATTTTGCTCTTCTCGCCTTTGCACGCAGTCTATAACTCGGAACGGCCGGGATCGGCCTACTTAAGCACATAGTTGACATGTAATTAGTTGATCAAAAACGCCATAACTATGGTGTTTTTAGAGTTAGATTGTTCATTTTTCCTATGGATTATATTTTTGTCATAATACCAATTTGGTATTTTTGAAGATCGAATATTGGATTTTCTTTTAAATTTTGTATTCCTATTATTTGTTAATTATTTAGAATTCTCATAAGGTTCCGCCAACTATATCCGCTATTTGCGATTTATGTCCTATCTTAACTGCAGGGGTATATAAACTTCGGTTTCGCCCCAAGATAGCTTTTCGTTCTAGTTACACCCTTGCAAAGGGTATTGTAATTTTGATAATTTTGCTCTTCTTGCCTTTGCACGCAGTTTATAACTCGGAACGGCCGGGATCGGCCCACTTAAGCACATAGTTGACATTTACTTGGTTGATCGAAAACGCCCTAACTTTGGTGTTTTTAGAATTTTATGGATTCAATTTTTGTCAAAATACCAATTTGTAATTTTTGAAGATAGAACATTAACTTTTTTTAAATTTTTTATTCGTATAAGATGTTTATAATTTGAAATTCTCATAAGGATTCGCCAACTATATCCCATATTTGCGATTTATATCCTATCTTAACTACAGGGGAATGTAAACTTTGGTTCCGCCTCAAGTTAGCTTTCCTTTCTTGTTGCACCCTTGCAGAGGGTATTGTAATTTTGGTAATTTTGCTTTTTTTGCCTTTGCACGCAGTTTATAACTCGGAACGGCCGGGATCGGCCCACTTAAGCACATAGTTGGCATGTAATTGGTTGATCGAAAACGCCCTTACTTTGGTGTTTTTAGAGTTAGATTGTTCATTTTTCCTATGGATTCTATTTTTGTCAAAATACCAATTTGGAATTTTTGAAGATAGAAAATTAACTTTTTTTTTATTTTTATTCGTATAAGATGTTTATAATTTGAAATTCTCATAAGGATCCGCCAACTATATCCCATATTTGCGATTTATATCCTATCTTAACTACAGGGGAATGTAAACTTTGGTTCCGCCTCAAGTTAGCTTTCCTCTTTTGTTGCACCCTTGCAGAGGGTATTGTAATTTTGGTAATTTTGCTCTTCTTGCCTTTGCACGCAGTTTATAACTCGGAACGGCCGGGATCGGCCCACTTAAGCACATAGTTGGCATGTAATTGGTTGATCGAAAACGCCCTAACTTTGGTGTTTTTAGAGTTAGATTGTTCATTTTTCCTATGGATTCTATTTTTGTCAAAATACCAATTTGGAATTTTTGAAGGTAGAACATTGACCCTTTTTTTAATTTATTATTCGTATAAGATGTTTGTAATTTGAAATTCTCATTAGGAACCGCCAACTATATCCCATATTTGCGATTTATATCCTATCTTAACTGCAGGGGTATGTAAACTTCGGTTCCGCCTCAAGTTAGCTTTCCTTTCTTGTTGCACCCTTGCAGAGGGTATTGTAATTTTGGTAATTTTGCTCTTCTTGCCTTTGCACGCAGTTTATAACTCGGAACGGCCGGGATCGGCCCACTTAAGCACATAGTTGGCATGTAATTGGTTGATCGAAAACGCCCTAACTTTGGTGTTTTTAAAGTTAGATTGTTAATTTTTCCTATGGATTCTATTTTTGTCAAAATACCAATTTGGAATTTTTGAAGATAGAAAATTAACTTTTTTTTAATTTTTTATTCGTATAAGATGTTTATAATTTGAAATTCTCATAAGGATTCGCCAACTATATCCCATATTTGCGATTTATATCCTATCTTAACTGCAGGCGAATGTAAACTTTGGTTCCTTCTCAAGTTAGCTTTCCTTTCTTGTTGCACCCTTGCAGAGGGTATTGTAATTTTGGTAATTTTGCTCTTCTTGCCTTTGCACGCAGTTTATAACTCGGAACGGCCGGGATCGGCCCACTTAAGCACATAGTTGGCATGTAATTGGTTGATCGAAAACGCCCTAACTTTGGTGTTTTTAGAGTTAGATTGTTCTTTTTTCCTATGGATTCTGTTTTTGTCAAAATACCAATTTGGAATTTTTGAAGATAGAAAATTGACCCTTTTTTTAATTTTTTATTCGTATAAGATGTTTGTAATTTGAAATTCTCATAAGGATCCGCCAACTATATCCCATATTTGCGATTTATGTCCTATCTTAACTGCAGGGGTATGTAAACTTCGGTTCCTCCTCAAGTTAGCTTTCTTTTTTTGTTGCACCCTTGCAGAGGGTATTGTAATTTTGGTAATTTTGCTCTTCTTGCCTTTGCACGCAGTTTATAAGTCGGAACGGCCGAGATCGGCCCACTTAAGCACATAGTTGACATGTAATTGGTTGATCGAAAACGCCTTAACGTTGGTGTTTTTAGAGTTAGATTGTTCATTTTTCCTATGGATTCTATTTTTGTCAAAATACCAATTTGGAATTTTTGAAGATAGAAAATTAACTTTTTTTTAATTTTTTATTCGTATAAGATGTTTATAATTTGAAATTCTCATAAGGATCCGCCAACTATATCCGCTATTTGCGATTTATGTCCTATCTTAACTGCAGGGGCATGTAAACTTCGGTTCCGCCTCAAGTTAGCTTTCCTTTCTTGTTGCACCCTTGCAGAGGGTATTGTAATTTTGGTAATTTTGCTCTTTTTGCCTTTGCACGCAGTTTATAAGTCGGAACGGCCGAGATCGGCCCACTTAAGCACATAGTTGACATGTAATTGGTTGATCGAAAACGCCTTAACGTTGGTGTTTTTAGAGTTAGATTGTTCATTTTTCCTATGGATTCTATTTTTGTCAAAATACCAATTTGGAATTTTTGAAGATAGAAAAATGACCCTTTTTTTAATTTTTTATTCGTATAAGATGTTTGTAATTTGAAATTCTCATAAGGATCCGCCAACTATATCCCATATTTGCGATTTATGTCCTATCTTAACTGCAGGGGTATGTAAACTTCGGTTCCTCCTCAAGTTAGCTTTCTTTTTTTGTTGCACCCTTGCAGAGGGTATTGTAATTTTGGTAATTTTGCTCTTCTTGCCTTTGCACGCAGTTTATAAGTCGGAACGGCCGAGATCGGCCCACTTAAGCACATAGTTGACATGTAATTGGTTGATCGAAAACGCCCTAACTTTGGTGTTTTTAGAGTTAGATTGTTAATTTTTCCTATGGATTCTA